>NW_022631010.1:12557644-13157644 GCF_010015895.1 Lontra canadensis
TGCCTACTTGTGATCTCTCTCTCTGTCAAATAAAGAAATAAAATCTTAAAAAAAAAAAAAAAGAAAGAACTTCAGTGTTTTGAAGACTTTTGGTGAAAGAGGGTTAGGGTGTCTATGTACTAATCTGTGGGGTTTCCAACCTTTCCCCCATGTTCTGCCCGCCCCCTCACTGACAGGAATCTACTGTGTAAGTAAGTCAGCATACCTAGCTTCCTTAGACTACAAAGTTTGAAATCAAATAGGATTACCACAGAGAAGCAAGCTACTTTTCAGCTGCTTGCTCCTAAAAACAAAGAGCATTTTTCTGAAACTCAGAGAGTATCCTTTCAGGGGGGAAAAAAATGGCCCAGGAACCAAGTGAGGACAGTGAGTCAGACTGGTTATCTCCGAGATTTCATTCAACTCTCAGATGTCTACTCCACGGTTACTCAATATTTGCCACAAAAGTTGTAATAAATTCAAGTGCAATTCACATTGATCCTGTTAAAATATCGAAGAGAGTTATGGGGTATGTAGGTGAGGGTGAATAGTGTAGCTTGGCAGTAAAGTCACACTCAAGTATTTCCCCCCCAAAATCGAGCTCTTAGACTAACAATCATTAATCATAGCACGTCAAGTGAAATCATGAAATACCAATTTATACTCACTAGATTGGCAAAAGTTTTAGTGTGACAAAACCAAGTCTTGGCTAAGACACACTGCTGATGGGGCATCTGAATCGCTATATATACTTGGAAAACAAGTCGACATTATCTTGATGTTATAAATAACTTATGATCCAGAAACTTCACTCCTAGGCATACACCCTAGAAAAACTCCTGAACGCGTGCATCTATCTATAGACAGGTACAAACATGATCACAGCAGCATTCCCTATAATACCAATTACTGAAGACATCTCTACTGTCCATCAGTAGTAGAGTTGATTCAAAAGGGGTATGGAATGGTAATATAATGGAACTGTATATAGCTCTTAAGATAAAAGAGCTATAATTAAACATAAAAAAGGTATATTTCAAAAACAAGATGTTGGAAAGAAAAAATGTCAAAACACTACACACCCTTCTACTCCATTTTTTATAAATTCTCAAAATATGCCATACTAAATACACATTTTTTTAGGGATGCATTCCTATGAAGCAACACATTTTGAAAAGGCAAGGGGGATGCTAAATGCAAAATTCAGAATAGTGGTTACCTATGAGGACAGGAAGGGGGAGGATGGAGTTCAGGGAAGAAGTATACAGGGAGTCTGGAAGTAGAAGCAAACTTTTTTTTTTATTTTTAAAGATTTTATTTATTCCTCAGAGAGAGAGAGAGAGCACACACAAGCAGGCAGAGGCGGAGAGAGAAGCAGGCTCCCTGCTGAGCAAGGAGCCCAATGTGGGACTTGATCCCAGAATCCTGAGATCATGACCTGAGCCGAAGACAGCGGCTTAACAACTGAGCCACCCAGGCATCCCAGAAGCAAACTTCTTTAGCCATGGTGTGCTTTGTGTCTTCATCCTTTCCACATGTTAAATAGTATATTCTCTTGTGTTCATGAAATAGTCCTTAATCATATTTTCAGAGTCTCTGGGTAGAAAATAGAATAGATTGGGATGGGAGAACTATTGTTTTTAATCAGAAGCCATTGCATACTATTCTGAAAAGCATACATGTTTTGCACTCACATAAACAAAGGCTTTCAGAATTTGCCTGCAAAAAAGTGTTGGGGGTTGGGATGTTAGGGCACCCTTGCAGGCCCTGAAAGAAATGATCTCCTTGATAGATTTGCTGCCATTTGTGTATAAATATTTTTAAGCCTATATAAATCCTAGAGTATGCAAAGAAAAATTCTAGGAAGATTTACAAGAATCTACAGCAGTTGTCTCTAACAAGTAGATTTTTTCATTCTATTGTATAGTGTATTTTTTATTTAACTTTGCTCTTTTTTGAAGATTTTATTTATTTATTTGACAGGCAGAGATCAGAAGCAGGCAGAGAAGCAGGCAGAGAGTGAGGAGGAAGCAGGCTCCCTGCTGAGCAGAGAGCCCGCTGCGGAGCTCGATCCCAGGACCCTGGGATCATGACCTGAACTGAAGGCAGTCTTTAACCCAGGGGCCCCTACTTAACTTTACTTTTAAGATCATTTTATTCTATATTGTAACCGATTGGTTGGTTGGTTGTACTATAGGAGCTTTACGTTTCGAATTAGCATTTTAAAATAAGGGCAGGGCGCGGGAGAAGAGGATGAAAGAAGGCAGGACTGTGCGGACGCCGGCGTCCGGCGCAAGACTTCCTCCACCCGCTGTGCTGGGAGTGCAGAGCCCTCCTCTAGCATCCCGGCCCGGCCCGCCACCTGGCGGGGACCTCGCCACCTGGCGGGGGCCGCGCAGCTGGCGGACAGTAGCTCCGCCCCGCCGCGCCCCCGAGCCGTTGCCCTGGCAGCGGGGCGGTGCGTGGCTGAAGCTCACAATCTGCCCTGTCTTGGAGGCTCCCACCCCGCCCCCTGCGCTCACCTGACAGCGGGCTTGCCCGCGGCGGACCAGAGGCCCATGGACACACGCACCCCCTCCCTGCTGCCCCGCGCGCCGCCTCGCCTGCTCTGCCCACGAAGACACCATTCAGGGCTGGGAGCCCAAGCCGCGCTGCGGGAGCCCAAGGTCGCGGCCGGGGCCCCAGCCAGGTGGCAGAGAACAAGGGCTGGGGCCGCAGAGCGCCCCCGCAGGCCGAGGCCCGTCGGTGCCTGATCATCCGCTGCTCCTGATCACCCCTAGGACCAAGAGGTGAGCTTGGCACTTTGCTCCCTGCCACCTGGCCCTTCCCTTGAAATTACTTCTTAACCGCCCCACTCCCCTCCGGATTTTTTGGAGACTTAAAACTGAAAGGGACAGGGGTGTCTGGGTGGCTCGGTGGGTTAAGCATCTGCCTCGGGCTCAGGCCCTGATCTCAGGGTCTTGGGATCGAGACCTGCATGGGGCTCCCTGCTCAGGGGAAAGTTTGCTTGTCCCTCTACCTCTGCCTTTCACCCCCTCTGGTACTCTCTCTGCCCTCTCTCTCTCAAATAAATAAGTAAAATCTTAAAAAAAAAAAAAAAGGCTGAAAGGGACAGTAAAACACACACACACAAACCAAAAGTACACCGTGGTTTATGGGGGAGTTGAAACCCAGGGAAATTTGGTTATAAATCAAATAGTAAGCCTGCATTGAGGGAATTTGCTAAATATTTTACTAGGATTACCTCATTTTCTCTTCACACTGGTCATCCCTATTTCACAGATAAAGAGGCTGAGGCACAAACCAGGTAGATAATATGTCCAGGTTCATGTAACCAGTTTGTATAAATGATGCAGAGTAGTATCACAAAACAACAACAGATTTCCCCACCTGCAATCCTACACTCTTTCCACTGTTCCAAGCGTGTCTCCTGCCATTCCTCTTTCTAGCAAATCACCCGGGTGTCACAGACTCCTTGGAGAAGTTGGTAAGTTCTATGGATCTTCCCTGTACCAGGGCCCACACACAGACACACACACACTGCAGATTGTCATATAATTTCAGAGGGTTCAGACCCAAACATGGACTTTGGGTCAAGAAATCCTGTTCTATTCCCAATCTTTTGAGACTGTCCATATAGATGATGAGATGGGGGTACACCAAGGTGGCTCCAGGGCCATACAGAGGTAATGTATACACGGTAGGGCATGTGTATATATGATGACATCCCTGCCCCCCGAAGACCAGAGATGCTACACAAGTTTTTGCAGAACCCAGAACTAGAGCATATTATGCTAAGTGAAATAAGTTTTTCAGAGAAAGACAAATACCCTATGACTTCACTCATGTAAGGAATTTAAGAAACAAAACAGGTGAATGTAAGGGAAGGGAAGGAAAAATAAAATAAGATTAAAACAGAGAGGGAGGCAAACCATAAGAGACTCTTACCTATAGGGAACAAACTGAGGGTTGCTGGGTGGGTGGGGAGATGGGGTAACTGGCTGATGGGCATTAAGGAGGGCACTTGTGGTAATGAGCATTGGGTGTTATATGCAAGTGATAAATCACTAAATTCTACCGCTGAACCTATTAAAAAAAAATAATGAAACTGAAGAACCCAGTACCAGAGGGCAGGACTTTTGTTGTTTCCTCCTGAGGGGGTGAGGCTCTTGGTCAATCTTGGCAGCAGGTCCTGAAGGACGGCACTGAGCGTGGCTCTCCCTACCCAGAGCCCCTCAGGGCTTCAGCCGGAAGAGTGCAAGCTGTAGAACCCGCGATGGACTCTGGAATTCACCCATGTAGCTCGGTGGGCGGACACCACGTGCTGCTAAGTCTTTGTCAGGGGTGGGTGCCTCAGAGACAGCCCTGAAGTCATTGATGAGGATGTCCCTGTTCGCACAAATGAGGGGACGGAGATTCGGGAGAGTCAATGAGCTATTTGGAAGCCCCAAATCCTATTCCGTGTACCTTGTGCCTCCGTAGGCGGTATGACACGGGCCCTAACTAGACGACGGCTGGCAATAGCAAGAGAAACCATAAACAGCTGCTAAAGTAAACATGACCACGACACGCAGCAGAGGCCAAGAGGGTGACTTGTGGGGCAGCTCAGGACTGAGTGGGAACCTAGTTACACACATGGCTCTAAGCAGCTGCGTTATCTGGTTTCCTAGTCCACCACATGTTATAAACAGATTAGAGGGGAAGAGAGGGGCCACAGCAAACAGGACATTAAAGCCACAGCAATGTGATGACTGATGCCTCAGTGGCAAAGGAGGAAGCAGGAAGTAAAAGCAACAGCCAGAAGAGTGGGAGGAAAAGGACGTAGCAGCAGCATGAATTCGACAGTGGTGGTCACTCTTCACCCTTGACATGCTCTCTTCCATGATGTCGCCCAGTCTCAGGCTGCCCTGTGGCCACCAAACTCCCGCACAGCTCTTCACAGGCCAGGCTCGGATCTCTCTCTTGAATTGTGTACCCGATTGCCTTGTGGATGCTGACTCAGCATGCCCAAAGCGTAACTGTCTACACTCTCTGACTAATCTGGACCACACCTTGAGCTCCCCATCTCAGACACAGGTAGCCAGTGGCTCAAGCCAGGAACCTGAGCATTTTCTTGGGTTCCTTCCACTTCTCAATCTTAAAACTTTCAGTCATCCTTTATCGAGCAACCACTGCTTGAATGCCTCGCGTGAGTTAAGTTCTGGGCGATGGATAAATAAAGGTCATTATAAAACTTCTGTTCCATGAAGGCTCTAGACTAGTGGGGAAGTCACATGACACATAAATTGGATATACCTGTACCTATAGATCTATAGAAATGTAATATACAGTGATGTTTCATTATGAGGAAAAGAAAGGGATGAAGTGACATGGTGGCAGCAGTTTGAATGGTGAGAAGGACCAACTGACCAATTCTGAGCCAAGGGAACCCCAGGCAGAGGGAACAAGAAGTTGCAGAGGCAGAAGGGTGCTTTTGTTCCATATATAGAAAGGGGGCCAGTGTGGCTGGAGATCACCTTATCAAGGGAGGCTGGAGTGAAGTAAGCTCAGAAGGGCAAAGAAAATGCTCTTCAAAGATCATCATGAGGTATTTGGATTTATTCTGATGACGACGAAAAGCAATTGAACTGCTTTAAAAGATAATTTGGAGAGAACTTTCTGAGGTGAATATCATGTCCTATATCCTAATAGGAGTTTGGGTTACATAGATGTGTGCGTTTGTCAAAACCCATGGAATGGTACACTTAAGACTTGTACATTTGATTATATATTCAAAAGACAAAAAGAAAAAGAAGCTGTAAGCAAATATTGAAATCCAGATATTATATGCTGGAATATGTCTGCAATTTACTTTGAAATGGATCAAAAAAGATGGATGAGTGGATAGACAGAGGGATGGATAGATGTGTGATAAAGCAAGTAAGGCATTCATGGTAAGATTTCAGTGGTAGATAGATACATGAGTGTTCAAGTTTTCTTTATGTTCAGAAATAGTTATGCTAAAATGTTGGGGGTGGAAGCTTGTCTGATCTACATTTTAGAAGATTTTTCTGGGGACTGAATAAAGAAGGGACTCTAGAGGGCTGCTGAAGAAGCAGTGAGACAACCTAGAGTCTGGGGCAAGGATTTGACCAAGGAGGGCACCACTGGCAGCTGATGTTGGGTTATATTCTGGGTTTGCTGATGAATTTAAAGAGTAGGGGATCTGCGGGAAAAGAAGGAATGAAGAATAATTTCTGGTATCTTCCTCCAAGTAGACTCATGGATGGGGATGGCATCATTCGAAGTGGGGAGAACTGGAGAAGGTCAGGGTTACATTTACATGCCTAGTAGAGGTCCATGTGAGAATGAAGAGTCAACAGGTAGAGACCTCACTTTGGACTCTGGGGAGAGCCAGAGATGGCTATATAAATTTGAGAATGAATGATCAGAAGCCTCAAATTGGGATGAAGGTCATGAGATGGGATGAGACCATCAGGGCATTGTGTGGGAATATAGAAGAGTCCTGAGGGCCAAGTCCTGGGCACTCCAACCCCTAGGCTTCTGACAGAAGAGGGGAGCCAGCAAAGGGGGGGATGAGGAGTGGGTGGTGATGTAGGAGAGGAGCAGGCAATGGAGATGGGGTTGCCTGGAGAGACACAGCTAAAGAGGAACAAGTGGGACTTGAGCCCCACTTGCTCCTCACCAGTGCTCCCCAGGGATGGTAGGCGAGGGAGCAGGTTTGTGGAGAAAAGGTGACACAGTTTCAGATTTTGCAATAAGATGGAATCCTTTCCATTGCAAACAACAGAAGCTCAGCTAACTAGCTCAGCTAACTAGCTTATGCTAAGTTAAGAGGGGTGGGGAGGGCATATTTACTCCTGCAGCCCCGAGCTCATGTTGCCCTAACATGTCGTGTGGAATCACTTAATTGGGAGGTGAATTCTGGCACAACTGAGTCCCAAGTTGTGGGACTTGAGACATTCATGGTACCCGGGGAGAGAGTTCACTCACACGGGCTAAGCCTCGGTCTCAGACCCATTCCTATCACAGGGGATAGAAGAGGCAGCCCCATCCAGAATTTGGGGGTGGGAGCTTGCTTGACCTCATCTGAGATACACTTTTAAATTTTTTTCTGAGGACTGACCAGAGAAGAGGAGTTAGGGGCCCATTGTGGAAGCAGTAAATCAAATTAGAAGTCTGGGCAATGATTTGTCATCAGATAGCAGGAATGGATGATCTGGAATGGATCCCCAGTATGACAGTGGGGTTCTTTTTCCAGAAAAAATGAGGAAAGAAAAGCAATCTGGGTATACCCAGCATGACCTATGACTCAATTCAAAAGATTGTTTTTCCATAAACAGTAAAGGAAAGATAAAATTACATATCAGAATGCTCATCACAATTTAACCGTGGGATTATTTATGAAAATAAATAATCAGCCATTTACCTATCTCATTCCCATGTGAGGTGACACGAATCATCCATCACATTTGGTATCTCACCAAGCCCAGTAGATTCCTGCTTGTAATGAGCACCTCAAGATTCTACACGTTCTTTGTAACTTTTGTTAACTGCTAAAACCTGTATGGTTTCTAGGTTAGGAAGGCATGCTGGTAAGATGCCATAGAGTGGGGAGCTCAAATTCTTACGTTAGCAATTTTGTTAGCCTTACCTTCTTCATGGATAAAATAGGGAGGCTGTGTCAAGCAAAGAGGGGTAAATGAAACAAATTAGGTTAATAAGAAAGTTCATTAGCAAGGCTGATATTAATTATGATGGAAGATTTGTTTTGAAATATTTTAGCTTTTTGCTAGCTGAATATTCTCTGTATTTATGTGTAATTTATACTTTTTGTGACATCAATTGCAATAAATTGTAGTAATAACATTTCGTGAGAAACAGCATCTCTTCTTAGGGAAGACTTAAAATTTTATTATTTATACCAGAATAAAGATGACCAAATTAACTTGGAGTTGTATGTTTCTGTTTTTGTGCTATAGTTTTTGTTTGGTCCAGAAAAGCATTTCCAAGAAGGTGGTCCAGTATGGCTTTAGCTGACAGGAGACTTGAGAACTTACAGATCTACAAAGTTCTTCAGTGTGTTCGGAACAAAGACACGAAGCAGATAGAAAAGCTGATCAGGCTGGGATACCCTGAACTGATCAATTTCACAGACCCCCTCAATGGAAACAGTGCTTTGCACTTGGCCTCGGTTTCCAATGACGCTGATATGGTCAGCTTTCTCCTTAGCCTTGGTGCTCACCCTGATGTGCAAGACAAGATGGGTTGTACTCCGACAATGAGGGCTGCAGAGCTGGGGCATGAATTGTCCATGGAAATATTAGCCAAGGCAAAGGCTGACATGACTATAGTTGATAATGAAGGAAAAGGTAAAAATCCCGACATTTTATCCAGTAGATGCAATTCACTCTATAGCCAGAAATCCGTAAAATTTACTGTTTTGCTTTCCAACTGTAGAAGTGAATTATTCCTAAGTTTAAGTGAAAAGCCATGTTCACTTCTGTACCTAAGGACACTGTGTCCCTATAATTTGAAAATGGTAGTAAGGTATATCTTAGGAAACAAGTTCTGAGAGATGTCTCCCTTAAAAAGAAGATTAAAGTTAGATTAATCTGTGTGTTGGTGATTTTTTTTCTAAATGGGGAGAGTTTTTAATGATATACACTGATATTAACATAGTCGTAATTATCAATTATAAAATATAAAAATCTTGTTTAGAACAAAAGGGGAGTATTTCTTATTCTTTTTTATACTTTAGAACCTCAAATAGTTCTGGACTTGGACTCCAAAAGGATTTTTCCCCTTCCAGTAACAGTCTGATGTAGAAAGGGGCTGCAGTGGGAACGGGAAAGGCTAAGGTGGATTCTAGCATAAAATCCGATTTTCTAGGGTCAGTTTAAATGTAGAAATATGACTTGAGAGTTGAGACATGGCATTTCCATCCTTTTTCAGGTGAGACAGCCCTACTTCTCCACTCTATTCTCCCTAATCACATCTCAGCACCATGTCTGGGAGCTTCTTGGCCCAAATAATTCAAGGTTCCAGAAGGACTTGACACAGCCCCATGAAAATCACCAAGAAAATTACCACCAGGCTTAATATAAATTGGTAGATTTAATCAGTTGTCCCAAGGAGTTGCTTCAAGTAAAGCCATTAACATCAGTCCCACATTGGAGAAATAAATCCCATTTTTTAGTGTTAATGTTTTCTGAGAAGAACAAAATCCATTTTTAAAATTCTCCCCAGACTTGGTTATTTGATAAGTGACTTTCTTAAAACAATAGGAGAGGACAAGGAAAGGAACAATTATTGAATTACTTAAAAGCACCACATAATGAGATGAACTTCAGAGGCATTCAGGGATCAAATGTGTTTTAAAACGTTAAATCCTGAAAAAGAAGAAGAAAAAAAAAAGGAAGCCTCTTAAAGTTCTATAGAATATTACTTCCCAGTGTGTGTTCCATGAACCACTGAATTGCTGGGATATTGATAAGCATTACATGCAAAATTGGTTCCACTGTCAAACTTGTTAGAGAACCATTGGATACAACAAATTGAGACATGTTGATTTCACATTTGTCAGACAGACTAAAGACAGTGACATTTTCCTTTTGTCTTTGACCCTTGAAATAGTTTTTCCTTGTGGTCACTTATATGGAGTTTTGTGAAATATATTTTGGGGAAACACTGTAGTGAAGAACAGTTTACCTTCTGGAGTTTGAACCAGAAATAGAAGTTTAAAAAAAAGTGAGAAATTTTATCATAAAAATCTAAAATTATAAAATTAAATCAACAATAGCAAATGCATTTTGCAACATATTTCCATTCTGTAGCAAATGCAACAGCCATCTGGTTAATATCTGAGTTCATTCAAATTAATATTAAGCCTGTCAACGTTCTGGGAGATCGAAGTATAAGAAAACAATCTGACCAATCACATAGGAAGAATTCAAAATATAAAATAAAGCTTGGAACAAACATAAATCATGTTGCATGCATGACCTTGTTAGTTCTGCCCCACAGATTCTTGATTCTTTCTAACCCATGGTGTGCTTATTGCACACCGCCAGCCCTGTCTTCCCACAGCAGTGAATGGAGCTAACCTTGCACAGCTCTCAGTTCGACTGCCACATGCCCAACTGCTTTGTTATTCCGCAGAAGTCTCTGCCATTAACATCCTATTTTCCAGCAGTTGATGAATCACTCACTGCACATTGGTCCTAAAGGACAAGCCAACGTTTTTATGGTTAAAATACTTACTGGATCATGAGAAAGATGTGGGACATACTCTAGGCTAAACTGTACTTTGAACAATTTTGTAGAACATGGAAAAGCTAACTCTCTAAGCCAGGAAACTCTTCCCTATATGTTGTCCTAGGGGATTAATTAGGGTCTGTCCATTCTGGAGAACAGATGGTGTCTATTCTCTTCAAGGGTTAAGCTGGACTAGCTCCCAATAGCACCCATTCCATTGGTTCTCCCATTTATAGGAATGTATACCCAGTCCGAAGTGCAGTATGCGAATTCTACAGTCTATCATCTTTGCCCTCTTTTGTTGCTTCAGTTTTAGAAGGTTGATTCATGTTCTTTGTGGCTTAGAGTTAGCCCAGATAGATTGTAGTTGTGAGTTGCACCTGCCATCATTATAAAATATCCACTTCCTAAGTAACTTAGGGACTTTTGTAATGAACTTGCCCTCACCTAGTGTTCTCAAGGTGGCATTGTTTGTTGTTATTTTGGCCCACTTTTGCCTGCTATGAATTGTTGTGTCTCTGATTTTCTATTTTAAACCATGTCCTTGGCCATCTTTCTGTTTTTAACTGTTCTGAGTAACCCTATTTTAGATGCATCTGTTTATATGAAATGTATTTAGATTTTGATTTTATATGAATAGTGGTTTTTATCTTAATGTTAGAATGTATCCAACTTATATTTATCTAGATGGCCCAAAAGTGTGGCCCCAGAACTGTCATTTATTTTATGAAATGAAGATATATTTAACATATATAAATATATAAATAAATACTTATAAAATATTTTCCTATATGGTCCATATGTTCTTTATTTTGGTGTGTGTGTGTGTGTGTGTGATATTTTCTAAGGTTAATGGTCTGCTTTTAGGTCTTTTTTTTGTTGTTGGAATGGTAGTTTTATTTACTGTTATTATTTACTTATTGGCTTTTAAAAATTGAGGTATAATTGACATCAACATTATATCAGTTTCAGGAGTACACATAATTTGATATTTGTATACACTGCAAAATGATCGCCAGAATAAGTCTAGTTAATACCCACCACCATATATAGTTACAAATTTTTATCTTTCTTCAGAATAGAACTGTTTTTGGATTTTTTTAATGGCAAGTTTGATAGCTTTTCATATACATAAACCTTTGTTTCTTGAATTAGCACTTTCCATGATATTCATTAATATTTTTCTATGGAAGAAGAGATTATTATAATAACTTTTGCACCCTTAAACTTACCTGGCCACTGCTTTTATATATGTACAACCAGCTTGGTAGATACAAAAAACTCGCATTTTCTTTCTCAAGTGATATTCTAAAGATCGTTTAGTTATTTTCTAGCATTGAATGGAGCAAAATCTGGAGGCCATCTTGATTTTTCCTCTTTAGAGAGGACTTGAATTGTTACCTAGATGCTCACAGGACATGTCCTCTACCTAGCTTTACCTAGGCACACCTTATTGATTGTTCTTAATCCATTTTTCCTAAGACCTCAGTATGCTTTTTTAATCCTTCAAATTCAGGTTTTCACTTCAAGAAAGTTTTCTTCTATTGTATCTCCATATTTTTTCTGTTCTACTTGGTGTTTTATTATTGAGCACCAATTACATATATGTTAGCTCTACTTTGCTTCTCAAGACCATTTCAGCTTCCATCACCTGTTACATTTTCCTTAGCTCTTTCAAGTTTTTCCTTCACATCCATGGTTTTTGTGCTGTCTTGCCTCCAGCTTCACTTTCCTTTCTTTGGTAGTTTTATTTTCCTCTATCATTCCTTCCCTAAACTCAGCTGGTTAAACTTCATCTTTTCCTTCTATTTGTCTTCTATTGTCCTAGAAGCCCTGCTTTTAGTCTTGATCCCTCTTTGCACTTGTTTTAGAAAAAAAAAAGTTTTATTTAACTTCCTTGCTGTCATAGAAATAGGACAGTCAGTAATTCTCACATAGTATCATTTTTTCTAGTGTGTACTTTTTGCCTAGCTTTTATTATCAGGTTTCTTCCTTTCGGTATCTGTATTTTTCATAGGTCCCATGCTAGTTTTTTGTTGTTGTTGTTGGTTACTGTTCCTCTTTGAATGAATCCTCTGTTTAGAGTGAGGTCATTACAGTCAGTTTGGAGTTGGACTGTTGTGTGCTCAGATTACAACACTACCCCTAATCTGTAGTTTATTTTTGACATGGATTATGTGGAGGGTTTGTATGTTTGAGGTCCTAGGTGGGGGGATTTCACATTTTCCTCTCTTCATTGGAACAAAACAAGTTGTCAAAAGGGCAGAGCAAATGTGCAATCTTGCACATTTCATCATTCAGTACCATCTGCTTTGTCACTCTGCAGTTTCAGAGGAGACACAGTAACCCATCACCAGCTCTACAACAGACACAGTCCTGCACGTGGGGTACAGACTGCAAGATGCCCAACACCCAAGCTTGACAGGGGCTCACAAATCAGCACTCAGATTCTTCTCTGAGCCAAGTCCTATCACATTTGGTTATGACTGTTTTCCAATTCTATCAGAGGTTGACTCTTGTTTTCCTGACTTGGTGTTTCAGCTGATTTCAAGAAGGCAAAGCAAGGCTCTGCCACATTCAACTAGCCAATTATGGTTTCCAAAATTGTTACTTTTTTCTTTGCTAACCAGTTCAAATATAGAGAGACTATTAATGAAGTACTCTTTGGGGATTCTATTTTTCTACAGGTATTCTGTTTTACTGCATTTTGCCTACTAAGCGGCATTATCGCTGCGCATTGATTGCCCTGGAACATGGCGCAGATGTCAACAACTCTACCTATGAAGGAAAACCAATATTTCTTAGAGCTTGTGAAGAAGCACATGATGTTAAAGACACGTGCCTGACATTTTTGGAAAAAGGAGCCAATCCGAATGCTATCAACTCAGTATGGCTATTCCTGGGATTATAAATATTCCTACCCCCCCCTTTTTTTTCCATTTATAGAGTTTTAGTAGTGCAATTTTTGCATTTAAATATGGTAAAATTATCCTGTCAGCTTATAGACTGTTCATTTCTATTCGAAATGCTTTATGATGATATACCCTCATTATCTTTATATTGCCATGATTTTACGGTTTATTTCCTAATTACGTTTGGAAAATTGGTATTTATTATGCATAACAGTAAAACATTAGAGAAAATAGAGAAGATATCACCAATGCCTAATAAAAATTTATCTTTTTTGGAAAGAAAATATGTAGTTGTACTATTTCCCTTATCCATTTTGCTCCCTCTCCAAATTTGGCCAATTTTATTGAGTTTTTTAAATTTTTTAAGAGGTATTTCAAGACAATAATTATCAATTTGTTTCTCATTAGAAAACACTTATAATCTAATTTTAACATATATTTTACTCTCTTTTTTTAAAATTTTATTTTTTATAAACATATATTTTTATCCCCAGGGGTACAGGTCTATGAATCTCCAGGTTTACACACTTCACAGCACTCACTATAGCACATACCCTCCCCAATGTCCATAACCCCACCCCCCAACACCCCTCCCCCCATCAACCCTCAGTTTGTTTTGTGAGATTAAGAGTCACTTATATATTTTACTCTCTTTTCTCCCCTTTTGCTCTACTTTCTTTGCAAAAGAAATTGCATTTTAGCATGATTTTTTCACAGGGACATAGTGTGACCTTGACTTTGATATTGGAATTCTCTACATTGATCCGCTGCACTGACTTCATTTTTCCCATTTGCTTCGTGGAACTAATAAAGATACAGAGAACTAGACCTGCCAGTGTGACTCTAAGATCAAATGGATTTAGAACATATGTATACCAAATGTGTTATTTAAGATGTCAAGCATAACCAGAATTTAATTTACTTCTCATCCAGTCCACAGGTCGAACCGCTTTAATGGAAGCATCAAGAGAAGGAGTGACAGAACTAGTTCGAGGGATATTGGAAAGAGGAGGTGAAGTGAATGCCTTTGACAATGAGAGAAAACAAGCTGCACATTTTGCTGCCCAAGGAGGCTTTTTTGATGTAATAATCTGCCTTTTGCTTTAAAATTTTTGCTCACCATTTCTCACTTTTTCCTCAAATTTTTAAATATCATACGGGTTACACTAAGAATTTATTCCATGTTACCATCTTGATGTCCCTAAATAATTCTAAAATTATATTTTTTATACCAAATACTATTTTTAAAGCCTTTTTCTAGCTCCTTATTCAGCTTTATCTACTTGCCCAGTTTATTCATCTAATAATATTAACAATGATTTTCTGTATTTTTAACTATGGCAATTTAAAAGTTTTGCCAACCAAGACTACTTTATTTTATACCTCCATTACATATTAGAACCTTCATAATACATACAGCGTGACCAAATTGTGGGGAGAACAATGTCAACATATTCTCATCTCCCTGATTTTTTTGTGTGCATCTAATGACTCACCTCAATTTTAAACTCTTCAGTATTCTGATTATCTGGATATAACAGCAAAGGGTATCTTATAGGTACAGTGATATTGCACAAATGAGATAGCTACCAATGCGCTCCTTTTTTTTTAAATTCTCAATTATATCTAGAATTTCTTTACTCAATTTTCTGAGCTTTAACAATTATCTTTGTTTTGGTCATTGAGTTTCTTCCTTGCAATGAAATTTACACCACAATAGAAGCCACATTTGGTAAAGAATGTGCCTCCCTGATGATATTTCTCATAGGCTGATGTTTTCTAGAATTATTGGAATTCACTAAGATGGCATGTCCCAGCTGAATATAGAATTTTCTAAACTCTAGATCAACACTATTTGATAGAATTTTTGGCAATGGTGGAAAAGTTTTAATAATATAGTATAATATAGTAGCCCATGTGGCTTTTGAGTATTTTAAATATGGCTAGTGAAACTAAAGAATTGGATTTTTAAAAATTGTTTTCTATTTAATTCAATTTAATTTAAAATAGCCGCATGTAGCCTAAGCAACTATGGAATAACAACGTTTAGGTGCCAGTCTTCATTCAATTAATGTACATTGCTATTCCTCTTTTCCTCTAAATATTTTGCAGATATTGAAGCTTCTTTTTGCTTACAACGGAGACATGGGGCTGATTGCAATGAACGGGAACACACCACTTCATTATGCTGCCATGGGTGGTTTTGCAGATTGCTGTAAATATATAGCTCAGCGAGGTAAAATTACCTAGCAATTTTATGCTTAAAGTATTTATGACTTACCCATGTTGTAGATGAGCAGGGAATCTGGGCCTATCACTTGTCAGTTGTTTATCTTTTTCAACAGCCAAACCTCAGTTATATATGTAGGAAAAAAAAAAAAAGAAAATCTTTTCTTACTCCACCTTCTGTCAAATCATGAATCTGAATTTAAAGTGATGAAAATATTCTCAAATATTTTTAGGTTATTAAAAATCTAAACAGGGTTGTTCATGGGCCAACTAATTATTAAAACGCTTATAGTTATTAAACTCCTTAAAAAAATGTTGACATCAATCTGAAAGATGAATACTGAAAACTACGTCTTTTAGTCTGAAATCTTAACTGTTTTATTAAAAAAAGTTCAATTATATCAAGTGTAAAGGGTAACTTTTATAAAGAACTTGAAGTTGTGGGAGAAATGTTTTTGGGAGAAATATGAAATAAAATGAAAATTTTCATGGAAAACTTGAAATGTAAGTAATATTTTAGGTTTTCCTATAACTTCTATGTAACTATTAACTTAGGAATATGAAGTATGTATATATAGCTTAATGTATTCCATAAAGGGAATATTAGCTAATTAAGTTTATGGACCAAATTGGTGTTAATTACATGCTGACTGGATGTACATTAGAAGTTTTTAATTTACGGCACCTGGGTAGCTAAGTCAGTTAGGTGTCTGCCTTCATCTCAGGTCATGATCTTGGGGTTCTGGGATCAAGCCCCATGTGGGGCTCCCTGCTCAGTGGGGAGCCTGCTTCTCCCTCTGTGTCTGCTCCTACCCCCACTCGTTGTCTGTCTTTCTCGCACACACAAATAAAATCTTTATTTAAAAAAGTTTTTAGGGGTGCCTGGGTGGCTCAGTGAGTTAAAGCCTCTGTCTTCGGCTCAGGTCATGATCCCCAGGGTCTTGGGATCGAGCCCCGCATTGGGCTCTCTGTTCAGCAGGGAGCCTGCTTCCTCCTCTCTCTCTGCCTGCCTCTCTGCCTACTTGTGATCTTTCTCTGTCAAATAAATAAATAAAATCTTTAAAAAAATAAAACAAAAAATAAAAAAAATTTCTAACTCTTCATCAGATCTGGAACTGCGTTACGCTGAATTTTATGGTAGTATTTTTTTTCCAGTTTAAAAAATAGGCAAAAACTTAGTGTCTGTTCTACAAGTTTAGAATAGAGCGGAGAATTTCAGAAGTCTCTGGGACCTAGAGATCCTGCATTGTGACCACTAATATAAATAAGACAAATGTGCCTATAAAACTAATAGTATGATAACCGATTCACTTCTACTTTTTATGAACTTATACAAGCTTGTGCTCTTTCCTTATCCCCCCAAATAATAAACACTTAACAAATAAAGGAAAATATATCAAATTCAATATATATCAAATGCAATATATCAAATGCCCCCATTAATTGTCTCATCAGTCTTGTTTTCAAATTTGTCACTAGCAGCAATTTATTCTGACATTTTTAACACTGTATATGTCTAAAAACTATGGATCTGCCCAGGTTAAGACAAGCTTCTACAACTCTAACACTTTGACCACTTTATTATTGGGACAAACATCACCAGACATCTACTCTGTCATTTATGCACTCTTGGGAGGAAGTCACAAAAAGCAAAGTGAGAAGCACATTTGGTCAGAGCTTGCCCAATGATGCCGAAAAGTATTACCGTCCTGGCAGAGTCATGAGCCTAGACGGTGTTTCCGAAACAAGGGTCTGAAAGCATTCTTTTTTTTTTTTTTTTTAATTAATTAGTCTGAAAGCATTCTAAATTCTGTAGCATGTTTCGAAGTACAACCACTTCACTGGATCTCAGGCGGGGGATCCAGTTCCATAGCGGAAGCGGGAGCAGTTACACGTCCAGCTTTTGAGTCTTCGATCTAAGGCAATCAGAGCAACAGACAATGCATTAGCCAAGAAATGCTCATTTCTAAGTCAACTCCCCGGGTTTAGTGTCTTCTGCACTTAAATTTGAAGGCTGGATTCCTTTGATACATTAAACTCTCTTCTTCATTGTTCTCCTCCCTTGCCCCTGGTCCTGCTGTGCTGGAGCAATTTGCAAGTCCTGTAAGCAGTGTGAGTACCTAATGCAGAGCAGCTGCTGGAAGCACCGCAGGAGGCTTCTCTTTCTCTTGGGCCTTTGGTGGCTGGTGCTCTGCGGCACATACCAGCTGTAAACTGAGTACCCTGGACCGCAGATCATACATCACAAAGAGAATGAATGGATCTTTGCTTTTACTAATTATAAGAAGGAGACCAAAAGTCCCAAGGCAAAAGGAGAAGAAAAAGGCCTTCAGATACTTAAGCTGGAATGTTGGAGTCTCCCCCCTGCACCCACCCCCCGCACGCACGCACACACACACACACACACACACACACACAGAGGTTTCTAACTAGGAGGAAACTAAGAGCTGAAGGAGACAAGATAAAACCACTTTAAAGTCCTTTGATCCTTGTGGGTGAATATAGAAGGAGTGGCTTGGGAGATGGTAGATAAACACCCAGACACCTTGAATCAGCAAAAGAGCTAAGTTAAAACAGCATTCTCAAAATTGCTCTGGAATTATGCTATTGAGAGCAGTCTCGGGTCCGCTTTTCAATAAGTCACTGCTCTTAAAACTGTTCAATATGGACATTTTAGAATTCTCATTATTGTAATACTTTTTCTGAGTTCTTCGACCACTAGTAAAATTATGAGTCTTAGTATGAAATTTTAAGTTCTGACAATGCCAAAGGAAGTATTAATCTTTAAAAGCACTGGTCATTCATTTTCTTTCTTTTTTTTTTTTTAAAGATTTTATTTATTTATTTGAAAGAGAGAAATCACAAGTAGGCAGAGAGAAAGGGAAATAGGATCCCCACTGAGCAGAGAGCTCGATGTGGGGCTCAATCCCAGGACCCTGAGGTCATGACCTGAGCCGAAGGCAGAGGCTTAACCCACTGAGCCACCCAGGCACCCCCTCATTTTCTTTTTGTCAAGGAATGAAACTATAAAGTATTGGAGGGGCATGCTGCTGCCTATACAACTTGGTTGCTAGACATACTGATTGAGTAGCAATCTTTTTGATTATGTGATATTGGCAAAGCAAGAGAAGAGCCTTCTAGATTCAGAACAGTAGAAAGAGCTGCTTCATCAGATTTACTGACATATGCAATGGATTTTTAATGTCTCAAAACACTTAGAGACAGAACAGCCTTTCCTAGGGACACTAAGTAGACTCCCCAGTGCACTCGGAGAAGTTTATTTATTTCAGGAATACTTAGGTATAATATTGGTGTCATCATTTTAAGGAAGGGTCCAAGAAGGCAAATGAATATTCATGCCTAATTTGCACAAGTATAATGCTGGAATCCTTTCAGATTTGATGAACAAATGACTTTGTCCTCTGTCAGGTTGTTCACATGACCTATCATCACAAAAAGATTGATATAAATTACGTTGATGCATGGAAAATACACATAAGTACAGCTTAAGATGGTATGCAGACTTGTCATAATCATTCCGACAGAAGCAGGTGTTCAGCATTCTGAGTTCCTAAGGGCCTCATAAGCTGTCTGAATCCAGCTTCTTTCCAAATTCAAATGCCACACTTATTCTTTTCCTGTTGGACAGGAAGTCTCCTGAGCAAGTATCCCAATATGAAATTTGTTTCAAGTGTCTGTAGGGATTCATGTCTTAATCCTTTAGTGGGCAGAGAATGTAAATTGGAAACATATTTCCCACAGAATTCACCAAAGTGAAACTCACAGAAAAAAAATTTCAGTTTAATTTTGTGATTATAAGAGCTAAATGTACTCATCACTCTATACAAATAATTTAGGGATAAACTTCTGACCAGTAGTTGGAACTATACATAACGGTTGCACGAATGTCTTCTGCAGAGCCAGGCAGATGCCTAGGCACTATTTCATAATGATGATGCTTCTTGTTTTAGGATGCGACCTGAAATGGAAGAACTTGGATCATAAAACGCCCAGGACTGTGGCCAAGGAAGGCGGCTTCAAAGCAGCAAGCAAAGAAATACGGCGGGCAGAGCGAGCCGCCAATAAACTGGCGAGGCCAGGAGCCAAAAATCCAAATCCACTCTGGGCCCTGAGACTTCACGACTGGTCGCTGGAACATGAGACATTCCTTCGGGAAGCATTTTCGTTTGTAGACAGAGGCGACGGGACAGTCAGCAAAGAGGACTTCGTGTTGACATTGGAGGAGAGGCAAGAATATGTGACCTCAGAACAGCTGGCTACCATAGCTCAGTATCACGAAAAAGTGCGGGGAGCTGGGGTCAACATTAATGATTTCTTTAAAGGAACCAAGTACTTGAGTAAGTCTTACGTCTTGGGATCCTATGGGCCTAAGAAGAAGAAAAAAGGGATGGCCAAAAAGCCAAAGAAAGGCAAGTTTGTCTTACCTCTCCCAATCTGCATTATTCCTGACCACGTGTTTCCCCACTGGGCCGACGGCGGGCCGCCCTATTACATGATTGAAACCTACAAGAATGTAACAGACAGCAGTCGGTTTAACCGAGACCAGCCACCGGAACATCCCATTCAGGATGACTCTGCTTGGTACATTGATGACCCACCGAAGGTATTTTCAAATATTAATTTCATCACCAAGGCAGGAGACCTGGCGTCTCTGAAAAAGGCGTTTGAATCAGGAATACCTGTGGATATGAAGGATAATTATTACAAAACGCCACTGATGACCGCGTGTGCCACTGGAAACATAGATGCCGTCAAGTTTCTTCTTGACAAAGGGTATGTTTTCTTGTTTCAGCATCCATTCAACTCCAGAATTTTAGGACAAAGAAAGTGCTTCATTCCTGACATCTAGATTACAGACAGATCGTGTATGGGAAAGTGGGTTAATGGGAACCTGGGAATGTATGCACAGAAAGATGGCTTGCCAATGACAACTAGGAACGAAGTTGCTTTACCTAGAGATTTATCAATGTGCGGTGGAGTCGCTTTTTATTTTATTTTAAATTAACGAAATAATTTTTTTGAACTATTTTTAAAAAGATTTTATTTTTTTATCTGAGAGAGAGATGATGAGCCAGGGAGAAGGGTAGAGGGAGAAGCAGACTACCTGCTAAGCAGGGAGCCCAGCAAAAGAGGTTTTTTTTTTTAGTAGTTTTTTGTTTGTTTGTTTTGGTTTTTTGTTTTTTTGATTCAGGTGTACAGGTCTGTGAAGATTTTTTTTTTTAATTGTGATAGGAACAGATAACATGATGTACCCTCTTAATAGATTATACGTGTACAGTAAAGTACAGTGTTAACTATAATCACAATATTGCACAGTAGATCTCTAGAACATATTCATTTTACCCATTGCTTTTTAATCTGTCTCCTGTGTGTGGGGATCCTAACAAATTCAAACAAGGGGGTCAGTGGTCATGATGACAAAGGGCATGTCTCTTTCCCTCCCCCAGAAGCATCAGTCTTTTCCTTGGTTCATTTATAAATATCTTTAAGATAACTGGGCATGACATTTTTAGTGAACTTCTAAAGCAACTACTCAGGTTTAATTCCTTCTTTTCCCAGAGCTGAATGAGCCGGCATAAGTTTCTTTTTTGTGTTCACTTTTCTCACTTTTATAATGGGGCTCTAATAAGACTCAGCTTGCAAATTTTTTTGAAGATTAAATGAATTAAAATATGTAAAGCACTTATTAGTAAAGCAATTCCATATTTCATAAAAAGGTACTATTATTATTACTATATTGGTCAAGGTCAAAGAAGCATTCAGATTTGTATATTATCAAGAGAGAATATAAAGCAATTAATGAGAATTTGAACTTTTGGACAGTGAAATCTTAAAAAGGACTAACATTTGGGGCTCCTGGGTGGCTCAGTTGGTTAAGCAGCTGCCTTTGGCTCAGGTCATAATTCTAGGGTCCTGGGATTGAGCCCCCCATGGGGCTCCTTACTCAGCAGAGAGCCTGCTTCTCTCTCTCCCTCTGCCTGCTGCTCTGCTTGCTTGTGCTCTCTCTCTCTCTCTCTGTCAAATAAATAAAATCTTAAAAAAATAAAAAGGACTAACATTTAAAATAATATGTTTTCATGCTTAGAACTTTAATAATGAAGGTGAATTTAAAAATCTATAACATGTAGAGAAAGTAGCTACAAAATGAAATAATAGGACTTTTTAAACTTCTTATCAGCTTTAACCTTCATTAGATCTATTTATACAATTTTCCTTAATTTTAAACTTTGCAAAAAGTGTAACCCCTGGGATCTAACTAAGTGCCTTTTTTTTTTTTTAAAGATTTTATTTATTGATTTGACAGAGAGAGATCACAAGTAGACAGAGAGGCAGGCAGAGAGAGAGAAGCAGGCTCCCTGCTGAGCAGAGAGCCCGATGCGGGACTCGATCCCAGGACCCTGAGATCATGACCTGAGCCAAAGGCAGCGGCTTAACCCACTGAGCCACCCAGGCGCCCACTAAGTGTCTTTTTAAAAACTAAACAAGATGTACATATATATGCAAAGAAATTAAGACTGTCGGATAATGCAACATGAGTCAAGAAAAATTATGGAATGGAGTTTAACTTTACTCGGAGCTTCCCTGGCTCACATTTGAACAACTTGGTAACACTAATATGAAATCTTGCTTTGCATTTCCAGGCTCTGGCATTTGGAACAACCCACATTTTCAGCTTATGCATCTATCTTATTTTATAGGGCTAACGTTAATGCAACAGATAATTTCCTGTGGACTCCGCTTCATTTTGCATGCCACGCAGGCCAACAAGACATCGTCGAGCTTCTTGTTAAAGCTGGAGCGACGATAGATGCAGTCTCCATCAACAACTCCACTCCTTTGTCTAGAGCCATCGAGAGCTGTCGACTGGATACCGTAAAGTACCTCCTTGATATCGGCGCTAAATTCCAGCTGGGAAATAGAAAAGGTGTGTGTACGCATGATCGGTGTTTAGGGTCAGAAGGGGAGAATTTATGTTAGATTCCCTTCTGATTCTCTTGTAAGACCACATTTCCTCACGAGTCGCTACTGCAGTTGCAAGCCCAAGTTGAATGTTCGGGAAGTTGGTTTTATACACAGTGCCTCTCAAATCACGGGTGTGAAAGGACCAGTTCTTTATGTTTGCAATCTGTCATGGATGGATACTTTTGTAAATATAGCAAAAAGTGATTTACTAGAAAATGAAGTGGGGAAATAAAATACAAGCATTTTTTTAAATCACTAGATTGAAGTGATGGAAAGTTTTATCAAATCCATCCAAAAATTTCTAAATGCTCACTCTTTTTTTAAAACTTTTTTTTCATGTATTTATTTGACAAACAGAGATCATAAATAGGCAGAGAGGCAGGCAGAGAGAGGAGGAAGCAGGCTCCCTGCTGAGCAGAGAGCCCTTTATGGGGCTAGATCCCAGGACCCTGGGATCATGACCTGAGCCAAAGGCAGAGGCTTTAACCCACTGAACCACCCAGGCTCCCTGTAAATGCTCACTCTTGATTTCTTGTTATTACACCATGGCCCAGGAAGCATTGCTTTGTGGGACTGTACCAGTTTTCAGACTATACTGTGGGTTATGACACTGTCATAACTACCACATCCCTAGGAAGTAGAATAATTTTAAAAGCTGTAGAAGTTGGATTCTTTATAAAGCTGAAAAAAATAATAATTCCTGAGTTAGAGGCTCTCTCTAGGAAATAAATGGGAGGGGCCCGTCATATGTCATAAAAATATAACCTGAAAAATAGCATTTGAGTAAGTGTTTGACCTCATTGATTGGAGGTGTCATTTTCTTACAGAGGAACCCATTGTTTCCTTTTGACTGGGGAGAGCACCAACTTTTCTGGCTGCTTCAGGCTTCCCCTGGGTCACTGGTAGTATTGTTCCAGGCCTGCCTGAGGATATTACAGGTGTCATAATACCCAGCCATTTGCATAGAGCACTGTGACACCAGCTTCCCCAGGCCTTTTTGATTATACCTCCTTGCTTAAGGGAAAGGGGAGGATAATGTAAAATTGTCACATGAAAGGAAATGTGTGCAAAGTGGGAAGAGAGCCATCAATCAAATACTCAAATGTAAATATTCTACCAAATTTCCTGTCAACTTCTTAAGAAACATGCTCAGAAAAACTAACAAGAAAATGGGTTGCCAGTAAATGGCACTTTACATTATGAGATTTCAGAGTTGGGCCCACCTTAGATGGTATCTGATCTGGCTCTGTGACCTTACATATAACCACTGGCTGTAGTAATCACCTTTACTGTCACATGCTGAGGGCTGGTGCGCTGAGGGTTTTCTGCATGGTTTCTTATCAGTCTGTTTATTACAACTCTGAATTTATATCTTGAGCAGGACATACTGCCATGGATATTGCAAAGGCGTATGCTGACTATAGAATAATTAGTCTGATTCAAGAAAAGCTGGATAACTTGCCAAAACCAGCAGAAAGTCAAAAACTGAAAGGCAAGCCCCTTCCTAAAGCGAAGACTGAAGGCCCTGACGTTAAGAAAGAGGAGGTAAGAAAAGTTCCATTGGTAACTGGAACTTAAAAACTTACTGGGGGTAGGGCAGCGTTACTATTTACATATTGTTACAATACAATATTATATATTGTTACACCACATGGATAAAATGATACACAAGCCATATTTTCAGCACTATTAAGCAACACTAAAAAAAAAATACCTAGCAAAGAAATTCCTATTAATGAAAAGTCTAAAATGTGCTCATTGCAGATAGAATCCATGTAAAAATCAAGTTGGCTCAGTCCAATATAATTAGAATGTTGAAAAAAGAACTGAGGTTGGATATGTATATATTTGGTTCTAAGTCATACATATTTGATGAGATGGCTCAGACAGGAAAGGAGGGAAAGAGGAATGAAGGCAAACCATGATTTGCCTTCATTCTTGTCTCATAATCTTTCATTTCCCACCATTTCCTCCTTCTAAGGAATTTTAATTGAATTTTAATTTTAATTCAAATTGAAATTTGAATTTTAATGACTACCACTGAACCCTGGGGATATCAAGCCACTTGGGACTTGGATATTCCACTTGGAATGACTCCAGAAAGTTTTAAAGGTGACGAGGTGATTGTTCCTGGTAATCTGGAATGATATAGGCAAAAGGTTGAGGTTTTTGCCTAGGCAGGTTATGGAGAGAACAAGACTTTGTCATTAGCAGGGAAGCCCGAGTGTATTTCTAAGGTAGAAGTTTCTTTTAGGGAAGCAAGAGGATCCCTAGAGATTCTTGGCAGACATAAAACTGGGATGAAATTCAAAAAGGAAAGGCTCTAATGTTATCAAATTGGAAAGTGTTGGAGAAATATGGGAGAAAAGAAGTGGAGAGGGTGAAAGGATTGTGAGAAACATGAAAGACAATAAACAGTAGAGAGTAATAAACATGGAAGACAAGAGTAAGGGGGTGGGGGCCAGAGGTTAAGGAAGACCAGTTGGCTAAGTTTCTACTACATACAACATTATCTTTTTAGTAGGATAATTTAATTCTTCTAATTAATCAATGGCCCTAGGTCAAGGATGGATATTCTGAAGACTTGTATGCTCTGTCTCTGATACTACTAATTAAGTAGAGTTAAACAAGGCAAACTAATTATCTTTCCCTGTCCAAAGTTATAATAATAATCCATTTCATTTCAAATTATAATTTGCATGGTAACATTTTTACTTTTTCTTGACTTCTGAGTAAGACATAGAACAGCAAATAATATTAGCAAGTATATATAGGTTTTTGCAATTAATAGGGTTAGTTTTTCTTTTGTTTCATTTCCAGGAACCGCTTTTATCTGTTTATACCATACCAACCATATC
Source organism: Lontra canadensis (assembly GCF_010015895.1). Lineage (NCBI taxonomy): Eukaryota > Metazoa > Chordata > Mammalia > Carnivora > Mustelidae > Lontra > Lontra canadensis. The sequence continues at coordinate 12,582,864 of NW_022631010.1, forward strand.
AGAGGAAAAGAAAATGCATAAGGATAATGTGGTTTATCTCAATTCTTTGATTACCAGTAGTTATACCAAGAAAGTGGATATCACATTTATTCCACGGAGGGTGAGTACTTTGGAAAGACCTTCATAACGTGGTATAAACTCATAGTATCATTTTCCAAATACTTTTTATGCAGAGCACCCAAACAAATATCCAAATATTATCTTTCATTGTTATAATTTGAAGGTGTCTTTTTGCTAGGTCCTACTGCTTTGACTCAGTAAGTCCAACTTGTTCAGCTTCCAATATCTAGTTTCCTCTGTTATTATTTCAATATTGACATTTTAATTTTCCTTGAAAAACTATCTTTTGGCCAACACCTTTCCCTATAGCCATTTGGTCACCAATGCTATAGGTACATTTTCTTGGTGCCTCTCAGACTCTAACCTTCCCCTTTGTACTCTAACTACCATTTCACTTGGGAGTTTCATATAAGCAACACTGAACTTACTCAGCAGCTGCCTAAAACATCCATAATTAGAGAGGTGGAGGCATTTTTGAAGTACAAAAGGGGTCTTGCCAATGCCCATCAAAGCATGCTAAATAAGAGACCACCAGCCTCCTCTTCTTTCTACTATGAAAATCATTTTCTCAGGACTTCCCTATTAGACATAAAGGTAGCAAACCCCAATGATCTTTTAACTCCCATCACTTCCCTGTTTTGACATGAACAACAGAGGATCATCAGAGGTCACTGAAAAGCATTCCAGCTGCCCAAATAGTCACCATCAGAAATAACAATGCCCATGTAACCATTGATGTTATGTAAGAGGAAAACATAAGTTAAAATAGATTTAGAAGTAGATTTGATAGTTTCGAATGAACTATACTGGGCATTGTCTGTATACTGCCATGTTTGCTGGCTTTCCTACTCATGCCGGCTCTGAATATTGTGGTTTATTTCAGATCTGGAGTCCTGAAGCCACAACAGCAGAGCTGATCAGGAAAAGGGAGCTTCAGCGAGAAAGGTTCACTTACGAGGTAGACTTTGAGGACTTCATGATGCCCTTTCAGAAGCACATCACAGAAAAAGCTAAAGCCTTGGAAGCCGCCCTCAAGATCTAACTCACAGCAATTACTTCTTGGGGTCAATGTTTCGAGGCCCAGGGATTCTACTACAGAGAAAGGTGTTATTTCCACCAAAGTCAAAGCAATCTGCAAATTAAGAATTTGTAACCAAATCTTTGTTTTTGATCTAACAACCATAAATATTCTGAACTATCTAGAAAGTGTGTATTTTATTTTGCAATGAATAACATATTCTGGGTAAACCCCCTAATATCTTCTTTAAGCATGAGTGGAATAAGTGGCATTTTGGTTATAAACATAACATTATTGTCAAAAAATTTACAGGATGTACATCATTATGCTTACTAAAGATATAATGCTGGTGGAAATTGATGAAGAGAATTTAATAGTAAGGAAGAGAAGTAGTTTTAATCTGTTGAGGAAGGAGTTGGTTTCTTACACCCATCATATACATTAGATACTGGTATGTATCTGATACCTTGGGTCAGATAAACTTCAGTATCTCTGGCAGATGCTGCCATCACTCCACCCCTTTCTCCTCTGCTTTGGGATTGAAGCAGGCCTGACTTCCAGATGTTGGAAGGCTGCCTCCGACACTTAGACTCGTGTAGTAGGGCCCAAGTACATGAGAATGAGGGCCTCCTGGAAGCAGCTCTCAACCAGAGACTGAACAGATACAGTGTATTAACACCCCAGCTCCCTCACTGCTCTGGTTGGACTCTTTGGAAATGTGGTTCCTACTGATTGCTAAAGCTCCCCCAAGAGGTTAAGATCACATTGTCCACAGTGGTAATTTGATAACACACCCTTCACTGGCCACCTTCCCTTCTCTGTCCTCCCACGTTTCTTCCAAGCCTGCAGGTCCTTATCAATATCACCTCCAAAATACATATACCTAAACACTTATCTCAAGGTTGCTTCTGGAAGAACCTAGACTAAGATAACAGCTACAGCACTAGTTATGATTTTGAGCACCCCCTAGCAAAAATTTTAAAAGCGCATTCCCTTATCTTCTGTTTACTATAAAATAAACATTCCCCCAGCAAGGACGATGTGCCCACAGGGTCTTGTGCAATTAAGAAACAGTCCAAGTGGTATTCATACACTAGCTTAAACTTGGAGCAAAATTTACAGATGCCAAAAAAATGTATATATGATAAAGAATGACCAGATATCTTATGGCAAGTGTATTGGCAGTGTTGGAGTGGGGAGGAGATGGGGGGAAATTTAAAAGACCCACCATGAAACCTTGCAATTGCCCGTTGGGATTTAGGGCAGGAGCCTGATGCTTGGGAAAGAGATATGTCAGGATTCTACCAGAGAAATAGAACCAGTAGTATAGATAGATAGGTGGTAGAGGATGATAGATATAGATGATAGATAGATAGATAGATAGATAGATAGATAGGTGATAGATAGATGATAGATAAATAGAAAGAAATAGATGAAAAAGAGAGAGAGAGATAAGGGGATTTACTGCAAGAAGCTGACTTACATGACTGTGGGACTGGCAGAGCAGGCCATCAGCAAGGCCAGGCTGGAAACTCTGAGATGAGAGCTGTCCCTGCCATTCCCAAGAGGAACCTCTTCTTCCTCAGGGAAACTTCAGTTCTGCTCTTAAAGCCTTTCAACTGAGAGGATCAGGCCCACCCAGATTATAGAGGATAATCTCCTTTGTGTAACATCAACCAGTTGTAGATGTTAATTTCATCTACATAGCTCCTTCACTACAACACTTAACACCTAGTGTTTGACTGAGTAACTGGGTACTGTAACCTAGCCAGACTGAGACGTAAAACTGAACACCGCTGGAGGTGTACTACTGAGCAAAAAGCGAGGGGAGGCCTCACCCACGCCAGGAAATGCAGTGAGTGCTGGGCAGGAGCTCCAAAAATAGGCACAAAAGCCCCACTGACAGAAAGAGTTCACTTTAGGATTGCCTTAGCAAAATGCACCAACACCAAATTACAACTCTGACAGCCATATAGGACAAAAACCCTTTGCTCTATCCCTCCCCCACTTTCCACCTGTGAAGAGCCTTTAATGGTGAGTGGGGAGGAGCCTGGATGAGTGAGCCAGTAGCTAACCAGGCCCGCTTTTCCCCTGAGGCAAGCTCAAGCTGGAGTTTTTTCCAAGTTGTATATTATGGAGCCTGGAGAACTAAATTTTGTTTGTTGTATGAGTTTTGTGTATATGTTTATTTTAAATCATTTTGAAGTTTTGAGCTAATGTCCAATGTACAGAAAAGTTGCAAGAATTTTACAAAGAATTCCTGAATATTCTTCGCCCAGATTACCTACATGTTAACCATATGGCTTCTTTCTTTCTTTCTCTGTCCATATATGTGTGTGCATGTGTGTGTGTAATTTTTTTCTGAACTATTGGAGTATCAGTGGAAGACCTGATGTCCCTTACCTTAAATACTTCAGTACATAGCTCTAAAAAACAAAGACATTCTTTTACAGAACCATGTTACAACAATCATAATTAGGAAATTAATATTTGAATTAACTAGTTTACAGATGTTCAGATTTTGCTATTTGTCCCAATAATATCCTTATAGCAAAAAAAAATCCCAGGTTGTGGGCTGCATTAGTTGCCTATCTCTTTCATCTCTTTAACTTGAAACAGCTCCTCAATCTTTGTGTGTGTGTGTGTGTGTGTGTGTGTGTGTGTGTTTATAACATTGATATATTAGAAGAATGCATGCTAGTTATCTTGTAAAGTGTCCTTCAATTTTGAAGTCTTAAGTTTCCTCAAGATAGAGAGCTTCAAGTGATACATTTTAGGCAGGAATACCACCAATGTGGGATTGTGCCCTTCTCAGTACATCATATCGGGAGGCATGTGATGTTGCTATGTGATGTAAACTTTGTGAACTTTAATCTCTTGGTTAAAGTTGTCTCCATCTGGTAAAGTAGTATTCCTCTACCGTAAAGCTATTGTTTTTCCCTTTGTACTTACTACCTTATGAATAGAAACTATGAAACTATATAAATTTCCTGTTACTCCCATAATTTTCACCTACTAACTTTAACATTCATGATTTTTGCCTGAAATGGTTATTACAGTGATGGCTGTCATAAGATAATGATTTTCTAATTTCATCATTCTTTCTGCATTTCTTAGTTGGCTTTCTACTTTGGGACAGAACTATCTCTTCTTCCCCATTAACTTATGTATTTAAATAAGTATGGACTTATGCATTCCTTTTTACCTTAATGAGTTATAATTCTTTACTAAGATGACTTTGATGTTCAAATTGTCTCTGATCTGGCCAGTGAAAGCCCCCTTCAAGGTGGTTCCTGAGAATAAGATATGTTGTTTCCTCAAATAATTGCAGGACATTTTATTTCTTGAATATGGTGGGGAATGCCTTACCCATGGTTTTATTCAGGAAGAAGGAAAGCCCTAGCCTATCAGAGGGTCTAACTTTTTGCTGTCACCCTAGTGAATATAATACTTGTATCTACAGTAGTGTTCTGTCTCACCTTCAGCCATTTGCAAATGTACACCGAGAGAAAGTATTAATGTCAAGTCCTATTAATTCTCTTTCCCCATATATGTTTGTAATCATTTGAAGGACTCATCAACATGTTTGAATGGGAATTGTGTGAGGGAACAGTCAAAAAACTGAGTTTATTTCAAGTTTAACACTAAAGCAAACAGACCAAAGCCAGAGTTCTCTGTTGGCCCTAGAAAGTCATCAGTACTAATCAAGGAGTGGTCCATGGACCAGCAGCATCACCTGAAGGCTTGGTGCCACCCCCAAAAACTACATTACAGAACACCACATAAGCTTAAAAAATATTTTATAGAGGAAATTTTACTGACATAAAAAGGCAGCATGTCAAAGACATTAAAAAAAAAAAAAACCAAAAAACAGCAGAGGGGCACCTGGGTGGCTCAGATGGTAGGCATCTGACTTTGGCTTAGGTCATGACCTCGGGGTCCTGGGAAGGAACCCCATGATGGGCTCTGCACTCAGCAGGGAGTCTGTTTGTCTCTCTTCCTCTTCTTTTGATCCTGCCACCACTCACTCTCTCTCTCTCTCTCTCTCTCTCTCTCCCAAATAAATAAATAAATAATATCTTAGAAAGTAAAACAGTATAAATAGTTTGTAATTTCAGACCTGTAAATATGCAATACTCAAATAGTAGTTTTTCTGGGTTTTGGAATTCTGAATTGACTTTCATTGTTTTAACTTATATTTACTATCCTTCTTTTTAACAATAAGCATGTATTACTTTTCAATAAACAACAAAATTATTTCTTTGAAAAAAACAAGTTCATCCGGAAGTCCAGAATGCCTAAGTGATTTTATTAGTATTTGTCTGTTTTATTCCTTTATGTATATTGACTTCGTTATGATTCTCTCAGAGGGAGGCACTGAGCCAGGAATTCAGGAGCAGGTGATTTGTTGAGAAAATGCTCTCTCGGGGAGGCCACTGGGGAGTGCAGGGTGTGTGGGGGCGGGGGGGGGGGTGAGCAGGACAGAGAAGTGAAGGAAACCAAATAAAGGTCAGTTTTCTGGTGAAGTCCAAGCTTCGTTTTAACTCACGGAGAGCCGTAGAGAACAGGCAAAAAGTACTGGGCTTTTGGGTTCCTGCATCTGTTAATAACTACAGCCTAGGGAACGCACTGGTGAGGCTATTCCAGTGCTCAAGGCAATTCAATGAATTGAATTGTGGATGGAAAACAGGCAGAAGCTCTCAGTGGGTGCATTATGGGAAAAGGGACACCAACAGTGCTGCAGAAATGGAGATGTTTAGAAGGAAATACTCTCAGATAAAAAAAGGAAACACACTCTTCCATGCATGTCCTTATCTTTAAATTGACACTGTGTAAAAATGGTTAAGAATGTGGCTTTTGATACAAACGTAGTGACCCGAAAGGTCACCTGCACCCCAATGCTTACAGCAGCAATGTCCACAGTAGCCAAACTATGGAAAGAGCCCAGATGTCCATCGACAGATGGATGGATAAAGAAGATGTGGCATATATATATATCTATATATATATATAGATATATATATATGAATATTACTCAACATCAAAGAAAAGAAATCTTGCCATTTACAACGACATGTATAGAACTAGAGGATGTTATGCTAAGTGAAATAAGTCAGAGAAAGACATCATATGATCTCACTGATATGTGGAATTTAAGAAACAAAACAGAGGCTCATAGGGGAAGAGAGGGAAAAATGAAACAAGAGAAAACCAGAGAGGGAGACAAACCATAAGACACTCTTAATCCCAGGAAACAAACCGAGGGTTGCTGAAGGGGTAGGGGGTGGGGGATGGAGTAACTGGGTGATGGGCATTAAGGATGGCATGTGGTACAGTGAGCACTGTGTGTCATAGAAGACTGATGAATCACAGACCTGTACCTCTGAAACCAATAATACATTATGAGTTGATTTAAAAAAAAAAAAAATGAGGCTTTTGTAGTCAGCAGACCTGGGTTTGAATCCTCACTCTGCCATTTACTAGCTGCCTGTCCACGGATCAAGTTACAAATGGTCTTTGAATCTCAATGTCATCCTCTATGAAGTAGGATAATAATCCGACCCTCAGTCTACTGTCATGAGAATCAAATGAAATTACATCTGTTAGGTTCTAGTTTTGTGTCTATGCAGTCAGTGCTAGGTAAGTGACTTGTTTGTTTGTTTTTTTAATTTTTTTAAAATATTTTATTTATTTGACAGAGAGAAAGGGATCACAAGTAGGCAGAGAGGCAAGCAGAGAGAGAGAGAGGGAGAAGCAGGCTCCCCACTGAGCAGAGAGCCCAATTCGGGGCTCGATTCCAGGACCCTGAGATCATGACCTGAGCCGAAGGCAGAGGCTTAACTCACTGAGCCACCCAGGCGCCCCAAGCGACTTGTTTTTAACCCTCCTTCAGTCTCTAGGGGCAAGGTAAACCAAAAGAAGGTGCAGGGATGGAGATCCAGACCTAGACAATCAGAAGGGTAAAGGTTTGTTGAAGCAGAATCACTTTCAGACTGTCAGTTGAAGTGATTTAAACGCAGAGACATTTTCTTTATCTAGTTTCTGATAATCAGAGAAAATGAACATTACCCTTTTCACTATGAAAATAGTCACTAATCCCAGCCGTATTAATTATAGTGCCCAAATGTTAACTTTTTTTGTTTCTAGAGCCTAACCCAACTTCTTCTAGAATTAAAATAGGTTACTAAAAAAGAGTTGTAGTTGAGCTCCTTAGAAATAGAGCTTGAGATGGAAACTCTTATGTAAATGCTTTATTGCAGGAATGCTCCCAGAAGAGACTTTTCAGGACATGATGGATGCTGATAAATAGGAGGAGGACCTAAGGAAGAGAAAGTTAAGTTCAGCCTGACTTCAGGGGGTAGTTGTACTCTGCATAGTTAACATTGGCCAGCCACCAGTGGGGACAGAAACCTCACAGATGCAAGGTGGCTCCCATCAGCCAGTGGCAATCCTCCAGAGAAGGGGGGAGCTCTGAACCACCAACCACGGCCACGGAGCATGCACGTGCCAACTGGTAAGGGGAATTTGATAACATCTGCTATAAATGACATGTTTATGGTCACAAAGTTCAGGTGTAATGTTTCTGACGGTGATTTCTTGGGGTTCATTTTGTATAACAAATTCTCTTTTAAAAAGAGATGTAATTTTTACAAACTTCCAGACTTGTCTAAATCATTTTTTTTAAGATTTTATTATTTATTTGACAGAGAGAGACAGTGAGAAAGGGAACACAAGCAGGGGGAATGGGAGAGGAAGAAGCAGGCTTCCCACTGAGCAAGGAGCCCAATGTGGGGCTCCGTTCCAGGACTCTGGGATCATGACCTGAGCCGAAGGCAGTCACTTAACTGACTGAGCTATCCAGGCACCCCTGTCTAAATCATTCTTAAGGATACAGAATGAGCAAGAACAGCAATGAGAGCCACTTCAGTGGCTACATAAAAAGGAGAAAGTCATTTCTGTTTCTTCAAGCTTGAGTTGAGCATTATCAATCACTGAAAATTATAACCGTGAAAAACAGACAGATGCATTCAAACCCCATGCTTAGGAGAAGGTCATGTCTAATTGGTACAAATGAATCACACACCTCCCCCCGACCGGCTCCCTGCGCTGTGTGGTTGGTTTAGCAATTTTTATTGAATTCACAATATAGCAAATTCCCTATGTAGCCATGAAGATGCCCAAGAGAACCACTGAGCCTGCAGTTTGTTTTTGAGGAGGTGCTATGACAGGAGAGGAAGGGAAGAATTTAGATGCCTTCTGCCCACAGCTATAAATTTGTAGTAAATAGTCATCTGCACTGCTATTATTTTCTAAATATTTGTACAGCGGGTATATTTTTTCCTGGATTTGTGTTTCTTTAACAATGGATCCTGGAGGGAATTTATAAATGAGGGCAGACGAAGCATTTGTGCACATCAGATAAGCTCATGTTAACATTCTTAGGTCCTTAGGCAATTGTTACTACATCATGAATTTTATCTGAGCAATAAAGAAGAACGGAATAGTCTGTTAATATTCTGGAATTTACTGGAGATTTTTTTTTTAATCCCAGATAAATAGTTGAGTATTATGTGATGCATATGTGTGTGTATTTTATTCAGGATTAATAATGATGGTCTCTTCCTTTTATCTTCAGTAAATAAGACTTTGAAGAACTAATACATAAAAGATGATTTGATTTTCATAGCTTTAGTGACTTTTTTATAAGATGGTTTGAAATATCCAAGTATTTTTTTAAACCTGGGAGGTTATTATGTTCTTTGTTGTTGGGACACGCAGGCTCCAATGTGATGCTCCTCTCTTAAAGAAGTTGGAGGGACGCCTGGATGGCTCAGTTGGTTGGACGACTGCCTTCCGCTCAGGTCATGATCCTGGAGTCTCAGGATCGAGTCCCGCATCGGGCTCCCAGCTCCACGGGGAGTCTGCTTCTCTCTCTGACCTTCTCCTCGCTCATGCTCTCTCTGTCTCTCTCTCAAATAAATAAATAAAATCTTTAAAAAAATAAAGAAAGAAAGAAGTTGGAAATAAGAGAAATAAATATACTCTCCCCAAAAATTATATAATGAAATTAAGACAGGAAGAATGAAATGAACAAGAGTGAAAGTATTCCTGATAAGTCTCAAAGGATCCCAAACTAAAGCAACATATTGGTCAGCTAGAGAAAGAAGAGTGTCGGCCAGAAGGAGGATTGGTCAGTGATAGAATTATCGTGAAACGACCGCAGCCAGGCTGACTATGTTTCTCCAGATTCTGCCCTACCGAGGGATCTTTGTTCTCTGTAACATGTGCATTTTTGTTGTAGAACTAGACCTTTCAAGACTGGTTCCACTAGAGTTTTGAATCAACCAACAACACTTTTTCCGCACAAAATTTAGTCTGATTCATTCATTTAGCATCTGTTTGTTGAGCACTGATAAGGACGATCCAGGAACTATTTCTTACTTTGCCCGTGTGGTGTATCATGGACAGGAACCCAGGTTTCTGCTTCCCTGGCTTCCAGCTGGATTGAGGCAAGGGTAGACACTGGTAAAAAGATGGGAGAAGAGAGGAGGGAGAGGAGAAGCCAGGCTGGTTCTCTGGTTCTCTCCTTGCCTTAGGCAGCGACTGTGTAATAGCCGTGTCCATCTCCCCATGGCATCAGCTCTCCCCTGACCACCCACCATGGTTCCAGCTTCCACCAGGTGAACCTGGCCCCTGGACTCCGGTAGCACCACCCCTTCCATCTGTCCCTCCAGCCTGGGGATGATGCCGGCTTGTTAATATCCGGGCTGACTCACTCAGCCTCTTCTACTAGCTGTATCACCAAATCCTTGCATTAGCCTCCCTTCTGTAAGAACTCAGAGTGTTTTCTGTTTCCCTGGTTGGATCCTGGCTCGCCATGTATCAGGCACGATACATGGCATGTCAGGAGAAAATAAAATGCCAAAAATCAGGCTTGGTCCCTAAAAATCAGGCTTCCAGCTTGGTAGCAGAGACCTATTTTAATAGAAAAACCACAAAATCCATCTGTGACTATCGCATGAGTTTGGATAATTAATGATTATCATTAAGACAAGATTCCATAGGGTATACTCATGTAAAGTTTTCTTTTTTAAACTCCAGTTAAGGGGCGCCTGGGTGGCTCAGTGGGTTGGGGCCTCTGCCTTTGGCTCGGGTCGTGTTCCCGGGGTTCTGGGATTGAGCCCCGCATCGGGGTCTCCGCTTGGCGGGGAGCCTTCTCTCCCCACCCATGGCCTGCCTCTCTGCCTACTTGTGATTTCTGTCTGTCAAATGAATAAAATATTAAAAAAAAATTTTAAATTCCAGTTAACATACAGTGTAATGTTAGTTTCAGATATACAATATAGTGATTCAACAATTCTCTATGTTACACAGTGCTCATTGTGCTAAGTATACCCTTAATCCTGGTCACCTCTTTCACCCCCCCACCCCCCCATAACCATCAGTTTGTTTTCTATAGTTAAGAGTCTGTTTCTTGGTTTGCTTCTCTTTTTCCCCCTTGGCTCATTTGTTTTGTTTCTTAAATTTCACATGAGTGAAATCATATGGTGTTTGTCTTTATCTTATTTTCCTTAGCATTATACTCTCTAGATCCTCCATGCCGTTGCAAATGGCAAGATTTCATTCTTTTTTAGGGTTCATATTCCCATTATGGATATAGATCACACCTTTATCTATTCATCAATCGATGGGCACTTGGGCTGTTTCCATAATTTGGCTATTGTAGATAATGCTGCTCTAAGCATCAGGGTGCATGTATCCCCTTGAATTTGTATATTTTTTAATTGTTTGAGAAAATACCTAACAGTGTGATTGCTGCATCTTTTTTTTTTTTTTAAGATTTTATTTATTTATTTGACAGACAGAGATCACAAGTAGGCAGAGAGGCAGGCAGAGAGAGAGGAAGGGAAGCAGGCTCCCTGTTGAGCAGAGAGCCCGATGCGGGACTCGATCCCAGGACCCTGAGATCATGACCTGAGCCAAAGGCAGCAGCTTAACCCACTGAGCCACCCAGGCGCCCTGATTGCTGCATCTTAAGGTAGTTATATTTTTAACTTCTTGGGGAACCTCCATACTGTTTCCCAGAGTGGCTGCACCAGTTTGCATTCCCAGCAACAGCACAAGAGCGTTCCCCTTTCTCCACATCCTCACCAATGCTTACATAAGGTTTTAATCTAGTTAGAGAGTACACTACAGCAAGACAGAGCATAAGAAATCAGAGTTGGCTCTAAGGTTCCAGGCATACCACTCTTCCACCCCAGGGCCTTTCTTAGTTATTAGGATAGGTAGGACACACTTCATCTCCAGCTTATACACTATTAAGATAACTGGGGGCCCAGGGACTCCTGGGTGACTCAGTAAGTTAAGCATCTGCCTTTGGCTCAGGTCATGCTCTCAGGGTCCAGGGATCAAGCCCCAAGCCCCACATCGGGCTCCCGACTCAGTGAAGAATCTGCTTCTCCCTCTGCCTCCCCACATCATCCTGCTCATGGGCACTCTCTCTAATAAATAAATTAAATCTTAAAAAAAAAAAAAAAGATAATTAACTATGGGACCAGACACCTGTTTATTGAGGTAGCCTCGCACCGCTGCAAGCTACCTTGTCCTGAGGCCACATGTAAAGTCACAGAGTCCCTACAAAATCAGGGGACTTCACACTGATGAAATGCCATTTTAGCTGTGATCTGGAGGAGGAGTAGGCAATTCAGTTGGTCTTGATGGAAGGGAAGAGTCTGACGGAAGGAACAGCATTTTGCAGGGCAGATTGGCTCCAAGAAATGAAACGAAGGCAGTATAATGAGAACAGAAACAGAAGCTGGGTGGAGGAAGAGGCCCAAACCAGATCCATGGAGAACCCAACCGAGGTTTTTACTGAACTGACTGGGAGAGAGTACCTCTCTTCATTTGGGATTCTAACGGGTCATGTGCCTGGAGCTGTGGGCGAGCATCTGTGCCATGTGATGGGGACGTTCTGGCTGAGACCAGAGCTCACACGAGTTTAAGCAGAGCTGAAGGAGCCAGGGAGCCGGAGAGTGAGTGCCCACAAGCTCAGGAAAGAGACACACTTTCTCAAGGGCTCTGAGCAGTCTCTCTAGGTCCACCCCTGCAGATTCTAAGCTTCCTGGGCCATCACGTTCTCTTTTGATTAAATTGGTTGGTGTGGAGAGCCCTCATACAAAAAGAACCGCCCTTCAAAGGATATCGAAAAGTACCAGAAAATGGTGTTACTAAACTGAAGGAAATGTCTAGGGTGAGGGAAGAATCAGCAGAATTAAATAGAAATCAATTACTTCCCCAAATCCATCTGGTTGTCTTTTCAATCTCTGAAGGGATATTCCTGCCACATTGAAAATGCAAGGAAAACTACACTTAAGTTATTTTAAAATGAGTCATGGTAAGCAACTAAAAGTCATGCATGTACCTCCTTAGTGCCTAGTTCTCTGGAGAGAGGTTCCTTCTGATGCTAATTCATCCCTGATGGTTATGTAAGGACCTATTTAGCTAGAGCGACTCCATCTTGGTTAAAAGCCATTTTGTTGTTTGTGCAGTAAAACTTAAACTGACCCTGCCCCTCTCCCCCCAGAGAAACTTACTTAGAAGCAAGTCTGGGAAGCCAGTAAAATATGGTCAGCTTGTTCCTAATAACAGAGCCCAGAATACAAGGTCAGGTCGGCCAGTTCCTGATAACAGAGCCCAGAATACAAGGACGAGTTGGGCCAGGTGGAGACATCCAATCAGTAAAAGTACACATACTCTCTCCCTAACCACCGAAGAATGTAAACTCTGCCTTTTGGGCGCCAACCTTGAGCACCAATTTTGACCAGAGTAATAGGTTAGTTCAAACAGCTACTAAAGGGTAAATTGTAATTCAATTGGCCACCTGCATGTGACCAAACATGACTATAATCTCATTGGCCACCTATGTGTGGCCAGACTTTTGCTCTATAAAAGGCAGTCTGTAAGATGGGGAGGGGTCACCCTCTTCAGAGGCGGCCCTGACCGGTCTGATTTCTAATGCTTGGCATAGAATAGAGCTTTGCATAACTTTCACCTTGTCTCAGTCTCATTCCCCTGTCTGATCAGTCTAACTTCTAATACTTATCATAAAATAAAGCTTAAAATAACTTTCACTTTGTCTCAGTCTCGTTTCGTTTAATAATGGACCTAACAGTTACACTCCTGAGTTCCCGCGCCTGTCTCTTCCGCTTCCCTTGTTTCTTTCTGTGGGACCACATCAGCTCTCCCTTTTGCCCTTCATAGCTTTTTGTCTGGAGCTGGTCTTTTTCTATTTAGCCAGAGCGGACCCACCTTTGAAGAGCCATTTTGTTGTTTATGTAGGAAAACTTAAATTGACCCTGCCCGCCCAGGGGAACTTATTTAAAAACAAGTCAGGAAAACCAGTCCCAGGTAACAAAGCCCAAATACAAGGGTAGGTCAGGTCAGGTGGAGATAACAGCCCAAATGCAGGGATGAGTCCGGTCAGATGGAGACATCAAATCAGTGGGGCGTGCATATTGTCTCCCTAGCTACCAAGGAGTATGGGCCCCACCCTTGGGGTGCCTTTTCAGCACCCATTCTGACTAAGGTGATAGGCTAATTCAAATAGCTACTATGGGGTGAATTGTAGTACAATTGGCCACCCTTGTGTGACCTAGCATGACTGTGCAGCTTTCTCTGTGTATTGCAATCTCATTGAACACCTGTGTGTGGCCAGGCTCAACCACATGGCCTTTGCTCTATAAAAGTTAGTCCCTGAGGCAGGGAGGGGTCACGCTCTCTGTAAGAGGCATGGCCCCGGCCGGTTGGTTTGATTCTCGATGCCTGGCACAAAATAAAGCTTTGCTTGACCTTCTCTTTGTATCAGTCTCGCTCCTTTAATCATGGACCCATTATTGTGGGACCCAACATTGGGGACCCAACATTCTAAAGGGCTGCTTCTCATCAGTGCTCACTGGTTAGGGGCTCCCCCTTACTCCACCACCCTCCTATCGGGGTCTCAGTTCCACCCCAGGCTCCAGGATGCATAAAAAGTGTTATTATCGGGGTGCCTGGGTGGCTCAGTAGATTAAAGCCTCCGCCTTTGGCTCAGGTCATGATCTCGGGGTCCTGGGATTGCCCCACATCAGGCTTTCTGCTCGGCAGGGAGCCTGCTTCCTCCCTCTCTCTCTGCCTGCTTGTCATCTGTCTGTTAAATAAATAAATAAAATATTTTTAAAAAAGTATTATTATCATTCTGAAGAAGTGAAGGAATTGCACATAAGCAGGGAGTAAGTGGTCTCAAAAACTCTACACATGATTTGGCAAGAACATTTCTTTTTTGGAAGGCAGGGTGGGAGGCGGAACTGTTAGGCTAAGAACACTGCTAGACCACACCTCAGCAGATTGATGTATGCTGTAGCATTGATGTTGCCCTTGAGGTGCCAATTTCGAAATGTGCCCTGTGCTTTATGATGCAAATGCAAGCACCTCGCCTCCGGCTTTTCTTCATTGGATATGTGTGAGTAGGAATGCAGAGAAAAAAAAAACCAAGAACAGATGATATTCTCTAAGCCATTTGGGGAGAAGAGTCTGACCAAAAAAAAAAAAAATGTTAAGATGTACTCATCGATTCGAACACAGTAATTGATTTGGGGCTTTTCTAGATCTCCTTTCTACTTATGGAAATCATCTTGGTTAGAACAGAATGTTCTTAATTTTTTTTTCTACGTCATTTTCAAAATCAATAAGTCCAAAAAAGTTCATCTTTTTTAGGCTTTGGGGTGGGGGGGGAAGATCAGCAGAGGAGAGAACAATTTTCATTTTTATCTAAACGTTGGTTGTGTCAGGTTTCCCCCTCTCTATTTTCTGATCGCCAGCATTAGAATTGTTGGCAAAGCTTAAAAGAAGAGAGACATAAATTGATATCGGAGGAGTTCAAGCGAAATCCTCACTTAAAGACTACAAGTCATTCATTCATTCATTCATTCATTCATTGCTTTCAGTAAATATTAAGGATCCCCTACTTTCCCGTGAGCATCCTAGGCACCTGGTGTAGAACCTGAACAAAGCTCATTCACTGCTCCCAGGGTCCCTGCTGCCATGGTTGGGGGAGATAATAAGTAAATAAATAATAAATAAATAAATAAATAAATAAATAAGAATTGTGATGAATGTTACTAGGTGAAGCTTTAGGTTGGGAGACAGGGCTTCTCTGAGAAAGTAGCTAATTCGCTATCTAAAGAATGAGCAGAAGCTACCAAATTGGGAGGAGAGAAGGAGGCAATCTGTACACAAAGTAACCACCTCCAAGGCTCTGAAGTGAGAGGGAGCTGGGCAGGGAAGGAACATGCTGCAAGGAAGACCAGACTGGCTGGAACAAAGACCGGTGGTGAGGGAGCTGCGGACCAGGTTGAGAGGGAGGCTAGACCCAGATGCTGAGGACTTGCAGGGAAGGGTGAGGTGTGTAAGACTTTCTAAGTTCAATATAATGGCATTTAAAGGATGCAAGCTGACAGATGACATGATCCAATTCTCTTTATTAAAAGGTCATTGTGGGGGGAAAAATAGATGATTGTAGCTGCTTTATAGCAAAGGCTGAAATGAGGCCAAAGTTAGAAGTGATCAGTTGGGATCTTTTAATATTCTTGGTGAGAAATGATTGTAGCA
Source organism: Lontra canadensis (assembly GCF_010015895.1). NCBI lineage: Eukaryota > Metazoa > Chordata > Mammalia > Carnivora > Mustelidae > Lontra > Lontra canadensis. Next base: position 12,598,588 of record NW_022631010.1, read on the forward strand.
TGGCTTGGAGTATTGGCAGTTGTGCTCGCCAGTCTTCAAATCAGCCCCCTCGATCCTCTCCTCCTGGGTTTCACATGCTGGTGTGGTTCCTTAGAACAATCAACAGGGGTGATCTGGGTAAGCAATAAGGTCACACCAAAATGATGGTGTGTGACTACAGAAAGTCAGTCCAAAGAGACATTGCAGCCTCCTGTTTGTTCTCTCAAGGATCACACCCTTTGGAGGCATCCAGCCACCATGTCCTGAGAACACTCAAGTAGCCCTATGGATAATTCCATGTTGGGGGAGGAACTGAAGCCTCCTACCAAATGCTAGCACAAACCTCCCCAACCATGCAGGTGTGCTACCATCAGAAGCAGATATTCCAGGGCTGGTCTCGCTTTCAGAAGACTGCAGCCCTGGCCATCATCTCATGTTGGAATCACGAGAGTTCCCCCTAGCAAGAATTATCCAGCTAAGCCACTTCCATATCCTTGACCTCCAAAAACTGTATGTGATAGAAAATATTCATTGTTTTAAGTTTTAGGGCAAAGTATGATGCAATAAGAAATGCCTAATGCAGTTATGCAGGCAGAGAGAAGATAGCGGCTTTGAAGTGGGTTTGGAGGTAGGCAAGATGGGATGTGACCAAGGGTTGGGTCTGTGGGTGAGGTTTGAAGAGGGACAGCATTGAGATCACCTTCCAGATTTCTGGCTTGTGTAACTGGAGAGATTGCATTGCACAGTGAGAGCAAAGACATCAAAAGAGCATACATCTGAGGTCAAGTGTCTGGTTTGGGATATGTTATGTTTAGTTAAAGATGTCTATAAAACATCCCAGGGGATAAATAAACTCCAAAAAGAAATCTGGGTTACTGAGTCACTGAGGTGACCATGTTCATTCACTCCTTAAACATTTATTAAATACCTGTTTTGCAAACCATAAGAGACTCTTAATCTCAGGAAACAAACTGAGGGTTGCTGGGGGTCGGGGTAGGGATGGGGTGGCTGGGTGATGGACATTGGGGAGGGTATGTGCTATGATGAGTGTTACGAATCATGTAAGACTGATGATTCACAGACCTGTACCCCTGAAACAAATAATACATTATATGTTAATTAAAAAAATACCTGTTTTGCAGCTGGCATTTGGGCTAGGTGTTAGGGATATAAAGAACAAGATAGCAGTCAAGGAAATTGCAGATTTGAAAAAAATAAATAAATGCACTTCAGTGTTTATATAAAAAAATAAATCTGGGTTACTGACATAAATTTGGGAGCTTTTGGCTTTATGATGGTGATTAGAGGCATAGGAATAAATTACAACAACTAGACCCAGGGGATGATTTTGCCTAAAGAGCTGAAGTCGGAAGATTTCCATAATGTAGAAATCTAGAAGAGATGAGAATGAAAGAGAAAACCAGAGGAATTGGAAGAAAAGAGGAAAACAAGAGAGTGTTGAGTCATGGAAGCCAAGCTCACTACTTCCCAAGAACGGGGAGGAGCCAATATCAAAAGTTGCTATGAAGTTTAGTACAATATTGACTAAAAGGAGCTTGCCATTCCTGACCTTGGGTGTATTTTGGAATCAACTAGAGAACATCAAAAGGCAGCAAAAAAAAAAAAAAAAAAAAAAACCCACAGGTACCTGTCCTCTACCTATAAAGACTGCCTTAATTGGGCCTAGGTAGGGACAAGGTATCTGGATTTAAAACAATATATTTTATTTATTTATTTGACATATATCACAAGTAGGCAGAGAGGCAGGCAGGGTCGGTGGAGGGAAGCAGGCTCCCGCTGAGCAGGGAGCCTGATGTGGGGCTCAATCCCAGGACCCTGGGATCATGACCTGAGCCGAAGGCAGAAGCTTTAACCCACTGAACCACCCAGGCACCCCTGGTATCTGGATTTTTATAAGCTTTGCAAGGACCGCCTTAAGTACAAAGTTGAGAACAGATCTAACAGATTTGGTGATACGGCTGGATTTGTGGGTCTTGGCAAAATTGTTGGCCAGACACCAGATCGACAGGTGCAGGAATCAAATCTATTACAGTTTATCTTTCTTTGTTCTTTCTCCCATGGTCCTCATCTAGTAAGCTGAGCTTTGAGGTAGTAACCCTGTCTTGGGATACTTACTCTTTCTTGGGTCGGTCCTTCTTAACATAGGCTACTATTAAAACCACGGGAGGAGCTTTGTAAAACATTCATGGCCCTATCCAGGGGCAGTCAAATCAGATCCTGAGGGTGGGAAAAAAGGGCAAGGGGATTTTTTTGAAAACACCCTGGGGTATCAGGGTGCAGCCTGGGTGGAGACCACTTGCCAGGGATTCTGTAGAAGCAAGGAAAATGTGTTGTTTGCTTGGAGCTGCTCTATCTAGGCAGCAGAGGTTCTTCAGTACCTAGGAGCAGGGGTGAAGGTCACAAGATGTCAGATGTTAAAAGGGAAAGGACAGTGGTGCCTGGGTGGCTCAGTTATAACTCCTACTTACAAGAAGGGAAATACTACAGAGGAAAGGGGTTGACATTGGAGGGCGAGTAGGACACGTGCCCCCTAGGAGGACAGATGTGTTTTTTGGACAACGCATTGCACAGCTCTGTGAGAGTCCAGGACCGTGGAATATTTTGTGGACAATGCCCCTGGAATTACAGCGTACAACAGGCCTGTCTCTAAGTCACCTTAATGAGAAATGTACACTCCTGAAGCAGGTTGGAAGGACAGTGTTGACTCTCCTGAGGGTTATTTGGCTTTATCTTGCTAACGACATCGTCCAAGTCATTGCAAGTCACATTGGTCCTGATAGTCACGAAATTACCCAAGAACTCCACAGGCCAGAACATTTTTTTTTTAATAAAGATTTTTATTTATTTATTTGACAGAGAGAGATCACAAGTAGGCAGAGAGGCAGGCAGAGAGAGAGGAAAGGAAGCAGGCTCCCTGCTGAGCGGAGAGCCCGATGCGGGGCTCGATCCCAGGATCCCAGGATCATGACCTGAGCCAAAGGCAGAGGCTTAACACACTGAGCCACCCAGGCACCCCCAGGCCAGAACATTTTTATAAGGAACTCAGCTCTGGTCACAAGGTCACTACTTTTGGTCTCCAGCTTTTGAGGTGGGCAGTTGGAAATACAGCTAAGGGATTTCAGAGTTTACGAAACTGAGACCAAGACATACCTGCGCATCTCTGTTCAGTTTCTAATATTCACGTGTCTTTCTAGATGCCACAGAATTGGTAGGCTCAGAATTTTCTAAAGATTCAGGCTTAAGTCTTTATTTTTATTTTTTTTTAAAGATTTTATTTATTTATTTGACAGACAGAGATCAAAAGTAGGCAGAGAGGCAGGCAGAGAGAGAGAGAAGGAAGCAGGCTCCCTGCGGAGCAGAGAGCCCCATGTGGGGCTCAATCCCAGGACCCTGGGATCATGACCTGAGCCAAAGGCAGAGGCTTTAACCCACTGAGCCACCCAGACGCCCCAGGCTTAAGTCTTTAAAAGCATCTTCGCTGTCTCACTTACCAGCTATGTGACTTGGCAAACTGACCTCTCTCAGATTGTTTCCTCGTGTGTAAGATAGGGACCCTCACTCACTGTAGCAGTGGTTAGTACTGTTCGCCAAGTATTTCCTGTCTGTCCCAACACGCTGTAGGACTGCGCTTCCTGTCCTGCCCCCTTCTGTGGGGTGGTTCCAGGCAACTAGTTGTGAACAATGAGTTGTGAGCAGAAGAGATGTTTGTCATTTCCAGGCTGGAGCTTTGAATGGAAGGTTGGACAGTCACTTCCCTCTGCTGCTGGCTCTTCTGTTAGCCCAGGAGATATGGAGCTAGGACCAGAGCTGCCTGTCAAGGGACATGACAGGGAGAGGTTCAGTCACAATAGGTCATAAGCAGCTGGGATTACTGGTTGTCAACTACTCTAACAGACTTTCTTCCTAGATTTGTGTTGAGGACAGAATGGGACAATATATACTAGGCAATTTCTCTATTTATTATCTATGACACTATAAAGTGCTAAGTACATGTATGTTTCCATCATTCAGCCATTGCTGGCCTTCTTATTCTAAGTATTAGCATTTGTGTAGCTCTCAGGTTAGGAGTTAGAGGCCTAGGATTGGATGACTTTAGAAATCGCCATGCTGACATTTAGTTATTCATGAACGTTATTGATCAAGTTTGTAGATCATATTTTCAGTTCGTGGTAATTGATAATATACAATAACCTTAAGAACAACTCATAATGGCTAAAAACCAATACCTAATCTCCTTTTCAATAAATAACAACAAGCAACTGATTTTTACTCAGCTCTCACCAAAGGCAATTGAGAAAAGTCTTAACTGTTTGATAAATATTGAAGGAGTGTTTAGTTTTAACTCATAATAAATGCAAAGCGTATGGGTTTAAAGAAGAAAATAGAATATTATTCTAAAATAATATTGGTTCCTACCTTTCTCTTTGCCTTTTTTCAAATATTTATGCTCTACTTATAAATATGCACCTGTATAAATTATGACTAAAGCTGTTCTTACTGCCTCACAGTAAATCTTTTACTGAACATATGAAGCCTTAATCTCCGGTGTATTATGTACCAAAGGACGATAGATTTGGCAACAGAAATAGTTACATTCCATTAAAAACCAACTCTAGGGCTGCCTGGGTGGCTCAGTGGGTTAAGCCTCTGCCTTCAGCTCAGGTCATGATCTCAGGGTCCTGGGATCGAGTCCCGCATCAGACTCTCTGCTAGGCAGGGAGCCTGCTTCCTCCTCCCTCTCTCTCTCTCTCTCTCTGCTTGCCTCTCTGCCTACTTGTGATCTCTCTCTGTAAAACAAACAAACAAACAAACGAAAAAAAACACACAACTCTATAATTCACAACTGGACTTAGGTTCTCTTCCTAGCCCAATGATACACTTAACGTCCAAAAGGTCTGAAACAAATTTTTAGTTTTATAATTTGCAGGGTCATATATTTTCCATTTTAAGTGATAGATTCTTATATTTATGTTGTTTTCCATGGGCTCAGAATAGGAGCTAAATGGCTTGACAATAAGTATGATTTGAGTAAATTCAGTAATCTCGTTAGGAGGTGGTTTGATTATTTGACTATTCCAATGATTAGTCATGTTATTTAATTTTTAAATACTTAAATACCATTTTTTCTTGTAGAAGGAACACATAATCATCCAGGAAAAAAATAGCAAATTAGAAGGAATAAGAAACAATGTCACCTATTATTCCAGCTCTAGAGAAAACCATGGCTCACCCCTTGAGGACTTTATCTCAGTCCTTTTGCTCCGCACACATTTGCCATAGAGGTAAATGCAAATACAAAATAATATATAATGTTTCTTAACATTTGTTCCTGATTACAAATGTAATCCACATGGCTCCTTGTAGAGAATTTTGAGAATATGAAAACTAAGACAAAAACATAATCCAGGGGAAAACCACCAGAGATCACTACTATTAATATTTTAGGGTTTCCATTAAAAGCCATCATTACTTAGCTACTTCAGAGTTCTCTCAAAAGCTGTATTCCAGAGAACAGTCGTCAGCAGCAGGATTAGATTTTTCAGAGTGCTGAATATTTATTCACTTCTGAGTGGGAGCACCTGCATTCATCACACGTTTGGGATACAGGGCAACTACACTACATTACATCCTGATGTTAGAGATAAAGATCCAGCCTGTTCTCACAAAAAGCTTCAGGTTTGGGGAGGATGTAGAGTAGAAAATAATTACAATACAGAGTGATTAGTGCTAGCAATTGAGATAAACTCAAGATGGGGGGGAGCACAAAGCTATCCTGCTGGGGACGAAAGTAGAACCAGCTTTCTGGAAGCTCTGCAGTAGGGCTTTGTTCTCAGGGGTGGGTGTAGCCAAAGACTGGGAGGCTTCGAGGACGGGAACCAGCAGGGAGCACAGGCTACCCAAGAACAAAGTAATCCAGCAGACTGTTCAAGATAAGAGGTGCGGTGGGAGAAGTTAACATAGGCTTTGCATTTTCCTTGTAAGGAGTCTGAGTTTTATGCAGATGGCAATGAGGCAATTAAGCAACAGTGACCTAATCAGGTGTGCACGAAAGAGAGAGCACTCCAGTGGGAAGGGATGAGAGACCCGGCAAGGTGGAGCCTGAGCAAGACCACAAAATATGGCACCATTCAGACTAGAACTGGAGAGGGCCTGTGTGAAGGCACATGTGACAATGACTACTGGGTACATCAAGGAGGCCTAGGAAGTCCCTTACTCCTTCACATGCCACTCGGGGACCAACCTTAGATATTGACTATAATTGAAGTCAGAACACAGAGATCTGTGCTAGATCACATATGGAGAGCAAATGACTCAGGTTGGTTACTTCAAAGACCCTTCTAGGGCAATGTGACCCTGGCAGAACTAGAAACGTACTCCTTCAGGCCATGATGATTTTATCTGAGGTACAGGTTGAAAGAAGAGTGACTCTATTCAATAAACACAGTTACGGAATCATAGTCATTCACAGTACACCCATGAGTGTACTGTGACCCAAATGATACGTTGCTTAGGGGATGAGGAATTTACAGATGTCAGGAGACATTGAGGTTCAATATAAATTGTTTTCTTTTCCCGCATGGGCTGGTTACATGGTTTATTTTGCAGAGTTCCCTTAATTAAGATGACCAACCCAGAAAGCTATAACATTTTTTTAGCACAGCACTTACAACTGTCCATAATTAGGCCCTTGGATATTTTTTTTCTTTAACAATTAGAACTTTCTGGAAGTTGTTTGAATTGCTTTGCAAGGGGATATTGAGTTTGCTATCACTGGAAGTATTCTTTTTTTTTTTTTTAAGAGGGCTGAAAAACCACTGGAGGAGACGTTTTAGGTGAATTAAAATACTGGTTTAAAAAAAAAATTACCGGTTTACACTTTGAGGTGAGAATTTTTTTTTTCTGTTGTACTTATGTAAAGATATGCTTATGTATTACTTTCTTCCCTTCCTGCTATCCAGCATGACAAAGTCAATGAAATTGGTATGAGATTTCAGATAGAAGATCAGAAACCCAGATACTTAGAATTCCTTTAAGACATATATTTGAAGTCTGCATACAGCTTAGCTAGGTTGGATCTTCTTATAAAGCAATGACTTAAATGTTTTATTCATTCAGCCTTAATTGAGAGCTAACTTTGGGTTGCTAGCTATGGAAAAAATAGGTCACAGGAAAGGGCTATTGAAAATGGAATCAAATTACAGACAGAGTACAGGTGCCTATTCCCATTGTAAAGCTTTTTTAATGAAAGAAAAGTTGATGAAAACAATCCATAATTATATGGAAAAACAAAGTTTTCCATCAGAGAAACAAACACTGTGAAGAGTCTGAGAGTCAGAAAAACATCACGTGCAGAGAACGTGACAAGACCAAATACAAATGGGATAGCATAATTCTTCCGAAAGTCAGAAACATCAGAGAAAGCCCAAGGAAAGGTGATACCATCGGTGGCAGAATATGATGGAAGGGGACATGCCATTATTTGATGACAAGTGATGATGTTTCTACTGGAAGACTTCAGGAAATCTTTTAAGAAATGAGGTCTGAGCTGGCTTCATAATTCTTTAAAGTTCTTAGTATTCCCTCTAACACCACTGACTGAACTTGTTCAGGATGAAGCCACAAGTCCCTTGGGAAGGTGTTACACTGGAAGGAAGTAATGTGTGACTCAGGCAATTTGACAGTGACTCCCCTTGCAAGAAAGAAATCTGTGATGCAAGGTCTTTGGGGAAGACATCCCTTCTCATACTCATTTAAGTCCCTTTCACTGTGCTACAATTACTTACAGAATGTCAAGAACCTAAGACAAGCTTCAGGATTACTTTCTGAAAGATATGGAATTACCTTTAGGCTGAGGGGCAAGACAAAGTGGGGAAGTTTGTAACCGGACAAATTGGAGCAATTCCAGTCCCAGGTATTGGAATTGTCACCATCACCATGTTGAGAAGGGATTGAGCATTTCCGTGTCTCCAATGAGATTTTTTTTTTTTCTTAAGAAATTAGATTAAAGAAACCTAGGATGGAAAATGGGAACTATCAAAGCAGTGATTGGTGAAAATGAAACTGGGAAATGTGACTACTGGATGGGCACAGAGAAATGAGAAGCATGATGTTAAAATAGGACCAAATGAAAAATCTGAAAATTTATCCTGCAGGATTTGGCTGAAAACAAAATAATTTCATTCTGAGTGAGAACGGAGAGCTAAGAATCACTCTTGAAGTAATCTAGGATTTAAATCTCCATGTTCTAGACTCAGAATTTACATGGGCAAACGGATGCAGAAGACTTTAGGACCACGCTCCTTTCTTCATATGTCTGGCTTCTTCCCATCCTTCTAGTTCTAACATCAAGATTATATCCTTACACAAAGTTTCCTGTGATTACTAAGCAATGTGGGCTTATGTAGTTCTTTGGAATGCAACACATTCAAAATCAAGTGATTAGAAAACTATGGGCCCTAATTCTGTTTGTGAAAATATGCATCCATAGCAGACCTGAGCCCTGCCCAGCTTCTGCTGACCCTCTCTTCTGATTCTTCTCTTTACCGAACAGCCTCTTACAAAGCACCTGCAACTCTCCCTGAGAACTTCCTCTCCCTGCAGGAGCCTGATCCAGTGTGCTAGGAAGGCTAGAAGTATCTGTGAGTTGATGTCTCCAGAAGCAGCCCTCAATACCTGGCCAGTGGGAAATGGTGGGTAAGTTCTGGTGGGGAAACACTGAGGCATGTTATGCAAAATCTCCAAAGGCTTGAACTCCTGCTGCCCATGACCACAGTAATTCTGCTCAGTAGCACACCTTTAACACCTTTAATGGCTTTTCTCCCTTCCTTGTCTTACCTCCTCACTCAGCTTTGCCTCCAAATGGTTCCTGGGGATCACCCTCCGTATAAACTATGTGCGCTCACATCCTTATCTCATCTTCTACGTCTGGGGAGACCCAAGCGGAAGCAGCATTTTCCCACATGAGAAAATGAAGCAAATATGAAAGAAAGTAGATTGAGAAGAGTTTGAGCCAACAGTGGCTGATGATTAAGAATCAAGCATAGCTGTGATTAAGAACTCTAGATGACCCCACTGGGGAGGCACTGCTCAGGGTTTTCCCAAGCCTTGTGGAAATTCCTCCTACCCACCTGTGCACAGCTGTGAACTAGTGAAGTTTTCACTGGAATCCAGAATTACTGTTCTCAGTAAACTCCAATAACGTACTAGCTAAAATGTATGAATACCAAAGTTCAGTACTAGTGAATTCTTCATATAGTAGTTTGCTAGTACATAGCACTTGCTTGTATATTAAAAAAAAATTATATATGGTGTATTATTTGCTCATAATAAAGAAAAAGCCTCTCAACCTTTCATCAGTTTGAGCCTTTAAGACTCCTGAAAGCCTCATGAATGCTACTCCACACTTTTGACAATTCCTGCCCTAAGCAGAGGTCACATTGGGTGAGAACCCCACTACTACAACCAAATGTCCTCTGCTTTCTTGGCAGCCTGACCCTTGGACCAAAAATACTTTAAACAGTGTGTTCCTAGTCTTTGAAAGAGCAAATACACCTTTAGGGAAAAGAGGAAAAGAAAAGCACATGGCAGTCTTATCGATGTTGGGTTTGATATTTACTCTCCTCTTTGTTGGGTCAAGGCTGCTGAGTATAAACTGGGCTCCCTTCAACAGCCATTCTTCAGGAAGTTCTGCTTTCTAGAGGGAAAAACCAAAAGAACCTGGGAGGAAATCACCCACACTTATGCTGTTCAGTGGTTCTCTGTTTGGGGTGGGTGGGGGTGGGAGTAATACATGGCATATAAATGTTAAAACATTCACTGAAGAGAACTTCCTTTGGGTCTAGATTTCCTCTATCACCTGGAAGCCATTTTTCTAGTTGCCTATATGTGTTTTGCAAGTTCGTCTCCCCCTACTAGGTTGTAAAGAAGTTGACGGCAAGGGTTTTGCCTAAAACCTACCTCCACATTCCTGGGACCGTGCAGAGCGAAAACCCTGCTCCCTTGCCTGCGTTTAAGGAGGAAAGCAAACCTGAGACCAGACTTCCACTGCAGCGCCCCCTGCAGGCTCCACCGACTCAGTCTGAATTCACCCCGGGCTTGACTTCCCTTCCCTCTTGCTTCCGCTGTTCCTTATATTGTTTCCCTTGGAGCCCTTCCTTAAGAAACGATTTGCACATGATTCTCATCTACAGGTTTTCTTCGGTGGATCATCAGCTATGAGGTCAACCCTGAGGACCAAAAATTGGAGCACTAGCAATCTGCAAATTAATGGCTACCATTTTGTCTTAGATAAGTGTCCTTGACTTCCAAGGAGAAACCCCCTCAAAGTAGTATGAATGGGGAGTTTACGGAAGTATACCATGCCGTGGGGGAATTAGAAAGTTATCTGTAACTTGTTGGTACCACGTAGTCTCCCTTCTCTGATTCTCTCAGTGCATGAGCTCATTTATTTTGCTGCAATTCCATATTTCCCGTGATGCTTTACTCTAACGTAGTTGCTTGCACATGGCTGTGGCCTACTAATGAAACAAAATGCTTGCCCTGGTTCTACAAAAAACCAGCTTATTCGAACTCTTAGTTCCCTAGGTCCAAATGCCAAATATCAAGGGGGAAAAAACAAACAAAACCCAAATGCCAGAATCTGATTAGCCCATCTAGGGTCAGGAGTCTTCCCCATCCTAATCAGATGCAGCTGTGGAGCAGGGTCCTTTTCTGAGACACAGCCCCTTCTTCAACAGTACCATGGCATGGATGGACTTTTTCACAAGGGATTATAGGCTTGAGGCACGACATCTCTAGGAGAATAATAAGCCAAGACTGTTTTGCTCTGCCTTAAAACCTCTCAGGTTAGCCCTGCCCTGCCCAATTCATCATGAAGATTCTCACTCTTGAACCTGTCTCATCTACTCCAATCTCATGGGCTTATTCACGGTCTACCAACATGCTATGCTAACTTTGTCTTCATGCTGACGTTTTTTCTCACTTCTCCAACTGTATGGGCTTTGTCTCTGTTTCTGCAAGCATCCTACTTCCTCCATGAAGCTTTTCCCATCCTTCCCTAATGCCTACAGCACCATTCGATTTTGTTCGTTTGCCCAGGTTACATGATAAAGTGAGGGCTGTCCTCCCTACTTAGGAAGTACCTCAAAATCAGGGAAAGACCATGCTTCCTACTTCTGCTGCTTCTTTCCCAGCATCTGGCATCCTTCTGAGCACTCAGTAAAACAGCTGCTTTTGCTTAATGGAGTAGAGCCAGTTGGAGTCAGTTGGAGTAGATCAACCTTTTCTCCAACACTTACTTCAATGCCTTACTCATAGGTTGAAACACAGAGTTGTTTGTATGATCATTTTGGACCTTACCACTACAGTGTGAGCCTGCTCTACTTCCAGTGGCCAATATCTGCATTTCTTTGACAGAAGACTTTCTTCCAAACAGCAGAAAGCCACTCTGGCCTCAGCACAGTTGACCAGACAGTCTGGAAAATTACTCAGCTCCCCTGCCCTCCACAGATCAACTTGGGGTCTTCTACATGGCTCCCAGAGTTCCCCAGTGGACCTGAACTCCAGCTGCCCACAGAGGTAGCTTAACTTGATAAGCACTCTGTATGGTTTCCTTCCCTTCCTGTCTCACTTCCCGCTTCCTCACTAGTGTTTCCTGGGGTCACCTCTCAAATAAACTGCTTACCTTATCTTATCTCAGGGTCTACTTTTGAGGGAACCTAAGCTAAGACAACATTGAACAAATATGAAATGAATGAAAAGGCAATTCTTACCTTCTCCTTACAGGCAGAGAAGCCAGGCCAGGGACAGGGTTGGGCTTCTCAAGACTGGGAATATAGAAGACTCAACTCCCACTCTGCCCCTCAAAAGTGGAAGCATCGATAAAAGGGAAGCTGCATGAAAATCTCTTTAAAGCAAAAAGTGCTACATCCTGGGGGCAGTTACGAAGTTCACAGCATCCAGCTAGGCCTGAGAAAGCAGGTATTGACAATACAGCTGCCCATAATTTACTGGTCCAATTTGGGAGAGGTAACATATCTTGGCAGCCCAATTGCCATACCCATACTTGTCTTGGTTTTCATTAGTCCAAGAAAAAGAAAAGCAGCCAGGAAAAACAAAAAACAAAAAACTATGATTAGACATTTTGCTAACCTTCACAAACAACATTTGACTTGAGCTAGGAAATCCCTTTCTTGTCCCCTTTCTTGCATCTTAAATTTTGGAACAATGTCTAGCTGCTGAAATCATTTTTCAGAAACAAAGCATACAAAACCCCTACAAAAGAATGACAGGAAAAAACAGTTAACCTCCGACGAGCTAGGAGAGCAAGCAGCTTGAGTATTTCTAATGACTGATTACATAATTCAACTTCTTGAACATTCAGTGTGTTATTCCTTTGTTTGCTGGAGGAATGCAATTGCTCAATGAAATGTGAAAAGACTTGACAAGGACTGTTTTCATGATTATCTACCAAGTTCTTAGTTTAACTTGTTTGCTTAATCCAATGTCTACTTCTGATTTCTTGCAAGTTTCTGAATTTCATTACCTCTTTCCTTAAAGAGAAGTTAATCTGTTTGGGAAGGAAGGCTTGCTCATTATAGGTCAGTGAACATTAGCACTTTCTAATGATTAGTCCCCAGCCCTGGTTGCTAGACAACTAACCAGTTCAGTAAAATTCTACTTCATAAGAAATTGGCCTATTTTCAGCAGAACCTCTGCAACCAGTGCAAAAAGTAATATCTCATAGAACTGTGTTAGTTTGTCATTATAGCCAAAATGATTTGCAACAGCAAAGCAACAATTAGAGCAAATCATGCTTGTTTCTTCATTGGGGGAAATCTACAAGACAGCTCTGTCATAACTTTGAGATCTGCCTGACTGTTCTGATGAAAACCATTGTAATGAACTTGTAAAATTCTCATTGTCTTCTATTGTAAAAATGTATATAGCAAGTTTCCTTCTCAGCCATACATAATCAGATGAGGAACACCATTACCTCTGTAGACTTGAACTTCAATAAACATTTTGCCTTCTCAGAAAAATAGCATGCTAAATGGAGAAGGGGTCTACATCCAAGCTAGAGAGATGGAGAGAGACTTTAGTTTAACAGATAAAGGGTAGCTTCCTACTGTAAATCATCGTGGTAGCCAGAATAATGGGCCCTTCCCCCAAAATGTCCATATCATAATCCCTGGAACCTGTGAATATGTTAATCTACATAGCAAAATGAGGCTTTGCAGATGTGATTAAGTTAAGGTCTTGAGATATGCTGTTATCCTAAATTATCTGGGTAGGTCCAACCTGATTACAAGGATCCTTAAAATCATACAAACCTTCCCTGCTGCAGTCAGAGAGAGGGAAATGGGTCTGCAAAAGAATGGTCAAAGATACGCAATCTCGCTGGCTTTGAAAATGGAGAAAGGGGCCAAAAGGAATGTGGCTGGTTTCTAGAAGTTGGAAGAGACAGAAAAAAACAAAAAAACAAAACAAACAAACAAACAAAAAACCCCAGGTTCTCTCCTAGAGCCTCCAAAAACAGGATGGCTACACTGCTGACACCTTAATTTTAGCCCCATAAGACCTTGGTCAGAGTTCAGACTTCCAGAATGGTAAGATAATAAGTTTGTGTTGTTTTAAGCCACCAAATTCACAGTGATTTGTTGCAGCAGCAACAGAAAGCTAATAATTATGATATTTAAATAATTCCTGAAAAAAACCCTATGTATGAAAGAAATATATGAGAATAAAGTTTATTTCATAACCCCAAAAATGTCCAGAAGTGTGCTTTTTCTTTTTTCTTTTCTCCTTCACAGTACAGCCTTTCGTTCTTTCTGTAAAAGGATAAAATATTCATGATTGTTGAACATCAGGTCAATCTTTAATCTTAACCCCCAGGGGCATACCCTGATCTACTCCATCAACCATAATCCTATTTCAATGTGTATAAGTATCCATTTTAAAACATTAATTATAAGTCCATAATCAATTTACAGCATTATTTTATGTGCACTTTCTGAATTTTTATGTATGATGTCATCGAACGAAGGATTGCTTGAAAAAAGCTGGAAGACAAAGGACACAAAGCCACTACCAAAGGTGACACATCTTCAGAAAGAAAGAGTGGGGAGATAAGCTTCCCTTTGCTGTCCTACCTCCTATCCCTTTCCTATCCATGCCTCCCATGGGCTTAACTGAGCCAGAAGCCAGCTGGCTAGAAAGACTGAGAAATGCAGCTTGCAGGATGAGGCTTCTGCAATGCAAAGGAGAGCAGGGGAGGTGTGGAGAGTGGATCTGAGAGCAAGCAGGCAAACGTATGACACACGTTTTGCAGTGTGTATTCAGATTTATAATGAAGTCCTTAAAAAAAAAAAAGTTTTGCTTTTTAGGTTTGCAGGGTGAAGAACATAGCATTTCTTTGTTGTTTCTTCCAACCTTTGAATGCTTAAAAGGAAAATCCAAAGGGAGTCCCTATCATGCAGAAGGGGACCTACTGGGCCAGGAACCCCCCAGTTGGCAGGTACCTTACAGTGTGAACCCTCATTCACCATTCTGCTTTTATTCCAGCTTCTGAGTGGAAAGAAGCACTCTAGAACCATGATCTCTTGAAAGTGCATGAAATGAAGCCGAATTTTCCCAGGGTTGCCAAATGATTTCAATAAAAATATCAGATACGTAGGAGTAAACAATTAACAAAATGGCAACCAAAGCAATGCAATAAGGGAAGATTTCTGGAAATAATCTACAACACCATCTAGTATTTTGCATTAAATGGGATATTACCCCATTTTTAAATTTTTTTAGGAACTTATGTTTTATACCCTCAACTATAAGACTATCCCATAGAGGACAAGCAGAGGGATTGTCCATTGATCAAATAATGACATGAAAAATAATAAATAAAAACTACTTAATTAGATTGTTCCAGGCTTTTTTAAGAAGACTAACATAAGAGGGGTTGCTGACACATTTCTTCAATGCGTTTTCCAGAGTAAAAGTGCAAATCCTGAACACGGTCAGAACAAATCACCATGACCATTGGTTTGGTGAACTTGCCCTACAGAGTACCAGTAGGGTCTTCAAATCACTGGTTAGATAGTAACTGTGGAGCAGCATTGTCCAGTAGAAATAGAGTGTGAGCCATGTTTGAAACAGTAAAAGGAAACAGGTAAAATTCTAAGGATACTTGTAGGGGTGCCTGGGTGGCTGAGTGGGTTGAGCATCAGACTCTTGGTTTTGGCTCAGGTCATGATCTCAGGGTCGTGAGATTGAGTCCCGTGCCTGGCTGCACACTCAGCGTGAAGTCAGCTTGAGGTTCTCTCTCTCCTTTCCCCTGCCCCTCCCCCCACTCTGTCTAATCTTTAAAACAAACACTTTTAACTCAATATATCAAAAATATTTCAGGGACGCCTGGGTGGCTCAGGCGGTGAAGCCGCTGCCTTCGCCAAGGTCATGACCCCAGGGTCCTGGGATAGAGTCCCACATTGGGCTCCTTGCTCAGCGGGGAGCCTGCTTCTCTTTCTGCCTCTGCCTGCCACTCTGTCTGCTTGTGCTCTCTCTCTCTCTCTGACAAACAAATAAATAAAATCTTAAAAAAAAATTTCAACATGTGATCAACATAACAATTAATAGACTACTTTTGCTTCTTTTCAAATCTAATCTTTGAAATCTCATGTGTATTTTATGCTTATACCATGTGTCAATTCAGATACCAAATTTTTATCAGCAATACTGATCTGTATTTAGATTTACAAAATGTACAGTTGT
Source organism: Lontra canadensis (assembly GCF_010015895.1). Taxonomy (NCBI): domain Eukaryota; kingdom Metazoa; phylum Chordata; class Mammalia; order Carnivora; family Mustelidae; genus Lontra; species Lontra canadensis. The sequence continues at coordinate 12,614,350 of NW_022631010.1, forward strand.
TAAGAAAAATTCATATACTCGAGTTGTTCCAAGCATGCATAAAAACATCTTCTAATAACTATACATTTTAAAATTTAATTTTAACTAAAATTAAATAAAATTAAAAATTCTGTTTCCAACTCACAGTGGCCGCATTTGCTGTGCTCAGTGGGCAGCTGTGGTTCATAGCTACCACAGTGAACAGCAAAACACTAGATCAGAGACCATGACTATCAGAACATGTGAGTTTTTTCTACTTTGAAATTTGTGTGTGCTAATTTTCTATGTGACCTGTTTTCTCTTTATAATGATGAGCCTTAAGCCTTTGAATGAAAAGAGCCTGTGTTCTTGTTATTGGTGTCCATAAGGAGGTGAAGGTTCAAGGAGCCAAGCTTCATGTAAGACTGGGGGGATGCCGGTAGAAGCTTCAGAGACAGGAAATCAACCTCACTGTCCAAGATTTGTTACAGAAAGGATGGAGGCCCCCAGGGCAGCAGAAGGGGCCTGGAAAGTGATCTGCACACGTTCAGACAGGGCTCTTTGGTACAAATGACAGAACTTTGATTAAAACTGGCTTTGACAGTGAAGGTTCTCTATTGTCTCAAATAACTAAAAAGCCTGGAGGCTCTGTAATGAGAAGCTAAATCATGGCTAAATCCAGGGGCTCGGGGAGGGGGCACTGGGTAGCTCATTGGGTTAAGGGTCTGCCTTCGGCTCAAGTCATGATCCCAAGGTCCTGGAGTTGAGCCCTTAGTCAGGATTGCCGCTCAGTGGGGAGTCTGCTGCTCCCCCTGCTTGTGCTCTCTCACACATGCTCTCTCTGTCAAATAGATAAATAAAACCTTAAAAAAAAAAAAATCCAGGGGCTCAAATAACATCATTAGGAATTTCCTTTTCTTAGTCCCCCAGCATCTGTGCCCCCTGGGTGGCTTTTAATCTCGGATTTTTCTCCAACCGTGGCAAGATGGCCACACAGCTAGCTATCGCAGCATGAAGTCCCACCCTTAACAACCCCTACCAGAAAGAGCATGCTTCTTTCCTAAAAGTCTGAACAAAATCCTAGAGTGGATGCTCATTTCTCCCAGGCTCCCCAGGCTTGACTTATTTCCTAGCCTTGGAGATGAAGGGTCAGACCTGCCTATTCAAACCACATGCCCTAGCTGAGGAACAGGCTTTCTCCCAAGGGCAAGTCAGGTCGCCGTTGCTAGGAGGGGAAAGAAGAGCTACCGAGCGGGAAAAATCTGTTGTGTGTCAAATCAAAACACTTAGCAATGAGGCTTTTTGGTTCTCCAAAACCGATAATGGTCATTCAGAATTCATGTGGTTTCACGAAAGATGGCATCGTCTGCCAAGTGCCTCACCTCCTCTTGCTATTAGTCAGTCATGTGGAAATCCATACCTGTTTCAAGCTACCCAACCTTGAAGTTGCTTAAACTCCCTCTGCTTCTGGGTTTCCATCTGTGAAACAGGATCAAGAATAGGACCTACCTCATACATTTATAATAAAAATTAAATACTAATACTGTGAAGAGTCTGGCACACGACAAGTGCTAAAAAAATAAAAACAAAACCCACAAAACACTAAGTATGCAAAAATGTATGTTTTTCTTAGAAAATTCATTGATTTCTTTTTTTTTTAATTTTTATTTATTTATTTGACAGACAGATCACAAGTAGGCAGAGAGGCAGGCAGAGAGAGAGGAAGGGAAGCAGGCTCCCTGCTGAGCAGAGAGCCTGATGCGAGGCTCCATCCCAGGACCCTGAGATCATGACCTGAGCGGAAGGCAGAGGCTTAACCCACGGAGCCACCCAGGTGCCCCAATTCATTGATTTCTCACATGAGCTCATATATGCTTCTTCCATCAACAGGGCCTCCAGAAAGAGGAGAAACTGGAGATGTTTATGGAATGAGTGAATTCCATTTTCAAAGAATATGTATATGTTTTTTCAGAGACACAACCCTGTTCTTTTTTTTTTTTTTTTTTTAACTTTATTTATTTATCTGACTGACAGAGATCACAAGTAGGCAGAGAGGCAGGGAGAGGCAGGCTCCCCGCCAACCATAGAGCCCCATGCAAGGCTCAGTCCCAGAACCCTGGGATCACAACCTGAGCCGAAGGCAGAGGCTTTAACCCACTGATCCACCCAGATGTCCCCACAATCCTGTTCTTAAATCTGGTTTGCTTGTATTGCTCTTTCCCTCTGAGCACACATCAGAATTTAAATTAAACCCCAATGCAGCCTTCCTGTCAAGTATGTTCTGATGATTTGTAACAACACCAACAAAAACCTGGGTATCATGACCATCATGGGGAATACCTCCATCTCTATTCTATTTTTTTTTTAAGATTTTATTTGTTTATTTAACAGACAGAGACCACAAGTAGGCAGAGAGGCAGGCAGAGAGAGAGAGGGAAGCAGGCTCCCCGACAAGCAGAGAGCCCGATGTGGGGCTCGATACAGGACCCCGATGTGGGGCTCGATCCCAGGACCCCGGGATCACGACCCGAGCCGAAGGCAGAGGCTTTAACCCACTGAGCCGCCCAGGCGCCCCTCTCTATTCTATTCTTATTGGCGCAATATTTGGTATCAGTTACGGTAACTACAGTAAGTGCAGTTTAACTGAGAAAAGACTCCTTGAGAAATGAAGGTAACAGCTCCAGATGTCACTGCTGCGGAAAGTAAGACTCATTCAACCCAGAGGAACTGCCTGCCCCTGGTAATGCCAAACTGATAAGTGCTGGAAGCCGAGTTTCAGAATCCTGTTTTGTTAGATAGATTGCACTTATTAATAAAAGGAAAGAGCTACCTGTGAAAGGTGATTCAGGGTTCAACATGCTCTGCCTTCTCTAAAGGACTAGTGTGCCCTATTCATCCCTTCCCTCACACCTAGGGGCAAGTTATGATTGGGTATTGCCTTCAGTAGGTCCTTGCTCGTCACAGGCGCGTTTGCCACCAACAGGGACACACATTAACATCCTAGCTCCACCACAACTTGCCACACACAGATAACACAGGTCACCCAGCTGGGGTACGGGAAATTTCCCCCATTCCTTATCCCTTTCCATACCCACACCCTTGCCCAAGTAACTCTACAGTTCCTTCCACAAAAAGTCTTGTTTGGCCCCATGTGGCTTCTTTGGCCATAAGGAATATAGACAAAAGTGGAGCTGTGCCAGTTCTGAGCACCTGAGGTAAGAGCACATCTTCATTAAGGGACTCGGATTCCTTGGTCAAAAAAAAAAAAAAAAAAAAAAAAAAAACAAAAAACAATAAAAGCGAGGCTGGATCCAAAAACCGAAAGCACAGGCAAGCCTGTATTACGGCCACAGATTAAACTAAAAAGTTTCCCACCCAGCAGAAAACAATCACATCGATCTTCCCAAACACCGGGAAGACCCTGCCTATATAGAAAAAGTGCCTGCACAGGTTCCCACTCTGGCCCAATATGTTAATGACAGAGAAGGGAAAAAAGCTGCATCCCGATTGGTTGGAAAGATCACATCCTGATTAGCCGATATTGGCAGGCAACGCAGGCGGCTCATTGGTGCTTTTTGGAGCCCCGGTCCTCTGTTTTAAGTCAGGCTTGTAGATGGGGCCTCATTCTGGCCGCATTCTTAGCCTGCTTTTTGAGAGGGGAGGCTTAACAGTAACAGCCAAGGGAAAGTGCTGTAGGTGTATAATGTTTTTCACGCGAGACTTCTTCCCATGATCCTTGTCTCCTCTTTCTGGTTGCTTCTCTTATGCTCACGAATTTGCATATTATATGCCACTGAGATTTGGGGTGGTTCTTACAGGATAGCTGTAGAAATAGTTGGCTTATTATACCAGCTGTCAGGGAGGAAAGTCCTGGGTTTTGGCCACGGCAGATGAAGTTTCATGTAAGAGAAAGCAGAATTTGTAGGAACTTTCTTGCAGCCATTCCCTATTCCCTTTTCCTTACTTTCTATAACTATAGACTCTTAAAAAGAAATCCCTACATTTCCAGAACTTTTTAAAAACTTTTTAAAAGATCTTTATTTATTTATTTGACAGAGACCACAAGCAGACAGAGGCAGAAGAAGGCTCCCTGCTGAGCAGAGATCCTGATGCGGGGCTCGATTCCAGGACACTGGGATCATGACCCGAGCCTAAAGCAGAGGCTTTAACCCACTGAGCCACCCAGGTGCCCTCCCACCGAATCCCCCCCTTTTTTTTTGGCCAGGGGAGGCCATATGATCCAGTCCTAGCTCATGATACATAGGTATAGTTTTGCAAGGGACTCCTAAGAAAACTTCTGCTGTCTTGCTCAGAAAAAAAAAAAAAATTCTGTTACTGCCCTCTCCCTTCTTCCTGCCTCAAAGGCACTGGTGATGCCTGAATCCAAAGCAGCCAGCTTGCAACCAGCTGGCGAGCAGCATGAGGTTGAAAAGCCTTCGACTTAAGGAAGGCAGAGTATGGAAAAAACCTGGATCCTTGATGATGTTGCTGAGTAGCTAAACCAGCACCAGCAAATGCCTATCTCCAATCTTCTCTTAACATGAGATACAACCAGTTGTCTATTTTGTTTAAGTCCCTGTGAGATGGCATTCTCATCTCTAAAATGAAATGCATTCCTAATGGGTATGACTGACTACATGACAGTTTGACTTGGGTCTGGCCCGGTCTTTTTATCAGAAAGATGCTGTAGTTTCCTCAGTGTGTATTGTAGGAGCTAAGATAGAAGAAAACTGAAGTTTCCTAACCTCCTGTGGGAAGGTGGAGGGAAACAGCAGTTTTACCTTCTAACATCAGATAAAAGTCCCTTAGGAACTGAGATGGGGGAAGTTTGGATCAATTCCATCTCTGTCTTGACCAACTTGGTTTAATAAAATTCAACCCGCCCACCATTCTTAGCCCGATCCAAGAAATTTTCTCGAAATCCAGCCAGAATGAACCACTACTTTCTTTGAACTCCTGGAGTTGTCTTGGTCTATGTGTTGTCCCTGAATTGATACATCACACTCGACCTTGAAGGAGCCCAGGTGTTCATCTTATCTTCTCTACAAGGATAGTGTCTTACTAGTCCCAGCAGAATCTCTTGCAGAATCTAGTAGAGTCGCCCAGCACACATCAGACTTTTAGTAACTAGTAGAAACTATGAATTAAATAAAATGAACACGATCTTGCGGGATAGCATACCTAGCCTTACATCCAGGTTCATGGCTGTATGTGGAAATATAATTAGGGATTGGCAGCAAAAATAGTTCAGATTAGGATGCATTCTACCACAGAGGAAGCAGATTAAGAGAGAAATGAGGGGACAAACAAGAGGAGAAAGAAGGAACAATCCAAAGTCACCTCCAGAGACCAGAGTCTCCGTACAATTGATTCTCTCTTGGGAGCATTGCTATCAGATGTTCTGATGATAAGGAGTCAGCCATCTGGCATGGTTTTGCATTTTTACCCTGTTCCTTAAAATACGTGTTGGATCATTCAGACTTTTAGCTTCCACTTCAGTCAAAAAGAAGAGGAACTCTCTTAGCTGGGAGGTGCTAGAACTCATACTTAAGAAGTGGGGGTATCTTAGACTGGGTCCCCCAGAAGTGGGCCTTGAAACAAGGATTTGAATCTGAATGGTTTATTTGTGAGATGATTCCAGGAAGCACAGAAGAAGAATATGGTAATGAGGCAGTGAAGGAAAAGAAACTAATACAGGCGTGTTAATGAGAAAATCATGCCTATGGGAAACTGCAACTCAGCCCTGGTGGGGAGCTCTGTGTAGAGCACACCCCCAAATTTTTCCTCACGGATGATGAGGAGCTGGGATATTATCTGCTAATTCCCATTTATCATTGGGTGAGGGATGTTTGGGGGCATTAATGCTTTGACACTCCCAGCCTACCCCACTCATGACTGAGTATGCTCCTGCAGCCAAGAAAATCCTTAAGTAGAGAATCCATGGTGCTTGCAGTAAGAAGCCATTGACATGTACAGGAATGCTGAGCATTGACAGTATATGAACAGAGCATCAATAGTACTTACTACATAGGGAGAAGTAGGAGATGGAGGAGCAGGGGACTGGGGGTAAAGGTGCCAGGGCTGAAGAGCACTCACTTGTGTAGGCTGAGATCTGGATAGCCTGGGTGATATGCCAATGAATCAGGGTGGGTGTCACATTGAAACCCCTGGAGAAATGTGTCACACATCTTCTCTTTTATCGTCTTGAGATTCTACAATGTCTTCAAAATCATGAGGGTCAAAACTCACATTTATCAACCCTCACATCCTATATTGGGGAATGATAGAGTATATTCATACAGTGGAATATTCTGGAACTATCTAAAATTATAATGCTATTCGATGACCTATTAAAATCCAACCCAAAGAGTTTTCAATAACAAAGAAAAATATTTATTATTTAATGTTAAATGATTAAAAAGAAAGCAAGATTCAACATTGTATATTCAGCAGGGTTTCCAATATGTTAAAAAAAAAGGTACTTATTCAGTGTTGGAAGAAAATATTATTTTTTGAAAAGCCTTTGAGGGATGGACTTATGGTTACTTTCCTATGCTTTCTTATAATTTTTTAAACTTTACATATTTTCCACAATAAAAATGTATTACTTTCATAACTTGATCATAAAATCTTTAAGAAAATAGTATGTTACTCTTTGTCAATAATGACCCTAAAATGATTTTGCTGATTTTACCCATTTAAGTCTCTGCTGTTAGATTCTTTTTAGAACTGTGGTCAAGGATACCAGCTCCCAGGAGATGAACATCTTTCAACTCTGTTCTTCTCATTCTGCAAGAAGTCCATGTCACATTCCAGTCCAGCCATCCAACCAACATGTATTCATTCATTTAGATAAATATTTACAGAGAGTACCCATTGTGTACCAGACAAAGCCAGACATAGACCCAGCCCTCATGGAGGGAACTGAGTAATGAAATAAAACAAATAAATAAAAATTTCTATTTTTGAAGAGTGCTATCTGGAAGAGACACATGGTTCTCTGGGAAACTACAGTAGGAGATTTGGATCTATTGGGAGAGGCTATGTTTCGAAACTGAGGTTCAACCTAGGATCCTAAGGATACATAGGAGTTAACCAGGCTAATAGGAATTGTGTTTCTAATGTGTGCATGGGGTCACCATGCCAGGGTCTTGAGATGTTATATTCAAACCCCTGCCCTCAAAAACCTATCAATAAAATTATCGGGTCACAGTCAAGTTTCCTGGAGTAAGATAACAAAGAGGAAAGAAACAGTATTGGATTGAATTCCTCATTGTCTGTAGGAAAATATGGGAGTTCAAAGGAAGAGGCAGTCAATAAAGATCTAGTCAAGAAAGACTCTTTGAAGGAAATGTAGCTTGTTTCTGTGCCAGAAAGAAGGAAGGGTGTCCAAACAAGGGGAAGAGCAAGCATGAACACTCAGAGAGGTCCATGTCAAGGATCCTTTATTGACAGTGAGTAAAGGATGGGAATTATGTGAAAAGGGCGGCCTGTCCTTGGTAGCCAGGTAAGGATGCTTGACTTAATATGGTGGAACTAAGGAGCAAAGAGCAATAAGACTAAGAGAGTATCTACAGTACTCACGTGTCCAACTGTGCCACCTGGAGAGAGCAGTGAGAGGGCTGGCCACAGTGATCCAGACAGCAACAGAGAGTCTCACAGGGAAAACAGCCCTTTTTTTCATCCAAGGGAAATTGGGATAAAAGAGGCTTGCTGGGTTTTTAGCCTCTAAAAAGGAAATTTCTATTAAAAGGGAAACAACTGTATTGCTTAATATAATCTGATTCATCTCACTTCTTTTACCCATCTGTCTCCCATAACCAAGGAAATATACTGAAACTCAACCAATTTCTTTCCTTTTCCAGAAGCTCTCTGCAACAGGGGAGGCCATATTTCCAAGTCATCTAGGACTCTGCTCTCCCAGAGCAAACCCATGGACTGGGAGACACTTTAACTTTCAGGAACCCTTGTTTCTTACTCAGTTAAGTTGCTGCTGCTGTGCTGAACGGGAGTGAGGGTGGCAGGTGTAGGTTATGTTGGTAAAGGGCTTCCTTAGCCAAAATGCTCTGTTGGGGGCGATGTAGAGCCATGAGGCTGAGGGAGAGGAGTCTCTTTCCCAGCAGACGCTGGCAGACAAAGCAATGTAGATTTTGCCCTCTGCTCTGTCCTCCTGGCTCCTCTGGCTGGAGCACACATTGGTAGGTCATCTTCTAGATTTTTTAGATCTCTTCAGGAAAGATGAGTTTCTAAACTTTTCCGGTGTTCTTACTGTACACTCTAAAGGCGTTTGAACAGTAATAGAGTAGACAACTTCTTCTCTCCTTCAATGTACATTGCAAAGTGCCAATCAGGACAGTGCTAGGAGTTCTCTCCCGGAGGGACCAACGTGTGGCAATCTTGTTACCCAGAGGGAATTCACTTGAGGCTATATTTGCGTAGCAACATGCCATCTTGGTTTTGATTCAATTTAATGGGAAGCACATGAAAGTCAAGGGGTACTAGATCTACACCTTCCAATCCTGTCCTTGATACCAGTACTGAGCCCTAAAACGAGGTTTCTTTTGAGCTAGACTCTCTTATGAAAGTCCAATACTTTCATCTTTACTTTTACTCCAAGGACAGAAGAGTGGATAAACTGATCAGTTAACTACCTAACCTAACTAACAGGGCTGGCTACTTCTTTCTTATGGGAAGATGATCACCTGCTAAGAAGGTTCTCAGGAATCAGGTCCACCCTCATCACCCCCCCAAGACCAGACCTGCCAACTGGCTTTCAGGGCCTCCTCCTTGGAAACACTGGAAAAGGTTTCCTGGATCTCTGAGGCCCTCTAGTGGCCATTTTAGGATGTTATTCTGCCTAACTGCTGCCCTTCCCACCTTCAAAATATTCCTCCAACCCCAAGAAAGAAAAAGAAAGAGAATCCTTTTCCTCTGCTTCTCCGAAAAAAACAAACAAACAAAAAAAACTTGGGGATGTCTAGTTTCTGAAACCACCAAGATTAGTCTGACCTCTCAATGTTGCCCTGGTTGGTTTGTTATTGATGAGCTTTGGAAGCATCTCACTGCCTGCTCTGTACCCAGAATGGCTCTCCCCTCACCCGTGTCCCCAAATCCGGACTTTAATTTGATTTTATGGTTTGCTTCAGAGCATTCCTGACTGTCTTTTCCTCATAAAAATACAGGGTCTAGCTGGGTCCACCAATTTCCCTGCCTGGTTGGCCAAGGTGCCCTCGCCAAGCTTCTGCACGATTCCAGGGGCACAGCATAGAGCCCTGCCACATCCAGAAACCGCTTACTGTCTTTTGTGACTTTGGTAGGTGAACCTGGGGTGCGGTTTGAAATTGGCCACGCTGGCCATTTTTATGAATCGATTTGTACAAACAAACCCAAGAGAGGTGTTCCTAATATAAACAGCCCGAGTTACTGCTGTCTCACCTTCATCTGACCCCTGGGAACTCTAAAGAAAAGCCCGTCATGCTCACCTGGCCTTCAGCCTGAACCAGGCAATTAGGCCACTAGCCAGGATGAACTGAAAGAGAAGGAACCTCCAAGTCTGATGACACCTGCTGTTCCCGTGGCTTGAGCTGTATGCTGACCATTGAATCTCTCCTATAGTGGGGGGTAGGTATGATCCTCTCCATCTGATAGACAAGAAAATTGAAATGCAGAGTTCTATGTATTTTCCAAGATCCCATAACTATGGAAGCCACAGTGTTAGGATTCAAACCCACTCTTTAGCCAGCCCCTACCTCTTCTTGTACTTAGCTTTGGGGTTCAGGTTCTTGACTCATAGCCTATGTGAACTCCCCCCTTCTAGACTTGGGCAGTGCACAGCCTGCACATCTGTAGAGAGGCTCAAGCCAACTTTGGTTGATTTGAAACCATCCCGAGGCCAAGAGTTTAAGCCTGGCTTCAGATCTAGAGCCTAGCTGCTCAAAGTATGATCCCTGCCCTGAAGGGATCATAATGCCATTGGAAAACTCTGGAAGTGTTTGGAACATTGTAGAAAGGTAAATTTGGGGGCCCCACCCCAGATACAGTGACTCACAATCTTCAAGTCTATACCCAGGGCTTCTCAACTTTGATGTGCACTGAGATCACCTGGGGATTTTATTAAATTCAGATTCTGAGTCAAGAGGGCTAAGGAGAGAGCACTGAGCTTCTGCTCCTCTACCAGCTCCCAGATGATGCCAATGCCCAGAACCACATTTGGAATAACATGGCTCTAGATCAGCCATTCTCAAACTTGAGTCTGCATTCAAATCACTTGGAGGGCTTGTTAATACACAGATTGTTGGGCCCAAACCCAGGAGAATCTGATTCAGAGGGTCTGGGATGAGGCCCAAGACTTAAGATTTCTAACAAGTTCTCAGGTGATGCTGATGCCACAGGTACAAGGACCCCTTACCAGAACTTCCTTTAATTAGTGAACCTCATGCTTTCTGGCTTGGCATTTGCATGAGCTCTACTCAGTTCCTGAGTCCTCCTTCAGACTTCAGATACCAGAGGCAAAGCCAGGATGAAGCATGCTGACTCTCGATTCAAGATTGTTTACTCTGCTTCCCACTGCCTCTGGAGCGCCATAAATTCTCCAGCAACCAGCAACTGCAGTATTTTTGGTGCGCTCTCCCTCCTGGGCCAGCTTTGCAGGCACTTGAATCCCTATCCGACACATATGTCATCGGCACAATCCGTGAAAACACAGTGGCCTCCTACTTCACAGATCTGTGAAAAGAGAGCTTTGGAAAAAACCAGCAGCCAGGGATGGCAGCTGTGGTGGGGAGAAAAATGCAGCAGCGTGCAGGCAAACCCAGACAGCCAAGGTGATTCAACACAGAAGGCCTGGAGCAAAGTAATGAACCAGGAGACCAGCTCCATTCTGCTGGGCAACTGTGAGAAGGTCATTGAGCCTCTCTGTGCCTGAAAAATTGCCTTTTTTTTTCTTAAAGGAAAACCATACTCTCCTTCAAGGAAATACACATAAAAGAGGACTTCATATATAGACTTGGCTCAGGGGTCAGACAGTTTGTTTCTGTCCTGTGAGAAGTCACTCAACACTCAGTGGCTTAAAAAAGCAACAATTTATTATTGCTTATGAGTTTTGAAGAAAAAGTAGAAGTGTGCAAGGTTCCTGCTATCACTTCTGCCATATTCTGGTGGTGAAAAGCAAGACCCACACCTGGCCCACTGCTTGATGGGAGGGGCTGTAACATCCCTGGGGTAAAGAAATAGAGGGAGAGGTGGCCATTTTTGCAGCGTACCACAGAGAGGTTTCGTTTGGTTAGGAGATCCTGAGACAAAGATTCCAAAGCAAATGGTTTACTTGTTTACTTGGGAAATGAAGGAAATCCTGGCAGGGAAGTAGGGGATTGAGACACAGAAAAGCAGCTAGTAAAGGATCCCTAACTGGGCCAACTAACACTCTGGGCAATTGGAGCTTAACGCCACTGGAAAACTCTGGAAGTGTTGGACACAGGCTTTTTTTGTTATCCTATCTGAGTGAGCGAGCTGGAATATTTATGCTATACATCCATTCACATCTGTCCTTTGTTGAGGGCTGCTCTCAAAGGAGACACTAATTCACATCAGCTTCCTACACTGGGCATACTGACCCAAGAGGTATGCAGGTCCTGGTGGCTGGTGGTCTGGCCACTGTGCACTGAAGAAGTAAGGGTAGGGAGACACAGGCAGGACACCTATAGTAACTCCTGCAGGGCAGTGGTCATAAAAAAGAAGAAAACCCCTTATGCTTCAGTTCTGAGTTAGTCAAACATCTATCTTCATCTTCTCTCCTCTCCTCTCCTTTCTTTTTACCTATTTATTTTGGGTAATGCCTCATTTCTGTTGTTGGCAAAGGTTGGGACACTAGATGGCATCCTATCAAGTTGTCCTGCAGCTCAGGAAATAGATGTCAGGTAGTGTTAGTAGTTGTCCTTGGAACCGAAAAATACCAGCCTGAGCCGAGAACCAAGGATTGTGTCTGCAGCCGGTCATGGTGGTGGCCACTTGGGAACTGCTCTGTCTGAGCTCACTGTGGGCAGCAATTTCACAAACCACTGGAGAAGGGTGGGGAGCAGACAGTGCGCAGAGGGGCAAGCGGTGGTCGCTGGCACTTTCTAAGGAGTGGGATTCACAAAATCCTGGAAGGCAGGAGTAAGGAGGATGACCTTTCTACCCCCAGAAATATCTTTGAAGTGTCTAAAAAATGGGCTGGAAGGAAAAAAAAAAAGAGGACTTACAGTAAAGATTTATTCTTGGAGGTGGGAGTGGAAAGAAGACAGTAAGATGAGGTTGAAAGTAAGGGTCAAAGTGATTTAATATTTTATTTAAAATATTTGAAACAAATAAGACAAATGTCAGGAATGACCCAATTCTTCATAATGGATATTAGGTGGTTATCATATTATTATCTCTACATTTTCTTAAAGAAAAAAAAGAGGTGTTGTGGGAGGTGGATACGATGTTCTGTAATTAGCAAGGTCTAGAAGGGTCCAAGAAGGAACGTGGATCTCTTTCTTGAGTAACCTCTGCCAAATACTTCCCCATCTGAGCCTCTGTTTCGTTATTTGGAAAATGAAAATACTAAGAGTAGCCATGTCAGGGAATTGTCACAAGCCTCAAATGAAGAAATGTACCCACAGTAGCTAGTACAATGCCCCAAGCAAGATGGGCCATCCAAAAACGCTCGCTGCTCCTTTGCCCCCACCCCGTGGACACTTAGCACTAAGGATACTAAAGAGTTAGGCTCTTCTGTCGCAGTGAATCAAAAACCAGACCATCAGTTAGTTGTCTAGAAGTGGCAAGAAACAGAAGAATCTTAGTGAAAGCCTATCCTGACTCCTCTGAATCCAGGGACAGAGTTGATCTTAAAGACAAAATATTTCATCCTCCCTTGTGTAAAAAGGGATTCTGGAATTTATCGACTCTTGACTTTTCTCAAAGCCCTTAGGTTTTCTACCTTCCAAGAGCACTAACCTTTTCCAGAACAGACCCAGGTGTTTTTGTGTGGATTGCGAAACAGCTACTGCCTTTCTCTGAGTGGAATTGAAAGCTCTTGATTCCTTATACAAATTAGAGAAGGCCCATGGCTAGCCTTGACAGCACAAAATGCCACGAGGGTTAGAGGCAGAGGGAAATAAATGGACCTGTAAGAGTAGCAGGTATGGAATGAAGTCTATGGCATGGTGGAATTAGAACTTGGCCTCCAGGAGAGAAGGCATCTCTGGCCTCTCTCCATCTTGCCAGGGAAGCTGAGGGTAGCCTCAGAAAGAAACAGAATATTCCTCAGGGCTTCTTTTTTTATCTGAGGTTGTCTGAATCAGGAAGAGATTGTCCCTAAACAAAGACTGAGAAGGCAGAACCAAGAGCCACGGGGCTGGACTTGCTCTATGCAGGGATTACAAACAATCTCAGTCTTCTCCACACTCCAGGGTCCATGGGACGGGGTGTGTTTGCCTGTGTTTGTGTGTGTTTGTGCAGGGCTTCCCAATCATTTTGTATCCAGTTACCTGTTGTCATACAATGTTGCATAATAAACCACCCCAAAATTTAGTGACTTGAAACAACAGCTATTTCTTTAGCTCCCGTTTCTGAAGCTAGCCATTGGGACTGAGCTCGGCGGGGAAGTTGTGGGCTCAGTTGGGCTCTCCTGGGTGTAGGGTCAGCAGCAGGTGTGGGAGTCCGCTCTGTAATCTGCACTGGGCTTCCTCACAGATCAGGGACTGCGGTATCTATCTCTTCTTTCTGCCCATCTGCTCTACCTTCCTTTCTCTGCAGAACTGCTCCATTTACTTGCAGATTTCCTCATAGCCCTTACTGGCAGGCATGCTTCTAAGGCTACAAGAATTTATATCTCTGTCCTCCACTGCTAGCTGGCTGCAGTAGTCCCTGTGTGTGTGTTTCAAATTTCCAAAGAAAGAAAATTTATTAGTTCAGCCAAACCTTTACATGGCTACCCTTGGGCCAGATGTCCATTCCTGGATTAACCAGTCATGCTGAGGGATGCTCTGAAGGGAATAGGAAAATCAGATTTCCCCTGTAAAATGAAGGGTAGGGATTAAGAAGATCCACAATCCCCTTATCAGCTCTAACATTCAATGAAAACAGGAGAAAAAGAGAATGAATGAAGAAAAATTAAAAGCATTATGCTGGGTCCATCAAAGGGAGAGGCTGTGCTGTTGCTTGCTTTGAATTTGAATGCTGTGCATGATTTTCATGATGGCAATAATAATTTATTGACAAAATGCTTTTATTGAATTGCCTTTACAGAAGAGGCCCTGCATGCTTTTTCACCAGCTTGTTACAATTAAAAGCAGCAGTAAACAGAGCCTTTCTATTTAGACTGAAAAGCAACAATTAAGCTTGCTCAGCTATAAATAGGAGGCAGCTTCACATCTATGGCCCTAACTGCACACATTATAGACTCCAGCCCCAGATGCCCCCAATTTATTTCTGCAGGGCAAACCAATAAATTATCAAACTCTGACCTTAAAACTGACAGTTTCTTAGAAAATGGAAGTAGGTAAATTATGCATAATTCTAGATAATTACTGGGATGTCCATGAGGCCAGGAAATGAGTACACATGCTGGAAATCTAAATTTACAAGCTTCTAGCTTTTTCATTTTACCATTATCAGACCAGATTTGGCCTGTCAGAGCGGCTGTCAGACCTCACTCTCCTTTGCCTGGGAGGCATCAAAGAAAATAATAAATTTAAAAATTAGGAAAGGGAAAACGGAAGATAAAAAGTTCTTTCTCAAACTTCCCACTGATTTAGTAAAGAGAACAGAACATGGACAGTCAGTGCTAAATATTTTTTAATTAAGAAAAAAAAAAGACCATTCATCCCATTGATAAGCCATACATGCTGAATTTTCAAAGTTGTAAAGGCATTTATTTCAACCTTCTCATTTTCTGCAGGAGGAAACCAGAGGCTCAGAAGCCACAGGAATCGTCCAAGGTCACAGAACTTGACAATGGCAGAGCTGGAACTCAATAGCTTTCCTGACTACCACTCCAGTATCAAATGAATGGAAAAATTTGCCTTCTTCTTCTTTCCAGTACAAAAGACTAGGTTAATGGGACCTAAGTAGTAAAAAGCCCAAAGGATGAAATATTTCTTTGAGTGCAAGACAAGTTTTCAAAGGTGACAGGATTTTCCCACCTAGAGATATGGGATTCCCCTCTGCCTCTGTATCCCCCATCTGAACTGAAAGCCATCAGTTTCCAAAAACCCCCCAAAGAGTGATTTTCCAAAATGTGTCTTGGGTAATAATATCTTTTTGAGACTCTCAAGTCTTGGTTTTCTATTTGAGCATGCCCTATGTCTCCCAGTGATTTTCCACCTGCCTCTGACTCTCCTTGGGTCATGTGCTAGGATAGTCTCTGAAGCCCTTTCCATCTTCTCTATCATCTCTGTGCCCCAGAGGACTGATATTTATGGATTCCTCAATGGTACCCCAGTCCTTTGGCCCATTGGGCTTGGCTAATGTTGGGTAGGTAACTAACAGGAGACTGGGTAGAAAGCGATTAAAAAGCCAACATTTTCATTCCTTCATTTCCTGCAGAGTAAAGTAGAGTTGCCCAGATGAGCTCATGCCAGATTAACCAAACCCAAGCCAAAACTCAGACACAAAAGTGAGAATAAATGACTGCTATAGTAAACCACTTAATTTTCAGGGATGGTGTGTTGTGCAGCAATAATTGATACAAAATATGACATGGAGAAAGAACAGTTTAAGACAAGACCACCATTCTAGAAACTGAGATGAACCACTTGGGAGATCAGAAATGGAAGTAAATGCAGAGGAGTAACTGGGATTGAGTTTTCAGACTCACTTAACTCCAGATCAGAAACAAATGGAGAAATCTGGGTTCCTGTGGGGTAACAAGAGCAAAAATGTCCCATGGGAAGGAAGAGACTGACTTTTCAAACTCACTGCTTGAAACTGGAAAAAAGTTTGAGGTTTCTCACCCATGAAATACATTCTTAAAACATGTCCCAACTAGCATTTATATAAAGCTGTGTGGCAGGGAAACTTTAAGAAATAAAGTCTTTCATTCTCAGTTGCTGAATATGTAATAACTCTAGTATCAGTGAAGTTTGGGAGCCCTGAGCTACCCATGTAAGACCTGATTTTACAGATAATCATGTCAAAAAATGGGCAGAAGACATGAACAGACACTTCTCCAGTGAAGACATACAAATGACTAACAGACGCATGAAAAGATGTTCATCTTCACTAGCCATCAGGGAGATTTAAATCAAAACCACATTGAGATACCACCTTACACCAGTTAGAATGGCCAAAATTAACAAGACAGTAAACAACATGTGTTGGAGAGGATGTGGAGAAAGGGGAACCCTCTTTCACTGTTGGTGGGAATGCAAGTTGGTGCAGCCACTTTGGAGAACAGTGTGGAGATTCCTTAAGAAATTAAAAATAGAGCTTCCCTATGACCCTGCAATTGCACTCACTGTTGGGTATTTATCCCAAAAATACAGATGTAGTGAAAAGAAGGGCCATCTGTACCCCAATGTTCATAGCAGCAATGGCTACGGTCACCAAACTGCAGAAAGAACCAAGATGCCTTTCAATGGACACATGGATAAGGAAGATGTGGTCCATATATACAATGGGGTATTATGCCTCCATCAGAAAGGATGAATACCCAACTTTTGTATCAACATGGACGGGACTGAAAGAGATTATGCTGAGTGAAATAAGTTAAGCAGAGAGAGTCAATTATCATATGGTTTCACTTACTTGGGGAGCATAAGGAATAACACAGAGGACATGGGGAGTTGGAGAGGAGAAGGGAATTGGGGGAAATCGGAGGGAGAGACAAACTGTGAGAGACTGTGGACTCTGAGAAACAATCTGAGGGTGTTGGAGGGGGAGGGGGGTGAGAGGTTGGGTGATCCTGGTGGTGGGTATTATGGAGGGCACGTATTGCATGGAACACTGGGTGTGGTGCATAAACAATGAATTCTGGAAAGAAATTTTTAAAAAATGTAAAAAAAAAAATAAGACCTGGTTTTATATTGAATGTTCTTAGGAGGTGGTGGAAGAAGAAACCAGATATAAATCTGCAAAACTGTGAGACGTGGGTGTTGAGGTGGAGGAGTGGGGGAACATCCATTCAATAATAAAATTCCAAAGCACATGAAGAAATAGCACTAAGACAGCAACAAAATCAACAACTGGAAGTGAATTTTCTCAAGATGAAGTCAAAATAATAAGATATTATTTTCCACAGATCTTCACTTAAATAGCTACTAAAGAATATATTTCAGGCAGAAGAAGAAAGCACCCCAAGAAACAGAGAGGGATGAAATGGAGTACATAAACAATAGCACAGAATTCCATAAAATATGATCAACGTAGTTTGCTAGTGACTCAAAAAGAGAGTGATATTTTTCTCATAACAAGGTATAATTCAAATACTACCAAGGAAAAGATGAAGAAGATATTCAGTGAGTAATTAAAATATACTAAGTTCTTGGGTTATTTGGGAGGAGGGTAGAGACACAGAATAACTTAAACTTTGTTAATTTTTTTATGCTTTAAGCCTTAAGAACAAGGTTATCAGACTTTTAAAAATCCAGCCACATATGGTTTTTAATAGAAACTCCTAAAATAGAATCACCTAGAAAGGCTGAAAATAAAGGAATGGAAAAAGCCAAAAAGGCAGTTACAAACTAATAGAAAGCTATATAGCTATGTCAATATCAGATGAAATTTAACACAGACCAAAAAGCATAGAAAGAGACACATCGTGATAAAAGAAACAATTCTGTATTTGAATAGGTAACACCTGGCTTGAAATATAAGGAAAAAAAAAAACACTGATGAAATTAAAGACAAAATAGAAGATCTACCATCCTATGCAAGGTTTTAAAAAATATATATCAAAACCTGTGCAAACAGCAGAAAATATCAATGTATATTTAAAAAGCTAAATAGGAGCACCTAGCTGACTCGGTCAGTAGAGCATGCAACTCTTGATCTTGGGGTCTACACTTCGGGTGTAGAGTCTACTTTAAAAAATAAAATATAAATATTTTAAATAAAAATAAATAAATTTTTATTTATATATAGTTTTATAAAAAATAAATATAAATAAAATATAAAAATTTTAAATAAAAATAATAAATTTATATATATAAATTTATATATTTATATATAAGTAAAATATAAATACTTTAAAAATAAAAATAATAAATTTTTAAATAAAAAATAAAAATAAAATAATAACCCATTTTATAGTTGTAGAAACTGAGGCATGGGGAAGTTGAGTGACTCCCTCAAGATCACGATTTATATGAGTCAGAGCCAGGATTAAAACATCTTCTAATGCTAAATCCTATTTTATAATACTAGAACGTATAGAATAAACTGCATATTTGCAAAACTGACCAGCCTGTTTCAAGACCCTTAAAATAAATTTAAGTATGCATAAGTTAGCATCTGTGTTAGCACATCTTAAGTTAGCATATACGTTGGTGTTTTACTCACATTTCCTTGGGTCCCTTTGACCTTTACAGTTTGCCTTCATTTGCCTTCTAAGTGTTTTGCTTCTAATTGTCCAACTCTGTGATTCTCTATAAAGAACCACATTTGGGCCACTGGGGTGGCCAGTGAGAGATCGAAATTCCTCAGATTTTATGTCCTCAAGAGTGGTCTTTATTCAGTAAGGAACTGGGGTGGAAAAATGAAAGCCCAGCTTCCTGGCCTTGGGATTGTGCCAAAATCAGTGGTGTGATTTACTCTTCCAACCTCCCCTGTGGGGTCATGCTGAGGCTGGAATTCTGCTTTGCTTCTTTCCTTTTCCGTACTGCTTTCTTTCCACATCTAGTTTTTCCCAAGAGGACCTCTTCAATAAGCCATATTGCACATGAATTATCATCTGGAGATCTGCTTCTTGGAACCCTTTCCTAAAATAAGGACCACACAACTCTGTACTGAAAGTGTAGAGAGAGAAAGTGATCCTGCTGAAAGAACATTTGAGTGCCTCAGGGTTCCTGATGCTGTCTTTTAGAATTTCCAGTTTTATTTAGGCACTAGGAATCTGGCATTGTGAATGTAGTGTCTGCCAAAGTAGAGAAAAACTCTTTTGCAATTTCAGACTCAGGGTCAATAACTATTGACTGGCCAGCTTTCCCTTACAGACCCTCTTGGGTCCAATTCTGGATGAATGATGGTCATAACTAGAGGATTCTTGATTTATAACCGTCTCTTTCTTTCCTTTTCTCTCTCTCCCTCTTCCATTCCTTCTTCATCCCTAAGACTGGCTCTGAAGATGTAAATCAGGACTCTGGGCTTTAAGATGCAAAACCACTGATAGTCATACAAACATCATTATGACCTTTCAGGTTGGTCTGGCCGTTATTTCAACCCCTAACTTGTATTGCATAGCTTTGCATTTCTTTACTTCCCAAGTTTGGAACCACACGTGGGCCCTAAGTAGAAATCCAGGACCATTGCATAGTAGGCAAAAATTCCATTACTCACTGTGGCTTAGAATATTATTTCTATAATAAAATAGTTTCTATTTTCTGAATGTATGCTGTATGCCATTTTACAAATGAAGAAACCGAGGTTGGCAAGAGAAAACTAACTTGTCCAGATTCACATGGCCAACATGTAGTTAGGTCTTGCCACCAACAGACCAAGGATTTGGTAGTCTCATAAAATCCCTGAACCTCCATGTATACTACAAGTCATAGCATTTCTTACCCCTGGTTTTGCTGACCTGGGCTCTAGCACTGGGTTTGTCTCTGGTTTTCTTGCCAAGTACTTGTATTTTCTTGGTTAAGAACCTGACATCCATCCTTGGCCCACTTATTTTCTTTCCCTGGGAGCTGACACCTGCTCCTCAAAATATATCTTTAATCTCTACCAGGGATCCCCTACATATACACTTAGCTGGAGGATTTGCCTGAATCCACATCTGTGGGGACTGCCTGTTTCAAAACCCCGCTCACCTCCTGCCAAACTTAGCTGTGGCAATGAGCACTTAAAACCCTCAGTGCCATGTTAGGTCATTCCCCAGAAGCAGAACCCAGAACAGGGAAAATCAAGTGCCTGTAGTACGTTGAGAAAGGACCTTTAGGAAGAGCATCTAAGGGAGGAAAGCAGACAGGATAGGGCAAGAAAACAGACAAAGACGCATGTTCAGGTAAAATCTAAACTTGGCCTGATCCATGAAAGGCTCTGGAGCATAAATCACAAGGTGGACATGATCGTCCTCTCCTTAAGGCAAGGGGGCTGGCCTTCTGTACACCTTTATCAGTCAGTCATTACTATAGGCTTCTCCTGGTGGGGACTTAGAGATGTAACCTCCTAGGCATCATCTAAAGGCAATTCTTGGGGAAGGGGGTCTTTGTGAGCCCTTAGCAGCCAATACTTACAGTAGCCAGGGCCTGGGATCTTCTGCCCATCCAACAGCATCTACCTCAAGTGCCTAAGCCACGGGCCCTGAACATGGGGGTTTCAGCAATCAAATCCCTTTTTTTCTCACTCCCTGTTCCTGGCCTCTTCCTGCTCCCCACCAGCCCAAATGGCTGGGGTCCCCCAGCTTACTTGCTTTTAGTATCTGCACAGAGTCAACCACGTCGGCGCCCGACACTTTATTAGTGTTCTAAGTCTTTGTTTACAGTTACCAAGACTCCCCAGGTGGCAGCAAAAAAGTCAACAAGGAAATAAAACTCCACCAGCTGGCGTATTAGTTGGGGATAAAACCACCACACAGGTAACAGCTGGGTATGCACCCACAAGCCCTGGGGTGCTGCTGGCCCTAAAGGCTCATCTGGAGTTGTGTGTTTTAATCCCCCTCTCCAAGCCAGCCTGTTTATCCTCCACATCTTCCAGTTCCTTTGCACCCTGTGAGCCTCAGGAAGCTGAGGCAGTTATGGGCTTTGAAGCTGTTCCACTGCCTTTAACAGCCCCTGACAGCCGTTGGATCCAATTGCTGACTGTTACCTCCAGCAATCTCTTGGCAAAATCTTTGCCATGATGCCCCATTGTCTCCGTTTACTAAAACTCTTCTGATGCTAAATCCTATGTGCTTCCTAGTATGTGAAATTAACACTTTAACGTAGCTCTGAAAACACTCTCCAGCCTTTTTTATCTGGGACTAAAGAAATTAGGATGGGAGCACCTGGGTGGCTCAGTCGGTTAAGCCTCTGTCTTTGGCTCAGGTCACCATCTCGGCATGCCTGGACCACGTGCATGTACCCCATGGTGTAGAGACCCCATGAGGACTGCAGCGAGCTTGGGCTTGAGAGCTTGTGCTTGAAGCTTGGTTCCAACAAGTCAGAGCTGGTGATCTGGGGCAAGAGACTTATAATCTTCATGCATCAGATTTTTTCTCTGCAATATAATAGAAACTATTAGACAACTGCTGTGAGGATAACACTTAAAAATACATATTAAACATTCTGCTTCAAGACTGTATCTAGATTTGGTGGGGTCTGAAGTTTCTACAAATATGAAATATGCCCTCCCACACATTAAAACAATGAAAACATTTACATTTGCAAATTTTATGAGAACATGACCATGTGAATATGCTCAATCCCCTTCCAGAGACTTAGGAAGGGTCTTGCATGTGAGGGGCTACAAACTTCAGCTTCATTGGCTATACTATAAATCTGCCTTTGCTTAACACAATGATTAGCTTTTGGCTAGTATTCACTAAAGGTTAACGGTCATGGATTTGGTCTGGGAAAGAGGGCTTTCTGCTTCTTATACATGTGCTCCTACTTAGTCCCAGTGCCTCTTGGAAGTGACCTGAAGACCTGTCTTGGTGGTCTGGGATCTAGAGGGAATTTAGGCTTTTTTTTTTTTTTAAGATTTTATTTATTTATTTCACAGAGATCATAAGTACGCAGAGAGGCAGGCAGAGAGAGAGAAGAAGGGAAGCAGGCTCCCTGCTGAGCAGAGAGCCTGATGTGGGGCTTGATCCCAGGAGCCTGGGCAGAGGCTTTAACCCACTGAGACACCCAGGTGCCCCAGTTGAGGCTTTTTTTTTTAAAAAAAGATTTTTTTTTTAAATTTATTTGGCAGAGAGAGTGAGTGATCACAGATGAGGGAGCAGCAGGCAGAAGGAGAAGCAGGCTCCCTGCTGAGCAACAAGCCCCGTGTGGGACTTGATCCCGAGATCCTAGGATCGTGACCTGAGCTGAAGGCAGACACTTAACCATCTGAGCCACACAGGCAACCTTGGGTTGGGGGGGTGGGGTGGTTAGGAGAATGTATGTGTGTCTGTGTGGAGTAGTACCCTAGGAAAGAGACATGACCAACTGTATTACTTAAGGTGAGTAATGCTAGTGCTGTACCAAACAAGTTCTGCAATTTCAGCAACCCAGCAATATAAAAGTGTATTTCTTATTCATATATATTCTACCAGATTCTTCCGGTTTGGTTAAGGCTCAGACTTCTTCATCTCATGACTCCTCATCTTGTTGGTTAGAATCCTCTCCATTCACCTGGTAGATAGGAAAAACAAAATGGTCGAGAGCCCATGGAAATTTTCATGGGCCACATTCTGTTGGACCGAACTCAGGTATATGGTTAAACTAACTCCAGAGGAGTCTAGGAAATGTAGTCTAGCTGTGTAGTCAGGAAGAAAGGGAAATGGATTTGGTGAGTCAAGTTAACGTTCCCTTAAGCTTAACTAAGGACCATAAGGCTGGGGTGAAGTAGTTTACCAGAGCCTGATAATGGGCAGACTACTGTCCATAGACTGAGTAGACAAGAGTTACAGGGAACATGGGAGATTAAAAAGGAACCATGAGAGGCAGGTCTTAGCTTTATAATTCATTGAGGTCTTTTGTTGACCTTCTGTTGATGCTCCTGAAAGAAACAATCAGGGGCAACTGGCTGGCTCAGTTGGAGGAATATGTGACTTTGATCTCAGGGTCATGAGTTTGAGCCACACATAGGGTATAGACACTACTTAAATAAATAAACTTTAAAAAAAAATGGAAGACACAGTCCATGGAAAGATCAAGAGAAAATCTCCCTACTTCTAAGATACCCATGAAGAATGGGGGTCTGCTGAAATACTGGAAAAATACCCTGGACCAGACCATGTAGACCAGCTAGAGATATCAGCAAAGGATGAGAAATAGTCCCCACCCGTGAGAGGTAGAAACAATTCATGCTCAAGGAAAATTCCACAGTTTGGGAGAATAGACCAAAGAAAGAGGAAGCAAAGAGAGGTATTAGAGAGGAAGCAAAAACATTATAATCTTTGTAGGGAATATGGCAGAACCTGCGGTAGAAAAGAGAGTCAACTCTACCTCTTGACCATAGCATCTCAGAAAAGAAGGAAACATGAAGGCATTCCACATCCACAGAAAGCAGTAAGCAGGCCTTACTCTGGATTAATAGTCTCCATCATGTGAGGATGTACAGCAGTTTCCTCCAACAATCCCTCCAACCAATCCCTACAGCAGCCTCAGGAGCCAAAAGCAAAAAGATCTTGGTTTCATGATGTAGTAGGGGGAATTAAGGTGATTTGGGGTGAATTAAGTGATTTGGGGATTTCTGTGTGTTATGAGGCTCCAAGAGACTTTGGGTTATTCTCACCTGCCTACTGCAGAACAGAAAACATTGGATCCTTTATCTTTTTTTTTTCTTTTTAATGTTTAATTCCAGACATACTGTAGTTAAAGTTTATACAAAGTCCAGTACACTTCCAAGATGGAAGATAAAGTCAAGAAGGAAGCATCACCATCCACCATAGAATGAGGTCCCATGACCCTCAATTCTGAAAATTGGTGGACTCCACAGTTAAACTTGTGAGAACCTTTCTGCTTCAGGGCCTCCACCTCTCTTCTCAGCAGCTACTGAAGCTCACCAGTCAGCTCAGTTTTACCCAAATCTCAAAGGTCAATCTCTACCCGTGAAGGTAGAATTTACCTAGCTTTCACGGTATCAGTTTTTCCTCAGTGCTCTGGCTCTGAGCTGTCTGTAATCCTATTTAAATAGCCAAATCATTCCTTCCAGATACATCCCACTACCAGATGGCTCAGCACCAACTGGGTATGTGCTACTGCAAGTTCCCTTGCTCCTTGTACCTCTCTTCTACTGGATCACTTGCTTGGTCTCATGCTACTGTGTCTGCCTGATACCTTTCTAAAGATCCCTGCATGATTCACTCCTGCATACTCTTTAGATCTAGCTTAAATCTCAACTCCTTAGAGTATTATCTTGTGATTCATTTATCTCAAACACAGCCTACCTCTATCATTCTCTTTCACCTTACTCGGCAATTACAGAATTTATTTATTAATATTCATTTTTTTCTGTTTCCCCTACTAGAATACAACACACACACAAGGGAGTGACTTTGTCCTGTTTACCACAATGACCCTAAGACCTGTGGGAAATTAATAAATATTTGTGGATTAAATGGATACTGTATTCTACCTGCCCTTTGATTTTTTTTTCCCCCAGCAACAGCACCTTGGTTTTTCCCCTTCAGCTTAACCCTAAGTTAATGAGTCTAGTCCAGCTCTGTCCCAAGCTAGAAAATTTCACATTGATAGAAAATGACAAACATGCACTTTGAACAAGTGTTTGTGATTTTCTATCTTAGGGAAATTTAACTAATAGATTCAGTCTTCTGGAAAACATTTGCTATTGTATCAGCCATGTCTGGGGTTCTCTGTATTTTCTCTAAAAAGTATTATAGGACTGGAGGGAAAGGAAGAGCATCACTCAATTGTAAAGGTCAGTAGACTTCCTCTTGGTCTCCCTCTTGGCTTTACAGTAGAAACGAATAATGTATAGAAGTCCCCCCCTCCTTACCCTGCTGCCAATTGCTTCTCCAGAAAGACATGGTGCTAAACTATAAGTTCCAAACATCAAAACTATGACTGCCTTGTTCATTTTGTAAGCCAAGTACCTAGAACAACTGCTGGCATGCGGTGGTGCTCAATAAATGCATGTTGAATGCCTGTGGAAGGAACCCCAGTGGCCACCATTGTAAACATTTACCAGTTAACTAGAGTCCCAAGCCTCGGGAAGAAAGAGGTTGACTGTACCACTCCCACGTTAGTTATGCCAGAGTCACTATTAAGAGGATGGATTTTGCAGGCCCAAATGTTAGCACACTAAGGGGTAGAAACCTAAAGACCTTCTTTGCTGGTTTTATCATTTTACCAAGTTCTCTTCACTCAGCAGAACTTAGCTCCTAATAACAAGCCAATTCAATAATGGAGAATTTTATTCCACTGTTTTGAAGGCATTTAAGGTCCAATGAAAGGGGTTAGCCCTGGGCTAGGTGTCAGAAATTAAAAGGAAGATAATCTACATATCTTTCACCTATGTGATTCCTCCTTTTTTTTTTTTAAGATTTTATTTATTTATTTGATAGACAGCACAAGTAGTCAGAGAGGCAGGAAGGGAGAGAGGAGGAAGCAGGCTCCCCACTGAGCAGAGAGCCTGATGCGGGGCTTAATCCCAGGACCCTGGGATCATGACCTGAGCTGAAGGCAGAGGCTTTAACCCACTGAGCCACCCAGGTGCTCCTATGCAATTCCTTCTTAAACACCCTCACAAACATGTGAGAATGAGGATTCCCTAAGTCACTTTCAAGTGGTTTCCTTTGAAGAGTTAGGTAGATGCTTTCTTATCTTGCTTTCTCCCTGCCTTCTGACTTTATATACATGCTGGGTAATCACCACAAAGATGGAAAGGTTGCAGAAAGCAGAGCTTTGAGCCTTGGTGCAGTCAGGTGTTCTTGTAGTTTCCCTTTTACTCTCAATATGAAGACTGCCAAAGTTTTCAATTAACACTAGAACTCACCTTAAAGATAACATTGTGAGTTCTTTTGGGAAATGATGAATTCCAAGTAATAACAAATTGTATCATAGTCCCTCCAGAGTGCCTGTCTACTATTTTTCTCGAGTTTAGCTGTATTCTATAGAAAAAGCCCAAACTACTGGGGTGATGTATTGCAATAATTTCATAAGTGTTGAAAAGGATGCTAACTATCAAAAATATGTCAGTGTGCCCAGATGGAGACCACTGCATTTGCATGTGATGTCTAATCCTCTTTTCTGGCACATGGTTGTTTAAGAAACCTCTTTTCTTGCTGTGCCCTGATAATCTCACCTTATTTCCACCAAGAGCAAGACAGAATCAGAGCAGCATGATATGACCAGGGATAATCCCTGCAATGTGATTTTAAAGGTGTGAAGTGGTTTCTCGGAGACCTGGAAACCACACATTGTTTAGGTTGACACAGTCATCCCCAGGGGGTAAGATGGTTTTAAGAGGGCTGTACATTCTTTGAAACACTTCCCACTAAGAGATAGAATCTATGTTCCTACCCCTTGAAATTGGATGGGCTTTGTCATTGCCTCAACTGAAAGAGTGCAACAGAAGTATCACTGTGTGACTTCCAAGGCCAGGTATGAAAAGGGGCATATAGGTTCCTCCTTGTTTTCTTGGAACACTCACTCTTGGTGTCTTCATCTGCCCTATAAGAAATCTGACAACCTGGAGGCTTCCCTGCCGGGGTACCATGTGGAGACGCAACTGAGATGGGGAAAGAGAGAAAAAGAGAAAGAGATCAACAGTGAGCCCCAGATGTTCTAGCCCCTGCCATTTGATCTTCTCAACCTAGGGAATACAGTACATATATGAATGAAGAAGTCTTCAAGAGGAATCTAGCCCTAGCTGCTGTCTGTAACCACTAAGAGCTGGAAGCTAGAAATGCCCAGAGGAACATAGTTGACTCCAGAACCATATGAGATACTAATAAATTAGTATTGTTTTAAGCTGCATTAAATAACTGGAACAGGAGGCACATGGCACAGAGTGTCACTTAACCCAAATGATTCTCCTACCTATTATTGTGCATAGGTTAATGATCGACAGCACTGATGAGGACACATAGAGACAAGGCAATGCCTTATGGGAGAGTAGAGCTGGTAGTTGTCAGCCTGCTACGATTTGCGAGACACTCAATGGAACCTCCCTCAGTGGACTGCTCAGGCCCCTGACTGCTCCTATGGTTAATTGCTCTGATAAGATCTGCAAGCTGGCAAACTTGCAGAATGTAGAGATCCCCACATCCAATGGACTTCGAACGAGGAACAATTGGGATTTTGAGAAGGGGCTGCCAAGGAGATAGGGTGCAATGCAAGCCTGGTGGGTATAGCTTACTCCATTTCTCTCTTCTCAGGGATGGGGCTTCTTCCTTTTTCCCAGCCTCACTGGTGGAACATGTGACTCAAGTAGCCAATCAGCACAACACATTCTTCTGACCTTCATGAATGGTGTAGGCTCAGACATGTGGTCCATGCCAGGTCAATCAAAATGAAAGTTGGGACATTCACAGAGAATGCTACAGAAAAGATTCTCTCTCTTTTTCAGTAGATTAGAATTTAGAAGAATATTGTTCTGGGACCTGCTAGCAGCTGTCCTGTGATAAGGAGGGACAGGTGATCCAGGTGATGGAGCAGAAAGAGGGAAAGCAGAGGGAAAGGGGAGACAGAAACAAGCAAATAAAACTGATCTTGATAACTTTGTACCTGTGCATCTGGCTATTCTTGAAGCTGGATCTTCCTGGGCTATTTTGTAGCGTGAGCCCACAGATTTCTTTTTCTTGTTGATTTAAGCAACTAGAATCAAAGAACATCCATGAATACATATATGCTAAGACCCTTTTGAATTTTATGTTTGAAAATTATTTTTGGTGCTAAAACTGTATTTAGAAATGGCTGATCTTAGTCCAATTTATTTATTACTTTTTATCTTGCAAAAGGAACGGAGTAAAGTCAAATTAGTACCCTAGTCAACTGGACATAGCTCCATGGAATAATAACCATGATGACGATGATGATGATGATGATGATACTAACATTCACTGAGCCCTAATCCTCGGCAAGACAGTATTCCAGGTGCTATAAATATATTAGCTCATTTAATCATCTCACTAATATTATAGAGTACTCCATTATTATCCCCATATACAAATGATGGAACTGAGGTACAAAGAGGTTAAATAACATTTTGCAGATCACACAGTTAGTAAGTGGTGAAACTCAGATGGAACCCAGCTTATTCTCTTAGCTATCCTCTACATCACCTCTGACAAGGTAGACTGCCTTTGGTCAACCAAAAGTTCTGGAACCTTTGTCTTACATGACACAAATTACCTGCCTGATTCATATCTACTTTTGACATCTTTACCAGAGATAAGAAGATGCAGAGATCAAAGAGAAGAATTTTAACCTAAGTTGTCAACTTGCCTCTGCTTCCCAAAATTCTCATGCTTAAAAATATGGCACAGTGCTTTATTCTTCATTAGGAAAAAAAAAAATCAAATTGTAGCTGACTCCAAGTTCTCATTTCACTTGTATTAGGGAAAATTCAATCACAGTGAGTATGTGGGTTCTTCTCCCCCACCCCTCAGCTCACAGAAATTTCCAGGAAGTTGTATACAGAATAGAATTGGGGTTTGGGGGGTGCAGTCAGGATTCTCCCTGGTATTTGGTTACCCTGTATGCTCATTGTTCAGACTTGTACAATCCTTGGATGGAAGGTGGCTCTGACAGTTCTCTGTCATTCTTGGATACAGGATACTTACTTTTCTGAGACAGTTTCCCAGAGAAGAGTGTCAAGCTTCCCTTTGTGGCCCTCACATCCATTTAATTCTGAGATGCTAGGGTACAAGATCAGAAGCCACCATCCCTTTCATTGTCTCCATTAATTTCCACCTATCCCTTCCCTTTGATGAAGAACACAAATGCCCATACTGCCCCCACTCTGTTCTTTGTAGGACTATTTATACTGCATAGATTTCAGCCTGAATTAAAGTAGGCCTTTAAAAGAATTGTGAGGCTCTTAACCATTCAAGCATCATTTACTTTCATATCCCCTTAACTACCTTTTGAAAAATCTCTTAGAAGTCCAGTTAATTTAGGGGTTAGTTACTGTGTATTTTAATTGACCATTCAATTCAAATAAATGTGAGGAAATTATAACCCTCTTCAACAACTCAACAACAATTTAAGGAGAATGAGACTTTGACTGAAACCATTAGGAACTTAGGAACCAGACTCGGATGTGGTTGGATGTGGTAAAAGAAAACAGCCCAAGAACATTTAAATCCTGTCTTACTTTGCTTTTAAGAAAAACTTTAAAAACCACAAAACTAGGAGAGATACTACCTCAAATTTTGAAACCATTTAATAAACAGATTGAGTGCAATTATTATACTTGGCATTGGAAAATACTGATAACCAAAATTTTATCTTTTAAAAATAAAAATGATTGTTCCCACCTAGCCTATAGGCTTAAAGCTGGGAAAGAAAACATTTCAGTATCCTGTCATCTGTTACATATGTTGATCAACCCACGTAATCAGACAAACTCCTGATCAGATGGTCCATCTGCAGACTCCTAAGAACACTCTTCTCTATCAGCTGCATTTTGTTTATTCCCTTTTAAATCTGTGAACAGAGGTAGTGATGCTCCAAACTTGTCCAAGGTCTGCAAACAGGCTAAGGTTGGAAGACCACCCTGACAGGCAATCAACTGAACTACAAATAAGAATGAAGAAACAAGGGGCACCTGGATGGCTCAGTTGGTTGAGCTTCGGATGCTTGGTCTCCGCTCAGGTCTCAATGTCAGGGTCACGAGTTCAAGCTCCATGCTGGGCTCCATGCTCGGCATGGAGTTTGCTTTAAAAAAAAAAAGAAGAAGAAGAAGAAGA
This sequence comes from Lontra canadensis, assembly GCF_010015895.1. Classification (NCBI taxonomy): domain Eukaryota; kingdom Metazoa; phylum Chordata; class Mammalia; order Carnivora; family Mustelidae; genus Lontra; species Lontra canadensis. The sequence continues at coordinate 12,644,048 of NW_022631010.1, forward strand.
AGAAAAACAAGAAAAAAGGAATATATTATGTGTTAGATAATGTGCAGGAGCTTCTTTATAAGCCTTTACATTTTCTCCTCCCAACTCTAGGAGTGACCTGGTAAAGATTACACGATGAGCCATATAGTTAGGACTTGTGCATTTATTTGTTGACGGACCATCTACCAGTAGCCAGGCACCTGACTGTATAAATGTTTCTTAAAATTTTGCACTCATCAGAATCACCTGGAAAGTTGGTGAAACACAGATTCCTGGGTCTCACCTTCCAGAGGTTCTGTCTCAGTAGGCCTGAGGTGAGGCCCAAGAGTTTGCATTTCTAACATACTCTCTGCTGCTGTTCCTGCTGCTGGTGGGTGAAGACACCATTTTGAGTGGTGAACAACATGCATCCCCTCTACCTTCTCAGAGCCCACAACCATCAACAAGCAATAATTTAGCTCACATGTGAGGGGTAGATGGGGAAACAGGGGGCAGTGGAAGCACATGGGAGGGACCTCTACCTGAAAGTTTGGGGATCAGGTTTCCTGGGAGAAATTTCAGGCTAAGCTGACAACTTTAGATTGAGAGGATGTTTTGCCATGTGAAGGCAGCTTGGGAGGTGGAGAAGAGGAGTAAGGGGAGGGTTCTGAGAGGAGGGGACAGCATTTGCAAAAACTCCATGATGAAAAGGCATATTTAAAGAAGGGAGAAGTCATTGAATGGGATGGAGTGGCAAGAGGAGAGATAGGATATGCAAAAGATGTTATAAACTATTTAAGGAATTTGAGGTTTATGCTGGGGATAAAGAGAACGCTTGAAGGGCTTGAAGCAGAACAGTGTCAAAATCAGATCTTTGTTTCACAAGAACATTACAGCTAATATTCAAATCCACAGGTGAAGAGGATGTTGAAGTCATTTCACCTTTAAGCTCAGATCTGTCAGTCTCTACATCTTAGAGTCCAGCATTGGTACCACAAGCATCTTCTGGCCTTTCCCCGGAGAGAACCCTCTGTCTATAGAGAAGATGTGCCTCTGGTCTATAGGAGGAAGTCTCTATGCCAGTCCTACATGACTGTTCCCATCTCTGCATGACTGTTCAACCTCACCCTTGTGTTGGCGTACTTACTTCTGAGTGGGGCAAACCCTCTTCCATTTCCAGTAGGTTTAGTACCAACTCTGCCATGAGGAAGCATCTCCCTGACCTTCCCCTGCCTTTAGTCTCCTCACCTCCAGCTCTCTTCCTCCTCTGACTCTAGAGCACATGTCTCCCCTGATCCTGCCTCACAAAGGGCTATTATTTAGCTAACATGTGAGCATATTTATGCCCTCTGCAATTAAAATTTTCAGCCCTTTATGAAGTAACCTTCCAAGTCACTTAGGTCAAAGTGAATCCCCCGACAGTAGCAGCAAAAATCCAACCCCACCCCCACAGCAAATATTGACTCCACAAATAAGCACTAATTGGCTACTAGAGAAATGGTCATAATATTTTATTAAAATAATTATCAAGATGACTACTATTTATTGAGTACTTACTATGTGCCAGATACTAAAATTTTTTAGATATCTCATTTCATCTTCACAACAACCTAAGGGAATAGAGGTATATTCTACTGTTATCTCCATTTTACAGTTGACACAAAGATTGGGGAGATAACTTGCTTATGGTCACACAATTAGTGTAGATGCCAGAGGCTATATTTAAATATAGACAGGTCTATTTAACTCCTGAGACTTAATTATATTTCATAATGAAAATATTATATGTTCCAGAAAACTGAATCCACAATATATAGAAAGGAATATACACCATGATCTACTGGGATTTATTCCAGCAATGCAAGGCTGGTTTGATACCTCCAAATCAAATAATGTAATGCCCCATATTGATAGAACAAAGGCTACAAACTACACGATAATCTCAATAGATATAGAATGAACATTTGACAAAATTCAACACCTTTCATGATAAAAATATTCAATAAACTAGGAAAGAAGGGAACTTCCTCAATCTGACAAGGCCATCTCAAAAAGCCCACAGCTAACGTCATACCAATATAAGATTGGAACATTTTCCCCAAGAATAGGAACAGGATGGTCTGCTCTCCCCACTTCTACCCAACATTTTCCTGGAGATTCTAGCCAGAACAATTGGACATTAATTAATTAATTAAACAAATGGCATTCATACTGGAAAGAAATAATTAAGACTATCTTATTCACAGATGACAAGATCTTACATGTAGAAAATTAGAAAGAATCTAAAAAAAAAACTATTAGAACTAATTAAAAAATTCACGAGTTTGCAAGCTAGATCAATATATGTAAAACAATTGTATTTCTATATACTAGCAATTAACAATCCAAAAATAATTAAGAATAACATGCCATATGTAATAACATCAAAAAGAACAAAATATGTAGGAAAAAAATTTAAGCAAAAAACTACGAGACTTGAATGCTGAAAATAATAAAATATTGCTGGAAGAATTGAAAGAGTACCTAACTAAGTAGAAAGACATCTCATGTTTAGGCACTGAGGGCTTAATATTGCTATGGTAGCAATACCCAAATTCATCTACAAATTAAAAACAAGTCACATCAAAATCCCAGCTGCATTTTTGTAGAAACTGACAAGTTTATTCTAAAATTCACACAGAAATGCAAAGAATTGAAAATAGCCAAAACAGTCCTAAAAAAGGAGGAGTAAACCTGGAGAACTTACACTTCCTCATTTTAAAACTTGCTGCAAAGCTTCAGTAATCATCTTGAATACAAGCATAAGGATAAAGATATAGATCAATAGAATCCAATTTAGAGTCCAGAAATAAATTCTTACATTTGTGGTCAATAGATTTTTGGAAAGAATGCCAACACAATTCAATAGGGAAAGAATAGTGTTTTCAATAAATGATGCTGGGACAACTGGATATCCACATGCAAAAGAATAAAGCTGGATATGCGCTTCACATCATATGCAAAAGTTAGCTGAAAATAGACCCAAGATCTAAATGTAAGAACTAAAATAATCAAAATCTTGGCAGAGAAACTAACCATCAATATTTACAATACTGTATTAAGCAATGACTTCTTCAATATGGCACCAAAAACACAAGTGACAAAAGAAAAAAATAAATAAATTTGACTTCATCAAAATTAAAAATGTTTGTGTTTCAAAGGAAACCACAAAGTGAGAAGACAACTGTAGAACGGAAGAAATATTTATAAATCGTGTATCTGATAAGGGACTAGACTGTATACACAACACTTACAAGTCAACAACAAAAAGACCAAAACAAATTAACTTAAAAATTCGCAAATTATCTGACAAAACATTGCCCTAAAGAAGAAATACAGAAGGCCAGTAGCACAAGAAAAGATGCTTGACATCATTAGTCACTACCTAAATGTAAATCAAAACTACAATGAGATACCACTTCACACCCACGAAGATGACTAACATAAAAAAAGACATACAATAAATGTTGGTAAGGGTAGAGAGTTTGGAACTCTCACATTTTACTGATGGGATTGTAAAGCAGTGCAGCCACTTCTGAAAAACAGCCTGGCAGATCCTTAAAAGTTAGACAGAGTTACCATATGATTCAGCAATCCCATACCTACATATATACCCAAGCAACTTGAAAACATGTTCATATGAAAACTTGTACATGAATGCTAATAGCATCATGACTTACAATCACCAAAAAGTGGAAACCACCAAATGTCCGTCGCCTGATGAACAGATGTAGTGTATCCATACAATGGACTATTATTTGGCCGTAAAAAGAATAACATACGGACACATTCTGAAACATGGAGGAACCTGGAAAACACAATGTTAAGTGAAAGAAGTCCATTACAGAAGACAGCATACTGTGTGATTTCATTTATATGGACTACCCAAAATGGACAACTCCACAAAGAAAGAAAGTAGATGAGTTGTTGCCAGGCACTGAGGGGAGGGAGGAATAGCGAGTGACTGCTAATGGTTATGGAGTTTCTTTTTGGGGTGATGAAAATGTTCTGGAATTAATGGTGATGGTTGCACAACTCTGTGACTATACTACAAACTATTGAAATGTATGCTTTAAATTATTGAATGTTATGGTATGTGAATAATATCTTAACAAAACTGTTCCAAAAACTATATATGTTAATATCACACATTATATAAGCCATGATAATCAATATAGTGTGTATTATACATATATATTACATATATATTATGTATTGTTAATTACATATTATATAAATACATATGTATTTATAGTGTATAAAATGATAAGTAATCGGACATGTTATAATTGTTAATGAGCCCTATACCTCTCCTGATCTAGTTTTGAAGACACCTAAATTCTTTCAACCCCCATAAAACATCCTACTTATATAAATAAGCCATCCCAACTTCCTTTACAGGGGATTTTCTATTTGTTGGTTTGGTTTGGTTTGGTTTGGTTTGGGTTGGGTTGGATTGGTACATTATGTGGTTAAGAGTTCTAAGGTCAGCCTGTTGGGCCACTAATCCTTGGCTTTACTACTTTACTAGTTATGGTTTAGGTGAAGTTAGCTGCCTCTCTTTGCCCCCTCTGTCAAATGGGATGAATAATTGAATTCATTACACGAGGTCATTAGGAGGCCTAAATGACTTCCTAAAAATTCAGGGTTCAGTCATTAAAACAAGGATTTATGCTCAATACATGATAAGAGCAGTACTATTTTTATAGTTACTGTCCTATTTTGCAGATTCTCAAAAACATCTTAAATTTTAAACTACTTAACCTTCTTATTGGAGCAGACTCAACCTCATCCCTAATGGGGGGAAATACAGAGAAGAGCAGGAAAAGATGAAACCAACCAAAAAACAAAGAACATGAAAGATAAAGGCTCAATATTCATAACCTGAGGACAGTGCCCAAGAACCCAAAATTGGGGCATCCCTTTTTGTTCTTCTGCAAATGATCTCTGTTTGCGTTGCCTATCTAACTTCAAGATTAATTACTGAGTTTAGGGGGAGGACCTTGAAGTTTGTCCATAAATTTTCAGTGTTTAAAAGGAAGATTTTTGTCACTGAATATTCGGCAGTGAGCATGAGTCCAGGAAAGTGACTCAGGCCATCTTCTTAGAGGAGGCTGGCTATAAATCAGCTTTTGCAGAAAATTAATCTCCCTGGAATCCTTTGGAAAGTTAGCAATTATTAGTAGCTACTGAGAGAGAGAGTCTTCAAAAGAGGAATGGTAAGACAATGTCACCTTGAGTTTCTTCTAAACTCACTGATATTAGAGAAAAGTTGTTCCCTCAAGTAAGATGTGGACAGGAGTGGTTCCTGTGGGCAGATGCAGCCAAAGGAAGTTGTTGGTGCCTGAAATTCACTGCATATGTGAACTGGATCCCAAGAAATCCTTGGTATGTTAAGGAAAAGATAAGATTTCATGAAGCTATTTGACCCAACCATGGATTGTTTTTAGCCAGTGCTAAATACCTAGGATGTCTTGAAAACATTTCACCAACCATTTTGACAGTTTGATTACCAGCATCCAACAGCTGAATATGGAGGGGATTCTGGTCTTTTGGCCAGTGTAGACAGAATTATAGAACTAGGGGATTCAAGAAACAGAAACTGAAGTGTCACTCACTTCAAGCTCTCAACTTGAGGCAGGTTTCCACTGAAACCATCAGAGATAGGTTTGCCTCCTTTCTGAGCATCTCTATCAATGAGTTCTTAATGTGTGATTCCCAGACCAACAACACTGGCATCTCCTGGCAATGTTTTACAAATGCATATTCCTAGGCTTCTCCCCAGATTTACTGAATCAGAATATCTGGGGCTGGGACTCAGACGTTTGTATTTCAACAAGCCCTCTTGCTGATTCTGATGCATGCTCAAGTCTGAGAATTACTACTCTACTATTGCCAGTAACAGAGCTACTTTAAAGAAGAGTAGATATACCACTTGGGATTGTTTGGGGCTGCAAGACGCAGAGAGTCACCCATCGTGGTCTCTCTAAATGAGGATTTCTCTTTTGTCACAAGAAGACTGGAGGTCAGCACCCCTGGGTTGATGCTGCAAATCCCACATTCTTATCATCATCCCAGCTCCTTCTACCTTCACTCTGCCAGTTTTGGTAAGTGGCTTTTGTCCTCAGGTACAACACTTCAAGGCCACAGGATGGCCTCTCCTCCATGTCAGGAAAGATGAAACAAAAAGGATGATTGATGAAGAGCAGGAGGTAAAAGGTACAAGCAAGCTGGGTCTCTCTCCACTTCTGAAAGGCTTCCTGGAAGCTTCAGCTAGTGATTGCCACTAATGTTTCGCTGGCCAGGACTGGCGGCTGCAAAGGAGGGTGGAGTGGTAAGCATTTTTAGCTGGGTACTTTGCTGCTCTGAAAAAGAATCAGGGTTTGGATAGTGAGGCAGGGTGGAGAAAGGACATGGATGCCTAATTAGCAAAGTGCTAAGTGGGCTTGGTAAAGAAAGGTTTAATGATTCAGGTCAATATAAATACTAATTGTGGAGACTGCATCATCAGGGCTGAAAGAGACATTAAGAAAGCACAGAACGTTTAAAAAGTGTGGCTAAAAACTTTATGGAATGAGATCAAGTTCTGGCGAAATGTCTATAAAATGTTTGATTTTAATTTGGAAATTGCTCCTCTTACAATCAGAAAATGCAACTGTAGTTGAGACTTCATTATTTCTTCATCCCTGGGTGGTTTTCAACCTTGGAGACATTTCAGAAGCTGAATGGCTAGCATCAAGTATAACATTTGCCTGTAAGGCTGGGTCACTGTACTCGAGCAAGATGGCTTACGTTGTCTTTCTTGACTAACTTCAGTTCACTTATTTGTGGAATTTGTTTCATATCATACTGTTATTTCCTGGTCACAAATTTTTTTACTTTGCAAATAACCCAAATAAAATATCTTTATCACAGGGAAGTATTTCTTAAATCCACTTACTCAGAAGTATACAACTTTGTATACTCTGAAGTATACAACTTTCATCAGTGACTTTTTTTCTCCCTGGCAGCAGAGGTTTAAATTAATTGAGAAAATATTCCATTCATACTTACAATAGCACCCCCTTCTCACCAGCTCCTTTTCTAGTGCCAAATGAAGTCACTTAATACTTCTCACTGCCTATCATGCATTCCAATGAATTCAACTCCCCTCCACCCACCCCCAACACCTAGGTCCTAGCCAGGAGAAAGTTAAAAACCCCCAATGAGCACAGGCGGGATGAGATGGGGGTGGTGCTAAATCGAGGAACCTAGACTCAAAGTATGGTGTTTCCACCAGCAGCAGCACCACCACCATCACCAGGAAGCCTGATAAAAACACTGAGTCTCAGGCTCATCCCAGATGTGTTGAATCTGACACCCTATGGGTGGAGCCCAGTAACGTGTTTTAACAAGTCCTCTGGGTGATTCTGCTGTAAACTAAGGTCTGAGAATTGCTGTCTCTAGACCAATGGTCTTCAGCCTTAATTACACAACAAAATTAAAAATTACTTTGTCCCCCACCTTCAGAAATTCTGATTTTATTGGTCTAGAGAGCCACTGGACAGTAGGATTTTTTAAAAGTCCCCAAGAAGGTTTATTGTGCAGCCATTCTAGAAGCATGAGAAAATTCTAAGCGGAAGACCCATGTATCTGAAGGTACATCTCCAGTAGGACTCAGAGCCAGAACTGAACCATAGAGCTTTGACAGGGATGTATCTAGTGAACCTTCTTCTTAGGTTCTATCTTGATCTTTCTTTTAGGGCCCACCTTTCTTTCTCCTTTGTACCTGGAGCTGTATATATACGCCATGGCTCACTCGTATTAACAGAAGAAGTGTATTTGCCCTGAATCAATGTCTCCATCGTATACCTTCTTCTTAAATCTCTGGACAGAACTTAAGAACTCCTAGTCAGCATCTCTGTCTTTCTTTGAGGAACCTAACTAATGTCCTATACTATCTTCTTGTCAAACTGTGTCCAGTCACTTTTTGGGAAACTCACTACTTCTAGGATAGGCCTTTTCATGCACAAATCTGCTTTCATGGAGGGTCCAATTATGGATCCTAGATCTGCCTACAGAAAAGTGTTCTCTATATGACATTATGAATCATCAAATATTTAGACAGTTGTCAAACCTTATGATATTGTGATCTATAATAAGAAATATATACTTGGTCTTGTCCCTGTTTCTGGCATAGAGCTCCTGAAACCCTTGGAATTTCCTCAGTGATGAGAGCAATAAAAGAGTCTTTGTGTTAATAGATGGCTTTTGGACTGCACTAAGGGTAGGGGCTGTTTGGCAGGAGAACCAACAAGGTGATTAGAAGGTTTCAGTCCCATCCCCCTAAAACTCTGCAGACTAGGGGAGGGCTGGAGGTTGAATAAATTGCCAATGACCAAGGATTTAATCAGTCTTGCCTATGTAATGAAGCCCCCATAAAAACCCAAAAGGACAGGGCTGGGAGAGATTCTGGTTTGATAAATATGTGGAGATTGGGGTAGAGTTGCATATTCGGAGAAGACATGGAAGCTCCTTGCCCATTTCCCACAACTCCTTTTTATAAAAAACAAACAAACAAACCCATAACCTAGTAAGTAAATGTTTCTCTAAATTTTGTCAGCCATGCTAGTCAATTACTCAAACACAATGTGGGAGTCATTGGAACCTCTAAACTATATCTAGTTCGTCAGAAGTATGGTTAACGACCAGGACTTGCAACTGGCTAGCTTGTGAAGTAGAGGGCAGTCTTGTAGGGCTGAGTGCATAGCCTGTAGGATCTCAAGTAGACAGTATCAATTGAATGAATGTTGAATGTCCAGCTGGGTCCTGAGAATTGCTTCATGCTGTGGGAATCCCAGCCCCTTCCCCCATATTGGAATTGGTATCAGAATCTTTAAGCCTCTTCTATACTTTCTCTAGTTCTGCTTTGAGTTCAAAGTTCACTTTCTAGGGGCACCTGAATGGATCAGTCCGATAAGCATCTGACTCTTGATTATTAAAAGTCAGCTTTCACCTTTCAGAGTCAGCTTTCAGCTCAGGTCATGATGTCAGGGTCTTGAGATTGAGTCCCACATCAGGCTCTAGGCTCAGCATGGAGTCTGCTTGAGATTCTCTCTCTCTCTGCCCCTTCCCCTGCCAACTCCCGATCACAGGCAATAAATAAATAAACAAACAAACAAATAAATAAATAATCTTTTTTAAAGATTCACTTTCAAAATAGTGCCTCTCCATAGTAGATAGAATTGGGGTCTGCTCCAGACCCCCTTTCCTGGCTACACTCCCATTCCCATCTGCTCTGAGAGCTCACAGCTATATCCCCTGGAAAACTGCCTGAGGCTGATGGGAGCCACAGCAATAGAGATGTGTGCCACCCCTTACACAGGTATAGCTGCAGCCAATGGCTGACAGACATGCGAAGAAGAAAGCCCAGCTTCCTTCTCTCAAGGTGGAACAATTCTGATCTCGAGGGGTGACCATGTCCATGACTCCCCTTTTCCTGATAATCTTCCCTCAACAAATCACTCACAAGAAACCCCATTTCAGTCTTTTCTAGGGAATTTGACCTAAAGTGGCTTCTCATGAGCAGGAGCATTTAAGACTGCTCCTTTTATGTGATCACCCACATTGGCACACATTTGTTTGACCAGTCAGGATTAAAACAGCCTGCTGAGCTCCAAAGGAATAATGCATAAAAGAGAGTTGGAGAACAGATTTGACTGTTTTTGTGGGGCGGGGGTCAAGGCGGTTGCCTGGGAAGCCTGAATAGCAGCTGCTACCCCATAAATGCTTTGCAGAAAGGTAAAGACTCTATTCTCAATGCCACTGTCTTGATGCCCCAGCTATGGGGATCAGATTGATTACCAAAAATGGCCCTGATTTTCCACCCCTCTCTATATGTACGCTTCTTGCAATGTGATTTTGCAGTTCCTCCAATATAGAGGTAGAGTGTATCTCTCACTTCTTGAACCTGGGCTGGACTGGTTTTAACCAATAGAGTCAAGGAGAGCAGCAGTTTGTCAGTTCCAAGCCTGAGCTCCAGAGCCCTTGAACACCTCTCTTCTCTCTTTTGGACCCTCTAGCCACCACCATGTGGCAATGAACGCCCAGACTAGTCTGCTGGAGGATGGGAGATGTGTGATATAGTCAAGCCCATTTCCCCAGACAGCAGCCAGCTGACCACCAGCCATTGGGTGAGGCCATCCTCCAGCAGTCATCCTCTAACTGACCACCAACTCACAAGCAACCCTAGCTGAGATCAGCAGAGCCTGGCCCTGAGTAGAAAGACCACCCAACTGACTCATAACCTTGAGGTCTAATTATGGTTGTAGCTTGAAGATATTGAGTTTTGGGGTGGTTTGTTAAGCAGCATTGTGATAACAGTTCACAGATACCCCACAGCTTTCAGACCCCTCTTGAAGAAACCAAAATATGGGACAGAAACATTGAACTACAAACTACAAACAGCTCTGCATGCCTGATTCTTGTCGGGGGAGACAAGTTTGCAGCTGACAACCATGGAGGGAGCAGGAGTTCTGGTGGCTAGAGAAAAACATGGGAGGCAGGAGCAGGTTTTGAGCTCAGAGGGGAACCTGTGAGCAGCAAACTCCACAGTCTGAGCCCTCCCGTGCAGTCACAGGGGAAGTGATGAGAAAGCATGTTCTATTTTTGTTCCAAGGTCTAGCAAAAGTACCTGGGAATTCAGCAGGGAGCAAAGCAGGGAAGTTGACTGATACAGCCAACAGGGGCTTCCATTTTATGAAAGATGTGGGTTGGAAGGAGAGGGGAACAGAGCCCAGAAATGTGAAAATCGGGGATGAAATTAGAAACAGACTTTCTCTTTTTGTAGCTTTAAAGTGTCTCCATTGGAATGTAACAAATATTCAGGAATTAGTACAAATCTTAAAAGTCCATAGCAGTGAATTGGTGGTGTAAGCACCCAGACCTAGATGAAGGATCTTTCCAGCACCCAGAAGGCTCCCTTATGCCCATTCCCAGTCAACACCACCCCTTCATACAGAATTAACCCTGTTACTTACTTTTGCCTGGTTTTGAACTTCATATAAATGGAATCATGTGGCACATGCTCTTATGTCTTGCTTTTTCTGCCCACCCTTTCATTTGTAAGATCCATAAATGAGGGGTACATGATGTAGTATTTTGTTCTTCCCCTTTTTTTTAATCATTCTGTAGTATTCCATTGCATGAATACACCATGATTTATTTATTCTACTGCTATTAGACATTTGAGTTCTTTCCAGCTTTGACTTTATGAATAGTGCTGCTATGAACAGTTTTGTACATGTGCATTTTGGTGCACACACATTCTCTTTCTCTTGAGAAAACAATGGCTTTCTATCAACCTCTCTTTTGTCCTCTATCTGGCCCAGGTAAGGACCCAAAACCCTTGGTCACCTGTTGAACACAGGCTTAGGTAAGAATCTGTATTTGAATCCAGATTCAGTCTTCTTTCTGGGAGGAGGGAAAGAGAAGAAAAAGGGAAAAGAAAGGAGGAGGCAGTTCCAACAACAAGAGAAATGATAATCAGTCCCTCTTAACTTTACATTTTCTCTCTGGTAGCCATCTGAGATGCCTAAAATAATGACATTCATTTGAATTAAAGATGTGAAAGTCCCTTTAAGATGCAAATACGCTTTTTTGGGAGGGCAAATACGTAAAATAATTAAAATGTTACAGTTTCCTGGTGTTTTGTGATGTTTACATTGTTCTCTTCTTTGCTAGCCCATCTTACACAGAGTGACCCCAGCCCAGCAGCATCCATTAACCTGGACCTTTGTTAGACATGCAGACTGTCCTCACCCCACGCCTATGGAATCAGGATCTGTATTTTAATAAGATCCCTGGGTAATTTCCATGTACATTAAAGTTTATGAAGCCCTCTACTATCCCTTTTGATACCCACAAGACCCTATAAAACGGAGATGAGAGGGATATTTGTTCTCATTTTACAGATGGGGAAAATCAAGACACAGAAAGGAGAACTTGATGTACCAAGGGCACCCCCCTGGTTCCGTGCAAGGGGAAGTCCTCTAGATGGAAACTGCTCATTTTCCATTACTTTCCCCTGATACCCACTGACATGCCTAGCATGTCATTAGGCCAAACCAGCCTGTTTCTCGCTAGAAAGCACTGTCCCAATGGGAGGCACTATGGTCTGGGTCACTTTCTCTGGAGGTAGGCCTGAAGAGTCACCAGAAGGACACAAGATGTGGCAGCATGGGGGGTGGGGGCGGAGAGAGGCGGGGTAGAGGGAAAGAAAGGGAATGTGGAAATGCATGAAACAGCAGAGAGGCATGGAAAGCATTCAAAGCAGCACCAGAGAAACACTGAAAGTCCCTGGAATTGCTGTTTTCCTCCTTCCTTGCTTGTAAGCAAGAGGTCTGTGCTGTGACGCAGTTTGCAAGAGACTGTTGGCAGGCAGCCCGGAGCTGGCCCCGGGCCCTCACTGCAGTGAGACTGGAGCCTACCGGGTTTACCTTTGCTGGGCCCTGCAGAGTATCAACACCACCTCCGCCAGAGGGGACACGGCTCTGCAGCAAACAAAACCAGCCAGACTGCAGAGCTGTCTGGAAAGCTGGGTGCAGTAACCCGACACAGGTGCAGCTCAGGGCATGCCTGTATACACTTGCAGAGTCTAAGGACCCTGGAGTTTCACCTTCCCGTTCTGCCCCTCCAGGAAGCAGCTCCAGGCTACAGACTTGCTCCACCTGGCCTGGAGACATCTGAATATTCCCTCTTGACCCTGACCCTGTGCTGACTCAGTAAGGCTCAGAGTTCAGACTGGTGCAACTTATCTAGACCCTATGGTCTTCCCTCAAATACAGCTGGAGGGGGCTGGAAAATACCCAGGGCTCTGTCGGTCTGGGTGCTGACATAGGAATACTTCAAGGAAACCTAAAGCCTCCCCCTCACCATCAAAAGTACAGTTAACAGTGGCCTTCCAAAGCCAGTGTCTGATTTGTTTCCTAACCCAAAAGGATGACACTAATAGCAGAGGTTCCAGAACAGGCAAAGGGAGGGAGTCACCATGGGTTGGAGAGAGCTACTTAGGGAAGGTGACAAAGCTTATGGGAGTTAGAATGGGGACCCAAAGGTCTCTCTAAGTCTAAAGAGCAGAATTCTAGCTATCGCCTTGACCTACAGCCTCCTGAGATCTTCCCACTGCCAATTTCCATAACCTTCACTCTTCCATCAATGGCTTTCTTTCCCCCATGTTGGGAGATGACAGCCCCCTTCTCTATGAACAGCTGTGGCCTGTTTATTCAGTCAGGGTCCAGTTGTATGGCAAGGACACTGATCCAACCTCCTAACTGATAAATATATGCAAGAATGAAGATAGGTCTCCAGGCCAAGGTCAAAAACTGGTCTGTGCATTGTACGTGTTGGTGGATGGTCAGAAATGGAGAAAGAAGGAGATGAAGGTCACTGGAAAGAATCCATCAGATATCACTATTTGAGGATGAACAGTTTTTCATGCAGCCATGGTCTTCCTTCCCACTAAGCTCCTCCAGAGTAAATGTTCTCCTCCCTCACCCCCCAACTACTGCGGACCTCCACACAGTTCCCAAAACAGGACATATCAGTGAATTGACTCAAACCTTCTTGTGACAGTGGAAATACATTTAAAAATCTTCATGACAGAAACAGTCTGTCAGCATATGTGTCAGATACCCCATGACTAGAGTATAAACCAGTTAATTCCAGACACTGTGTTTCCTAAATTTGTATCCATGATTTTCCTACCCATTTGATTCAAGCAGCCAGAGCTTAGATTTTTGTCTTCTCTCTGTTGTTACTCACCCACCAGCCTCCTAGGTACTGGTAGTTCATTCAGTCATTCAATTAATTATTGAGCACTTGTGTATAAGTCATTGTGCTAATGAAGAATGTAGTTTCTGCCACATAGGAGTTTCTCTATTCTACAAATATTTATTAGCACTGTCTGCTCATATCACACTGTGCAAGGTGCTAGAGAGGGTGAAAAGGAAGAGAGTATATAAGCCCTCAGGATGATTCAGAAGCATCTGGAGAAATGCGCAAGATCACAGACAGCCCATTTCTATTGTCAGAGAAGTGGCTCCTTGCTATAGAAGTGTGGATTCAATGAAAATGTGTGTGAGATACAGAGTCTCAGTCCAGCCCCCCACCATGCCCCACTCCCCAGATCTGCTGAATAAGAACCTGTATTTTAACTGAATCCCCAGGGGACTCCCAAGCACAGTAAAATTTGAAATGACTGATGTGGACAATTGAAGCTGTTAGAGTTCAGAGGAGAGAGAGATTATCCTGTACTTCAGTGGTCAAAAATATACCCATGCATCAGTTTGGCTCTCAAGAGTGACTAGACTTTGGCTGGGTACAGAGGGCACAGGGAATAGTAATGTCCCACTTCCACCAAATTCATATATATATCTGTCTGCAAAATGCAGAAAGCAGTAAAATTTTGCAGACACATTTTCTACAACAGCAAAAGCTTTGAGTCAGGTAAGATGAGTTGGCAAATTCTTGTGGCTGTCAGTGTCAGGATCCCCAAATGGCAAATTTCCCGGTTTGGACTGCCTCAAGGTCAGACGGCCTTGTGTCCTGGAATGGACCAGCCCACACAAGACTCCTGGCCTTGCCTAAACTGCCTGATAGTCAAACAGATGACCAATGAGAAGCTGGCTCATTATTTTTCAGCAGTTACTCAGCCAATTGGCAGCTCCCAGCAAATTGAGTCCCGGAGTGGCATCATATGAACATCAGTGGGGTGGCTGCTTTATCAGGCCAGTCCAGGAGAGCAGATAAATCACTGTGAAGTTACTGTTAAAGGCAGTTTCTACCGTGACTATGACTCTGTATCAGATCAGCTGAAGTGGGTGCCTCAATTTTCTTGCACTCACCCTTCCTACATCCAATTTAAAAATTAAGCTTTTTGGTCTAAATATAAAAATCGAAACAAACAGATCAAAACATGACTGCCTTAGGGCGCCAGAGGGGCATAGTCAGTTAAGCATCGGACTCCTGGTTTAGGCTCAGGTCCTGATCTCGGGGTTGTGAGATCCAGCCCCACATCAGGCTCTGTGCTCAGTGTAGAATCTGCTTTGGGATACTTCTCCTTCTGCCCGCCCCCAAACCTTTCTCTCTCTCTCCTTTCCCAAATAAATCAATTTAAAAAAAAACAAAGCAAAACAAAACATGACTACCTTTAATGTTATCTCCCGTTTCTACCTATCGTCCCTAATGTCTATGTGTGTCCATTAATTTAATCGTAAAGAGATGATACAGAACTTCACAAGGCCATCAAAGGCATTACTTAAAATTCAGGCCTGCCCTCCACAGTGATAAAACCTGTGCATCTTTTGAGAAGTCACACCAAGGAGAATCTGCTCTAAAGCAGGTAAGTTCTAAAGATAATGTGGCCTGATTCATCTACCACCAGGCAGATTTCTCCTTGGAATTCTTCTTTAGCAGCAGGGTTGGGTTTGTTCTGAGTGTTGCATCCTCCATACCTTCTAAGCTTTGGAGCTATGGTTTGTTTTATGAGACAGCTGGCAAGGTAAGGAGCTGAGCAGACACTGGGTAGTAGGTCCCAGCTGGCTGGACCACAGGACATGGAATCTCAGGTCTTTGACTCATAGCTCTATTCTAATCCCATTGATCTGACACTTAATAACATGGCAATAACACCTGTCCTGAGCCCACCACCCCTCATGACCACTCTCTTCTGTCCTCTACTTCAGTCTCCAGGACACTGGAAGCAGGGGTTGGTCAACTGCTTCTCTTAACCATTACCATGGATGTGATTTCAAATTGGTGCAGGCTGGGTTTATGCCTGGGCAAGATGGCAGGTAGGGGCAGCCACAGACCAAGAAGGGTAGACCAACTCCTCTTTATTTAGGGACAATGCTTTTAGGAAAGAGCTTTTGAGTGGGGAAGTTTGAGCGTCAAATGCTAATCTCATCATTTTGCCTCCTTATTTGAGACCAAGCCTATTGTACCGTGTTTTTTAAAAAGATCAAATGAAAATATGAGAAATCTCGGAGCCATATAGATTAAGAAATGGCTTAAGGTACTGATGGTGCTCAGATGACAGTTATTTTCAAACTTTGGAGATGTTGTTGTGTGAAAGAGGGAGCAAGTAATTTTTTTGTGTGTCCCTGGATAGCGTGTAAGTTCAGTGGAAGGAAGCACTTCCTCACAAAGGAAAGCCACCCATCAATGGAGGCAAGACCCTGCTTCTTGAGGTAGGGCTCCTCATCATGACAGGTACTTAAGTTCCATGACTATTTTAGGAGATATCTGCACTCTAAAAGAAAAGTTGGAATAGAACTTGATCATTCTTCCAGCTCTAATTCTAAGATATACGCAGAGCTAACCTTCACAGAGTGGTTCCTAGGGTCTCATTTCATATGCGTTATCCCATGTAACTCCCACAACACTCCCATAAGGTGAGTCCAGTTGTTATGTTTTGTTTTACATTCCTGATCCCTCTGTGTGGAATATTCTTGCCTCTGGTACTGCGTGGCACCCTCCCTTCACAATACTCTGGTCTTTTGTCTCCTCCAAGAGCCTTTCTTCCCTGTTCATTGTAATATGGCCATCCCTTCCCTCAACTCCCCTTCCCTTTCTCTACTTCATTTGACTCTATGGCACTTAGCATTATCTAAAATTATGTTACAAATAGATCCATGCATCTACTGTCTCCTCTATGAGAACAGAAGGACTTGGCTGGTTTTGTGTAGTGCTCCATCCCTAGCATATGGAATCAATGTTGCGGTACATGGCAGAACATATGTTTGGAATGAATAAATGAGTCTGTTTTACAGATGAAGAAACTGAGGCATTGAAGAGGTGAAGCTAAATCCCCAAGATCACACAGTGAATAAATAGCCAGTGAGTGCTCAAGGATTTGAATAATATGGTTCAAGAGTTCACACTTGTAACTGTTATACTCCATTTGATTCTTTGAAGGAACCATGTTTTCTTGAAGAAAGTCTTAGACCCTTAAAAATTCAATGGCTGGCTCTGGCCAGTTATTTCTTGTTTTATTACGTCAAATGACTAGTGCCTATAAGCAGGTGGCCACGGGTTTTCTCCAACATGGTATCAAAAAGCCCAGTGAGAAGGCATAAAGCAAAAGTCAGAAGGCACAAGGACAACTTTGCTTCACTGATCTTTTGCCTGCACAAAGATTTGGTGAGCAGAGCAGGTGGGTCAAAAGGGGACAGCGAGTAGCTTGACAGTCACCTGGTTCTAATTTGCCCATGGGCAGATATATTGACTCTGACACCAGACCCATGCCCAGAGTCCTCAAAATCAAATTTGCAAACTCATACCAGATTCCTTGCCACTCCATGTGATTTGAAGGGGTTGAATTTATGTTCCCTGCTTCCTCCTTTTGGGTAGGACTTGGATTTTTCCATGACAAAAATCATATTGATTTGAATATTAACAGGTCATAAAGGAGAGTCAACATTAGCTTTTGCAGTTAATGAAAAAGAATACAGACCTGAAGCTCAGACATGCCTCAATTAAAATTCAAGTTAGTTATCCTCTGGGCGCTTCAGTTTTCTTACCTGAAAAATAGGAATTAAGCCTTCCCACATGGTTTTTGTAAGGATTATCTGAGAAAACATAGAGGAGGATATCTGCCATTGATTTTCTCTTTAAGTGTCAGACCATTGTTTTCCTGCAAGGTGTCTTCTACTCCTTCTGTGACTGGGTATAGAAAAGAGCTTTATCAGAAGGAGATACTGGTTGAATCCAAAACAGCAAAATCAAATTGGGGGAGGGGAGAAGGACATTTCAGTTCATTGAGGTGAGAAAAGTACTACATTTGTGTGTTGTCTACATCTTCAGCTCTTTGGATCAGGCTCTGCACCATCTTCCTGTTTGAGTCCTCAGCTCTCCGTATCCTGGCTCACAGAGATTTAGCTCACTGTGGCTTCAAAATGGTGTACCTGAGAGGGCTGGAGCAGGAGCTTTCATAACCAGAGCCTGCCATTGGTCACGCTTTCTCCCGGAGCCTGAAGTGGGAGGTGAGGACATTTTTGCTAGGGTGGACATTTCCAAGGACCCAACTGGGCCAGTGGATCTGTCAGAAAATTCCTTCTGCTTCAGGTGGATAAAAGCCCAGTGCCCAGCACTTTTAGGCTCAACCTATTAAGTTTTCTTTTGGGGTCACCACTGTTCTTCAGCTTAAAAATCATCCTCACTCACCCAGTAGTATCAGATTCTGCTGGATGCCTCTTACTAACAAAGCATATGAAATATTTGCTCATAAAGTATGATACTAACATAAAATATATTGAGAAATATATCTATAAAGTGAGCTGTGCTTATACCATTACCACTAAAATTTTTGTACCTATCTCTGGCCATTACTGGGACCCACTGGAGTCTAATACAAGGTCCTATGCAGTTGTGTTGGGTTGTTCCTAAGGGAGGGTAAGAAAATACATCTCTAGTGAGAGGAGGGCTCCACCTCTTTTTGAGGTTCATAACACCAAGAAAGGGCATTCAAAGTACAGGGTGAGCAGAAAGATTATGTTCACTCTTGGGGTGCTTTTAAATGTGAACTTCCTTACAGTCTTATATACTGAGTTTCAATCAAAACAAAATATACAGAATTAAACCTGACATCTTGGAATGAGAAATCTTAAGATTGCCTGGCACAAGGTAGGTTCTCTATAAATAATTTGAGTGGATGAGAGAGTAAATGAATAACTAAGTCATGAGGCCTCTGATGTTTGAGTGATTCAGAAATATCCCAAGGTTCTGGTGAAAAAGGAAAGCCTTTTTAAATCCAATTAAAGAATTTTAAATCTCAAAAAGGGAGCAGATAATTACTTTTGCTGTATGTTTTTCAATGGGTTAATGAAAGAATTCTGGGGGCGCCTGGCTCAGTGGGTTAAAGCCTCTGCCTTCGGCTCTGGTCATGATCTCAGGGTCCTGGGATCGAGTCCCGAGTCGGGCTCTCTGCTCAGCGGGGAGCCTGCTTCCCCCGCTCTCTCTGCCTGCCTCTCTGCCTACTTGTGATCTCTCTTTCTGTCCACTAAATAAATAAAATTTTTAAAAAAAAATTCTAGTCTCTTCTCAGGAGGCTATCTGGATTGATACCATAGACTTGGCCAAATTTTCCTATTTTTTTCTAGTGAATGATATCAGTTTTAATGCTGTGCTGCCCAAAGATAAATTTGATATGCCCTGAGAGAAAGAAATACGTAGTTGGGCCAACTTTTGTCAACCTTGACGCTGTTGATTTGGGACTGGATAATTCTTTGTTGCAAGGAGCTATAAGTTGTAAGATGCTAAACAGCATCACTGGCCTCTACTCACTAGATGCCAGTGGCACCACACCCTGAGTCATGAAAGTCAAAATGCATCCAGACATTGCTAAATATCCCTAAAAGGAAAGATTGCTTTTACTTGAGATTTAGACCTTAAAAATGGTCAACGGTTAGAGATGTAAAACTGATTCCTAAGCTTTAAAAAATTGCAAACCAATTGGGCTAAGTGCAGCTCTGTGTTAATTTCTACTCCAAGTCAATTAAGCCCTGAATAGAGTAGTTACAGAGACCAGAGATCTCACAGGGGGTTAAATCCACAAGACATGTTGTTAGGCCAAATGATACTGTCTCAGTTAACTATTGACATAATCATATCACATACCACACCAATGTGGAATTCAGAGATTTCAAACAACAGTCATTATTTTTTTTTAGAGTTTCATTATTTTTATTTATATTTGTATTTTTACCACCTAATTATTTTTTTTATTTTTTTTATTTTAATTTTTATAAACATATATTTGTTTTTCCCCAGGGGTACAGGTCTGTGAATCTCCAGGTTTACACACTTCACAGCACTCACCATAGCACATACCCTACCCAATGTCCATAACCCCACCCTCCCCTCCCAACACCCCTCCCCCCAGCAACCCTCAGTTTGTTTTGTGAGATTAAGAGTCACTTATGGTTTGTCTCCCTCCCAATCCCAACTTGTTTCATTTACTCTTCTCCTACCCTATTAACCCCCCATGTTGCATCTCCTCTCCCTCATATCAGGGAGATCATATGATAGTTGTCTTTCTCTGATTGACTTATTTCGCTAAGCATGATACCCTCTAGTTCCATCCACGTTGTCGCAAATGGCAAGATTTCATTTCTTTTGATGGCTGCATAGTATTCCATTGTATATATATACCACATCTTCTTTATCCATTCGTCTGTTGATGGACATCTAGGTTCTTTTCATAGTTTGGCTATTGTAGACATTGCTGCTATAAACATTCGGGTGCACGTGCCCCTTCAGATCACTACGTTTGTATCTTTAGGGTAAATACCCAGCAGTGCAATTGCTGGGTCATAGGGTAGTTCTATTTTCAACATTTTGAGGAACCTCCATGCTGTTTTCCAGAGTGGTTGCACCAGCTTGCATTCCCACCAACAGTGTAGGAGGGTTCCCCTTTCTCCGCATCCTCGCCAGCATCTGTCATTTCCTGACTTGTTAATTTTAGCCATTCTGACTGGTGTGAGGTGGCATCTCATCGTGGTTTTGATTTGTATTTCCCTGATGCCGAGTGATATGGAGCACTTTTTCATGTGTCTGTTGGCCATCTGGATGTCTTCTTTGCAGAAATGTCTGTTCATGTCTTCTGCCCATTTCTTGATGGGATTATTTGTTCTTTGGGTGTTGAGTTTGCTAAGTTCTTTATAGATTCTGGACACTAGCCCTTTATCTGATATGTCGTTTGCAAATATCTTCTCCCATTCTGTCAGTTGTCTTTTGGTTTTGTTAACTGTTTCCTTTGCTGTGCAAAAGCTTTTGATCTTGATAAAATCCCAATAGTTCATTTTTGCCCTTGCTTCCCTTGCCTTTGGCGATGTTCCTAGGAAGATGTTGCTGCGGCTGAGGTCAAAGAGGTTGCTGCCTGTGTTCTCCTCAAGGATTTTGATGGATTCCTTTCTCACATTGAGGTCCTTCATCCATTTTGAGTCTATTTTCGTGTGTGGTGTAAGGAAATGATCCAATTTCATTTTTCTGCATGTGGCTATCCAATTTTCCCAACACCATTTATTGAAGAGGCTGTCTTTTTTCCATTGGACATTCTTTCCTGCTTTGTCGAAGATTAGTTGACCATAGAGTTGAGGGTCTATTTCTGGGCTCTCTATTCTGTTCCATTGATCTATGTGTCTGTTTTTGTGCCAGTACCATGCTGTCTTGATGATGACAGCTTTGTAATAGAGCTTGAAGTCCGGAATTGTGATGCCACCACCTTTGGCTTTCTTTTTCAATATTCCTTTGGCTATTCGCAGTCTTTTCTGGTTCCATATAAATTTTAGGATTATTTGTTCCATTTCTTTGAAAAAAATGGATGGTACTTTGATAGGAATTGCATTAAATGTGTAGATTGCTTTAGGTAGCATAGACATTTTCACAATATTTATTCTTCCAATCCAGGAGCATGGAACATTTTTCCATTTCTTTGTGTCTTCCTCAATTTCTTTCATGAGTACTTTATAGTTTTCTGTGTATAGATTCTTAGTCTCTTTGGTTAGGTTTATTCCTAGGTATCTTACAGTTTTGGGTGCAATTGTAAATGGGATGGACTCCTTAATTTCTCTTTCTTCTGTCTTGTTGTTGGTGTAGAGAAATGCGACTGATTTCTGTGCATTGATTTTATATCCGGACACTTTACTGAATTCCTGTACCAGTTCTAGCAGTTTTGGAGTGGAGTCTTTTGGGTTTTCCACATATAGTATCATATCATCTGCGAAGAGTGAGAGTTTGACTTCTTCTTTGCCGATTTGGATGCCTTTAATTTCTTTTTGTTGTCTGATTGCTGAGGCTAGGACTTCTAGTACTATGTTGAATAGCAGTGGTGATAACGGACATCCCTGCTGTGTTCCTGACCTTAGCGGAAAAGCTTTCAGTTTTTCTCCATTGAGAATGATATTTGCGATGGGTTTTTCATAGATGGCTTTGATAATATTGAGGTATGTGCCCTCTATCCCTACACTTTGAAGAGTTTTGATCAGGAAGGGATGCTGTACTTTGTCAAATGCTTTTTCAGCATCTATTGAGAGTATCATATGGTTCCTGTTCTTTCTTTTATTAATGTGTTTTATCACATTGATTGATTTGCGGATGTTGAACCAACCTTGCAGCCCTGGAATAAATCCCACTTGGTCGTGGTGAATAATCCTTTTAATGTACTGTTGAATCCTATTGGCTAGTATTTTGGTGAGAATTTTTGCATCTGTGTTCATCAAGGATATTGGTCTGTAGTTCTCTTTTTTGATGGGATCCTTGTCTGGTTTGGGGATCAAGATGATGCTGGCCTCATAAAATGAGTTTGGAAGTTTTCCTTCCATTTCTATTTTTTGGAACAGTCTCAGGAGAATAGGAATTAGTTCTTCTTTGAATGTTTGGTAGAATTCCCCCGGGAAGCCATCTGGCCCTGGGCTTTTGTTTGTTTGGAGATTTTTGATGACTGTTTCAATCTCCTTACTGGTTATGGGTCTGTTCAGGCTTTCTATTTCTTCCTGGTTCAGTTGTGGTAGTTTATATGTCTCTAGGAATGCATCCATTTCTTCCAGATTGTCAAATTTGTTGGCATAGAGTTGCTCATAATATGTTCTTATAATTGTCTGTATTTCTTGGGTGTTAGTTGTGATCTCTCCTCTTTCATTCATGATTTTAATGATTTGGGTCCTTTCTCTTTTCTTTTTGATAAGTCTGGCCAGGGGCTTATCAATCTTATTAATTCTTTCAAAGAACCAGCTCCTAGTTTCGTTGATTTGTTCTATTGTTTTTTTTGGTTTCTATTTCATTGATTTCTGCTCTGATCTTTATGATTTCTCTTCTCCTGCTGGGTTTAGGGTTTCTTTCTTGTTCTTTCTCCAGCTCCTTTAGGTGTAGGGTTAGGTTGTGTACCTGAGACCTTTCTTGTTTCTTGAGAAAGGCTTGTACCGCTATATATTTTCCTCTCAGGACTGCCTTTGTTGTGTCCCACAGATTTTGAACTGTTGTATTTTCATTATCATTTGTTTCCATGAATTTTTTCAATTCTTCTTTAATTTCCTGGTTGACCCATTCATTCTTTAGAAGGATGCTGTTTAGTCGCCATGTATTTGGGTTCTTTCCAAATTTCCTCTTGCGATTGAGTTCTAGCTTCAGAGCATTGTGGTCTGAAAATATGCAGGGAATGATCCCAATCTTTTGATACCGGTTGAGACCTGATTTAGAACCAAGGATGTGATCTATTCTGGAGAATGTTCCATGTGCACTAGAGAAGAATGTGTATTCTGTTGCTTTGGGATGAAATGTTCTGAATATATCTGTGATGTCCATCTGGTCCAGTGTGTCATTTAAGGCCTTTATTTCCTTGTTGATCTTTTGCTTGGATGATCTGTCCATTTCAGTGAGGGGAGTGTTAAAGTCCCCTACTATTATTGTATGATTGTCGATGTGTTTCTTTGATTTTGTTATTAATTGGTTTATATAGTTGGCTGCTCCCACGTTAGGGGCATAGATATTGACAATTGTTAGATCTTCTTGTTGGACAGATCCTTTGAGTATGATATAGTGTCCTTCTTCATCTCTTATTATAGTCTTTGGTTTAAAATCTAATTGATCTGATATAAGGATTGCCACTCCTGCTTTCTTCTGATGTCCATTAGCATGGTAAATTCTTTTCCACCCCCTCACTTTAAATCTGAAGGTGTCTTCGGGTTTAAAATGAGTTTCTTGTAGGCAACATATAGATGGGTTTTGTTTTTTTATCCATTCTGATACCCTGTGTCTTTTGATTGGGGCATTTAGCCCATTAACATTCAGGGTAACTATTGAGAGATATGAATTTAGTGCCATTGTATTGCCTGTAAGGTGACTGTTATTGTATATTGTTTCTGTTCCTTTCTGATCTACTACTTTCAGGCTCTCTCTTTGCTTAGAGGACCCCTTTCAATATTTCCTGTAGAGCTGGCTTGGTGTTTGCAAATTCTTTCAGTTTTTGTTTGTCCTGGAAGCTTTTAATCTCTCCTTCTATTTTCAATGATAGCCTAGCTGGATATAGTATTCTTGGCTGCATGTTTTTCTCGTTTAGTACTCTGAATATATCATGCCAGCTCTTTCTGGCCTGCCAGGTCTCTGTGGATAAGTCTGCTGCCAATCTAATATTTTTACCATTGTATGTTACAGACTTCTTCTCCCAGGCTGCTTTCAGGATTTTCTCTTTGTCACTAAGACTTGTAAATTTTACTATTAGGTGACGGGGTGTGGACCTATTCTTATTGATTTTGAGGGGGGTTCTCTGAACCTCCTGGATTTTGATGCTTGTTCCCTTTGCCATATTGGGGAAATTTTCTCCAATAATTCTCTCCAATATACCTTCTGCTCCCCTCTCTCTTTCTTCTTCTTCTGGAATCCCAATTATTCTAATGTTGTTTCGTCTTATGGTGTCACTTATCTCTCGAATTCTGCCCTCGTGGTCCAGTAGTTGTTTGTCCCTCTTTTGCTCAGCTTCTTTATTCTCTGTCATTTGGTCTTCTATATCGCTAATTCTTTCTTCTGCCTCATTTATCCTAGCAGTGAGAGCCTCCATTTTTGATTGCACCTCATTAATAGCTTTTTTGATTTCAACTTGATTAGATTTTAGTTCTTTTATTTCTCCAGAAAGGGCTTTTATATCTCCCGAGAGGGTTTCTCTAATACCTTCCATGCCTTTTTCGAGCCCAGCTAGAACCTTGAGAATCGTCATTCTGAACTCTAGATCTGACATATTACCAATGTCTGTATTGATTAGGTCCCTAGCCTTTGGTACTGTCTCTTGTTCTTGTTTTTGTGGTGAATTTTTCCGCCCTGTCATTTTGTCCAGATAAGAGTATATGAAGGAGTAAATAAAATACTAAAAGGGTGGCAACAACCCCAGGAAAATATGCTTTAGCCAAATCAGAAGAGATCCCAAATCGTGGGGTGGGGGGCGGGAAGGGGATAAAAAGAGGTTCCGAAAGAAAAAAAAAAAAAGAAAAAAGAAAAAAGAAACAAATAAAAAGAGAAAACCAATAATGAAAAAAATATAAAAAGGAAAAAATATGTATATGTATTAGATAAACTAGTTAAAAAACGTTAAAAAAGAAAAGGGTAAAAGTTAAAAAAATTTAGCAGAAGAAGAGAAAAAAAATTGAAAAAGAAAAAAAATTAAATTAACTGCAAGGCTAAAGAATCATGGGGAGAAAGCCATGAGTTCCGTGCTTTGCTTTCTCCTCCTCTGGAATTCCGCGGCTCTCCTTGGTATTGAAACTGCACTCCTCGTAAGTGAACTTGGTCCTGGCTGGGTTTCTTGTTGATCTTCTGGGGGAGGGGCCTGTTGTAGTGATTCTCAAGTGTCTTTGCCGCAGGCGGAGTCGCACCGCCCTTACCAGGGGCCGGGCTGAGTAATCCGCTCGGGTTTGCTTTCGGGAGCTTTTGTTCCCTGAGCGCTTTCCGTAGAGTTCTGGAGGACGGGAATGAAGATGGCGGCCTCCCAGTCTCCGGCCCGGAGGAGCCGAGAGCTCGGGGCCCCACTCCTCGGTGCACCCTCAGAGAACAGCGCCCAATTACTCCCGTCTGCCTGGCCTCCGGCCGCGCTCCGAGCTGACCGAGCCTGCGACCGGTTCAAGGTAAGCCCGAGCTGAGAGTCACTCCTCGGCTCCGTCTCTGTAGCCGGCTTCCCCGTTCTAATACCTGCGAGCTCTGCGACACTCAGACACCCCCGATCCTTCTGTGACCCTGCAGGACCTGAGGCCACACTGGCCCCGCGTGGGCTTCACCCCAGTTAAGCCTCTGGAGCGATGTCCCTCAGTGGAACAGACTTTTAAAAGTCCTGATTTTGTGCTCCGTTGCTCCGCCGCTTGCCGGGAGCCGGCCCCTCCCCCCGGGGTCTATCTTCCCGTCCCTTTGGATTCACTTCTCCGCCAGTCCTACCTTTCAGCAAGTGGTTGATTTTCTGTTTCTAGAATTGCTGTTCTTCTTCTCTTCGATCTCTCGTTGGATTTGTAGGTGTTTGCAATCTTTAGATAAGCTATCTAGCTGATCTCCTGCTACCTGAAGTAGTCTCAGCTGCTACTTCTCTGCCATCTTGACTCCTCCCCCCCAACAGTCATTATTTTTAATGCTTTAGGGTCTACCAGTTGGCTGGGGCCACTCTGCATCTGTAGGTACACTGGGGCAGTTCTGCTCCATGAATCTAATTTTGAGACTCAGGCTGAAAAGGGAGCAACTACTAGGCAGAAGCCCTTCTCATGATAGAAGAAGTTTCCAGAAGCACTAGCAAAAACATGCATTATCTCCTTCAGGATAAGATACCATTTCAAAGGAGGGAGAAGCTGAAAGTGTGTCAGAAAGATATCAAGGAGCAGTAACACTGTCACTTCCGCACATATTCTATCCATCCAAACAAGGCACATGATCAAGGCCAGCATGAGTTGGACAGGCAAGTACACACTTCACACTTCCCTCGGAGGTTGAGGGTGGAGGGAGAAAGGAATTGAGATAAGCTAAATAATAATATACTACAGTTACACTCATGAACGTCAGACCGCATTCAACACCACTATGCTTTCTTCAGTTCTCACTGGTTTCATTTTTTTGAGAGACAAAGTGGGGGAGGTACCTTTGGCATTTGAGTCATTTTTGCAAAAAATATTAAGATCTTAGCTGGGAAAGCACACAACATAAATACCAAAATTTTCTCAGTTACTTTTAAGAAATCTTACTACTAAATCAGTAGATGGGCAGTTTTTTTTTTTATTATTATTGTGCTTTGTTTTCAGGACATTTGGTGAATATTGTCTTAATTTGGTTAATTACTTTTAAAGAAAACCTAAAATATCAATGCAAATGGTTTAGCCCTGCTTCTTTGTAACCAGAATGCTAAATAAATCACTAGCAGCTTGACAACAGCCAGCAGCCTATGACAGAGGTATAGTCTGTATTTTCTTCCACCTTCTTATGTACTCTGCTACATTAGTCATGACCATACTAGAGAGCTCTGTGTATTGTTTAGGCTTCTATATGTTTTAAAGAATATAAAGAGGACCTGGAATGGGTCCAGCAACAAAATTATTGTTGTAAAGGGATAGAAATTGGATGCTCTATAAGATAGTTAATAAATATCTACTCTGGATTTCATTATTTAATCACTCAAACGCTCCTGACTCAACTTCCCAGGGACCTCATGGAAGCTAATCCCATAATTTTACGAATGAGGAAATGAACTGAAAGAAAAATTCATGTGTTGTTCAAGGTCACCCTTTAGCTGTAGCAGATATTAAGCTAGATCAGCTCAGGTGTTCTGGCTCCCAAAGCCAGAACTATCTAGCACACCATTTTTCTTAATAAAATAAAAGATGTGGGCTGGCTCAGTTGGTTGGCTCAGTTGGTTAAGCATCTGACTCTTGATTTCAGCTCAGCCCATGATCTCATCATCATGAGATCAAGCCCTGTGCATGGGGCTTCATGCTCAGTGGGGATTATGCTTGAGATTCTCTCCCCCTCTCTCCTTCCCTTTCCACCCATTCCCACAAACTCTCTCTCTTTCTATCTCTCTCTCTCTCAAATATATCAATCCTTTTAAAAAATAATAAAAAGAAAAGAAAAGAAAAAAAGAGTTGAGTATTTGCCCTGAAGGAAACTATAGTAGTCTTGGATTTTAAGTACATGATAGTCTTTTCCATCATCCATGGTGCGGAACTCGGGGATCTCAAATGAAATAGATGAAAAGTGAATTTTTGAGAATAAATTCTTGAGACCACCTCCCCAGTGGTCTCATCTGTGGAGAAGTGAGATAAGAATATTTATCCCAAATGATGGTGTCTTGCTGTCCCTCCCCTATCCTTACTCGGCATATTGTCCCTGGAGCCTAGGATTATGGCTCTCAAATCTTTTTCCCCAGCCTAAATTTCCCTTCTAAACCCAGAACCATAGGGGTAGCTAGGTGGCTCAGTTGGTTAAATGTCTGACTCTTGACTTCAGCTTAGGTCCTGATCTCAACGTCATGAAATCGAGCCCTAGGTCTATCCTCACCTCCGACTCCATGCTCAGCTGAAAGTCTGCTTCAGATTCTCTCTCTCTCTCTCCTTCACTGTCTAAAAGAAATGAATAAGTCTTTAAAAAAAAAGTTTCCGGGGTGCCTGGGTGGCTCAGTGGGTTAAAGCCTCTGCCTTTGGCTCAGGTCATGGTCCCAGGGTCCTGGGATCGAGCCCCATATTGGGCTCTCTGCTCAGCCGGGAGCCTCCTTCCTCCTCTCTCTCTTCCTGCCTCTGTGCCTACTTGTGATCTCTCTCTCTGCCAAATAAATTTTAAAAGTTTCCTTTAAATAGATAGATAGATAGATAGATAGATGATAGATAGATAGATAGATAGATAGATAGATAAGCAAGCCAGCCAGCCAGAGAGCCCAGAGCTTACTTCAACCTCTGGGTGAATATCTGTTGGCCCATAGTCACCCGACAATAAATTCTCTCCTCCTGCCTGTCCTTCAAACAACCATATCCTTCTCTAGTCTCTCCAGCTCAGTGAGCATCATTTTTATCCACCTAGTTGCCCAGCCCAGAAACTAGGAATTCAATGTAGATTTCACTTTACCTCACTATGCCTCACATCTAAGGAGCCAAACCCTATAATTCTGTATCCTCAATATTTTCCAATTGTCTCCTTCCTTTCACTCATTGACATTGTCTTTAGTTCAGTTCCTTTGTCATTTCTTGCTGGATTATATGCTGGCCTCCTAATTGCTCCTTCAGTGCAACTCCAGCCCTCTGTATAAGCCATCTGTATAGAACACATACTCTTCAGTGAGTTTTCTCCGTAAAAAATAAATTTGAGTTTTATGTGGTAGCCTGGTTGATATCAGCATTTGTACTCTGAGCATGGGACATTTGTTTATTTATTTATTTAGTGCCCATTATGGGCCAGGTCCTGGGAAGACAATAGCAAGAAAAAAAGAAAAAAAAATCCCTCTCAAGGAAATTAAAACTTAGTAGGGGGAGACACACAATACAAATTAAATAGATACTTAAAATTAATAATATAAATCAATAAAATATCTATTAAGTTAAACAATGAAAGCATTTGTAGGAGAAATAAAGCAGAGAGGAGAATTAGTGGTGTTGGAAAATCAGGGCTGAAATGTTACATGAGGTGATTATTAAAAGCCACACTAAGAAGATGACATTTAAGAGACTTGTACATAGTAGGCACTCAGAAAACTACTTTTTAAATGATGAAACACGTGGGTAAATGCCTAATTTCATGTGACCCCATGCAACAAGCGGTGAATTAATCAAAAATCCTTCCCTATTTTGGAGTTATGGAAGCAGGGGCTCAAAAAATGAAAGTGACTTGTCATCCAGGAGATGGTTGAGTCAAATCTCAACCCAATTTTTTATTCTCTAATACAAATGAAGAAACGAGTAACTATTTCAACAACCTGAAGGCAACAACCTGAAGGCCTATCCTTGATTCAGGTGGTCTAAAGCCTGGAGTGCACTCTGTTGTAAATAGTTTTGATCAATCTGACATTCTGTGAAACACAGTGAGGTCCAGAGTGAGTCCGAGATGGGTTCAAGTTTCTTTCTGGGTTAGCCAGGCTGAGCCAAGCAGGCTGGCTGCTCCCTTGCTTATTTGTTATTTGTTCACATGGTGAGAATGGAACGTCTGTAATAAGCAGTGTTCTAGACACTATGGGTTCTGCTGTGAACAAAATAGACTTTCATGGAACACTTTGAAAGGCAGACAATAATAGGTAGTGAATCTGTTAGTGGTAGCTCTGGAAAAAAAGAAATGAAGCAGAGTTGGGGACAGGAGGTTAAGAGGTGGGTTGACCAAGGAGAAGTGGAAGAAAACGATGGTCCTCACGTAGAGAAGGGTTTGCTTAGCTGGCAACATGAAGGGTAGATGCAAAGTGCCAGGAAAGGAGTTCGTTAAGTGGACAACTCTTGCTCAGAGGTTTGAGCTCCACCTGTAGGAGCGTCCCCAGTATCCCACCTCTTGCCCTCTGTAAAGGCAACAAGGTCCTACTTTAAATGGACTGTTGGTCTTTGTTTCAGTCTCTGAAATTCCCTGGGTCACCTTTCCTGATGTTTTTCCTTCTCAGATTTGTAACTCCAGGTTGGATGTAAAAATGTGAAGTCTATCCTAGAACTTAAGACAGAGGAGGAGATCAAAGCACCTTCAAACTGATTATAACCTAATACAGAGCCTCCCAAAGTCCATTGATGTACACTGCCTGTGGGAGTGTAGGTTCTGTGTGGTCCTCTCTATGTCCCCACCAGGAAAAAATAAAAAAGAAAGAAAGAAAAGAAAACTTGACTATGACCTGCCTAGAAGCCTGCTTTAATTCAAATATGACTGTCATTTCATTGCAAATATTGACTTTTGGCTCACACAAAGTGTATGAGGGTGGGGGGCAGAGCAGACAGGTAGCCTGGGGGAATAGTGCAGTTTAGGGAGAGGCTGGGAAAAGAACCTTTTATAATTACTCTGTTCTCTCAGAGAGGAAAAATATTTTTGGCAAGCGTAAGGCAAAAATTTTCCTTGCATTTATTTTGACAATACCTTCTGTTAATGCCAAATGATCTTGGATTTTCATTTACAGTATAAATACAAGGTCTTCTTAAAAAGAAAAAAACAAAAAATTTAATGTGTACAGTGAGTACAAATGACAAGTTCTTGGATTCCTTCTCAACCTCTTCTTTTCTTTTCAAGGTTGGAAGTCTTAAAATTATACTTTCCAGATGCCCTTGCTGTTAGGGTTCTGGATACAAATTATATTGTGCCAGTTAGATGCAATTGCCTGAGGTTTGTAAGGCAGAAATAAAGCAGAAGCGGTCTGTACAGTAGAGGCAGTTAAATTAGGCTTTGAAAGATGAGTGCACACAGGAGTCAGACTCAGGGTTCTGCTTTTCAGTTGACAGCCTCACGGGAATGACACTTAGAGGCACCAACAGTGGAAAATGTGATGAACACATTCTTTTTTTTACTTTGACATTGAAAGTAAGATCCCTCTGGTGCCTCTGACTTTCATTCTTCTCACCAATTTGTAAGCACTTATTTCCTTGTATTAAATCACCTTCTGCTTGAAATAACTAGAATGGTTTTGCTTTCCTTCACTGAACCCTGGTGATGTGGCACATGTGACTAAAATTGTGAAGGTGGTAAATACTGGTCTTATAGAGCCATAACTAGAAACACACATTTTCCACATTTACACACAAAGGTGAAACAAGTGAATTTCAGAAATGTTACAACTGGTGAGGCAAAGTAAACCTGTGGATACTGAGGCAAATACTCATTGGTGGATGCTCTGTGACCTCAAATAATCTATTCAATTTCTCTTATGAAATGTGTTTTCAATTAACTTAATCGTCTTGGAGTTCTTTAGTTGATTCACTTTTCCATTGGCTGGGAAATATCCATGTGGGAGACATTTTTATTGACTGTAGGAAAGTGGTTTGTTTCCTTGATTATCTTCATCATGGAGTAAAAACTACACACTTACCTGAACTTGCCCACCATTTCCCCCCACACACATACACTATTTGGTTTGCCATTCCATTTCATAGCATTTGAGCTTCACAGCAAAGTGGACACTGGGCTCATGGTTTCTTTAAATAAACATGAAGAACAACTTTAAAAAGCTGTGGATGAAAGACAAACTGAGGGTTGCAGCAGGGTGGGAGTGTGGAGAGGGTGGTTGGGTTATGGACGCTGGGAGGGTATGTGCTATGGTGAGTGCTGTGAAGTGTGTAAGCCTGATGATTCACAGACCTGTACCCCTGGGGCAAATAATACATTATATGTTAATTTAAAAAAATAAATCTTAAAAAAAAAAAACTGGATGAACCATGGAGCTTTGGGGCTTCATACTAATAACTGGAAAGTCTGTGAGGAGGACAGAACCATGGCAGTGGCTGCTGATCCTGTGAGCTCTTATATATCCAAGAAGTCTGTTAAGTTTCTCAGGGGAACTTGGGGAAAAATCTAGCTGCCTCAGGAAGCCTAAAAGAGAGTAAGTAGAGCCCCCAGAAACAGCAACAAATATCTGCACTGTCAATACTACAAGCAGAGGAGTCTTTTGAACGCTGAAACTCCCTTGGTCTAGAATTGAGGTGCCCTAGGTTTTAGGGGGGGTTCATAAACAGAAATTGCCTCTCTGGCTGCAAGGTTCCCCTTTTCTTTCACTTTGGTAGTAGATCTTTGTTGTTTCTCCTGCCACTATCCACTCTACCAATGTTTGCTAATCATTCCTAACTCTTCCTTGGGAACCACTCATCTGCTACTCTCAGCCCATGTTCACATGGATTGACTGGCCTGGCCCCTGAAGACTTTTGATGGAACCACTTGGGAAAAGGGAACTCTTTCTGTTGGTATTAATAAACAGGAAGCTGTAAGCTTATAACTATAGAAGGATCTCCTTGTGAAGAAAGCTAGAAGGAGAATGAAGCCAACAGGAAGGAAAGATAAACAAATGGAAACGAAAGTGAAAGACAGAAACAGAGACAGAGAGAGTTCTTTAAATGGCATATGAGCCCTGAATCCAGCCATACCTGAACTCAGAACTACCCTCCTAGACTTAATTACATGGGCCAATGAATGTTCTTTAATGCTTAAATCAGTTTGAACTGAATTTCTGTCACAATACAAAGCATGCTGACTAAAGCTTTAATTGTTCCTTCAATATTAGTACAGTGCTAAGTACAGAGCATGTACTTTTTCTTTCTCCTTTTATCTATAATTTTTTTTAGAATTCTTCTGACTCTCAGTTTCATCATCTAATCATTCAGCAAATATTTATAATGCACTGACCATATGCCAAGCATTGTTCCCAATGGTTTTAGGAAAATTAATAAGGCTTGGACTTGCCATTTAAAAGTTCAGAGTCATCTCAAGATGATAAGCTGGTCATTTTGAGTCACCAAAATTTCAGTTCTCAAAAAAAGAAGAGATTCAGTACTCAATTTCAAGTGTTTATAGCTCTTACCCATAATTTGACTTTATTGCATATGAATACTTTGACTTAGTAGCAAAAGTCACCTTTCCCCAAATTCCTTCTTATTTTCAATGCGGTTACCCCATTTTTTCCTTAAGAAAGTTACTTAGGCTTCCTGAGTCTTAGTTTTCTCATCTGTAAAATGAAGGGTGAAATGTAGTGGGTCATCTGATTTCTTCTCAAACTGAAATTTTGGCAGTTAATTTATATAAATCCCTTTCTTCTTTGGGAGCAATGTCCTACTCTCCCATGTAGCAGGCTTCTCCACACATATCTTTCCCACCTCCAAACTCCAGGAAATCAAATGAGTTTCTCAGACAACTTCCATTCTTAGCCCATTCTTAATACCTATAAGCCATTCTCTATGCAGCAGCCAAATTGGTTTCCCAACCACATGTCAAATCAAGCCACATACTGCACAACTCCCACTTAAGATCCAGTGGAATGCTATCACCTTGGAATAAAATTCAACTTCCTTATGTGGCCCTTGTCTTCCTTTTCCTCTCTCATCTAACCTCCTTTCCTCCTGCCTGTTACTCACTATACTCCAGGAACACTGTCTTGTTTGCTCCCCCTTGAATCTGCCATTCTTGTTTCCCTCTTACTGTCATTGGTTTTGCAAATCTCTTTCTGGAAAACTTCCCCCAGGTCCAGGCAATGTACCCTCATTTCACTTAGGTTTTCACATACGTCACTCATTCTGTGATTTCCTGACTCCTCCTCCTACCATCCATCTAAAATAACATCCAGATCCACCTCTTCCATTGATTTATTTTCTCTCTAGCTCTTATCACTCCCTGGAATTATAGTAGATCATGTTATGACGATACTATGTTATATAATTAACATTGAATTTAATATAACTTAATGTAAATTATGTTAGCATAGAGAGGAACAAATAGTAGAGGCTCATTTGGTGTTTGTGGAATGAATGAGTAATTCTACTCTAATTCCCAATTAGCCATCTGTTTAGCTCTGAGGCATATATGACAATATCCTGTTGTAAGCATCTTTTGCTCTAATGCATGGACAGTTTTTCTATCTAAGCAAATTTTGAAAAATTTGAAGGTCCCACAAGCAGATAGCTCTTCTTTTGTGAATTCTCACAGAATGTCACTAGCTAATAGAATTGTAACAATATTCTCATAAGATAATAGATGCTTTATTTTTAAAAGAACAGTTTTTTTTTCACATTGTTAAAAGATTCAATTGGAACATGGCAGAATTATAATACAATCTGTATGGGTAGTATATATAATTCAGTCCACCAGATGAAATCACAAAAGAGTCTGGAGATAGAGCTCAGGCAGAAGACCACAGTCAGATGGACAACACACTCCTGGCTAATCTAGGAAGAAGTTCATGAAAATCATCTGTCTTCATCTGTATTTGGTTCAAATTAAAAGATCAGGAACAGAAATCTGGGTCACAGTCCTGGTGAACAGGATGAAATTTAAAAGATGAAAGGTTGAGAATCTTCTTGCTATCTGTATTTACTAAAAGGTAGTAAGAATGCACAAGAATTTTTGTAACAGCACTGTTCCTAAACTGGGGAGACTCCCCATTATCCATAGAAAGTAAAAATAATAAACAAATCATATTATATTCATGCAGTGGATTACTATACAAAATACAAGAATGAATGATTTACAACTGCATGTGGAAATAGTAATACATCCTACAAATGTAATGTTGGGAGACAAAAACCAAACAACCAGTCACAAGAATATATACTAAATGATTCTATATGTAAAGTTCAAAAATAAGCAGAATTAATTTACAGCCTCAGAGCAGGATAGTGGTTACCTTTGAAGAGTTAGTAACTGGAAGGCGGATGTGAAAGAGATGCTAGTAATGATCTAGTTCTGTTTTTGGGTCCTGGTTATATAGATATGTTCTTTACCAAAATTCATTTAACTGTGCATTTACATGTGCATGTTCCTGTATTTATTTCATATTTCAATAAAAGTTCACTAAAAAAACTTCATGTTTTAAGGAATTTTAAGCCAAGAAAATTAAGAAAGCCTCTTTTGCAAGTACTCACAGATTGATATGCCAACTTTCAAACCCATCAGAAGCATGTGTTGAAAAGAAGTTGAATCTCTAGCTGAATCTCACAAAAAGAACACATTTGAATCTGAAGACGTTGCATACCCCGAGTTTTTCAAAAGAAAATGGCTTGGTATTCAGAATACCAAGTTACATATTTTTATAATCTCATACCTCTCTCCTTATCATTCACCAAAACATATCAATCAATCAATGTATATTTTTATTATAAAATATATATGTATATTTAACTGAAGAGGAAAGGTATTGGTGGATAGACATCTTTTTTCTCTTCTAACTCAGATCATATATTGCTAAGAGTTTTGCATCATGATTATGGCTCTGTAGTGGGTTAAGAAAGAGAGGGCAAGAAGTAGCTGTCAGAGTAAAATGAAGTAATCACCAAAAAACAGGCAATAGGGCAGTATCTGAGAAAGGTAGCAGTTCAGATTTTTTTCTTCTAGCCAGGGTATAACCAGCCTCTAAAGTTTATACACAGGTGACTAGTCTATAAATCTCATTAGCTTGAGACATCTGCCTTTAGTAATGGAAGACCAAGTAATTTGAATTAACCTTATCACTGAGGACAACTAGAAAAGCCTGAGAAAATATATTTTAAAAATTAATGATAGGGATGCCTAGGTGCTCAGTCAGTTAAACATACAACTTGATTTTGGCTTAGGTCATGATCTCACAGTCATGAGATAGAACCCTGTGATGTTGGGTTCTGTGCTCAATGGGGAGCCTGCTTAGGATTCTTTCCCTCTCCCTCTGCCCCTCCCCTCCACATGGGTGTGCATGCATACTCACTCTCTTTCTTTCTCTAAAATAACTAAATCTTTTAAAAAAATTAATAAAAGCTTGAAAGCATAAAGGAGTAAATAAGATGGCAAGGAATTACCAACCAAATCCAGAGAGGTGAACCATTATTGGGTGCCACTTTTTTACCCATACGGAAAATGTAACTGAGATCATGTAAAGGGTTTTTGTCAGTCTCACTGTATCAGGAAGACAAAACTTGGGATCAAAGTCACCCAGCTCTCATACATAGTTTAGCTTTGAATTATCTGGGTTGCTTAAATAAATCCCTAACTTGGATTAAGGTGCTTTCAAACTGCTAGTGTCCCAGGCACATGACAGAAAGAAATGCAATTCCTTTCTAGAGGAAGATAACTTCTACAATTTTATCCCAAATATAATGTTTTATACAAAATGAAATTAGGTAAAAATAGAACACCTTTAAAAAGAAGCAGACAACAGAAAGAAAACCATGGGATCTCCCTTATATATGAATATAAGAAACAAAAAGTCTTGAAAATAACTTTTCGCTTTATTGAAACAGGTTAAAAATTAAGATTGAAAAATTTTACAAAGAATTATAATTTTTTTTAAAAAAAAGGACAAATGAAATTGTAGAGCTGAACGTTACTATAGCCAAAGTAAAAACTAGAGGATGATTTTAACAGTAGAATTGATGGAGCTGAAGAAAGAATTTGTGAGCTGGAGAATAGCTCAGAAAAAAAAAAAATAACCCAAATGAAGCATGGGGAGAGTGAACTGAAATATTATACCCATTTAACAAGAGATAGGCTGCTTTGTAGCAAAATCCTCCATGTTGCCCCATTCTATGCACCATATTCTTCTCTACCATCACCACCACCAGAACTCTGAATCAATGTGCTGTCACTCTAACTTTTTCCTTCACTGGTGCTACACTGTATGGCAATTTTAGTTTGATTTTACTAGTATGAAAAGATTCAAAGACGACAAACTTGGAAGTGGCTGTAGGCTTCATTTCATCTACAGATAATTTATTTGGGGGGCTATTTACAAGGCATTTTTAAAAGATTCTACTTATTTTATTTGAGAGAGAGAGAGTGAGAGTGAGCATGCAGGGGACGGGGGTGGGGGTAGGGCAGAGGGAGAGAGAGAATCTCAAGCAGCTACCACAGTGAGCACAAGCTTGACTCAGGGCTCAATCTCAGGACCCTGAGGACATGTCCTGAGCCAAAACCAAGGGTCAGAAGCCCAACCAACTGAGCCTCCCAGGTGGCCCCACAGGGCATTTTTCAAATGTTTGAATATAAATGTCTTTACACTTGTAAAGGGGGAGAAAAACACTCCTTCCCTCTACTACTTACTTCTGACACCAAATGTGTGTTTTCTTTTTCCACACCAAGCAATTCTTCAGTTCTCTGCCGACATTGACTAAGTATCCTACAATTTAACTCAGTTATGACACTAACTACCCAGAGTTAACACAGACCCCACAGGTTAAGGGCTCAGCTCCAAAACTGCTCTCTAATTCAGATGTCAATCAAAAGTCTCAGGTTGTCACTTACTTCTGACCAGGCCACTATAAATTCAAGGTTCCCACAGCCTCTCTTCAGGTTTGATAATTTGTTAGAATGGCTCACAGAATTTAGGAAAGTGCTTCATTTACTATTACCCATTTATTATACAGGATACAACAAAGGAAAAACAAAAAGGAAAAATGCATAGGGTAAGGAATGGGGGGAGGAGCATGGAGCTTCTTCCATGCTCTCTCTGGGCATGCTACCCCTAGCCAGCACCTTAATGTGCTCAGCAACCAGGAAGCTCTTCAAATCCCTTCAGTTAGGACTTTTTATGGAGTTTACATTTAGTAGGCATGATTGATTAAGTCATTGGCCATTACTGATTAACAAAACCTCCAGCCCTTCTCCCCTCCCAAGAGAATGGAGGGTGGGGCTGCAATTTCAACAGTTAGTTGAAGGGTTAGTTCCTTTGACAACCAGCCCATCACCCCCTCCCCCCTACCTCCCCTCCTCCCAGAGTCACTTCATTAGCATAAACTCAGGTATGATTGTATATGCTTATTATGAATAACAAAAGGTGCTCTTCTTAGGCCTTTTACTAAGAAACGCCAAGAACCTGGGATAAAGACCAAATATGCATTTCTTTTTTTTTTTTAAATTTTTTAAAAAATTTTTATTTATTTATTTGACAGAGTGAGAGATCACAAGTAGGCAGAGAGAGAGGAGAAAGCAGGCTCCCTGCTGAGCAGAGAGCCCGATGCTGGGCTTGATCCCAGGACCCTAAGATCATAACCTGAGCTGAAGGCAGAGGCTTTAACCCACTGAGCCACCCAGGCGCCTCCAAATATGCATTTCTTATGATATTATAGTATCACAAATGAGCAAATGATCTCTAATCAACCATGGTCTCCCACTACTTTTTGCACACTACCCTCATATTTTCTACCTGGAATAGAAGACATTTGAGTTTTCTACCTTCGAATTAATTCTTAAGAATCCAAAAATGCTGTCCTTCACCTCTTGCCTCTGAAGGTCAAGAAAGTCTCTTTTGGGGAGCAAAAAGTTACATGGAGGAATATAGATGTTTCTGTGACTATTATCTCCATCTTTTGGTGTTTCCAAGTTACCAGTATTAATGGGCTTGCTGATCTGAGTGTGTGTGTGCATGTGTGAGTATTTGTGTGTATAGAGACAAAGTTGAGAAACAGACAAAGAAAAAAAGATAAAGAATTCTAATGACAGAAAACCAAACCCAGATCTCAACCCTACTGGGGAAATGATCAGATATAATCCCAATACCCCCCCTTCTAGTTAAAACTGCCTTTGGAATAAAAAGCCACTGAGGTAGAACTCTGAACTACATCTGACTCAACTACTCACCAGAAATCTTATGATACTCAGAAAATGTCAACTCTAAAAATGAGCCAAGTTGGTGATGAAAAAGAAAAAAGAAAAAGAAAGAACTCCATGCTAGAAATTCAACTACTCATGAAATTAGTAGGCACCTTGAGGATAGATCATCAGTGTTACCTTTATAGAGAGCTTCTGGAAAGAAAAACAACAGTCTCTTCATGAGAAATTCAGCTCTTATCACCTCAACTCTGACTGCAAATGTTCATGTAAGAGCCCTAGACAACCTGGTTTGAGAAACTGAGTCCCTAATCTCAATGGGGCCTGCTGGTTTAGAGTTATGATTCTTTTACCTCCACCAAGAACTGCAATATGGCCTGTATAAAACCACTGGCCCACTCAAAGCCTTATACTTCTCATCTATAAAAAGGGTGCAAACCAGGTGATTTTGTTCGTAAAGGTTGCTTTCGGGTCCAAAACCCCACTTTCTAAAATGCAACATTCTATTTCTTAATGTAGGTAGTGGTTACACAAGTATTTGCTTTTAATGATTCTTTAAGCTGAACGTACATGTTTTATAGAGCCTTCTAAACAAGTAATGTTTCAAAATGTGTTGAGAGGGGAAAAAAAATCCTATCAGAGGAAGCCAGTCTAGTACCATTCTTGAATTCGTAAAAGTAGGTGTGAAAATTGAATGTCGGAGGCAAAAAGCCAAGAGCAGATTGAAGCTTGTAAAACTCCTGAGGCTTCAAACCATTTCAGTGATAAGATAGAATCGAAGAAAATGGAATGAATGGGAACTTGCAGGGCATGTAGGACTGTTACGAGCTCATAAAAGTCCCCACAATGGTCCTTGAGGAAATTGAAATCCAAGGATTGTTACTTAACCGCTACATTTCCTCTTAACCAAATGTGACCATGGACATATATTGAATAGCCTAGGAAAAAACTTTCTTCCAGTTTCCAATAAGGAGCATCATAATATGCTCAAAATTACTTGGTTATAAAACTTTTTCCTTTATAGCATTTATTTCTTTCACCAAGTCCTGTGCTGAGCAGATAGGTCTGCTCTCAAGGAGCTTTCAGACTTAGAAACCTCTATGTCATTTAGAATAAATTCCAAACTCCTTACTCCTCTCTAACCTTGTCAAAGAACACCTCTCCCCTGTCTCCCACTGACCTTCTGTTTTTGCTTCAGCAAGCTTCCACCTCAGGGTCTTTGCACTTGCTCTACCCTCTATCAAACATTCCCTTACCCCCATCATTACATGGCTAGTTCCTCACCATTCAGGTTTCAACTCAGATATCAGAGATGCTTTCCTTGACTTTCCAATTAAAAAACGTAACGTCCTTCCTCTCCCTCTCTTCATTCTTTGTCACATTTCTCGTTTCTCAAAGTAATGGTCTTCCAAATACTCAATATTTGTAAGCACCTGTTTAAAAAAATTATTTCTAATCTTTCTTCTTCCAATATAAGGAAAGTTCCATGAGATCAAAGGCTCTATTTGCCTTGTCCACCACTATGCACCAGTGGCTGGGTCAATGCCTGGCACATAACAGTTGCACATTAAGTATTTTTTAAATGTTATTATTATTTACAAAGAAATTAATAATATGAGGGGGGAAAAAAGCTTTACAAAATTATTTTAAGGTTCTGTTTAGTCTTAAGACTTACATTCTCCTAAGTGATATCAAAGAGACAAACCTCAGGAAGTTGTAAATGTAAAGAAAGGTGAAATGAATCTTGAGTATATTTATGTCACCTACATTGGTTGGGGTGATAGAGAGATTCACAGAAGGTGCCGTTAGTGGAATAGGGAAAATCATATATAATTCTTCAAGGTAAAGAACGAAAAAGGTATTCCAGGTCAAGTGAACAACTTGAGCAAAGGCATGAAGAAATAAAAATATTCAAAATGTTGCTAGAACAGAAAATGAATGGAAAGGAAGAGTACTTTGAGTAATATCCATGGAAGGTTTTCAACTTTATGCTCTATTCTGGAGGTGACAAGGATTAGGAAAATAAGATGACCTCACTCAGCTTATAGAACTATTAGTCTGACAGCAGTATGATGAATGGGTCTCTGGATGAGCATCAGTGAACACTTTGAAGTTGTGGCCAAAATTCTGTACATGTGTATGTGTGTGGATGTGATATTTGGACATTTTACTGGAGAGAGAGACTTCGTAGCTTTCATCCAGGCTCAACATTAAAGAAATAAAAAAAAAAAACAATGAAATATAAACACTGATGTAGGGGGAAAGTAAAAAGTACCCATCCTGAAGATAAAGGGATGATCAAGCAGAAGAAATAATTGTTGTTGTTGTTGTTTTAATAGGTGATCCAATAAGCAGTATAAGCCCCCTTTCTTAAAAAAAATTTTTTTTAAAGATTGATTTTTTTTATTTATTGACAGAGAGATACGCAGTGAGAGAAGGAACACAAGCGGGGTTGTGGGAGAGGGAGAAGCAGGCTTCCTGCTGAGCAGGGAGCCAGATGTGGGGCTTGATCCCAGGACCTGGGGATCATGACCTGAGCCGAAGGCAGATGCTTAATGACTGAGCCACCCAGGTGCCCCACTTCTAAGCCCCCTTTAATTGAGTCTTCATGCTTTTTTGGAAATGCTCAATTATACATACTATAAATATCAGGTAGATTAAACATTTCTAGAAGACAGGAGAAGTCAATTTTTTTATTGGTAACATAGGAATAGACCACCTTATATAAGACAGTATTTGCTTAAAGATAGGAAAGAGAGGCAAATTTAGGTCTTAATAAGCTAAGATAAGAGAGAAAAAGAGAAAAGTATGTATCATACTTAGGTATGTTCTATATGATTCTTGCCTCTGCCTCAAAGATCCATTCCATAGTAGGTGCTCCCTATGCTAAACAGTTCCTCCCATCCCCCCTTACTGATGAAGGGTCAATTCTTTGGTCATCCTCAAGCCAGTTCTCTGGTGATATAATTTGCAAAATGGCTTAAAGTGTAAAAATATCAGAGTTAATCATCTGCCCTAAGTTATTATAATACTATTATAGTGAGGAAGAAACAGACCCAAAGTAGAGAATCGCAGGATATTAATGGTAAAGATGAGAGAGAAGAATTCAGAAGAGAAGGTGACCAACAGGAAAACTGGATGCAAATCAAGCCAATGGTCATCTCTCCATGGAGACCAAATTGGAGGAACACTGAGGTCAAATAAGGACACTGGCAAGAGAAGGCAACAGGCATTGGAGTCAGATGGCCTCGTCCTTGTAGAAGCTATGCACATCCCTTTGAAGAGGAGGAAGTTGGATTAGAGGAATTGGCTCTAATTCAGTAGGAAGAAGTTGCAGGAGCCAGGAGGCTGAAAGATGTCTGCCATCTGGAGAAACTGGGGGAAGGAGAATTGGAAGCCATGCAGATCAGGGGTGGGGAAACGAGAAGACAGGCTATTTGGCAGGGATACTTGGGTGGGGTCAGATGCCCCCACAGTGCTCTAATTCTGGGATGCGGTTTGCACAGTCTTGACATCCAGTAGATCAACAGTAAGAGAAAATTCTTTCATTTCCAAATTCTGATAAATCTATATTTTGAACTGACATTTAGGAAAACTGTATTTAAATATGTAAATGTAGTGTTTCACTGTGATCCTCCAAAAAAAAAAAAAAGTAACAAATCTCAAAAGTCATTAATAGCAATTCTAAAAAGTACAGTAAATTTGTGATCTTTTTTAAAGATGAAGGAAATGATACAAGATCTCTCTGGATATAGAATTTCTTTTGGAGAAGGAAAATCCAGTAGAAGTCACTGAAATTCTGGCAGAGCTAAGAGTAAAGGTTAGGGGTGGTTACAGGTACAGGTTTGGCTCTTGAATGAGAACACGTGAGATGGGAACCGAGGTCCGCCATTTACAAATTGTGTGTTCTCGGGCATGTTCATAAACCCTGTATACCTCAATATCTTCCACCTTACAATGGAGGTAGTACTCACATCAAAGTGTTATTATGAGGATTATAATTCAAAATAATGCCTGTAAATTGTTTAGCACAGTGCCTGGTATATTTTGAGAGGTAAATAATTATCCATCATCCCCATCAACACTATTATTAGTTAATTAGAGAGGGCTTCCAAAATTAATGGATTGGAGTCTTCTGTTTTCTACTGAAGTGCTCTATGAATTCCACGAAATGATTCAGCTGTAAAAGGGGAACAAGATCTAGTTCCAGACTGAATCTCAAGCATTTAGATCATAGACATTGTTATTATTAACAATAAATTGTCACATAGGGCTCTTGTGTTCCTTGTGTCAGCTCTACAATGAACTCACCGTGATGCTAGATAAGCCACACATCTGTATAGGTTTCTGTGGTTTCATCAGTAAATACAATTGAACTACACAATCTCCAGGGTCCATCTGAATTCTAACAGTCTGATTCTGCAACCATAATTTCAAATGCAGCACTTGTGTGCTAAAACCAATATAATGGCCTGTATAGGTCCACACACATGGGTATTGAAAATGCAGTGTGTATATGACCTTCCACAATCAAGAGGTGGGTTGCCCTCCTCAGCCCAGCCTGCTTGCTTAGAATAGCCATTTTGTTCTTCCCTTGGTTAGCTGCCTCTCCGATAATTTTCTGCAGCAAGCCCCATCCTTATCCCAGCCGGCAAAGAGGAAAATGAATTTGCCCCACAGTCCCAGGCATCTCTTTGGATGCTGCAGGGAGAGAACAGGCCAGACATTTCACTGTTAATTATCAGCAGCCTGGCTGCTGTGGCCCCTTGCTGTGCCAATTTGAGAGATGAGACTCTTTACACTGCTTATTAGGCTCAGCTAAATAAATATTACCCGGCATTAGTGTTGTCAAAGATACAGTCTGAATTCAGCTCCCTGGAGTGGTTGTTGGTACCCAAGCTTTCACCATTACATTTTCTTCCTGGCCTTCCCTCACCACACACTATTAATCTTTCTCTCTTCCCTGGATATTCAACTGGATTCTGACATCAAGGAGTTGAAATATAATATCCTTGATTTAGCTGCTTTCCTTAAGGTTATCAAACACCTATGCTGTTAGACTTAAGTCCTTAGTATTAATTACCTCTATTTCTGTCTCAACAGACTAAATTTCCCAGCCATGTGTTTTGAGTTA
Organism: Lontra canadensis; assembly: GCF_010015895.1. Lineage (NCBI taxonomy): Eukaryota > Metazoa > Chordata > Mammalia > Carnivora > Mustelidae > Lontra > Lontra canadensis. The sequence goes on from NW_022631010.1 coordinate 12,687,891, forward strand.
GAGTCACCCTTCCCCCACCCCCCAGCAACTCAGAAATGAGTGTAGATAGACTTAAGCTCCCTGGCTGCGGGATGGGAAGATGGAAACTTGACCCTAATCAGGAAAATCATAGTCCAGAAGACTTAATTCCAGGACTTGTTTAAGCTATTTGAAAAGCACACCCTCTCTTCTTAGATGGATATTGAACCTAGAGACTAGAACCCTAAGGATCTACTATAAGCTATCTTGTAATCATAAAGGTAGAAACTACCAGGAATGAAGCCAACACATAGCAAGTGGTGAAAAGAGATAGAGAAAAGAAACTCATGCTTGTTAAAACCGTTAAAAGCCTGGATCAAGCTTTACCTGAAGCCACCCCAATCTTTGGATAGTTCAGTTCTGAATGATTATGCCTCTAATTCTATCATTTACGTATATCTCTTTGCTGTATGTGGTCTCCCTTACGTGTCTATATGCACCAAGTGCAGGTGGAGCCCTGCCCATTTTCTTTCAGATCTTACTGTTGTTATATTCTTCTACCTGAATTCCTACTCTTGGGCTTACTGTAGTGTTTCTGCCTTAGTACAAGATAGGCCAAAAGTGCTGGGTAATTAACACCACTCTGAGGCAGCCCTCAACCAATAAATGGGAGGGGTTGGTAGAGTAAATACCCTAGCTGCCTTGCTCCTTTGGGATAGTTAAGATTCATGTTTCATTTGGGCTTTCAGAGTTCCCAGCAGGACTGAGCCTAATTTGTTTGCAAATGCTCCCTGCATTGGCTGCCTTCCTTTCCCTGTCTCACTTCCTCACTTCTCTATGGGCTTGTTGGCATCACCTCCCAACTAAATTACTTGCACTTGGGTCTTTGCAAGCCAAGACACTGTTTAGCAGAGCAGCAAACTAAAGCTACAGTGGTCCACAGGAATTTATAAAAAGTAACATCTACTTATAACTTTAAAAATGCACCCCATGAGTTGTTTGGCTTACACAATTTTCATCTTTCCACCCCCAAGTAGACTGATGTATACACAGACCATCTTGACATAGACTCAGCCTAGAAATAAGCTATGAATTTGAAATCCAGTGAGTTGATGCGTTTTTTCCCATCAGTGCCAGCCAGACAGAGGGTGATGTACTAGATGGAAGATTTCAGAGAGAAAGAGAAGTAAAAGCATGAACAGCCAAGGTGCAGAGGATGCTCATTAATCCTCCAGCAATGACCGTGAACTGTCTAGAGTCTTCATTGGAAGAATCATGGTCACTGAGGTTATTAATATGGTGGTGCTAAAAGATGAGCAACACAGACATGTTTAGTCTCTGGATATATTCCTCTCTCCCTGCATCATCTCTCTTCCAGTTCCTAAACCTTCCATGCTAAGAAAAACATCACCAGGCATGGGGCTTTGCCAAAAACATGCATTTGCACTCCAAATGGTACCTGTCAGATGAAAAAGGCACTTTAAATAGTATACTTGCTGCCTAGTCTCACTAATGGGATGTTGTCTATTATTTACATGGAAAGTGTTAGAATGCAGACTTCGTTGTTTTATTTTTATTCAGGGTATTTTAAACAAAACACTCACTTTAATGCCAATGGGAAAAGGTCCACTTCTCTTTTTGTTCCTTTCCATCTTCCAATACTAAATTTTTGCCAAAGAGCACATATGGCCAACAGGGCTCATGCTGAGCCCAGTGTAATTCCATTTCACTCCTGTTAGAAAGTACGATCATGAGATAAAGGAGTCAGCACCTTCCAGGTAACATCATACAACCTCTTTACTTTACCAATAAGGAGAAGGAAGGCATGAATGTCTTAGATGACAAAGCTGGACAGGACTTTCATGGCTAATTCACTCCTGACACAGATGAGGAAACTGAGGCAGAGATCAGTGAAATGATTCACTCAAGACTTCATAGGAATTTAGGGACAGAATTGAGGCTAGAACTAAGAAATCTCAATTCCATACCTGCACCTCCATCAGACCACTCTCGTTAATTTTGGTTTACTGGAACTTTTGTTTCACCTGCATCTTTGTGTTATGTTAAGTTCACGTTTCTATCCTGTAACCTACTCTGGATATGGTATAGGGTGTTTCTTCTTAGAGAATGTGAAATTATACCACCTCATTTAGTGGCCTTTCCTAAAGAGTCACACTGGGGAGGAACCCTCCCACACAATGAGTTTTGTCATGGATGTCACAAGAAAAAGTCACATGACCTTTCTTTCTCTTTTCAGAAATAGCCTGAAAAAGTCAGATTATACTGCAGATCCAACATTAGTCCATTTAGTTTGATGCTTTTCCCTAATCCCAAACCATTTCCTGGGTTTAAGCCCAGGTACTGGTGTGGCCAGGAAAATGCCAGATGCCATATGGACTCCCCAGGCCACCTCCTGGATGAGGTTGGTGGCACACACCTAGGAACCAACTCATTCCAAGAGACAGAACAGATGGCATTCCAGATATGAATATGTATAATTTAGACTGCTAAGGTTGTTAAATAACTATGTGTTTTTAGATGGATTCATGAAAATCAAGAATTTTATAGCTGAAATGAAAGCCAAGTAAGGGAAACCACAAGGCACTTTCCAAAGCTGTGCATTATTTCATATTTACTGGTATTGGCCTCCATAGCATGCTGTAACCTCCAGAGAAACCACTGGAAAATAAACAGGAAGCGAGAAGTCACACTGAAACAAAGGACCTTGACTTCAGATTTCCATGCTGTGAGACCCCAGGAAGGCCAGTGATGACAGAACAAGAAGTGTGCTGAATTTCTCCTTGGCTCTACCATCTCTTTCTCTGGCCCTTACCTGAGAAGTCAACCCTGAGTATCCATCCCCAACACAAAGCATGCTTTAATCTGACTACTCCAGGAACAAGGCTTGAGGGCACAACAGTAATATAAGTCATTTGATCAGTGGAACTGGATAAGAAGATGGATTTCTAGAAATCTCCAACATAAATAGTACCCAGCATTAATACTATCTTTCATGTGCAGCTATTTCCAGTTAACAGAATATTTTCATACTTTTGATCTCCTTTGACTCGATCTTTATAACAACCCTATGAGATAAATTGAGCATGAATTCTTACCTCATTTTATGGATGAGGAAACAGAGGCTCAGAGAGGTTAAATGACCACTTGGGGATGCACAGAGGGTAAGTGGTGCCACGGGGACTTGAACCCACGACTTTCTGATTCTACATTTAGTGATGAATCTCATTTGGCATTTGCCAATGAATCAACAGCCAAAAGAGCCTTCACTGGGGAAGAATTCCAACTGCTGCTAGAACAGCATAATCCATGGATTAACTACTTTAATGAGTTAGAACATCAGGGGGTGGAATAAAGTGATATTCCCATATTCTGGAAACATTCCAAAGACAGAAACTGGATTCTTATTAGGCATCATTGATACCAGTGCTTCTCCTCTTCTTGTACCCATGACCTTTTGCTATTCCTCCAGCTAGAGGCAGAATACATTTTCCTGTTTCACTCGTGACAGATGTGGCAAAGTGACTTGCTTTACCCAATGAAATGTTAGCAATCATGATGTAAGCAAAGACTCAAAATGAACTTGCTTAGTTGAGTTTGTCTTCTTGTAGTCTTATTACCTGCCCAGTGTAGCTCACTAAACCAAGGGAAAATATGTGTGTGCAGATAGAGACATAATCTGCAACTTTAAGCTGAGCCCATCTGAAGCTCAGCCTAGATCAACCAACCTCTATCCAACCAGTGACACACAAGCAAGAAAAAAAGTTGAAACTACTGAGCTTGGGGCTGATTTGTTATACAGAAATAGCCAACTGGTATTTTACCTTTCTTTCATCTTCCCAATTTCAATTCAATGTAGATAGGTGTTGCCCTTTGTTATCTGTACTCCCTGTTTTTTGTTTTGTTTGTTTTTTTTTTTTGTTTTTTGTTTTGTTTCCCAGACAGCAAATCATCAGCTCTTCCTAAGTCTTAGATTAGCAAGAGTTTCAATATCAGGATTGGTATCATCATAGGTTTATGAAAAACTATTATTAAGTACCCAAAAGGTAGTAAAAACAAGCTAGGTAAAGTTATACTTGCAAAAAAAAAGCACCATAGAAGTCAAATGAATATTTAATGAATGATTGAAAACTTCGGGCATTTGAAGGTTATTTTATAATTAGGCTGTTAGTGAAAACACATTGCCATTAGACAATATTTCCCATGTGCCTCTTTTCATAGTGACCTGGTGCTCTATATGCTAGGAAGAAAGACCACCCATCCCCTAATGGCTTATTGACTAAAGCAGACAACACAGATGCAGGCAACTGGTAGAAAACATTGTATAGGTAACAGATAAATAGATAAATCAAGGGCAAGTTTAAATATTTTATTTGGTCTGATTCTGCCATTTTAGCTTTGTTGGATGCATTCATAGTGTCCAAAGCCCCAAAAAACCCAATTCTTCTGACTCCTTAGGAACCTGCGACAGGCTTCCATCTATAGAAAATTATACACTTTTCTAGGTGTTTAAGAAGTTCAAATCCCCTAGTTCATCAGCTGTCCCAAGGGGTGGTTGAGGGCAGGAGTGGTATCAATACCAGCCCACTGATGGAAGAAGGATGTGGCTGTTCATCAGTTATTTGAGGACAGTTTCCTGGAGATGCTAGAAAAACTATGCCTCGCACCTGGCCAGCACTCAAAAATATTTGCCAAATGAAAGGAGGGAAGAAGATAGGAACTAGCCTCTGCCCTACCCAGTCTTCCATCCTTCCACTCTGTTTCATCTCAGTTTGATCAAAACTCATCCATTTGTCTGCTCCCTCCAACTCCTACTGGTTCCAGCCATATGATTCAGCCATCACAAATATCTGAATTTGTTCACTGATCACATTTCCTCCCTAGTCCCTGGCACAGTGCTTGTTTCACACTTCTCTCTCTCTCTCTCTCTCTTTTTAAAAAAGATTATACTTATTTGAGAGAGAGAGAGCACAAGAGAGAAAGCACAACCAGGGGAGAGGGGCAAAAGGGAAAGGGAGAAGCAGACTACCTGCTGAGCAGAGAGCCCAACAATGATGTGGGGCTCGATCCCAGGACCCTGGTTTCATGACCTGAGCCAAAGGCAGAAGCTTAACTGACTGAACCCCCCCAGGCAGCTGACTGACTTGACTCTTGCTAGCTGCAGATTTTCCTTTTAGCTCTCAACCCCATTTTTATGTGCTCCAGAACACTGTATTTTGTACACAGCCTCCATCCTGGCCGTCACTCCAGAAGGATTCTCAGTTTCCTTTTTAAAATTCTTTCTAACAGCATCATGCTGGGCTTGACTGTTATACTGCTTACAAAGCACCCTATTGCACACTGACTCATCTGCGCCTCACCACAGTGCTCTCAGGTAGACAGCACAATCTCACCTGTACAAAGGAATACTTGGTGGAATACAAAGAGGGTCCCAGAGTTGGTATACAGAGCAACCAAAATGCAAACCCAGTTTTCCTGTCTCCAACTCTGGAAGATATTTCTTTGCATTATGGTAGTTTAAAAAGTACTATCACTGCTAAAAGTCTCAGACATCTTTTATAACATTCCAAACTTAGGAGAGAAAAAAACAATAATTGCTAAGTACAGGAACTAGTTATTATGGCTCAAAAAATGGCCACAAGAAGATTGATCCATTAAGAATGTTCAAATTTGCCCAAATGGCTGTCAGTGATATTCCAACACATTGATACAGATCTTGTGATTCTGGGTTCATTTAGCAGGATTCCCTCTTCCAAAAATAACTAATAAGCCTTAGTGGGTAGCATAAACTTAAGTACAAAAGCCCTGAACTCTATAAACCTCAACTTCCAGCCATGCTTTCAGAGGGGATTAAAGAAATGTCAGGGGAGACCAAAGGTTGGCACCACACCGTGAACCACTCAACATCTACTGGAACTTACTACCTTTATAAATATTTACATGACAGAGTAATGGAGCATTTGGAGGACCCTAAAAACTGCATCTTTAGAAGGTATCCAGCTTTCCCAGGGGCCATTGTCCAATCTGATTCCACTTTGAGATCATTTCCAATAACCAGCTTAAGCTTGAGATGGTAGAAAAGTTCTAGGTCTGGAGATGACAAAGGTTCAGCTACTGGCTGTTCCACTAAACTGTGTGAAGTTGAGCAAATTCCTTGGCCTATCCCAGCCTCATCCTTTCCACAAATATGTATTGAGCACCTAGAAAGGTCCAGGCACTGGGAATTAGAATAAATAAATAAACATATAAGGAACTTAAAACAGTAAGTAGATTTGCAGAGAGAGAGAGAGAGAGCAGAGGTGCTATGGATAAGATGCTATTTTGGATAGGATGCTGTATTTCCCCTTTGAGATAAAGGGGGAAGAGAATTCCAGGTGAAGGAGATGGCATGTGGGAAAGTCCTCAAGTAGGGGGACTCTGGTGTGTCCAGAGAACAGAAAGAAAGCCAGTGTGGGCTGGAGCAGATGGGAAGGGAAGAGAGTGGAAGGGTAGAAGACCACCATCAGAAGGTCTTTTAGGCTGGGTAATAATTTGGGATGGGAAGCCATGGGTGGGATCTGAGCAGGTGACATTATGATCCAACTTAGTTTCCAGGAGCATAATTTTGGTAGCTGTATGAGGGCAGGCCAGACTTTTCCTCATCAGGAAGCAAAGTGGTAGGGACTAGAGAAATCAAGTGGGCTTCCCACTGCCCCTGTATGAGCTGAGATGCCCTTATATCCTTTGCTGAGCAGGTCACTGCCTGTCCTGCTGAGGCATGTCTAGACCTGTGACAGGTCTTTCCATTCCAGAGACCCTGAGCAGCGCCATTCCCCGGTCATTAGCATACTAGTGACTAGGGAAGGACAGATTCCAACCACAGCAGGAGAGCCGGCAAAACCGGGGGAGACCCCACTGGTAGCCGCAAGACATTAGGGTGGATTTTCAGAGATGGACCCTTTAAGTGATTTCAGACAGAGAGGACCCGATTGGCTACTTTTCATTTCCATCCCGCCACCAGCTTTCTTCCCAAAAAATCATCTGGTAAAGCCAGTAGGGTTAAGGCACTTGGCCTTTGCCTGGCAGAGTGACGGTTCAGGGGATGCCCGACACTTTCAGATCTTACTTTCTTTTCTGGGTCACCTGCTTGGTGCGAATTTACCCAAATACATGAGTTTGTTATTTTAGAGTTACGCATTATACCTACAGTTCTCCTCTCCTGCAGAAATTCGAGCTAAGTATTGGGGCAGAGCTCCCCGCGTTTGAGACTTAGAGCTTGGCAAGGCCCCTGGAGTCCCGGCCCTCCTTCTGGAGCCAGCCAGCCGCACCGCCGCGCTAAGCCACTTGGAGAATCCTGAGTCATTTCACCATTTCTGTTTCTCCCCCTTTCCCCGGACAACGTTCCCGACGCAAAGGAACACTGCAGCTCTGCGAGCTCCTCCTTCAAGCAGGGCGGGCACCCGCACCCCCCTGGCCTCCCTCCAGCAGCCGCGGCTGGGCATGCGGGCGGAAGGTCGGGGAGCCAGCAGCCCCGGGCGAGCAGAAGGCGAGGGCGCGGGAGGCGAGGCGCGAGCAGGCCGGGAAGGGGAAAGAGGGACACGGCAATGGGGCGAGGGCGTGGGCGGGCGGGCTCCGGCAGGCTGTGCCGCAGTGAGTCGGGTGGCGGTGATTCGTTCGCGGGTGCAGGCGGGGAGGCGGGGTTCCTGACTCACTGCGGCACAGGCGGGGCTGGCGCGGGCCCGGGCTGGGGCTTGGGCCTCCCCCGCGCCCCTGCAATCTGCTCAGGAGGCGAGGGGCGCCGGCGAGGCATCCCTTGGGTCAGGGGTCCTCCTGTGGGCTTTCCGAACAGCCTGTGCTCATTTCCGCGGGAGCCCTCGGGGCGCCGTATTGTCACCGTACAGTCACTGTTTGTTTATTTCCACATCTGCCCCAGGAGACTCCGTTAGGGCAGAGCTTTCTAATCCACCCTCTGATGGATTCCGGGGCCCTCGCACTTGGCACAGTGCCTAGCACGTCGTCACGACTTGGGGGGATCAGTAAACAGCAGTGGAAGGAAGGGAGAAGGAGCGGGGAGGAGGGAGACAGGGCACGAGAGAACAGAAACGGAAGCAGACTCGAGCCTCCATTTCTGCAAAAGTGCCAAACATCTCCCCGTGTGCTACAGGGGTTAAAGCCGCGGTGGGCGACAGGTGAGGATTCGACTTAGCTGCCCCTCGCACACTTGGGGCATCATCCCCAGTGTTTTTGCTCCTAGAATGATAGTGATGGTGGTCAGGAGGGAAGAAAAGGATAAGGAGGAAAGGAGTCGTCTCGCCCTTAGAAATGGCAAGGGTCATAAACACTCCATTGGCTCAAGCCAGCAGTTGCCCCCAAAGGCAAAGCAGGTTGGTGGCCCCTCTGTTCTTTATCATCATAACCTCAGCATCTGCAGAGCCTGGAGGATTCTCAAACAGCATCCCATTTTACAGGGGGGCTCCCTCATTTGCCCAAGTAGAGGAAGACAAGACAGGAGGCGATGTGTTGGGCCTTGAATTTCCAATCCATTACCTTGACTACTGCATCCCACTGCCTCTCCCTGAGCATCCCCCCCCCACCCCGACCCCCCGCCCCTGGTTTCTCTAAGGTGAAAGTTCTGGGGGAAAACCCACATTGTGATTTGTTCAGGGCCTGGTCCCTGGTAAAGGAAAATGTGAAATTCTGGGTGCAGCTACCCAGGCAGCCAGAAGGCTCTGAAACCCCCACCCCCTCCCCCACCCGGGGCAGTGAGCAGCTGCCAGTCCTTCCCCCCACCCCCAACACCAAGCTTTCTGGGGCAGCTCTTCGCACCCAGAGGAGTGTCTCTTGCAGCTCCAAAAACAGATTTTGCCATCTCATCCCCACATTTGCAGTCTCAAGTTGGCCTCTCGTGATTGGCCAGAACTTTTCCTCACTAGAAAGATGAGGAGAATCTGCCTCCTCCAACCAGCTGGGAGGAAAACACTGTGCAGAAGCCAAGATGCAATGGCTGTCTCACCCGCCTCTGATGGGGTACAGGGGAGTCAGGCAATGATGCCAGGGACCCAACCCCAATGTTCTCTACGCTTGACCCTGGGAGCGGTGGCATCTGAAAGGGTAGTTAAACTTGTACCTTCCATTCTGCAGTTGGGGGGGTGTCATAATGGGTTCTTCGACTTTCTGGAGCAAAAGACTTCTCAAATTTAATCTCAAAAGTTGTCATCGGGGCTGGCAGCTCATGTACACAGCAGATGGTTACTAATATGGTTCAAATTGGGGGCAATCAGAGCTTCCTGTCTGCCTACCCCTGTTCACTCCCATATCTACTGCACCACACTGACTCATAGCCTTCTCCACTGTGGGAAAGTCTACCCTGAGAGATGCAGTCTTTTGGAGTGACCCACAGCACTTCAAGGCTTTCTCCAGGGTAAAGGCTTAATTAGCTATTAATATCCCGAATGCAGCCATTCTTTGCCTTGACAGTTCATTAGAATCACCTGGAGAGTTTAAATGAAGACTGACACCCAGGCCACACCTTAGACCAAGTAAATCACTGTTTCTGGTGATACTGTCAGAAAGTTCCCCCAGGTGACTACAATGTGCTGTCAGATTGGTAACCACTGTTGTCATGGTAACTGCTGGTTTTGCCTGCCCACAACTATTCTCCTTTCTAGTAATAGCACCTGATGTTCCTCTGGAAGCCCCACTCTCTCTTGATCCACTCCTTTCAGTGATACTAACCCCACCATCTCCTCCTGTACTGTGTTTTTTGGGGTGGCAGGGGGCCAGTAAACAGGTCACAAGTCTGACCAATGAGCATGTTCCATTCCCCTGTAGAAAGTTAAATGGGTCAAGCAGGACATGTGACACAAAGAGGTCCAGTGAGAATTGGCCTCAAGACTTTTGCTGAAAACGAAGGGGATGGTCTCTCCGTGCTGTGATTATTCAGCAGAAAACAGAATGCGTCTTGGGCTCACAGCAGCCATTTTTGTCACCACAGGGAGAAAGCCTGCCTGTAAATTAAGGCAACGTGGAGGAAAAGAGAGACTACTGATGCAGTGAAAGAGACTGAAACCTGATTAAAACCATGCCCGAAGCCAGATAACCTTCAGTAGCAGAAACAAATAAATTCCTCTTTTTACTCAAGCCAGTGTGAGCTGAGTTTTCTATGATGTGCCACATCACAGCAGAATTAACCTGTTACATAACTAGATGTTACTTGAAATGCAAAGAACAGGGTCCTGACCTGAATGAGCTTAGATATTCATGGTGAATGGTCCCAGGCACCTAAAGACAGCAAGAGGAGGCTGTCCACCTCCAAGGTGAGGGGCTTTCAAAACAAAGGGGTGCTGAAACTAAGGACAGATATATCCCAGCCCATTGTTTTCTTTCATGAACCTCAGGAGTCAAGATTCTCTCAGTCTTAACGAAATAAGAAAATGCTTGAGGCAGAAGTAAATAGGTCCAAGGGATAATGCGTGAATTAAATTTTAACCCTGTCTGCTAGAGCTTTTTAAATAGCCAATATGAGAATGACATAGGAAGTTATATGGTCAAACAAAAGCTGTCCGCAAACCATCAAGACAAGGTCCTGGTCGCTTTCTTGGTCAGGGGTGCTTGCCTGGAAGATGTGCCCTCTGTCTGAAGGCACAAGTGAGAGCCAAGTCATTGACTCACCGAATTTTCAATTTGGAAGTCACATCAATGACTGCAAAACTAACTACCCTTAAGCTTGGTAGCTGATACAAATGATTTATTTGACTCCTTATTCTGTAGGTCAGCATCTGGAGTTCGGGTCAGCTGGGCTGTTCCAGTCTCCGCTGGGCTCACTCTTGTATCTGCAGTTTCTGTTCAGCGAAGGGGCTCTGTTTCTGAAACTGGTTGGCTGTTGTTTGAGGCCCGGGGCGGGTGACTGGGCCTTGTGTCCCTCATCCTTCAGCACCCCAGTCTGGGGTTATTAACTGGAGGCAGGGTTCCAAGAATGAAAGAAAACTCACACAAGGAATCTTGAGATCTAGGCTCGGTACTTGCATTTGTCATTCTGTCACATTCTATTTGTCAAAGCAAGTCACAACTCCACTTTCTGACAGGACGAGTTGCAGAGGCCCATGGCAGTGGACCAGTGAGAACTCAGAGATGGCGGGACCCATCATGTCCCATTTGACGGTCAGCCAGTGGGCTTAAGTCCCCTTGACTATGGAGGATAAGTCTGGCCCCCATACTCTGTTTACTATACTTCTTTTTTTGGTTATTTCCCATACTTAGTTATGTAGGTTTGCCTGACTCCTGGCAAAATCTCCATGAAGTAACTAAGGCAGACAATGCCTAAATCTGCTACTTTAAATTAAAGAAATGGATACTCTTATTCTCAAGGTCACCCATCAAATATATTTGGATTCTTTCTCTGGATCAGCTACTGTGACAGAACAGAAAATAGGTCAGATATGTCTATACACACAAAGCATCAAGTTTACCATTTAAACGACGGGTCCAAGACGGTTTTGAACCAAGACCAACCTATTCTTCCTCTGGACATACTTCTCATCCCCAGTTGCTGTTATGGTTTTCCTAATTCTGGTCAGCGTATAAAAGCCAGCTGTTTATACTTCTGATGGGAGCAATTTATATTAAGTTATGGAGTTTTCAGCCTACCCTCATTCCCTTTCCTACCCCTGCTTTGGAGAATTTTCTCTTGACTCTTCAGCTTTGTCACCTCTCCTCTGGAGAGTTTTGTCTTTGCTGGGTTGAGTCCCAGGCTTCTAGTAACAGCTGAATCTGGATAATGGAGAGAACAAGTTTGGGAGAAGCAGGAGGAAAAGACTGAGAGAATGATGACAGAGGGGAGCCATGGGCAGTGGGGGGCTTCAGAAAGAGCAGAGGTAGGGAATAGAAAGAAAGGGATTTACAGAATAAGAAAGTCCAGAAAAGCTATAGGTTTTATGAAAATTAGAGAGAAGAAACAATCTTTTAAAATGCTGTGCTGAGAGGGGCGCCTGGGTGGCTCAGTGGGTTAAAGCCTCTGCCTTCGGCTTGGGTCGTGATCCCAGGGTCCTGGGATCAATCCCCATATCCCCACTCTCTCGGGGAGCCTGCTTCCCCCTCTCTCTCTGCCTGCCCCTCTGTCTACTTGTGATCTCTGTCAAATAAATAAGTAAAATCTTTTTAAAAATGCTGTGCTGAATTATAAATTGGATCTCTTTTGTTTTATTTTTCTTTCAGATATCCAAGTTAAGTTTACCCTACCTTTTATTTTGATAACTTTTTGCTGCTAATTTTGTTGAGTTTTTTTAATGTAACATTTGGCAAGCTTTGACCACATGAAAACTGGAAATTTAGTTGGGACAAATTTAATTAAGAATCATTATGTTCCCTGGCAAGACGACCAAATTCTGTACCTTTAGTAGATATGTGATAAAAAAAATCAGTCATCCTTTTTCTCAAAAACAAAGACAAAACAAAACTCCCCAAACTCCATATTTCTTTCAGATCTCACTGGTTTTTCCTTAATGATTTTTTTTTCTGTCCCAAGATCCCATTTAGGATGTCACATTCATTCAGCTTTTATGTCTTCACTTGCTCAGACTCTCCTATTTTTTTTTTTTTATAACCTTGATATTGAGGAGTCCTGGTCAAATGTTTTGTAGAATGTCTTTCCTTTTGTTTTGTTTTTTTTTCTTTTTCTTTTCTTTTTTTTCATGGTTAGCCTTGGGTTATGGGTTTATGGAGAATGACCACAGAGGCAAAGTGGGATTTTAAAAAACATATCATATCATGAATCAATATGACTTATCACTGATGATGTTAACCTCGATCACCTGGCTAAGGTAGTGTTTGCCAGGGTTCCCCACTGTAAAGGTACTTCTTTCTCCCTTTCCATAACTGCATTCTTAGGAAGTGAGTCACTCTGTATAACCCATCCTTTAAAAGTAGGACATTCTCCCTTTTGCCACAGTAAAGAATTGTATTTACTGCAATTTCTCTTCAAGTTCAGAATGGAAAAGGAGATAATTCTCCAAAGCACAATAGTGCAGTATAGTGTAATGTGCTGGGAATTCCAGCAGGCATATCAGAGATTCTGAAACAATGAAATGGAAAGCCACGTGATGCTGAAAGGGATGTGTGGAAATGAAGGGAGAAAGTTTACCAGATGTTCTTCCTGGGAGACTTTGGAGACAGGTACCTGGAGAGGATAGTCCCAATGTTTTCTGGGCCACTCGCTGTGAGAAGTCCCTGTGCTACATCTTTGAGGAAATGTATAGTAAAGATTTTCATTTGTCTCCAAGGCATCAGAAGCCACACTGCTCTCTTCCAGGCCAAGAGTGGTCCACAACAGAGTCTTCTCACACTTGGGTTGTACAGGCAAATGATAAATCAGGCTATGTCTCGCTCTGGAGTGAGAAATACACAGTCAAAGGCTAGATCAAGCCTATTATGTAATTTCTTGACCCTCATGGAAGTTTTTAAATAGTATCATGGAAGAAGGGTTTTTTTTAATTTTTAAAAAATTTTTAATAAACATATAGTGTGTTTTTATCCCCAGGGGTACAAGTCTGTGAATCGCCAGGTTTACACACTTCACAGCACTCACCACAGCACATACCCTCCCCAATGTCCATAACCCCACTTCCCTCTCCCCAGCAACCCTCAGTTTGTTTTGTGAGATTAAGAGTCACTTATGGTTTGTCTCCCTCCCGATCCCATCTTGTTTCATTTATTCTTTTCCTACCCCCCAAACCCCCCATGTTGCATCTCCACTTCTTCATATCAGGGAGATCATATGATAGTTGTTTTTCTCCAATTGACTTATTTCGCTAAGTATAATACCCTCTAGTTCCATCCATGTCATCGCAAATGGCAAGATTTCATTTCTTTTGATGGCTGCATAGTATTCCTCATGGAAGGAGTTTTTTGCAACATCATTCCTTCCACAGCTACTCCCCATTATTTATCTGAACATGCAAATGGTAAAGTGGCTGGTGGTGACATCTTTGCATTGTCCAAAGATTGGACTCTTTTGTGAGTCTTTTATTCCTTGACTATTGCTTTTTACTTATATTGGACTCCACTGTGACCCCTGTATTCTTTGATCATTGCTATTTACCAAAAATTTTATATAGACACATATATATATATGTGTGTGTGTGTGTGTGTGTGTATGTGTGTGTGTATGTATTAGTAGATAACAAACATTTATATATACACATATATAATATGTATATTATATATAAAATTATATGTATTTATATATACACATATATATCACATAATTGTCTTTTATGTTTCTACCACAGAGACAAAGATTGTTCCCTACTCAACAGCCTCTGAGTGGTTGTTTGGTCTTTGCTCTCTTCATCATATACATCTGTATTAATAAAAGTTCAAAGAACATGCAAGCTTCCACTAGAAAGATTATTCCAGTGTTTAGGGAAGCAATAAACATGTTCTAACAAGAACCTTGCAGTCAGCAAAACAAGGTGTGTGGTAAATAGGTCCTTTCTTGGGAAGGGGCAGAGCCCCAGGGTGTGTGCTGCTGGTGCTTCCAAGGAGACCAATCAAATTAATAGTCTGGTAGGTATCCACAGAGCTCCTTGGCTGGGGGGCAGAAGCAGGACCCTAAACAGGTGCCCCTTTCCACCATTCCTGGGCCCAGTCTCATTTCCAGGCCAAGCGGTGGCAATAGGAAGTACAATAGTTCAATCAAGCATCTCGGGGCCCTCTGTGGACTAAAAACGCAAGGAAATTTAGTTATGAAGAAAAGAAATACCTATAGTTTTTAAAGCACCAGTCTTAAGCCTGGGACAAGCAAACAGTCTCAGTGATTCAATTACTCTTAGTCAGACACCAGTTTCCAAGTGATATTGTGGTGCCAAATCAGCGCCCTCCCCCCATGGGTTTATTAGAGTGAAGACATTTTAATGCTGTTTGTTATCTACTAATAACAGTAATGTCATCAGTGACAATGGAGCAAACCATTTAGTGTCTGCCATCTGTGTGTGGGGAGGCAGGTGTCCTTTCTTCTTCCATCTGTGTTTTTACTGGTCTCTGAGGCCATCTTTGCCTTGAGAAGGAGCAAGGTTGGCAGCCTGGATGCTCGTTTGAGTTAGTAACTGAAATATGTTGGTCACCTAAATCTATACTTCACAAAAGTCTCCAACTGGCTAATTCCTGGGCCCCCAGCGCTCCAGGTTGGCTTTTAAGACAGATGAGAAATGGTCAAACTCAGCAAGCTCCTTCTCTTGGGTCCACAATAAAATCAATAGCATCCTACAGGAAAACAGAAAAAATTATTTGTTTCAGTATCAAAATCTGGAGTGGGGTGGTGTATACACCAGAGAAGAAGACCATCCTTAGAAAAATCTATCCCAAAGCCAGACGCAATCTAATTCTTAGCCAGGAGGAAGCACTGGTGTGCTGCCTCAATGGTCTGGATGGCAATGCTCTGGAAGACAAGGATGGCTCAGCTTTGGAAAGAATCTAAATCTCTATCAGATAAAAATGTCTATACTGGCCCATCCCCTTATTCTCCCAGTGGTAGGGCTGAGTATAGGATTGCTGTGCTTGCCACATTTGGCTTGTTCAACTGTCCCAACCATCCTGTTGACCTTTCTCCATCCTGAATCCACAACGAATTGGCTCTTAGGTGGGAAGGGAAAGGCAGAAAGTAACTCAATAACATTATCATCTAAATCATTTCTAATGAGTTGGCATATTAACACTTGTCACTTAGTTTAAAAAAAAAACTTCTTATTATTTAAACTATATGACTCCTGTCCATTTACAATTGTAATGAAACTAGTCTTCTTTAGTTAAAATTTTTTAATTGAAAAGTAATACATACTTATTATAGAAAATATAGCTAGTATTACCCATAATGCCAGGAGCCACAGAACAGTTAAATTTTATATGTGTATGTGTACTTATAAATATATATGCATATATAGTTTTATACCCCACTTAATTAATTTAACAGTGTATTGTGAACATTTTGTCATGTCATGAAATAATTCTTAAGAACCTGAATTTAATAGCTGTTTAATACTGCCCTAAAAGGTGTGCCAATTTTATTATTCTGAGACAGTTAGAGTTTTCCCATTTTTTATAGTAAATAATGCTTAATATTTGCCTGCAGACTCCAAAACACTAAAATTTCCTTTTTTCCTTATTTTTCTTTATTTATTAGTTATGATAGTAGGATCAGAATTTTGGCACTGAACAAAGCCTTAGAGATAATATCTCTCACTCTATTTTAAGGAACTGTACTTTGAGATGTTTTTAAGATCACAGCAAATTAGATGGAATGATGAAACAAACATTAATTAATTATATCTCCTTCATAATTTTAATTAAAGTAATTAGAATAAAGCTGAAGTCTAGTTTATTCTATTTATCTCATTTTTTTCCCTTTCAAACAGTCATAAATATGATGTATATCACCCAGTCAGATTTTTATATTTTTGCCACATACATATGGGAAATATATGGAGTTGCTTTTTCATATGACTAAATATTATCAGGCTGAATGTAATATTTTTCTATTTCTTTTTCCATTCAAGATTTTTAAAAATCTGTCTATATTGATTCATATGATTCTCGTTCATTCATTGTAACAGCTGTATAGCATTCTATCATGTGAATATATAATCTGTTTATCCATTCCATTTTTTCACAGCTGTTCAGGTTATTTCCTCATTTTCTCCATACAAAGAGTGTTGCAGTTTGTATGTGATTTGTTCATGTGCAAGGCCAGCATTCTTTCCATATTTGCCTGATGTATTAAGCACCTTTTCCATCTCCTTGTTTCCAACCTTTCTGGGTCTTGTATATCTCTGGAAAGCAGCAAATAGATGAATATTTTTTTTAAAGATTTTATTTATTTATTTGACAGAGAGAGAGAGAGAGAGATCACAAGTAGGCAGAGAGGTAGGCAGAGAGAGGGAGAAGCAGGCTCACCGCTGAGCAGAGAGCCTGATACGGGGCTCGATCCCAGGACCCTGAGATTATGACCTGAGCCGAAGGCAGAGGCTCAACACACTGAGCCACCCAGGCACCCCAATAGATGAATATTTTTAAAAACCAATATGATTGTCTGCACCTTTTATGTAATCGATTTGTATTATTTTAATTACTGATATATCTGTACTCTCTGCCATCTTAATTTGTGCATTCCATTTTGGAGATTCTCTTTGCTTCTTCTCCCTGTCCCTGAATTTTTTTGGATCCATCTCCTTCGGCTTCTTATATTGGTTGAGATGTCACATTTTGTTTCTACTATTTTAGTGGTTAACCTTAAAGGTTTAAGATGTATACTTAAGAAACCTCAAGTTTGGGGCACCTGGTTGGCTCAGTTGGTTAAGTATCCAACTCTTGATGTTGGATTAGGTTAGGACATGATCTCAGGGTGGTGAGATTAAGACCTATGTGGGGTTCTGCACTGGGCATGGAGTCTGCTCGAGGTTCTCTCCTTTCCCTCTGTGCACCCTTGTCCACACCCCACTAGTGTGCACTTTCTCTCGCCCAAAAAAAAAAAAAAAAAGGAAATCTCAAGTTAATCTGCATCTTTCTCCTTCTCCCAAATAGTACAAATCTTAGTAATGCACTAACTCTGACCTTCTAGCACTCATGCTATTATATTCTAGTACATTAGTTCTGGCATTTCTATGTGTTTGAGATGGAAGGAGAGATTTCCTGGGTCAGGTCAACCTTCCATTGGAAGTCACAGAATAGAATTTCCAAGTATTGAATTTTTGAAATTTTCTGGATAGATATGAACCAAAATATTGATAGTAATGGTTTCAAAAATGTATGATTGCAAGTGCCTTTTAATTCTTTTCTGTTATATTTTTCTATATGTCCTCTTTTTTCCCCATAATGAAAAAGTAAAAAGAGAGAGAGAAAGAAGAAAGACAGAAAAAGAAAATAAAGGAAAGTAACTTTCTTTACTGTTTCATTTTCATTTTGTACTGGTTTTCTTTCTTTTCTTTTTTTAAGATTTTATTTTTAAGTAATCTCTACACCCAGTGTGGGGCTCATCACAACCCTGAGATCAAGAGTCCCATGCTCTATCCCCTGAGCCGATTAGGCACTCCCTTCTGTGATTTTAGTTTTAACTAATGACAGGTTATAGTTCTAAATTCACCAGTGAAGGATAGCTCAATTGCCCCCATGTATCACTTATCAATTGACAGACACAACAATGCTACAAAACAAATGATCTTAAAACCCCAACAGCACACAACAATGAGTATTTATTTCTCACACATCTGTATCGGCTGGTATTGGTCTGAATTGCTTATATGACTGGTATGGTAGAATAATGGTATCCAAAAGTGTCCCTGCCCTAATCCCCAGAACCTGTGAATATATTACCTTACATGGTGAGAGGGATTTTGCAAATATGAAATCAAGTTAAGGATATTGAGACGAAGAGAGAATCTTTGATTATCTGGGTGGTTCTGACATAAACACAAGAGTCCTTATAGGAGGTTGGCAGGAGGTCATACAGGAGAAGATGCTATGTTGCTAGCTTTGAAGATGGAGAAGGCATTCATGAGTCAAAGAAATATAGGCAACTTTTAAAAGCTGAAAAAGGCAAGGAGATAGATTCTCCTCTATAGCCTCCAGAAGGAACGGAGCTCTGTGTACCCATTTTAGACTTCTGACCTCCAGATCTATAATAATAAATTTGTGCTGTTTTAAGCCACTAAAATTATGGTAATTTGTTAGAGTGGCAATAGAAAACTAATACATCTTGAGATGTCTGGCTGTCAGATGATCTAAGATGACTTCAGCTTGGGATGACCAGGGTGACTCAGCTGTCTTCCACATAACCCTTAAGCCTGGGCATGTTTTCATGATGGGGGAAGACACAAAAGTACAAGCAAATGGAAGCACAGAAGACCTTTTGAGACCTAGGCATAGAACAAGGACATATCCCTTCAGATTCATTCTATTTACTAAAGCAAGTCACATGGCCAACTCCAGAGTCAGATTCAGGAGTGTGGAAATAGACTCTGCCCTAGACCCTACCTTGTTAGAAAGAGGAGTTATGAAGTCACATGACAAAAGACATGGATGTAAGATGGGCAAAGAATTAGGGCAAATGATGCAATCTATTATAATGAATTAAACAGTCATATTTGAGTAAATGATTAAGTACTTCTAATTCTAGATGTTCTAACAAGGTTGTATCCCTTCTTTCTCAGTTGGTCTCATAATCTGATCTACCCTTCTAATATGAGGTTTGGGTATAGGTAGAAGTTCACATTCTTCCTTACATGTGGTTCTCTGCTGACCCACTGAGCTCAAATTTGTCTCACTTTACCTCGCAAAATTCTGAGATTACATCCAGCACTTATGGGTCTTATGTAATTCATGATGTGATCTGGCTGAATTGTTCTACTTTTAGGCTCTTAATGGTGATGCTCCTCCTTGGGACATGGCAATGATTTCCATTCAACTTTGATTTTGAGGGGCCCACCCTGATGCCCTCTACTACAAAATCACCACATCCTTTACTAGAAGGATCCCCTTGATTCAGGTCATAAGGCAGCTACTTCAATTATCATATGTGCCCCTCTGTCACATACTCCCTGGGGCTTACAGGGGATTCTGAATGCCTTACAAAGCATTCTCAGGCTAAAACAGGTGGTATAAACTTTCCTGAAGATTTAACCACATCTTGCCATGTGTCCTTGTCTATTCTGCTTTTACTTCTTCTTTTTGGCATAGGACTCTTCTAATAATCTTGAAATTTTCCTTGGATCTGTTCATTAAAATTGAGACATAATTCCCTCCACGCTGGAACTTCTCCAAAACAGCATGGTTATTTCTCCCATTGTATTATCTCAGATGTTTTTGGCTCTAAATAACAGAAAGTTTGGCTCAAATTAGATTAGAGAAATAAAATTATTATGTCACAAAAGAGGAAGTCTAGCATTAGGGTTGTTTGGTTCAAGACCTTAGTAATATCACATTATCCGCTGGAATATGGGTTCTTTCCATCTCTTCATTCTGAGAGCTACACTGTTGACCTCATTCTAAAACTGTTTTCCTGCTAGCTCAGAAGTTGCCTGTGAATCATACTGGGAGTCTGCTTCATCCATCACCAATGGAAGAGAGAAGGAGAACATTTTTCTGTAATCTTATATTAAATTTTTTTCCCTTTTCATTGGACCAACTCAAAACAAGTCAGAGTAGACAGAAGAATGGCTTGTGTTGATTGGTAAAAACCTGAATTTCTGAACCAATTGCCATGAAGATGGTTGAGATCACCATAATTTGGTTCGACTAATGCTCCACCCCTGTTACTGGAGGTAAATTCAGTTTCCCTAGTCACACAGACTATGTAAAGTAAAGATGGACACCTAAAAAAGTCTTCATTCTACCAATAAGAAGATAAACACTTATGGATGTTTACTCTACAACAATAATGTTCCCTAAAAACACATTTCAAAAGGGTTTTCTTAAAGGACTTTTTTTATTTATTTGAGAGAGAGAGAGAGAGAGAATGAGAAGGGGGAGCAGAGGGAGAGGGAGAAGCAGACTCCCCATTGAGCAGGGTGCCCAACCCAGGCTCCATCCTAGGACCCCGAAACCAGGACCTGAGCTGAAAGCAGTTACCTAAATGACTGAGCCACCCAGGCAACCTACAAAAACGTCTTTTTTTTTCTTTTTTAAAAATATCTACTAGAAAGAACCAGTACATTCTTATCTGACCTCTTGTCCTACAGTTTCTGTCTCACCTCTCTTTTAGTAGTGAGAAACTTATTACTCCTTTCTGTCTCATTGAAACTTCTCTTTAAATATACACTAAATTCTCTCTACCTCTGGCTTATTGTGAAACCCTGTATTTAAACTTCAATTCCCCTTACGATGTAAAGGAAAGGTTGGAAATTTTAAAATTCTTTTTTTCTTTGTCAACAAAAGCTAGTTTTTTAAACTGTTGTTTACCAGACAGAACACCCTGTATAATGATGACACTCAGCATTTGTCTTGGGGGCATCTGCCATCCTCATGAAGATATAAATGCCAGTAAGCCAATGAGTGGAGTGTACAAAGGCAGCAAGACAAACAGAATCAGGATGTATTACAGAAATATAGCAAAAACAAAAATAAAAACAAAAACAAAAACAAAAAAACCCCAACCCACATCACATTGCTTGCCTGATTTTTCCTCCAGGCAAAGAAGATTAGACCTTTCAAATTTCAGACAATGTCAACTCTGCCCATGTTGCTTAACAACCAGTCTGAATTACTTTCCCCAGTAATTCTCTAGTTTACCATTATATTGGCTTCCTTCCTAGAAATTATTAGAATTTGTAATTATCTCTTTATTTGTAATTATGCCTATTTATTTCCTTGCTAGTCTATTTCCCATTTCCTGCACTAGAATGTAAGAACCATGAGGGTAGAGAGTTCAGCTATACCATTCACTACTTCATCTCCAACATCTATCAGAGGACCTGGCACAAAAATAGACATTCAGTAATTATTAGTTGGATGAGTAAATGAATGGATGAATGAATAACCTTTTTTTCTCTTTCTAAATTAAACAACTCTTAATGGATCTTCAGATCCATTATCTTAGTGGATTCTCAGAATAAAATTACTCTTTTCACTAGATAATAATAATGATAGCGGTATCTGAGTACAGAGATGTTAAGTGACTTGCTCAAAGACACACAGTAAGTGTTAAATATGAATCTCAAACTCAGGTCTTCTGTCTCAAATTCTGTGCTCTCTCCATTCTGACCCATGGTTTAAGGTTCTCAAACCTTAAGGACCACTTCCACGGTTATATATGGTAGAAAGCCCTCTCTTTCAAAGAGAACAGAATGAGCAATGTTAGGGAGGTAAGAGGCAACAGGAAGCATTCTGGGAGATCTGTGGTGCATTCTGGGAGCACTTTCCTGTACCTAGCCCTGTAAAATGTCTGGGGAGATGTAAGACTTCCCACAGAAGAGGGGAGCTTTTTCCTGCTTGTTTTTGGCTGCAAACAACTACTACTGCTTCTAGCGATGCACAGAAGCAAGTTCCCTGCATAAGAGTCTGAATGGAGGACACAGAATAGGAATCACAAGGTAAGGAAGATTAAATTTAGCCTCTGTTTCCCTGGAATGTTCCCGGAGCTAAAGTTACTTGGGAACAAGGCCAGCAATCAGAGAGCAGGGCTTCTCCTTCAGCAAAGGGAACTATCCCAGGCCCTGCAGGCATGCCCCATTTCATGCTGAAGGACTGGCCAGGGCGGGTATCTGTCAGGAGCCTGGGAGCTGACCACAAACCAGGAGGGAAGCTGATAGGACAAGCAATGCTGGCCTTTTCTGACCTCGAAAACTCCAAAACCTCTAAAACCAGAGACCTGAGGAAGCTTAGATGCTGCAGCCACTGTACAACCTCACATGTGCTTGAAGAGCTTCCTTCCAATATAAGATAGGATAAGCATTATCTCTGAATAACCACTGGTAGGACCAGAGTCCATCCTCTAGCAACCACTGTTCTCACTGACCCTTGTTAAAAAGCGTTGCCAGAGGAGTTGGGCTCTCTCTTACCGTCCTTGGGCTGCCATAACAAAGCACGACAAACAGGGTGGTTTAAAGCAACAGAAATGTATTGTCTCACAGTTTTGGAGGTTAGAAGTCCAAAATCAAGGTGTTGGAAGGACCATGTTCCCTCTGAGAAGAATTTTTCATGCCTTCTTTCTAGCTCCCAGTAGTGGCTGTCAATCCTTGGCATTTGCAAGCTTACAGCTGTATCATACCAATACCTACCTCCATTCTTACATTGCACTCTCCCTGTGTATTTCTGTCTTCATCAGGTGTTTTTCTCTTCTTATAAGCTCAGTAGTTATATTTGGATTAGGGCCCATTCTAATCATTTCATCTTAACTTGATTTCATCTGCAAAGATCCTATTTCCAAATAAGGTCCTATCCATAGGTACCAGGAGTTAGAACTTCTACATCTGTTGGTGGGATACAATTCAACTTACACAGGCTAGTATTATTATCTCTGTGTTTTGGAGGAGGAAATTGAGGCTCAGAAAAACCGAAAGAATTATGTGATGTTACTATGGTGAATCAGTTGCCCAGTAACCCCAATTTTTTCCATGACTCTTTGTATCTACATGTTTTGGTAGTGCCTTTCCACACTGACTCTGGGCTTAGCATGTGACTGGCTTCCAACAATGGGATAGAGCAATAATGATATAAACAGAGGCTTGAAAAATGCTTTTACATTGGGACTTGCCATTCTTGCTTACTCTTGGAGATCTATGGTCATCGCATGAATAAGCACAGGCTAGGCTTGCTGGATAATGGGTGACCACATGGAGAGGGATTCAGTCAGCCCAATGTCACCATTAATAAATCAGCCAGCACAAGCCAAACTTCCAGTTGACCACAGATGCATGAGCAAGTCCACCAAGATCAGGCAAGTTCAACCCAAATCACCAGAACCCATACCTGACCCACAGATTCATGAATAATCATGAATAAGTGGTTTTTGTTCTATGCAAAAAAAAAATTGAGGGTGGTTTGTTATACTGAAAAAATTAACTGATATAGTCACATAACAACAGAGCTAGTTGTGGTAAAGTGATGGGAGAGTGCAGGTAGGGAAGAAAGGGTCTTACTGAATCAATTAGCTATTGTATGCAACAAACCACTCCAAAACTAAGTGTCATAAAATAACAACCATTTGTTATTTCTCATTAGCCTGTGATTCTACTAGGAAGCTCTGCATCCTGGATCAGTCTTGATTGATCTTGGCAGGGCTTGCTCAGACATCAACTATCTACTGCCATATTGGTTATCAGCTGGCTGGTCTAGGGTGGCCTATGTTGGGATGACTTGGCTCTACTCCATGTATCTCTCACATGCCTCTAGCAGGCTAGCTCAGGCATGTCCTCTTGATGGCACAAGGGTCCAAGAGAAAAAATGAAGATGCACATGTACTTTTCAATAAGATGGCTATTATCTCATTAATCGAACACATCATGGTCAGGCCCAGAATCAGTATGGAAGGTCATTAACCAATGTTGTGGATAAAACGAGGCATGGGGGCACGTGGGTGCCTCAGTTGGTTAAGCATCTGACTTTGGCTCAGGTCATGATCGCAGGTCCTGGGATCAAGTCATGTTAGGCTCCCTGCTTGCTCCTCTCCCTCTGGCCCTCCCCCCTGCTTGTGCTCTCTCTCTCTCTCTCAAATAAATAAATAAAATTTAAAAAAAAAAGAGGCATGGAAATCTGTGTCTATTAATGCAATCAATATTTAATAACAACTAATAATCATGAAGCTAGACAGGGACCAGGGTTCTTGGAAGAAAGAATAGCAAAATGCCTATCAGAAGAGGAACTGAGATATTTCAGAAAGCTCAGAAAACAATGTGGTAACTAGATGAGGGTGAGTTCATTTACAAGTGCTTGCAATAAGTACTTGACTAAAAGTCTGTGGAGATCCTATCTACAGATGGCCCCAGCCTGGCCCAGAGTTGCTCCTACTGTCTACCCAGAAATAATTCCCTAGTATTGACTAAAAAGACAAGAAAATTTCCTAGACAGCACAAGGGCAGATCCAGTATGAGCTAAGGTCTTCCAGAGTATGGTCTTGGTCTTGAATGACTTTGGACAGAGGTAGAGCTAAACATTTCATGCCTTCTATGACCTTATCATCACTACCATCCCTTGACTGTGAACCTATTGTGATTTCCATGTCTCAAATTACAGGGTAAGAAATCCTCATTCTAAGGAAAAAACAGCAACTAATTCAAAAGTATATAAGATGAAAAAAATTATGGTATGACTTCTACCCCATTCCTCAGGGGTAACCATTGCCCTCAATTTGGACACTTCTTTCCAGTCTACCCCATTCCTCAGGGGTAACCATTGTCCTCAATTTGGACACTTCTTTCCAATCTTTTTCCTACATTTGTACTTCTCTGCGTGTGACTTTCATGCATTATTAAGCAGGGCTGAGGTAATGAGGCCAACATTCTAGGGATCACTCTTACAGTCCAGAAAGCCATCCTTTTCATCCTTCTTGTCCACCCCTTCTGCTGTCTTTCTCTAACCAGAAAAATACTCCCCCTGCATGTTTGTGAAGCATAACACTAGAAAGTCAAATGTAGAAACACTGGGGGAAACAAAAGGAGAGAGAGAAACAAAACAAAACAAAATAAAACAAAAAGCAAGAAATATCAGCAGGAAAAAAATGATAAAAAGAAAAAAATCTGAAAAAATGCTGTGGCAATTCTCTGGTCTAGTATTTAATCTAAGGACCTAATGGAAGTACATCACATCCTAAATAAATATGGGTGATGTGCTCAGAGATTAGATACATCTTCATTATGACCAGGCCAGTTGGGGCCTCACACATCCCATTTAATGTTTGGTCTGTTTTAGCCATTTTTGTTTCAGAAGTCCCACTTCCACCAGTGCCTTTTATTTGAAAATGTCAGCTAGCATTGGATTTGGGTGTAGATACATGTAACAGAAAATTCAAAATAATGGTGCCTTAAGGAAGATAAAAGTTCATATCCCCCTCACATAAGGAGAATCTAGATTTAGATCCCCAGGGCAGATTTGGCATTCCCCCATGCCAAAGACCTAAGCTCCTTTATCTTATTGATCTACTACCCCTGTCACATGGCCTCCACCTCAAGGTCCAATCTAGCTCCTAAAATTCTAGCCGTCAACTTTGAATTCCAACCTGTACTGTGGTGGAAGACAGTGAGGAAACTTCTCTAAGGAAACTTCCCATCAGCCTCACACAATACTTCCTCTTACAGTTCATTGGCCCAAATGTAGTCTCATGACCATGGTTAGCCACAAGGAAAGCTGAGAAATATAGACTTTGTTCTCTGGGGAGGTATATATGCCCAGTTAAAAAATAAGATGTTTTATCACTGTATGAAAGGCAAAGGGAGTGGAGGGTCAACTAGTAATCTCAGACATATAAAGTCATCAAAAATTTCCCTCCTAAACCCTTTTGAGAAACTGAATACATAAACACAGATGATGTCTGGGCACCTCAAATTTGTTTTTTGTTTCTTTGTTTTTGTTTTTTAAAGATTTTATTTATTTATTTGACAAAGAGAGATCACAAGTAGGCAGAGAGGCAGTCAGAGTGAGAGGAGGAAGCAGGTTCCCTGCAGAGCAGGGAGCCTGATGCAGGACTCAATCCTAGGACCCTGAGATCATGACCTGAGCCAAAGGCAGAGGCTTAACCCACTGAGCCACCCAGGTTCCCCTCAAATTTGTTTTGAATACAAATTTGTCTTTTCCAAAGGAGGACAGAAGGAAAGTTGTCCAAGTTAAAGGATGCAGACGATTTTAAGTGATTGCAGTTCACTTGGTCTCCACCTGCCCAGAGGCCATCCAAACCCAGAGTCTTTCCCATAGAACACTGGGCAATGATATACATTTTTGTCTAGAGAGCGTTTGATTTTGAGGTAGGCAGTGCTCTCCTTACCTTCAAGGAGGAGCACTACCTTCAAGCACCCTTCAACGGGGGAGGAGGGAAGTTGAGTCTATTCCTTGTGCATAGGGTCTCACTTGTGACCAGTCTTCCCTAGGTTCTTCAATGAGTGTGAGAAAGAAAGCGTGCTTTGTGTTAAGCAAAAGACACTGGGCATGCTTTTGGATGTTTGGTGTAGTGCAGAGAAAGACACGGAGAGGACAGAATGCTGAGAGGGGGTACCCTTGTGCTTACTTCCCTCATTTGGAAACCACTGGAGAGAAAGATGCTTTGTGCTTATAGCAAGTTCTCCCTTTCTGTCAGCTTTCATTTTCCTAATATATAAAACAGGGATGGTGAAACCAGCTTCATAGGCTTATTAGAAGGGTTATTTTGAAAATCCTTGCTGAAGTTCATGGCAAATATTTCCATTTAATGTGTTCTAGTTCCTTTCTCTTCTTCCTTTTGGAATAAAATAATCTGATTTTAAGGACACATTTCCACAAGAAACCATGATGAGAAAAATTTGGCAAAGTATCTAGAGCTGTAAAATGGTGGCCACTAGCTTTTTGTGGCTATTAAATACTTGAAATGTGTCTACTATAATTAGCAACTGAATTTTTAATTTCATTTTAATTTATTTAAACTTGCATTTAAAATCTGATACTTGATTCAAGTACTGGGAAATGTTTATGCATGTGTGGAGCAACTTAGGTATGTGAATCTCCTTTTTCATCCATAAATTTTATGAAATAGAAATACAGATCAAGGATTTCCTATGAAAATTTAACACTTGAATAAAGATGTGCTATGTCAGATACTAGATATTAACAACTTACTACAAAAAAAGAATGTAAAATATCTCATTAATAATTTTTACATTGATTACATGTTTAAATGATATGTTGGGTAAACAGAATACATTATAATATTAATTTCATCTGTTTCTTCTTACATCCTTAATGTGGTGACTAGAAAATTTAAAACTGCATAAATGACTTGCATTATATTTCTATTGGATAGTGCTTGGCAGAGGAAACAAATAATTGGACTGAGTTTTCTTACCAGAGGGGCTGGTGATTTTGGCCTTGGTCAGACATTTCATTAATTAATTGAGCACCTATTCTGAGCTAGGGAGAAAGGAGAAACTAAATTGCAAACAAGTGTATAAACCAACATTGTAAAATAAGACAATTACAAATAATTTTCATGAGTACAAGGAAATAATATATGCTGTAATGATTAAGGGAATAATTAGCCAGAGATGGGGGTGGTTTCCTTAAATGAGAGAGCAGGCAGAAAAGGCCTCCAAGAGAAGGGACATCTGAGCTAAGACTTGAAGGGTAAAGATGAACTAGAAATGCAACAACTTACATGAGAGGAACATTCTATAAGAATATTAAACGATTGTCCTCAAGGTCAGACAGCTACCCAAGAGTCAAAGTAGAATTATATACTCAGATTAGTCAGTCCCCAGAGTCTGTGATCATAACCGTTTGTGAAATGCTACTTTTCCCTCTGATAATAATATTGTCCTAGTCTTCTAAAGAGGCAAAATTATTGCCACTGACTAACTGCCCTTTTCCTGCCCTGTTGTACAGAACGTATCTCATTATGTTACGAATGTGGTCTTCCTCAGTTAGGTTCCTAAGGGCAGGAATCAATACACATAGGCATGTGACATATCTTGGAGGAAAGTATCCTTTTCTACTCTTTTTAGCATTTTGATTTTCTATGACAAGGATAAATTACAAAGATTGCAGAAATGGTGGAAATTATTTCTGAGGAAAGGAGTTAAAGAGGGGCGCCTGGGTGGCTCAGTTTTTAAGCGTCTGCCTTCGGCTCAGGTCATGACCCCGGGGTCTTGGGATCCAGTCCCGTGTTGGGCTCTCTGCTCTGCCAGAAGCCTGCTTCTCCCTCTCCCACTCCCCCTGCTTGTGTTCCCTCTCTTGCTGTGTCTCTCTCTGTCAAATAAAATAAAATAAAATAAAATAAAATCTTTAAACAACAACAAAAAAGGGAGTTAAGTGTATCTTTCCAAAGTTATGACTTAATGGGGTCAGGCTAACAAGCTTCAGGGAATAAAAATGACCTAGTGGGAAAATAATGGTAATTTTGAGAAGGGGACAGTGTGGATTTTGGAGGGGGGCCCCAACCAGTACTAAAGTCCCATGGGGAGTTCTTAGGTCTGGAAGATCAGTCATCCCTTGAGGCTTCAATGGACTGAAAAATTGATATAATCTGCCTCATTGAGTTACAGCAATTTTTAGGCAACACTGATGAGAAGCACCACCTTTTTCTCAGACTTTGAGTCTCCCATATTTCTCCTGAACTCCTAGAGACTGCTGTGAAATTGAAATGTATGGTGTGGAGCCATTTAAGCTACAGAACTTGCTTGATTTTTATTTTATTTTATTTTATTTATTTATTTTTTTTTTTTTTAGTGCTATAACTAAAAAGCCAGAAATCTGGCTGGCCTTTGCTTTACTTCACAAAATAAAATGACTGAAGAAAATCTTCATAGGTACAAAAACAATGATGGAGTTAAATGACCCCAGTGTTGTGTGAAGAAGCATGGGGGACTATTGAGATTCACAGGTTTGGATAAAGACAGATAGATAGCTGTGTTATAAGAATAATTCAAGTTAAAAAAAAAAAAACCCAAAACCTAATTTTTGTATAATACGTGTAATTCTATTTCTATCTCACCTGTGGCTCCAGGCTTAGAGACCCAATTGCCCACTTAGCATAGAACCAACAACAAAACAAATATCTCATGGTCATCCCAGATTGAACATTCCTGAAATAGAACTTATGGGTTCCATGCCTAGTTTTTCCCATCTAGGGAATTTAGCACTATTTAATTGCACAAGCCATACTTCCTGATATTAATTCTGCCATCAAGTACAGTTAATTTTATGTCCAAAATGTATTTAGAACTTCTTTACTTTTTTTCCATCTCCAGAATCGTTCTCCCCTAGTCCAAGCTACCATCATTCTGCATGGCAACAACAGCTCCGAGTGGGTGTCTTGGCTTTTATGCTTGCTTCCCAGTTCATTCTTCAGGTGGCAGTCGCAAGCCAACCCAGAGCCAAGGGAGGCAATGTTGACCCCCAAGCTCTCAGTAAAAGGCATGTTGAAGAATTTGTGGCCATTTTTTTTTTTAACTGACACATTCAGAATTTGGTACATTATAAAGTATTTCCTTTGGCATTCCCACTGCTTCTGGTCATACTCCCTGCCCAATATGATAAAAAAAAAAAAAAAGTCCTCACCAACTGAATCTTTCCACAAAGTGCATTGTTGGCATGGTTTACCTATAAGAACACAGCAAGCCCGTGTGTTTAGACTTTAAGGTGACTGACTCAGAGCCACCCCTTACCTCTGTATTCTTAGCTCTTCAGTTAGCCTTTGGCAAATTATTTAGTCTCCCTAGGGCCCATTTCCATCATGAATTAAGGGTCCTTATATCTCATCATGTCTAAGTGCCTTGCAATTCAGCCAGCAACGTGAGAGTTCAGTCACTGACCATGCTCACACACTATAAATACACAGCTAATAATAATTTTAGTTGCTTTAGTTATATGAGATCTGCTTACATGTCATCTCTTCATAAAACATGAATTAAGTATTCTGAAGATTTGAGCTATCCTACCATCCTCCTCCCCAGCATCCCTAAATCATTTGAACCAACTTTAGATGGTATGATGATTTCTATAGGTAATTTTCTAAAAGCTACTTTCTCTTTTTTGGCCCAGCCAGTTTATTCCCATTCCAGTTTTCCAAGCCAGCCCCTATCTGATTTGGCCTTTTTTTTTTTTTTTTTTCCTCTGCAAGATCTTCTTTTCTTTCTAACTGTTCCAATTTTTTTCTTCAGCTGTATTACCAGAAGAGGTTTATTACTTTTTGTTAGCATAAATTTATAACAAAAAAGCAATCTTCCCACTGAATTTCTTTTGCTCTTGTGTTAAAAATGCAATGCCTGTTGAAGTAGAGAACTAAATTCCTTTTACATTTGGGGGTTCATTTAAGCTAGGGTAAAAGACAAAATACATTAAAAAAACTATTTAGAAAAAAGTTTAAATCCATTCTGATTGAACTACTTATAACGAGAAAAAAAATTTTATTTTGTTTATCCTCAAGCCTCTTTTTCTAAATTTTGGTTCTGAGACACATGTCTCACATATATGTAAATAAATATAACAAAAGAAAAATCTTATGAAAAGACATTTATTATTTTTACTTAAACTAAACAACTATAAGTATTAATAATCAAGAGGGTTGATGTAGCTTTTTAAAAAATATTTTATTTATTTATTTGACAGACAGAGATCACAAGTAGGCAGAGAGGCAGGTAGAGAGAGAGGGGAGGAAGCAGGCTCCCCACTGAGCAGAGAGCCCGATGTGGGGCTCCATCTCAGGACCCTGGGATCATGACCTGAGCTGAAGGTAGAGGCTTTAACCCACTGAGCCATCCAGGTGCCCCTGAGGTAGCTTTAAAAAAAAAAGACTTTTGAGGGTGCCTGGGTATCTCAGTCAGTTAAGTGTCTGCCTCTGGCTCAGGTCATGATCCCAGGATCCTAGGATCCCTGTTCAGCCGGGAGTCTGCTTCTCTCTTTGCCCTTCCCTCAGCTTGTTCTCTCTCTTTCTCTCAAATAAATAAAATCTTTTAAAAAATTTATAGTATAACATATGCATGGAAGATTACACAATAATAAGTATATGATTTGAGGAACTTTTCACAAACAGAGCATCCATGTAACCAGCCAAAGGACTGACTTTTATCTTGCTAAAAGATCCTCAGTGATGGACTCTTGAGAAACTCCTGTATAATCGTCCTACATTGTTACTAACTTTATGTAAGCATGAGGCTATTCTCTCCGACTCAATAATTATACATTCAATATGGTTTCTACAGTAGGACCATAGTTTATATCTCATTTATTTCTTCCACAGACCTAGTTAAACGCCCTGAACTGAGGACAGCTTCGACAAATGACTATAAGCTATATTCAGACTCAATTTATTAAACATTAATACACGCCAATTTCTTCTTTATATGCTTCTATTTCTTACTTCACCTACATCACTGACCTTCTAAGTCTTTTTGCTGACCCCAACCTTCACTGGCTAAATGGAATTTCTTAAGACTCTGCTTCATCTACTTTTTCACTCTAGCTGAGCTCAGTTGTTCCCATATTTTAAACTAATATCTACGTGCTGAAGACTCTCAAATTATAACCTATAATTTAGTCAGTTAATGACATTGATGGCCCCAGTTAATGGCCTCTGGGTAGCCATACCTTTGCAATGTGACTTTACAACTGCTCCCATGATGAGGTGGAGTCTGTTTCTCCACCTACTGAACTTGGGCTGGCCTTATAACTTTCTTTGGTAAGTAGAATACTGGAGAAGTGATGGTGTGCCAGTTGTGAACTTCAGGCTCTGCTTACTCTCCCCCTATTCTATGAGCAAGCTCAAGGCACCCCACTGAAGAATGAAAAACCACAGAGATCATTACAACAACTGACAATCAACCAACCCTAGCACCAAACCACCTTGCCAACACAGAGCCTACTGCTGATGCATTAGGGAACCCAGGTGAGACCAAATAAGACTCCCAGCTTAATCCAAGATGATTTGCCAACCTGAAGAAATGGAGCATGACAAATAATCAGTTTAAGCTGCTGACTTTTGGAGTGGTTTGTTACATGCAATAGCTAACTGATATACCAGTTTAGACTTATATATAGGCATACATTCAACTACCAGCCTGATATCTCCATATAAATTGTCCATAGGCATCTTAAAAATAAAAAACAAAACAAAACATAAAACCAAGAGTACACTACACTGTTGGTTTTTACCCCCAAGTAAAAAGCCTCCCCTTTCTAATCATTTCCTCTTGGAAAGTAGCTCCACCATACACCGAGATGTTCGAATGCAAAGTTTGGAAGGTATCTTTAATTCTTTTATGCTATTACATCTCAAACACAATCCATCAGCAAATCCTGTTGACTCTATTTTCTAAATTTGTCTTAAATCTACACTTCTTCCCAGCACCTCTAACATCACTTCTCCCAGTCTAAGCCTCTGCCATCTTTTGCCTATTACACCAGAGTAACCTCTATCTGATCTCCCCTCCCTACTGCTAAACCTCTCTAACTCTTTTTCACACAAAAGCTAGTTTTGACTTTAAAAATCCTACAAGATCATGTCACTACTTAAAACTCTTCAAAGACTTCCCATTGGGATTAGAATCAAATCCAAATTTCTTGTCACGGCCTATGAAGTCCTCCTACGTAACTAAGTCCCTGCCATTGTCCTGCCACTCTCTCTTTAACTCATCACATTCCAGCTATATTGGCCTTCTTGCTTCTTCCAGAACAATCAAACTCCTCTCATCTCGAGGCTTCCATTCTTGCTGTTCTGTTGGCTACAAACCTCTTCGCTTGCTCCTTGTTCTTTACCTGGTGGGTTCCATCACATCTTCCTCAGGTTAACTCTCATCACCTCTGTGTTGTCTTCTGTGGACACTTTCAAGTGGTATTCCTGATCCACTTGTTTTCTTCCATCAGCCCATCTGGTCCAGCTCACTGAAATTATTTCAATTTCTTATTCTTGCTTCCTTTCTTCCTTTCTTCCTTCCTCCCTTTTCCTTTTTTCACTACCAGATCAGAAGTCCCATGAGAGCTGGAGATTGTCTTTACTTTGTTCATTTAATATCAGTGCTTAACATAATTTCTGTCCCACAATAGGCACTCAGTAAATATTAGTTGAAGAAATGAATTTAATGCAATCCCTTCAATATCAATATCAGATAAGATTTTTATTACTCCAATTTTAAAAATATGAAACTTGAGGGAAAATATTATCTGTATAACATTTTTTCAGTGCAGATAGAAGAGATGGGAATGTGGTAGCTAGGCTAATTTATTAGGGAAAGAGTGGGGTACTGGAACCAAATTAACCTATTAGGAACATATACAGGGCCTAAACCTTAATCCCTCAATTCCAGTGACTTGAAAATGAAGCAAGTGTGCACTGGTCAGGAGGGAGTGTTGTAAAGGGATACAGGAAAAAAACAATGCTCCAACTCATAATTAGTTGTTTCCCACCCTTGGACTGTGGCTACAGTTCCTAGAGTCACATCCTGAAGAAAATAAATCCAGATGTAGGAAGGAAGGGACAGACAATAATGGGTTTTCCTCAGTACCTCTTTCTTAGCAGAGAACAAAATATTTCCCAAAAATGTCCAGCAGATTTTTAGTTATATTTCATTGGCCATAATTTGGTTCTACTCTTACTTTTAGACAAGTCACTTGGTAAGGAGACCAAGACTGCCACATCTGATCTGCATCCATCACCATTCATCACCTGGGCTAGGCTTCTCGCCACACAAATGCATCAAGATTTGGTATCCGTGATAGAAGGGGAGAATGGAAATTGATCATGCAAGCAATAGCAACTGTTGCAGCAATTCAGTTACCCTGTGTGGGTAGGTTTTGGGAGGTTTTTTGGTCCCACTTTATCCTAGAAAGTATAGGTGCCATAGATTTAGTCCGTGGACTAGAAAACTCAGAGTTCTATCTCATGACATTGAAGGTCAGCAAGGTTACAGACTATTTTTCTCAGAAATTGATGAACCCATATGTTATATTCTAAGGATTTCAGCCTCTGGCCTCCTCACAATGCGTAAACTTAAATACCAGGCATAGTGAAACAAAACAAACATTATAATAAGGCACAGTTCTTATAATAAACTGAAAATTGTCCTGATAAATAAATCCAACTGTGTTTTAAATTCAGTATTTGAAAAAAACCTAAATATGTTAATATCAAAATAAATCACTTTTAGCTAAATCTTGATGTTCCTTTCCTCATAGACACAAATTTTATTTTCCATAAACTTCAACCTGTGTGTTTCTGTTTCACTGATAGTCATACAAGAGTACTGAAAAGTACGTATAGACTAATAGAGGCAACTCTGACCTGATGGAACCAGCCGTTCCCTGAGAATTGGGAGAGTGGATTCTAGTCTTGTTATAGCCCCAAAATGGCTGAATTCAAGTCTCTTCATTTCTTCTTCTGTGAAATGAAGAGATTAAATAGACTGAGAGCTTTCTAAGTTCTAAAATTCTGTGATTATATTTGATATCTAAGTTGAAGCCAATTGGACAATGTATTGCTAAGGGTAATTGATGTTATAATAAACAGTTCCCAAATTATAGTGGCTTAACACCATAAGAGCTTATTTCTCACATAATGGTCCAACTGGATTCATGAAGCTTTCCTGGTGTCTCCTCCAAGCAGTGTTTCAAGGCCCCAGCTCCATTCACTTCATGGTGTTACCATCCTCTTACCATTTGGCTTCCATGGTTTCTGTAAGAGAGAACATTAAGGATAAAACATGAGTTTTTATAGGAGACATATCAATTTGGGCAGATGAATTAGCTAGAGTCTTGTCACATGGCCTCAGATGAAATAAAAGTGAGCCTGGGTAATGTAGCCTGTGAGACCAGAAAGAAGCAACAGAATTGGAGAGTATAGAGCCAGTCTCTGCCATAAACATTTTTGGAAATATTTCTTCCTCTGAGTTCCATGTAATTAAGGGAAATATTAATCTCACTTTGAATATTCCCATGTGTCACTGCATATCCTGTGTTCTCAAGTACCTTATACTACTACTATGTTTTATCATGAACTAACTGTTTATACATCTATGTCTCACTAGTTGCTGGGACTTTTTGAAAGAGGAACCTTGTGTACTTCCTTTCTATACCCTCAGGGCTCAGCACAGTGCACCTATTAAGGATTGGAGATCCTGGGCAAATCAGAAAAAAGAAGATAAACCCAATTTCTTTGTCCTGAAGCTGATGGTCAGTGCTCACTCCCAAATATCTGTATTGAGTAGGGGTGACCTATAAGGTTTGATATTTGTGTCTGTATGGAGGGTATTGAGTTATGTTTGTTAAATACTTCAGAAAAGTTTGAGGAAAGAAAAATTATCATTGCACAGGAAGGTGAGGAAGATTTTCTAAAATGGGGGTAGAAGAGGTAAAGCTATCAACTTTGAGCCCCACCAGTATTGAGAAAGGATAATAGTGGAAGTAAATAATGAGATGATTCTGTATTTGTGAAGCTCAGATCTTTTTCAGCACAAGCTGGCAAGGCGTCCTCCCTGAACCCATGGCTTTACCAAGAGAAGGTATCAGGGCCACCACAATGACTGACATAATAGTTCTGCTCTAGGAAAATAACTGACTTTCCCACCACCTGTCCTATGGTCCAACACTGTCACTCAGCATGGCCTAACCCAGAGTCCACTCCCAAAGAAGTGATTCTCCAGGTTGCCAGAATCCCAAAATGCCCATACCCCACAATTAGAAAACATCCCTGTGGGATTCTCAGGTTTTCAGAATACAGACCAGGGATGCATACATGAGCTTCTTCTATTTCAAGTTAATAATGCATTTTAGTGTTTTTTTTAATTTAATAATAATAAACATTTGTTGAAAACCCAAATTCTAGAAAAATACCGTAAAACACAGTAGTTGCCAGCCACATGTGACTATTAAGATTTAAATTTAAATTAATTAAAATTAAACAAAATTTAAGATGCAGTTTATCAGTCATACTAACTACATTTCAAGTGCCAAATACCCAGATGTGGCTGGTGGTTACCCCACTGGACAATGTAGCTGTAGAATATTTTCTGGTGAGGCTAGTGTGCCAAGTGCTGTCATGGCGGGGACCCTGGGAAGCCCTGGTGCTCTCCTGGGAACACTTTTAGCCACTCCAAGCTCCATTTCCAGAGGGGGCTAACTCTGAAACCAGCATCTCTTCTCCCCCACTGCCTCCAACTCCAAATGAGCTGTTTCTCGCATCTTCTGCATATGGATCTCCACACCTGGGTCCTGGGAAGGGAGACTGACTGCTTTAGAGCTCCACCTGAGAGTGGCCCAGGAGAATAGTTGGTTGACAGTGCCCAGGCTGTGTGTTTTGCTCCACTGGGCATGCCCAGTTTAAAAAAAAAAAAAAAAGTACGAGAGAGACGGGACCACAGCCTCTCCCAAAGCTGGTGGTGGAGCCCTGTGGCTGTGGAGACAGGTGACCAGCAGGTGTTCCTGGACAAGCTGAGTTACCTTTCCTGACAGACCAACCCTTTGAGAATGACAAGAGGAAATATTATGTTTTCCTACCTATTCTTTTTATCATATAAAAGTATTTGAATATGCTAATAGGAATACAGTGTAAATTATTATTTATAATATCCATTTGTATAATTTATGGCCTCAAAAAGAAAAACTAACTTCTTGAAGATTAATACAGTGTAGAACCCATTTTTAATACCCATCCCGTCTAGAAGAAAGGCTTTCATGGTCAAATACATTTTGGAAATGCTGTACTCTATTCCCCTGTTAGAAAGTTTCATTGTATATTGTTATAAAAGGACCTACTGGGGGAGGAGCAAGATGGCAGAGGAGTAGGAAACCTAAATATGGTTGGGTCCCAGGAGTTCAGCTAGATAGTTATCAAACCATTATGAACACCTACAAACTCAACAGGAGATCGAAGAGAAGAAGAGCAGCAATTCTACGAACAGAAAAGCCACACTTTCTGAAGGTATGACATGTAGAGAAGTGAATCTGAGGCAACATATGGGAACAGAGACTGCGGGGGGAGGGGCTGGCTCCCTTCAAGTGGGAGAGCAGGAAAGAACAAAATTGGAGCTTTTAGAAGTCTGCTCCACTAAGGAACATTGCTGCAGAGGCTAAGTGGGTGGTGGAGCCCTCGCAGGGACAGTGTAGTCTCGAGTCCCTCAGGGTCACAGAAAGACCGAGAATGGCTGAGTGTGGCAGAGCTGCCAGGGGTTGGAGGGAGGAAGCCCGTGGCAGAGACAGAGATGAAGAGTGGGCTCTCAGCTCGGGGTTACCTTAAACTGTGATCCAAGGCACAGTCAAGCCTCTGTTCTTTGAGGAGGGACCGACAGGTGGCAGATCCAGGGAGGCCCCCTCCTTCCTCCTCTGGGAGGAGTGGCACAGGAGCAATGCATGAATCGGCTAGGTTTGGAGACTCCAAACAGGGCTGTGCACCAGAGATAGAAATGCTTGGTCACAGACTGGGTGAGTATAGAGTGTGGCTGGAGGCCAGGGAGATGGGAGGGATTGACTGCTTTTCTCAGAGGGTGCACTGAGGAATGGGGCCCTGAGCTCTTGGCTACTCCGGGCAGAGATTGGGAGGCCGCCATTTTCATTCCCATCCTCCAAAGCTCTAAGGAAAGCATTCAGGGAACAAAAGCTTCTGAAAGTGAACCTGAGCGCTTAGCCTGGCCCCTGGCAAGGGCGGTGCAATTCTGCCTCGGGCAAAGGCATTTGAGAATAACTTCAACAGGCCCCTTCCCCAGAAGATTAGCAAGAACATCCAGCCCAGACCAAGTTCACTGATCAATGAAAACTGTGGAACTCCAGAGTTAAGGGAATGCAACACACAGAATTCATGGCTTTCCCCCCATGATTTTTTAGTCTTTCAAAGTTAAATTTTGTTAATTTTATTTTTTTCTTACTCTTTTTAAAAAATTTTTCTTCTTTCCTTATTTTAACCTTTTTAAACTATTTTATCTTATCAATACCTTTTAAAAAACCTTTTACAATTTCATTATTAAAGTCATATTCTATCCCTTCATTGTATTTAATCTTATTTTTTGTATACATATAGTTTTTTTTCTTTTCTTCTCTCCCTGGTTTTGGATATCTTCTGATTTGGTTAGTGTATATTTTTCTGGGGCTGTTGCTACCCTTTCAGTGTTTTGTTCTCTCATTCATCTATTCTTATCTGGATAAAATGACAAGGCAGAAAAATTCACCTCAAAGAAAAAGAACAAGAAGTAGTACCAATGGCTAGGGACCTAATCAATACAGACTTTAGTAAGACATCAGAACTAGAGTTCAGAATGATGATTATCAAGGTGCTAGCTGGGCTCGTAAAAAGCATGGAAGATACTAGAGAATCCCTTTCTGGAGAAATAAAAGAACTAAAATCTAATCAAGTTGAAATAAAAAAAAAACTATTAATGAGGTACAATAAAAAATGGAGGCTCTTACTCCTAGGATAAATGAGACAGAAGAGAGAATTAGTGATATAGAAGACCAAATGATAGAGAATAAAGAAGCTGAGTAAAAGAGAGAAAAACAACTACTGGACCAGAAGGGGAGAATTCGAAAGATAAGTGATACCATAAGATGAAACAATATTAGAATAATTAGGGGTGCCTGGGTGGTTCAGTGGGTTAAGCCTCTGCCTTCAGCTCAGGACATGGTCTCAGAGTCCTTGGATCAAGCCCCGCATGAGGCTCTCTGCTCAGCAGGGAGCCTGCTTCCCCCTCTCTCTGACTGCCTCTCTGCCTACTTGTGATCTCTCTCTCTGTCAAATAAATAAATCTTGTTTAAAAAAGGAATAATTAGGATCCCAGAAGAAGAAGAAAGAGGGGGGCAGAAGGTATATTGGAGCAAATTGTAGCAGAGAACTTCCCTAATTTGGTGACAGGAATGAGCATCAAAATCCAGGAGGCACAGAGAACCCCCTTCAAAATCAATAAAAATAGGTCCACACTCCATCATCTAATAATAAAACTTACAAGTCTCAGTGATGAAAAGAAAATTCTGGAAGCAGTTCAGGACAAGAGGTCTGTAATATACAATGGTAGAAATATTAGATTGGCAGCAAACCTATCCACAGAGACTGGGCAGGCCAGAAAGGACTGGCATGATATATTCAGAGCACTAAATGAGGAAAAATATGCAGCCAAGAATACTATATCTAGCTCAGCTGTCACTGAGAATGGAAGGAGAGATTAAGAAGCTTCCAGTACAAACAAAAACTAAAATAATTTGCAAACACCAAACCAGCCCTATAGGAAATATTGAAAGGGATCCTCTAAGCAGAGAGCCTAACAGTAGCAGACCAGAAAGGAACAGAGATAATATACAGTAACAGTCACCTTACAGGCAATACAATGGCACTAAATTATTATCTTTCAATATTTACCCTGAATGTAAATGGGCTAACTGTTCCAATCAAAAGACACAGGATATCAGAATGGATAAAAACCAAGACCCATTGAAATGCTGTCTGCAAGAAACCCATTTCAGAACCAAAGACACCTCTGGATTTAAAGTGACGGTGTGGAAAACAACTTATCATGCTAATGAACATCAAAAGAAAGCTGGAGTGGCAAGCCTTATAGCAATCAAACTTGATTTTAAGCCAAAGACTATAATAAGAGATGAGGAAGGACACTATATCATACTTAAAGGGTCTATCTGACAAAAAGATCTAACAATTTTAAATAACAATGCCCCTAACATGGGAGAAGCCAATTATATAAGTCAATTAATAACAAAATCAAAGAAACACATTGACAATAATACAATAATAGTAGGGGACTTTAACACCCCCCTTACTGAAATGGACAATCATCTAAGCAAAAGATCAACAAGGAAATAAAGGCTTTAAATTTACACACTGGACCAGATGGACATCACAGATACATTCAGAAAATTCCATCCCGAAGCAACAGAATACACAATCTTCTCTAGTACACGTGGAACATTCCCCAGAATATGTGACATCCTGGGTCACAAATCAGGTCACAACTGGTACCAAAAGATTGGGATCATTCCCTGCATATTTTCAGACCACAATGCTTTGAAACTAGAACTCAACCACAAGAGGAAAGTTGGAAAGAACTCAAATACATGGAGGCTAAAAAGCGTCCCACTAAAGAATGAATGGGTCAACCAGGAATTTAAAGAAGAATTTAAAAAATTCATGGAAACAAATGAAAATTAAAACACAACTGTTCAAAATCTGTGGGACACAGCAAAGGCAGTCCTGAGAGGAAAGTATATAGCAATACAAACTTTTCTCAAGAAACAAGAAAGGTCACAAGTACACAACCTCATCCTACACCTAAAGGAGCTCAAGAAAGAACAGCAAAGAAAGGCTAAACCCATCGGGAGAAGAGAAATAATAAAAATCAGAGCAGAAATCAATGAAATAGAAGCCAAAAGAACAATAGAACCAATCAATGAAACAAGGAGCTGGTTCTTTGAAAGAATTAAAAGATTGATAAATCCCTGGCCAGACTTATCAAAAAGAAAAGAGAAAGGACCCAAATAAATAAAATCATGAATGAAAGAGGAGAGATCACAACCAACACCAAAGAAATACAAACAATTTTAAGAACATATTATGAGCAATTATACACCAGCAAACTTGACAATCTGGAAGAAATCATTCCCATTTACAATTGCAGCCAAAACCCTAAGATACTTCAGAATAAATCTAAACAAAGAGGCAAAGAATCTGTACTCAGAAAACTATAAAGTATTCATGAAAGAAATTGAGGAAGACACAAAGAAATGGAAAAATGTTTCATGCTCATGGATTGGAAGAACAAATGTTGTGACTATGTCTATGCTACCTAGAGCAATCTACACATTAAACGCAACCCCTATCAAAATACCATCAACTTTTTTCAAAGAAATGGAACAAATAATCCTAAAATTTATATGGAACCGGAAAAGACCCTGAATAGCCAGAGGAATGTTGGAAAAGAAAACCGAAGTTGGTGGCATCACAATTCCAGACTTCAAGCTCTATTACAAAGCTGTAATCAACAAGACAGCATGGTACTGGCACAAAAACAGACACATAGGTCAATGGAACAGAATAGAGAGACCAAAAATGGACCCTCAACTCTGGTCAACTAGTCTTTAACAAAGCAGGAAAGAATGTCCAATGGAAAAAAGACAGTCTCTTCAACAAATGGTGTTGGGAAAATTGGACAGCTACATGCAGAAGAATGAAACTGGACCATTTCCTTACACTGCACACAAAAATAGACTCCAAATGGATGAAAAACCTCAATGTGAGAAAAGAATCCATCAAAATCCTAGAGAACACAGGCAGCAAGCTCTTTGACCTCAGCCACAGAAAATTCTTCCTAGAAACATTGACAAAGACAAGGGAAGCAAGGGGAAAATGAACTATTGGGACTTCATCAAGATCAAAAGCTTTTGCACAGCAAAGGAAACAGTCAACAGACAACTGACAACCAAAAGACAACTGACAGAATGGGAAAATATATTTGCAAATGACATATCAGATAAAGGGCTAGTATCCAAAATCTATAAAGGACTTATCGACCTCAACACCCAAAGAACAAATAATCCAATCAAGAAATGGGCAGAAGACATGAACAGACATTTCTGCAAAGAAGACATCCAAATGGCCAACCGACAGGTGAAAAGGTTTTCATTCAACATCACCTGGCATCAGGAAAATACATATCAAAACCATAGTGAGATACCACCTCACACCAGTCAGAATGGCTAAAATTAACAAGTCAGGAAATGACAGGTGTTGGTGGGGATGCAGAGAAGGAGAACCCTCTTCCACTGTTGGTGGGGATGCACACTGGTGCAGCCAATCTGGAAAACAGCATGGTGGTTCCTCAAAAAGTTGGAAATAGAGCTACCCTATGGCCCAGAAATTGCACTACTGGATATGTACCCTAAAGATACAAATGTAGTTATCTGAAGGGGCACATGCACCCAATGTTTATAGCAGTGATGTCCAAACTATGGAAAGAACCTAGATATCCATCAACAGATGAATGGATAAAGAAGATGTGAGCCATATATACAATGGAATACTATGCAGCCATCAAAAAGGAATCTTGGCATTTGCAATGACATGGATGGAACTAGAGAGTATTATGCTATGTGAAATAAGCCAATCAGAGAAAGACAATTATCATACGATCTCTCTCACATGAGGAATTTGAGAGGCAGGGTGGGAAAAGGGAGGGAAAAAAATGAAACAAGATGGGACCAGGGAGAGAGAGAAACTGTAAGAGACTCTTAATCTCAGGAAACAAACAGGGTTGCTGAGGGGTCAGGATGGGGGAGGGATAGGGTGGCTAGGTTATGGACATTGGGGAGGGTACGTGCCATGTTGAGTGCTGTGAGTTGTGTAAGACTGATGATTCATAGACTTGTACCCCTGAAGCAAATAATACATTGTATGTTAATTTAAAAAAAGAACAAAAGAAAAATAAATAAAATAAAATAAAAAATTTAAAAAAAAGAATATTTTCTGGCATCACAGAAAGTCCTACTGGATATAAATGTTCTAGAAACTGCCTCCATATAGTGTGTCCAGCTTTCTAGATCAAGTTATCTTAACTCTATTTGGTAGAAAATATGATAAACTTTTTTTAAGATATCAAAAGAGGACCTATATTTTGCTGTAATTTAGACATATACATGCAGTTTCTTAAAATAAAGTTTACATATTTGAAGGGTCTGTCCAACTTGGAAAGTTAAATTTTGCATTTCTAATATGAGTGAAGTTTTCACTGCTTGGAGCTCAGGCGTCATTATAGATTAAAGGTTAAATAAAATCACAAATCTAATATCTCCTGAATCTTACAGAGAGAGAGAACAAGCAATATGAGACCCTTTTCAGATAACAATAGAAGTAAGAATGAACTGAAAAGAACCTTGCCTATTTTTAAGGGTATAATCTCCAAGTACATATTATTTTAAAAATAAAATTCTATATTATCATATTCAAAGCACTGAAATATTTATAATCCTTATACATGTTAACCTGTCAGCTGTATAATAAGCTATTTTTTTTCCCAAGAGAAGTTCGTCTACCCAAGAGGAAAGTGAATTGACCAGGAACATATTCTACTATTGGTCCAGGAGAGGCAAGAATCTTACTTAATCATCAGAGAGGCTATCTGGACTAGTTATTAGGACTCTTCATAAAAATTTCAGTTCTACTTCTCTAGGAATATGGGAGATTCCACTTCACCACCCCCTAAAGTAAGAGAGGCCAGATGACTTGGTTTGCATGGTTAAATATGAACAGGAGTGATGTATGTCTCTTTCAGTGTTAGCATTTAAATTACTCTGCTTGGCTGATTCCTCCTTTCTCCCCATGTTGACAATCATGGAAGCCCACACTAGAGTTTCCATCAGTGGAAATCCATTAGTGATTATGATGAAGAAAGGCCTTGCTAATTTGTATTGGACAAGTAGCAAGTAAAAGGATAAACATTTATTATGTTAAGCCATTATGAACATGAAGGTATTTATGACTGCAATATAAGCTAGCCTCTTGTGATCAATACATCACCTAAATGCAGGTCATATGGTTCAAAATGGAAACGATGAGTTCTGAGCCTTTTGTTTCTGTGAATAAAAATAGAAAAGCTATATGTGTGCAGATCAAGAGTTAGAAGCAAGGGATCAAATTTGACAAAGTCAATCCTAGCCCTGATTTCTTATAGGCCTTAAACATAGGGAGAACAAATAACTTGTTTATGCGAGTGTAAATGGTATATAGACATTTATTTAAGTTCTGCTCTGAGGTGGGAACTCTGGTTGAAGAAAAAAATGCTATATAGGCTGTGTATTTCTAAGATGTTTTTCCTACAAAGGCTTAAAATTTCATTCCCCTCTTTCTAGATATGCTGCTAAGATGATTTTTTCCTTTTAAGAAAAAATAAACCATTGAGATTAACATCCAGCTTGCTGAGTCACTTTTCTTCCACTTGAATTTTAACTAGACATCTGAAGGCAGCAAGGAGAAAGA
Source organism: Lontra canadensis (assembly GCF_010015895.1). NCBI lineage: Eukaryota > Metazoa > Chordata > Mammalia > Carnivora > Mustelidae > Lontra > Lontra canadensis. Next base: position 12,731,959 of record NW_022631010.1, read on the forward strand.
TGGAGAGACACAAAGATAGACAGAGATGAAGACACAGAGACAGAGAGATTTAGGGAGAGAAGGAGAAAGGTTGATCCTAAAAACAAAGAAGAAAAATCTATTAAGTCATATGGGAAAAGCAAAAATGAAATTTGAAAGATTTAGCTATGACATCAGTTTTCTTACTGTGTAGTAGGAGCCATTTATACAATATTTTAATAAAAAGTGTAATGTGATTAAGTTTTGAATCAGGTTTTCACAATGGAAAGACCAAGTTCGTTAGAATGGAAAAGACTTGGTAGGGAGAGGGTGGTGGGGTTATGGACATTGGGGAGGGTAGGTGCTATGGTGAGTGCTATGAAGTGTGTAAACCTGGTGATTCACAGACCTGTACCCCTGGGGCTAATAATACATTATATGTTAATAAAAAATAAAAAAATAAAAATAAAAGAATGGAAAAGACTTAAGGGTTTTTAGCCAAGCACCTCCACTACTAGCTTTCTGACTGACAAAAGTCAGCTCAGTTTTCTGAGTCATGAGATTTCCTCATCTATAAGAATGGAATAAAACTTAGCACATAAGTTGTTAGGAAAGATAGAATGATATAAAATCATATAAGGACTTTGGAAAGTGCCTGATGCCAAGCAGAGATCACTGTTTCTTTCTCTCTTCTGTCTCTCACATTATTTCTTCTTTATTCTACAAGGAATTTTCTTTCGCCGTAAGACTTTCTAAAGACCAGCTTTAGAAGGCAAAACATAGTTCTAACTCTGCCACTTACTGGAATACTGTGTTAAGTTTTTCACCTTCCTTATTTAAAATTCACATAATTCTAGGTAAGTATATTCCCATTTTACACAGGAAGAGACTAAGTTAAAAATTTGCCCAAGTTCACACAGGTTTTTAATAATCTAATGCCATAACAATGCAGTCTTGCAAACCTCAGCAGCCCATAAACAGCCATTTGGTATGGCTTGTCAACCTGTGGGTCAGTTGGGCAGTTCTGCTCATTTGCATTGGCCTCAGCAGGGCCACTCATGCAATTGCAGTCATCTGGGGTTTGGCAAATCTCTCCAGTCTAGGGCCAAAGAATGATAAGTGAGCAGCAGGAAGTAGAGTAATCCCTGGATTTTTATTGAATGAAATGCTGACCATGAGCCAGCAAAGTAACCTTCTCTGAACCCTAAGCCAGAAACCTTCTTTGGTTCAATGCCTTAAATCTGTATAGGCCTGCAGCAGGGAAATGAGAAAGCCCATGATTCAGACAGAAAGGCTGCCTCCCTCCCCATGTTGTCCCTGAAAGAGATGGCTGACAGCAGGACAGAGCCTACTAAGAAGTTTTGAGCCCCTACTCTTTCAAGGGAAGGGCAATCAGCTTGGGAATACACCATAGCTAGAAAAGATTGAAGTTAATACCTCAGCACAGTGCCACACCAAAATGTGGTGTATGAACGGGCAATATCAATATCACTTGGGAGTTTGTTAGAAATGTGGATTCTTGGACTCTACCCTAGAACTCCTGAATCAAAATCTAAGAAGCACTTCATTTTTTAAAAAGATTTTATTTATTTATTTATTTATTTATTTATTTATTTATTTATTTGAGAGAGAGAGAGAGAGAGAGTGTGTGTGCATATGAGGGGGGAGAGGGGCAGAGAGACAGAGGGAGACAGAATCTCAAGCAAACTCTGCACTGAGCACAGAGCCCAGCTCAGGGCTCGATCTTACAATGCTGAGATCATGACCTGAGCCAAAATCAAAAGTCCCATGCTTTACCAAGCAAGCCACCCAGGAGCCCCTGGGAACCACTTCTTTATCAAGAATCAAAATAGAGTCATACCACTGGAATAGCATCCTTAGCCAGATTTGTGCTAGTAGGTGAGTTAACCTTTCAAGTCCCAGCACCTTGCTGAGCCTCTGACCTCCTGGTCAAGCTCTTAACGCCTTTGGATGCTCAACTGGCCCTAATCTCTAGAACGAGCACCTATTATTTTTGCTTACTCCACATGCATTTCCCTTCCTGTTGACCTCACTCTGAGACAATGGTTCTCCCCAACTCCCCGCCCATGTATTTTGGATGGGATTTATCATTTCTGGGAAAGGACTTTGACCCAGGCTATCCTATTAGAGCACAGTATTTTTCTAGCCACAGTGACTGGTTCTGGAAGAAGCACATAACCTGGGACTGGCCAATGAAAAGAATAATCAGGTATATTTGTTGGAACTATTGGAAAAGTGTCATGCTCTTTTCTGCTGTTGATTACAACCTGTGAAATCTGTCTGAGAATGAAGACAACACATAGATGATAAGAGGTAAATTTTTGATGACATTATTTGAGCACCTGGATCCAGCTTTGCTTGAAGACAGACCTGACCCTAGACTTTTTAATTATGTGTCAATATGTTCCACTTTTTGCCTAAGTTGTTGTAATTTGGGTTTCTATAACTTGAAAGTAACATAAACCTCATATACAGAGTCACCCTATCTTCCAAGATTGCTGACCCCAAACAAGTCCTCAACTTTCAGCTTCCATGGTCTCTTCTGTTCTTCATCACCTGTGACATGATCATTTCCCAACTTCCAAATTCCATAATGTTTGTAATTGTACCTGTTGCCATGGTCACAAGCCTAATGGAGTTTCCAAAGATAATACTGGTCATGTCCCTAGAGATTTGGGAAGACATAATTTTTTTCCAAGTGTAACATAGACCTGAAAGTGCTGAGTTCTATCTAGAATTTCACTATTCAAAGTATGGACCAAGATTATCAGTATCACTTAGGAGCTTGTTAAAAATGCAGGATTTCAGGCTTTGTATCTGAACAAATCCCTAGGGAGCCTTGGTGGCACAGTTAGTTGAGCATCTGCCTTCAGCTCAGGTCATGATCCCAGGGTCCTGGGATCAAGTCCTGCATCAGGCTCCCTGTTCAGCAGGGAGTCTGCTTCTCCATCTGGCCCTATGCCTCCCACCCCCAACTTGTCCATGCTTTCTCTCTCTCTCTTTGTCACTCAAAATAAATATTTTTTTTAAAAAAATCCTTAGTAACTCATGTACATAAATGGTAACAGTTGCTGCCTGGAAGTTAGAAGACTGGTCTTTAGCTCTTCCTCTGTCTCAGCTTTTTTCACCCGTGAAAAGAGCAGGCCAGACTATTTCAGAGATTTACTCCAGCCTGGACTTTCTAAGATACTCATGTTTTTCAGTCCTTGGCTCACAGCTTGTGACAGTCTAGCATACAGATTAATAGAAAAAGCAGGGGGCAGAAAAATAAAAGAATGCCTCTATCAGTCAGAAAGCAGTTGGTTGAACCCTATGTATAGAATGATATCCACCTCCAACTGGAAACAATTTTTATTTTAAAAATGAAAAAACAAGCCCAGAGAGGTTAACAGGTTTTCAAAAAACCACACAGTAAGGCTATAGCAGAGCAGACATAAGAAGGCACAATAGAACTGAGAAGGTACAAAAGACCAGTGGGTAGTGTTTGAACACTGTTGCTCTGGAGCTGGGCTGCACAGGCACTTATTACTGGGTGTCCTTGGGAAGATCCTTAACTATTCTGTGTCTCAGTTTACTCATTTGTTCAGTGGCATTATAATAGTACAAGCTTCATGATGTTGTAGGGGAATTAAATTCGTAAAGTGTTTAAATTATGCCAGCAACACATAACATTTTATATATTTCTGTTAAATAAATAAAAATAAGTCTTGATGCCTGTCTGGAGTGATTTCCATGGTACACTGCAACTCTCCTATACCAGAAAATGTCACCTCTTTCCCCATAAGATTTCTTCTAAGACACACCAGGCAATGTGTCTGAAATCCCACCTTAGTTCTTTTTAAAATTAATTTGATTTTTTTTAGCATGGCAAACATGAACTAACTTAATATGAATTTAATAGTAATTAGTTACCTGACAATCCATTCTTAGTTGAAGCTACCAAGGCAACAGGTTAACTCCATTGCCATGTTGAAAGGAGAAGGAGATTTTATTAAAGGACGGAGTGGGCAGAGCAAACCAAAAAGAAATAAACAAGGTAACTACTATTCATCAGCTTATCTATGACGTATCCACAGCAATAGTTTGAAATACTGGATACATTTGGAAAGTTTTAAAAACATTATGAATGCCAAGGGCTCACTTCAACCCAACAAAATCAGTTTCTAGAAATGATACCCAAGTATACATATTTTTTAAAAGCTTCCACTAGTGGGATGAATGATGTCTCCCAGTGATACCAGTTTCTAATTTCTGGAATCTGTAAATATGATTTCACTTAGAAAAAGGGTCTTGCAGATGTGATTAAGTTAAAGGCCTTGAAATGAGATTATCCTAGATTATCTAGGGTGAGGTTTAAATGAAATCAGGGTTCATATATCTTTATAAAAGGGAGGCAAAGAAAGATCTGTAATATGTGTTCAGAAGAGGTGATGCACACTTGAGAAGAATGTGTATTCTGCTATTGTTGGGTGGAATGTTATATGGAAGTCTGTCAGGGTCTAGTGTGTTTTAGTGTTGTTCAAGTCCTTGAACCTTATTATCTTCTGTGAAGCTCTCCTGTCTATATTTAAAGTGGGGGATTGAGGCCTACAATTATTGTTGAATTATCTATTTCTCCCTTCAATCTATTTGTGGTTCTGCTGTGTATATATTATTATGTCTTCTTGACCAACTGACACTTTTTTTTAAAGATTTTATTTATTTATTTGTTTGACAGGCAGAGATCACAAGTAGGCAGAGGCAGGCAGAGAGAGAGGGGGAAGAAGGCTCCCCGCTGAGTAGAGAGCCCGATGTGGGGTTTGATCTCAGGACCCCGGGATCATGACCCGAGCAGAGAGCAGAGGTCTCAACCCACTGAGCCACCCAGGTGCCCCAGACACTTTTATTATTATAAAATGTCCTTCCTTGTCTCTAGTAACAACTTTTGTCTGAAAATCTATTTTATCTGTTATTAGTATGATCAGTCCAGTTCTCTTATGTTTGTTTGCATTGCTTATTTTTTTCTGTCTTTTTAATTTTCAACCTATTTGTATGTTTGACTATAAACTGTGTCTCTTGTAGGCAGCATATAGTTAGATATTTGATCAATTTGATCCCTGCCTTTTGATTGGAGGGTTTTACCCATTTACATTTAATACAACTGATAAGGTAGGATTTATGTCTGCCATTTTGATATGTGTTTTCTATATGTCTTATGTCTTTTTTCCTCTACTCCTCCAACTGCTTTCTTTTGTGTTAGATATTTTCTAATGTACCATTTTAATTTCATTGTCATTTCTTATACTATATTTTTCTAGTTGTTTTCTTAGTGGTTTCCCTGTGGCTGAGTATTTCATGTAAGGCAGTTATGCTAGCAACAAATTTTCTCAGTTGTTGTTGTTGTTGTTATCTAAAAATGTCTTAATTGCTTTTTGAGAGACAGTTTTGCTAATACAGAATTCTTGGTTGAAAGTCTTTTCTTTCATCACTTTGAATATATCATATCATTGCCCCTACACTTCATGATGAAAAATCAGCTCTTAATCTTATCCAGGATCCTTGTATGTTATGAATCATTTCTGTCTTACTGTTTTTAAGATTTTTTTTCTTTGTGCCTTTTGATAGTTTGGCCATGCTATATATATGTGGGGATCTCCTTGAGTTTTCTTGCTTGGAGTTCATTAAGTTGCTTAAATATTTAAATTAATGTAATTTCCCAAATTTGGGAAGTTTTGACCATTATTCCTTCAAATATTCTTTCCACCTCTTTCTCTCCTTACTTTCTTTACTCCCTTTATGCATATTTGGTATGCTTGATGGTGTCCCACTTGTCTCTGAGGCTCTGTTAATTTTTCATGATTCTTTTTGTTTATCTATTTGAGAGGGAGAGAGACCACAAGTAGGGGTGTGGGGAGGGGCAGGGATAAGCAGACTCCCCACTGAGCAGGGAGTCTCACAAGGGGTTCCAACCCAGGACTCTGGAATCATGACCTGAGCCAAAGGCTGATGTTTAACCAACTGAGCCACCCAGGCACCCCTCTGTTAATTTTTAAAAGTCTTTTTATTTCTGTTTCTCAGACTGAATAATTTTAATTGACCTTCCTTTAAATTTGTTAGTTCTTTCTTCAGACAGCTCAAATCTACTCTTGTCTTTCTCTAGGGAATTTTTCATTTCAATTATCATACTTTTATGCTCTGGAATTTCGATTTGGTTCTTTTTTAAAATAATATCTATCTCTTTCTTGATATTTTATATTTGATTGAGTCATTTTTCTAATACTTAGCTTTAGTTCCTTAGATATAATTTCTTTTAGTTCTTGACATATTGATAATCACTAATTTAAATTTTTTGTCCAGTTAGTCCAATGTCTAGGTGTCCTCATGGGAAGTTCTACTGATGGTTTTTCTTCTGCTTATGGGCCATATTTCTTTGCATGTTTCAATATTTAGTTAAAAAACTATACATTTAAAATAGTATAATGTAGAAACTTGAGATCAGATTCTGCTGCCACCACTACCCACAGCATTTATTACAGCCACTGTTTGTTAACTTGGTGATTTTCCAAACTGCTTGTGTAAAGTGTGTATTCCTTGTTGTGTGTGGTCTGAAGTCTTTGCTCAGCTAACTTAGTGATCAGCTACGGAATGGTCAGATTTCCTCAACTGCTTAGAACCAAAACTTCTCACAATCTTTGCAGAGAACCTCTGTCTGTGTGCTAGAGTGGTGTTTCAACACTCTAGTGGGCAGTTTACAACACTGCCTTAGTCTCTACTTCCCACTTTTGCAGAATCTCAAGATCATGTAAAGAATAGGGCCTTCTCAGATCTTTCTTGGGCATGTGTACATTCCTATCCATCTCTATGAATTTCTAGATTCCAAGGAATATACTGGAGTTTTTCAAAGCTACGTTTCATTTCTCAGGATTTCCTTTCAAGTGTTTTTTCAGCACCTTGTTTGCCCCAATGATCATCATGGCCTCAGGCAGCTGCTATGTTAAACATTTGCTGCTGATTGTTTTTGACAAGTGCCATGGGGAAAACACTGTTCACACTGAGTTCTTAGTCATATCAAAGACAAGCATTGAGAGTGGTAAATTCCAGGGAAATTTTGCACAGGTAAAATAGTGACAGTTCTCTTTGGATAGGGCTTCTGGGAAGCTCCAAACCAATTATAGCCCCCTCCATTTTCTTCTAGGCCTCTAGGTTTTCAAGGCTACCACAGAACTGAAGAAAGAGAAGTGGGAATAAAGGAAGTTAAGTGGTACAAAATTTGCTGTTCTTATGTAAATCTAGCCATTTTTCTCAAATAAATGCTCTCAAGTTGTTGTAAACCTTTAGTTAATTTCCAGTTTAAAAAAAAAAAAATGGTTTTGACTGTTTTTGCCAGTGAGTTCATTGCTTTTATAGAGGAACAGATTTTGGAGATCTTACTCCACCATCACAAAAGTGTCTCTCCCATAAACACAATTACATTATTGAGATGTTGACTCAAACAGGTCTCTTGCCCAGATGTTAGCTCTTTCATCTTGCTTTTCAATTTTAATCCAGACTCTTTCTTTAGCATTACCCAGAAAAACAAAAGGGTTAAAAATATATTTCAGTATTCTTTTTTGTTCTCCACTACAAAAGTGGATAGCATTTTAACAGACTGAGCAAAAAAGTTTTTAGAACTTCCAAGGCATTATAAGATAGTCACTGTAGGTAGAACATTGCAGCCCACCCAAACCAAGTGCCTCCTTAAAACCATTGTGAAAGGGGCACCTGGGTTGCTCAGCTGGTTAAGCACCTTCCTTCAGCTTAGGTCATGGTCCAGTTATCAGGCCCCACATCTGTCTGGTTTCCTGCTCAGTGGGGAGCTTGTTTCTCCCTCCCCTCTTGCCCCTCCCCCAACTCATGTTCTCTCTCTCAAATAAATAAAATCTTTAAAAAAAGCATTTCGAAAGAATTTTATAATTTGCCATCTCTATTCTTCTTAAGAAGAGTAATAGTCACATTTTAAAAAATGAAAAATTTAAAAAAATAAATAAAATCACACATCTTAGTTTTTATTCTTCCCCAAAGTAATCATCTTTAAATATTTCAGTTTAAAATTTTCTTCATGTTTATAACTTTAATTTTAAATTATGTACTTCTATTACTTGATTTATGAACTTTGAATAATATGTATTAATTCTCTTTTATTAAAGATAAGATCTAAAGATTAGATCTAATTGGCTCTTTCTCTTATTCAAACACTCAAACCTTGTTTCTTTTATTAAAGTTTGGTTTTCTGTTGATTAATTTTATAATTTTATATATAACTTTATATATAATCACATAATATATTAGACTTTATTTCTTTCTTCTATCAACTTTATAGTAATTCTCTTAACCCTTTACCACAGAAAATGAGTAAGTTGGAGCTTATATATTAAGTGACACCTCTTTACCTTGTCTCTTCCTCAGCTCTCTCCTTTAACTACCACATTCTGACAGTTCTACCAACATTTTTATAGGCCAGAGCTCATAATATTTATATTCTGTTAGGAAAACATAGTGAAGTCTCTTGTGCTTGATCTACAGCTTGATTATAAACTTTAAAAATCAATAAATAGCATTCATGGCATCATGATTAAATGAATACTATTCACTGCAGAACCAAGTAGTGAGTCTTTAAATAGTCCTATGACACCAAATCCTCACACAAAGAAAATAATCAAACAAAAGAGATAGATGGAAGCTCCTTTCTTAAGCCCCATCAAAAATTGCTCAAAATTATGTCACATTTGGACAAAAAATATTTGGGATAGCTTGTTTTTCTCGGCATGTATAAGACACTTTTATTTATTTATTTTTTTAATCTTTTTTTTAAATTTATTTTCAACATAACAGTATACATTGTTTTTGTACCACACCCAGTGCTCCATGCAATCCGTGCCCTCTCTAATACCCACCACCTGGTTCCCCCAACCTCCTACCCCCCCACCTCTTCAAACCCTTCAGATTGTTTTTCAGAGTCCATAGTCTCTCATTGTTCACCTCCCCTTCCAATTTCCCCCAACTCCCTTCTCCTAACTCCCCATGTCCTCCATGACACTTTTATTTTTATTGCTGTTCAAAGAGATTGATGTCAGACTAATACACCTTTTAAATTACACTATTTGTTAAATGATCTAATTTTTAATGATTTATTTCTATACTTGCTTCCTAGCTTTGATCCTAGGAAAGAAATCCTACATTAGTTCTAACATTTACTAAATCCCTAGGCTTCCTGAGTTTTGTGGATTTTTATTTATTTATTTATTTTTGTGGATTGTTGTTTTGCTGGGGTGCAATCCTCATAAAATATTTTCATTTGTAGACAGAGTACATTGGAAGTAAACTTCCTGATTCCATATATGTCTGGAAATGTCTTCATTTTGACCTTAATTCTTTATCAACATTTTGGCTTAATACAGGTGTATAGATTGCAACTTATTATTGTTTCTAACACTTCAAGATTTATCCCATTGTCCCCTACCATTTACATTTGCTGATGAGAGGTTGGATGTCGATGTGAGTCATGATTCTTTGTAAGCAACCATCTTTTTGTCCTCTATAGAAGTTCTTAAAATCTTCTCCAAGTAAGTGGGAAATTATGCAAAAGAAGAATCATATTCATTGTGTGGGATTAATTTATCAGTGAACAATGCTAACCTATTCATTTTAATAACTGAGTGATTATTTAATAAAAAGTCATGGTATTGAGAGGATGGGGAGAAGGAAAAAAGCAATGTAAGAGAACTTGATTATCATTGGTCATAACAATAAGTAGAAGTAAAATGATAGTCTATTTTATGAATAAAGAATTAATAATGTCTGCATACTATTTAGAAACAAAAATACTTTACTCAAAGGAAAAGCTAATGCCATTGAAAATTGTTACAAATATGTAATGTCAAGGGGAGAGAAGTGCTATGAAAAAAATAATTCAAGGTAAGAGAAATAATGATAGTGAATTGGAGGTTAACAAGGTTATCTAGTTTGCATTGTCAGAGAAAATTCCTTTGAAAAAGTAGCATTTGAGGAAATTAGATATGAGAAGATTCAGGGAAGAGTGTTTCAGGTAACAGTAATAGTAAATGCAAAGGTCCTGAGGTGGAACTGTGTTTGATTGTATGATGAACAAGAAGGCTAATGTGATTGTAATAGAATAAGTAAAGGGAGAGTGTTGGGAAATGAATTTGGAGAGGTGGCCAGGAGCCTGATCTTGTAGGTTAGGAGAAGGACGTCTAAATGTGATAGGAGCCATTTAATCTTTTTTAGAAAGATTTATTTTTTGAAAGTGCCATTGTGGTAGCTATGTGAAGAAATCAGGACAAGAAAGCAAATCAGAAGGCTACTGTAGTAGCCCAAATGAAAGATGATGGTGGCTTCAACTGTGGAAGTTGAGAAGTGGTTGGATTTAGAAAATGTTTTGAAAATAGAGCAACATTTCTCATAGGTGAGATGTGCATAGGAAACAGATCAGTGAAATAAGACAAGATTTTCATCCAGAAAAGGAGAATGAAATGAAGATGCTTCTGAGTGCTAATTTAGCAAACAGGACACCTGCTGAGATTGTTAATTAAGAATGTAAGAGATGAGGAAGAGTGGAGGAAATCAACTGATGAATATATATGTTCATGATCCTGCAGATGAGAGTATTCAGTAAGAAGCTAGGAATATGACTCTGAAGTTCATGAGAGAAGATGGGACTGGTAATATAAAATTAACAGTCATACACATATAAACAATGGTTAAAATCAGGGGTATGAATCATATTCTTTTAAGATAAGATGTGAAGGAAGGAATAGGACATTGGGTTCTCTTGATGTGCCACGGAAAGTACAGAAGTCTGTACTTTCCAGGAGTCTGGAAAAAAATCAATAAGAATTCTCATATATTCATTTAGAAATGAAATAATGATTGCTTTTATAAATATCTCAGAGAATTGTGAGAATAAAATGAGATCATGTGTGTGATAGTGCTTTATAATTTGTACCAGGGTATACAAATGTGAGCTGTTGAGTCTTCTACTCTTTGGTTTAGAGTACAGAAGTTTTCATAGTGGAGAGTCAGGACACATTCCATGACAACTGGAGCTCCCAAAGGGCTTGTGTAGAGCTCAGGGAAATATACAGCTTAACCTGCTGGGCATCACAATTTTGCTACTTCAACCCATCTGCTATGGAAAATGAGGACAAGGGAGAGGACCAGAGGTGAAGCCACTTCATAAACACTTTCAGAAATGGAATGAGTGTTAGAGAGTACCAGGTGAAGGCAGAGGTTAAGAAACATGGGAAGTCCATTAGATATGACCAGGAGATCACTGATGCTACCTGCTGAGATATTAGAGTGAAAAAATGCTCTGGTGTGTGTTAACTGGCAGAATGTCACTGCCTTTCATGCCAAGACTGACAGAATAGTTCCAGATATCATTTGTCCCTTCCCAAACATATCCTGAATTATTCACCTCAACCCATCTCAACCTGATTTTTACTACCAGAGTTCCTGGCTCCTGGAATAAGTTCCTATTTAAGATCTTTTATCATTCCCTGAAAACCAGTGATCAAACCTGGCTCTTCTGTTCTGATCTCCCTTGCTGACTCTTTCAATTATATTTTGAATGCATCATCTTGACCCAATTCTTATTTATACTCCTTATTTGGTATTGATCTCTGAATTTATTCCTTGATTGTACTTGGCACTCTTCCTTTGACTATATTGTCTCTGTTTACTCCAAGTAATCATCTTGCCAGCCTAGATCCCTTTCTTGGAATTCACCCCAACCAAACCCTGTGGCCAGTGATCCATAGACTCATTCCATCTGCAAATGGACCCCTGAGGCTGCTAATGAAAAATGTCATACACAAGCCTCAGTATGTTGAGGCAGAGAGGTTAGCTATAAAGGGAGAATGTGATAGTTAATTTTATGGGTCAGCTGAGCCACAAGGTGCCTAGATATTTGTTCAAACATTATTCTGGGTGTTTCTGTGAGAGTATCTTTGGATGAGATTAACATTTGTATCAGTAGACTGACTAAAGCAGATTACCCTCCCTAATGTGGTGGGCCTCATCCAATCAGCTAAAAGCCTAAATTGAATAAAAAGTCTGAATTGCCCCTGAGTAACAGAGTTTCTTCTGCCTGAATGCCCTTAAACTGGGACATTGGCTTTTTCTTGCCTTCAGATTCAAACTGAAACAACAGCTCTTGCTGAGTCTCAAGCTTGCTGGGCTTTGGACAGGTACCACACCATTGGCTCTATTGGATCTCCAGTCTGTGACTCATCCTGCAAATCTTGAGGCTTATCAGCCTCCATAATCATACGAGCTTATAGTAAGTCTTTTTCTTCATATATACAGAGAGGGGCAGGGGAGAGAGAATACCTCTGTGTAAGCATGTGTGTATACATTCTATTGGTTCTGTTTCTCTTTCTCCAGAGAACCCTAATACAGAGGGAATGAATCTGATGGAGCTGAAAGAGTTTGTACTAAACATGATGATTATGAACTTGGGCCATGAGGTTCAAATTCCAGCTGTACCATTCATTAACTGTGCCCTTAGGTTATTCACCCTCTCTAATCCTTGATTCCTTCCTCTGTTTTACCTAAACCTGAGTATGTTCCAGTGCCAATCATGTGGATGGTTTTAGATGTTGAGTAAATGAATGAATGAATACAGATGAGGAAACCAAGGCCCAGAGGATTATACATATCTAATTAGCAGCTAATGAAAAGAAAACAAACCCTCCATATTAAAGCAGCTGAGGTATGTGTCATTACTTAGAGAAACTTAAAAGTCTCATCAAATTGATCAATTTATTTTATTTAACCAATGCTCCATGGCGTCTTATGTGATGAGTCTAAGTGCTTCACAATTTCCTTGTGAGTTGGCTATAATTATTGTCCCCATTTTACCTATGAGATAACTGAGGTACAGACAGCTGACAGAACAATATTCTTAAAAGATTCACAGAAGGAATACTGTGATCCCTTTCAAAGAGCCTTTTTAAGGTTTCATCACTTTGACTATGTTCTGCTTTCTTCTGTCCCGAACTGATACAAGGTTCTTCCTTCCTACTTGACCACAGGCATGTGTTGGCATTGGAGAGGGTTCTAGGATGCCTTCATGTACAAAAGAGAGCCTATAATTTTGATGCATTAAGGGATAGGAGTGTGGAAGCACCTAGCCTCTGGCTAATGAGCACTCTCCTCCTTTCCTACAATGTTGTTCTTAGTAAAAACCAAAATGTGATTTAAAACTCTGGGTGTACAGTCTTATTCCTTCTCTACATGGCAAGCCAGAAACAGAAACCAATATTCCTGGGTCTTTTTGTACCTCTCATAAGATCTGTCCCTACCTCAGTGGCTTCAGGGAACAAGAAAATCCTGGGGAGTTTAGATTGAGAAATTTCACTAGGTACTATTCATTCACTACCTGTAAATGGGGTGGGGGCTGGGGTAAGGGCTGGAAGGACATATGGAGAAAAAGTGGTAAATAAGCCATGTGGAAAACAAATCAAGGAATCAAAACAGTTGATCTGTCAAATTGTATATTCCTGTGCCCAAGCCTTGTGCCCTTGTGGTATTTTCAAATATTATCATGGGGTGATAGACATATCCCAAAGGTAGACCTTGGAGAGGGGGTTTCTGAGCTGAGCAAGTAGCTAACCTACTTGTGAATTGACTTCGGAAAGATCATATGATAAGAAGTTTTATTAAAACTTTTATTATTAGGGCATCTGGGTGGCACAGTCGGTTAAGCATCTGACTCTTGGTTTTGGCTTAAGTCATGATTTCAGGGTTTTGAGATGAAGCCCTCATGTGGGGCTTCTCGTGGAGCTCAGGATCTGCCTGGGTTTCTCTCTCCCTCTCCCTCTGCCCCTCCCCACTTCAAATAAATAAAAATAAGTCTTTAAAAAGAAACTTTTATTATGATACTTTTTGAAGTCATTTTTTAGTCAGTCATGCATCTTGCTCCTTACCTGACAAATATAAGCTAGCTACCTGGCTGTAGAGCTATTACAAACTAGAATACTTTGGGGGCATGATGTACCAGAAAAAGCTTTCAGAGAGTGAATTAGCATAGTGTGTAAATATCCATCCAGCAGAGCAGGTAATTTTCTCATTACTCATCAAATGAGTTCCTAAGCATTAGTTACTCTACCTATTGGTTCTTTGTGGAAATAACTCACAGGCAGCTGAATCATTTCAAAGCAAATTTTCCATCACCTTCCTTCTCTGTGTGGTTTAGGCCTTTATAGACCCTGAATAATAATTTGAATCTGCTGGTTCCCTACTGGCAAGGAGGACAACGGATTTTTTTTTTTTTTTTAATCAAGCAATGAGTAAATCCTAGGGGAAAAATCTCATTATTATATTAAAAATACATTTAGGGCTATCTAGTCATTCTTAATAGACTTAAAGTTATCCAGTGTTTGTTTCTCAAATTAGACTGTTACCTTTCCCAGAGCAAGATGAAGAAAATCCTAAACAGTAACATTCTCAGCATAAGCACAAGAGAGTGGAAAATGCTACCACCACCACAAGTTAATCCCGTGGGCCTGTGAATTTTCTGTGAAGCTCTGAATCAGTCTGACTCTCTCCTCATATGTGTAATATTTAAAGATGTCAGTGTGGGGCATCAGCAGTTGAAAATTCAGAATACAAAGCCAGTCCTCCCCTGTGACTGTCACATAACTTTTGCCTGCGTATGAGTCTACATGTTGCCAAACTTCCTCTATTTATTTATTAAATCTGGAAAATCCCCCACCTCCTCCATTCTTTCACAAAACTTTCTGCATGAATGACTTTCAGTCTGAGGGCCATATATATATATTTCCTTTCTCTCCACTGTAGGCTTTTCTCCAAGAAACTTCCACATGCTAAATTAGTGTCATATTTTAGGGGGCGAGGAGAATCCTGACTATAAAGGATTTTGTAGTGACTTTGTCTTTGTCACCACTTTCTCCCAGTCCATTCCAGCTTGCTTTATAATGAAAGTGAGAACCATAACTAGCAGTTTTATTGGCAACTAAGAGTCTAAGGACCATGCAGATCTTCTTTATTGTATAAGAATCTTAAATGTTTAATGAATATTTAAGTAGACAAATTTCAGCAACATGTCTTGTTTTGGGAATCCTGCTTTAATAAAAATCAGAGCACTATTTGTTTATTATTAAAAACATTAATATTTCAAAATACCCTTTGGGTCAGGGAATCGTTAAGAAACAATGACTTGTACTTAATTTCAACTAAAAGCAACCTTTATTAAATTCTTACAGCTCTGCTAGCTATGAATGCCCCCTTTACAACTCTGCTTTCCTCCTTTCCTGGGATTCTCTCTCCAATAGCTTGCCATTAAAAACTTGAGCTTGGCCCTGAGGCCAGAGCGCGAGGTGGGTGTGTGGATGTGATGGCAGGGTGGGGGATTGTGTGTTGTTTTTCCGAATCCGAGACAAGGATTTTCCATCGCCTGAAAGAGGCCATCAAGTTTTAACATTGCAAGGCACGACTTCTAATCGCATCCTTCCCGGAAAAGTACAAACAGTTCCTCAGCCGAGGTCCCCCACCTCCCACGCACTCTCCAGCTCGCCCTCCCCGCGGAGAGCCCCGCGACAGCCTCCCCAACACCTATGAATCATCCAAGAGGCTGCCACCGCGAAACCATTTGCATACCCCACCACCCGCCCTCCCTCGGTGCCTAAAGCACAACAAAGGAGGACAGGATTATTTCTTTATGATTATTATTTTTAATCTCTCATATGACCAGCGCCAAGTAGCCTTTCTCGCCCACGCTGTTTCGAGCGTCAGCACCCCACCCCAACCCACCCCCCGCCTCGACTGGTACCTAGGTTTGCGCACTGAATGAACCACCAGAATTTTTGTAGCGTCCCAGAGATCCTTGAATCCTCAGCCCTCCACACTCCCCTTGGAAGTCTGGACTGCTCTAAAAGGTGTGTACGCGCTTCCGCGAACTATTCCTAAGAAACCCAACATAAAACCCCAGGCTCCGGTTGCATATTCAACCGAAAACAGCGTCATCTATTTTACCTTCAGCAAACAACTCTCAACTCCAAGCCGTGAACTCCAGGAAACCCACGCTGGTCGGGTTAACTACCCTTCCCTCCCCCTTCGCCCAATTCATTTTGTATCTCTCAGAGATAATTGCTCTGACGTACTTTAAAATAACGTGTACGAGTCTGTCTCCCCAACTGACCACATTAATGCAAACTCCAAGCGCTCGATACTGCTTTGATAAAATGAAGAAATCACTCATAAAAATAGCAGCCCACGTAGCCTGGCCATATATGGAGCTGGTGAGGGTTGACAGGGATGCCCCTTCGGAGCCACTTCTTTAGAAAAAAACACATTTCAGCTGAAGTCTCCTCGGCTCCCCCCTCCCCTCCCCTTTCTACTCCTCTGCCTTCCCCTCCCCTTCTATGACTCAACCAAAGACAATTCAGCGGGGGGGTGGGGGGATTATATATAATCGCATATATGTCGCATATATAACACAATATATACACAGACAGATACATATATACATATACATATACATACACACACAAAGAATATCAGAAAACCAGTCGCGAGATAAATGTATTTGCCTGACACGGGGTGTGAAAATGGAGTCATTTAAGAATCGTCCCGTTCAGGTGTTTATAATAAACCCTGAAATACGAAGGTTTGCAGTAAAGCGCACGGGGAGCTGAGTCAAGTGCTCCGCACAACTCGGCTCCTCCCCTCCCACCGCCAGCCTCCATCCTCCCTCCGCCCTCCCCTCGACACACTTCCTCCCCGCCCCTCCGAGAGAGGGCTATTAAAAGCTGCTGACGTCAAAAGGGACGGCCATCTTTGATGAGGGCAGAGCTCACGTTGCATTGAAGACGAAACCTCGGGGAGGTCAGGCGCTGTCTCTCCTTCCCTCCCTGCTTGGCCGCTCCTCCACACTTGCAACCTGCAAGGGGCCGGGCGAACACCACCCTCTGAAGAAGCCAAGGTAAGGAGCCTCCACCTCGGGTCGTGGTTCTGGTTTTGGATGGCTGCATACCCAGAGGGTGCCACAGCCAGGGAGACCAAGTGAGCTTGGGCAAATACAAGTATTTGTGCACCTAGGGTGCGGTATTCCGTGTGTGCGCGTTGGGATAGCTCCGGTCTGGGGCTTTATAAAGTATTTTCTAGGTGAGCTGCTTGGGGAAGAGAGGAATGGGGACATTGCAGATGGAGCGATGGGAAGGAAGCGCAAGGATACGTACCGAATAATAACTTACTCTTTCGAAACAGTAGTGGGACTCTCTCTCTTCCATTTTGCGATGCAGTTTTCAGAGATGTTTAGGCTGCTAGGTTTTTTATTTTGTTTTCTGTAGACCAAAACAAACAAACCCTGTCGTTCTGACCCTGTTATTTTGACTGTTGTCGTTAAGGCGCTATTATCCAGGGAAGAATTAGGGAACAGGCAGGTTGTGGGCGCTGGGGAGGCGAAAGCAGAAGGGGGAGTTCCCGCCCCGGGCAAGCCGAGCTGCAGCCTCCATGCCCCGCGGACTTGATTTATGCCGCCTGCTTCACGTCAACTGCAGGCTGGCGGAAGGCGGGCGGGTCGTGCTGTGTGGGAGGGCTCTGCGGAGGGCTGGCGGGGGTGGGCTCGCCTTGGGGACTGCGGCGGCCCGCAGTCAGCACCCTGGACAGCAATACCGAGGGCTCTCGAGGGCGCCCGCGACCTTTCAGCACCGCGGACAGCGGTCCGGCAGCAGCGCCGCATCTACCCGCGGCAGAGATGCCTGGCCAGAGCTGGGTGTTTAGGGCTGGAGACCAAATTGCCTCTCTGAGACCCCGCTCTCACAGAGACTCCCTAATAGAGAAGGCATAGTAGGTTAACAATTTTAAAAAAGAAAAAAATAAATCCTGCTCACAGGACTCCTTTGCAGGCAATTAATTACCTCTCCCATCCTCAGCTCCTTCATAGCTTCAAAAAAATAAGTCTACTTGTGGAAATTTTCATGTTACCCCCTTCCCCCCTTTTAGATCGAAAATAAACACATTTCTTAAATTAAAAAAAAATCTGCACTCATCCTCCAATTGGATATCAAGGGTTTTGTTTTTAACACAGAGTTTGTCTGCAGATCTTCAGTGGGTATGAATGAGGTATATATGTAGATACCAACATGATATTTCCATATATATTTTTATTTGATTAAGAAAAGAGGGGGTAGTTGAACTAAGCAGAATCAACTTTAAGAACAAATCCTTCTTCCCCTTCCTTCTCCCCCATGCTAGTAATTAGGCATGAACATAAGCACACACTCACAAAAATACATCTCTGAGAAATATTACAGGTCCTACAGGGTATAGATTTAATCTCTTTGGCCATGGTTTCAGAGTGAGTGGAAGTGTTTCCTATGGACCTTAGTTATCTCAAGCTGATAGTTTCTGATTTGAACATCATTAAGACTGGTTTTCCTCAGGAAAATCCAACTGTGTCCTTCAGGGTAATGCAGGTGTTAGATTGAAACCAGACTCTGACCTAAAGATCTACTGCAATTTCTATTACAGCACTGCAGGATTTTGCTGAGACAGTGATAAGTACTTTAACCATTTTCTATTCTGAGGCTTGGGGCCTCTGAGTGAAAAAAATTACCACTGGGATATTTCCTGCTGTTTGATATAACTAAAATTGGCATAAAATGACCAGGAGCAAAACTGTACTATTTGAACAGCTGTTAAATAAGAGTAACAGCGTCATAGGTGGGAATCTATGCAGCGCATTAAAAGAAACACTGTCATGAATCTTTGAAAAGCCTCACAGTAAGATCTTGGATTGTTTTTGTAAGTCATAACTCCAATCATTTCTATACTAGAGCTCCTAAAATGCCCTGTCAATATAGAGGAGGTACTTTCACTGCCGGCTATTTATTTCTTAATGTTTTTCTATTTCATGGATAACCATGTGTTTCCATATGAGTATATACTGATCTATTACTGTATATAGTTGTAAAATTAATATTCAGGGGTACGTAAGTGCATGGAAAAATTTTATAACTCTGCAATCTGCAAGCGAAATAAACAACTGTGTTTTAGTGATGCGAGGAGGGGAGAAAAGATGGGTAGGAGTCTTTAAAAATGCTTTGACTTCATGCTGCATGTCCAGACAGCTCTGCGTAGTTGCGTCAAATGAAAAAGCCTAACGCTGCCGGAATTACGTGCTTGGACATTAGTAATTACTGCTGGGTTTGTTTGCTAGTGGAAGACTGGGGGGATGGGGGGTGGAGGTAGAAGACCGCAGTGGAGCTGGCAAAGGGCAAAGATCTGGAAAGAAGTGGCGATGTGCACAATTATGGAGCTAATTCTAGAACAGCGTACTGAGAAATTAAAGAAAAACATAATTGAAGCATGAATTTAACATTTATATTATTGATAAGCTTCAGGAAAAAAAATGAAGAGATTTTCTGTTTTAAATTTTAAACATCCAGGGCAATACGGCAAGAAGAGGCCGGAGCAGATGGACATCAGGATGTGCCAGGAAACATTCATGCAGACCCTCTGATGGTACCTGCTTGTTTGTTCATTGGCATTTTCTGCATTATCACCTTGGCATTCAGAATGTGAAACAGTTTATAATCTTCTTAACCTCTCCATGGTAAAAATCTCCCAAGAATTTCAGTTTTATTCCTATTTTGTTAAACATGCACAACCACACATGCACAAACACAATAAACCGCCCCTTAATTAGCTTGTCTAATGGCATTCCTAAACTCTTAAGTGTTAGCCCCAGAGTGGTGTTTATCAACCAGAAGACTAATATTTCTGCCAGTGGCACCTCTTCCTATAGCAGCCAGCCTTCAGCAGAACGTGTAGGTTTTGATGATTAGTAGAAATAAAAGATAACTTGAGAAAGAGATTGAGAGTGGAGACATGAAGGATAAAAATAGATAAATCTGCTCTTTTGTATGATGTACTATGAAAAAACCATTTTTCTCACATTATGGAGCTGCTTTTCAATTCTATAAAGGTAAGAAAATTGGTGTTGTCAGCCTCAGCGTAGATACATTTCTGCAGTGTCATCCCTTGTCAGCAAGGACTGACGTGATAGGAAGATATTGACCAATCAATGAGCACCAGATACATAAATGAACCCCATGGAGGATATAAAGTCTCATGCTTATATGGTCTTTGACCTCAGTAAGTTTAGCATGTAATAATCTTAGTAAAAATAATGAACAACAAAAATTAATAAATAATACCAGAATGAAATACAATAAAACAGTGGAAGAAAAATCATGAAGGGAATATATAATGATTTGCCCACTGAGTGTGACCAGAAATAAAGAAGGTAAATTCTAAGGAGGACAATATTGCATTGGACTAGAATGATCTGAGCAAGAAGGCAGTACATCAGCTGATTTTTGGAGGTTGGAGAAGTGGGGGAAATCTGCTGAGTAAAAGTTATAGCATAGGCAGAACTACACATAAGGCAGGCCCAAGTTATGGACAGCAAATATCCATCCATTTGGGTAGTGAGTAGCTTATGTTGGGGAATATGCTGGAACAGAGACTTGAAGCCTTCTATGGAAGGCTTTGAATACCAAGTTGATGATTTAGTGCTTTATTTTCTAAAGTTAATTTCAGAGCAGAAGCTGATATAATAAAGTAACCAGGTCCTTCTTAACATCTGGGAACTGCTGTTTCCAGAATGGATTACATTTGCCTTCCTCCAGAAATAGAGGGGAGTAAATTGGTATAAAGGATGATTAATTAGAAGAAAAAAAAATCAGTTCTCATTTAGGCATCCTTTAAGATCCCTTCTCAGGATATACATGGACTTATGAGTCTGCCTAGAAGTTAATGATAAGGTTCAAATTTTCATTATTAACTAGAACAAATTATTCAAGATGAGCACCTATCAGAAAGATTGCAAACCAAGTCAAGAAACCAGGAATGAGGGCGCCTGGGTGGCTCAGTGGGTTAAGCCTCTGCCTTCAGCTCAGGTCATGATCTCAGGGTCCTGGGATCAAGTCCCGCATCGGGCTCTCTGCTCTGCGGAGAGCCTGCTTCCCCCTCTCTCTCTGCCTGCCTCTCTGACTACTTGTGATTTCTTTCTCTGTGTGTCAAATAAATAAATAAATAAAAATCTAAAAAAAAAAAAAAAAAAAGAATATAATGCAAAAAAAAAAAAAAAAAAGAAACCAGGAATGAGAAGTACCCAGAAGGTACACATGCACAGTAAACTTGCAGAGCACTCTTGAATCCTTGGAGCATTCTCCTTTGTAACATACACTAGCTGGCTGAATGAAAATAGACGCCACTTTTTCTGTGCATGTTTCAGGCAGCCTGACATATACAACCAGTCCCACGTAGCTAAAACTGGAAGAAAAAAAAAAAACTATAGTAAATTTTTGGAAAACTGAGGTGAGGTGGACAGATAGCCTATTTCTTTCCCTACCATCCTAGCTGACTCTGCTGAGTCCCCGTTACTCCAGGACTAGCTCAAGATCTGAACTATACCTATTTCGTTTTTAATCTTATGGCTACCACTCTCACAGCAGAGCTTCAGAATTACAAATGCTGTCAGAACTGCTGTACTGAAATAGTCAGAGACTCCATGCGGAGGAATAAGTGGCAGTTGCAGACATAGATCTTGTTGCTATTTCAATTCTCACGCGGAAGTGTCGAGGGACTATGCTCATCTGTTCTTCACCGAAACACTGGCAGGTGAGACATCCTTAGGATAACATGTTGATTTCCAAGACGATTCCCTGGGGGGAATTTGGAAATAGTGACGTTTCAGAGGAGGTCAAACTGGAGGTTTTTAAACTGAATGTAGAGGGCCTATCAAGAGGGAGGGAAGAGACACCGTATAGCACTGAGGAAGCAGGACATGGTGAGTGCAGAAAGGGTTTTAAAGTATAATTAGTTGTAAAAGGGGCAAGACATTTCAGGGAAATTTCCAGAGAACTCTAGCTGCAGTGTCAGAATTACTGTCACTGCTCTAATGATAATAGGTACTCACTGCTACATAATTTTCCTCACAAGGATTTCAAAGCATTTCACCCAATATAAATGTACCACCAGTTTCTGATTTCTAAATGAATACTGCAAACCACAGTTATAGGATGCGTTCATATATGATATTAGATAACATTTAGTAAGCCATAGCTCTCATGTAGAAGAACAGATACCCAAAGCCACGATTAATCAGAATAGGCCTATGGGGGAGAAGAGTGAGCCACTAATTCTAAAAGCTTTTACCTGTACCAGTTCAGTAAATCTGCATAACAACCCTGTATTCAGGGTATCGTTACTATTTCCATTTTACAGATGAGCAAACTGAGGCAACGGAAGGCTAAGAAACTTGCTTAAGATCACAGAGCAGAGCTAGGATTTAAGTGTGATCACTCTGAGTCCAGAGACTAAGCCATTAACTGTCTACTACACGACCTCTTGCATCATCCACATTTTTCATATCGGCCAAATCGGGCCCAGAGAATGTACATGATTTCTTTTCCAGTATCTTTTCCCCCTAGGTTGGGCTGCAGGGCACGATGGCTAAGATGCTGATCAGGAGCCAGGAGACCCAGTTCTAGCCCTGAAGCATCTGCTTGTAATTTCCTGTTTGGGAGTGGAGTCCCCCTATCTTTACATAAGTCACTCAACCACCACTGAACTCAGTTTATCTATAGAATGGCAGATCTGGACTAATATTTTCCAATATCTGTACTATTCAGAAGTTAATGAAATTGGTGCTGAAAACTCTGGATAGTAGGTCTGGGTCCAGTGACCTGTTGATCTCAGCAGGCTCTGCCTTAACATTGCTTCAGTACCCGACCTGATTCCCACCCCCATTATGAGATTAATTTACATCCACAGTCTCCCTCCTCTTCAATTTCTCATTCCCTCTCTCTCTTTCTCTTTCCCCCTCTCCCAGTAATTTCTTTCACATCATCTTTCTGAAGTCTTTATGGTCAGACTTCAGAAATCCTGGCTTTTTCCTCAAAGCCCTGATCTGAGCCATCAGTGTTTTGGGGACCTTTCATCCTTCTCAATCAGATTTATTGTTCTCTGGCACAGACTGTTTCCTACAACCTGCCTAAACTTCTTATAATTCTTTTCCCAGCCTAATTAATTTTTTTATCCCTTTCTAGACCTAAAGCAGTTTATTAGCTACTATTTCTTCATTTCTCCTCTTTCTTCCTCTGCCACTTGGAAAAAAAGGAAAACACTTTCGTAGAATCTGTGAGCTCTTAAGTACTTAAAACATAACAATTTCATGTGATTTGAATCACGTAATATTATTAGCTAGCTCAAAAACTAATCAAGTTTGATGGATGGGTTAAGGGTGGGGAGGGAAAATAACATTTAAAAAAGCCTTAAGGGGGTGCCTGGGTGGCTCAGTGGGTTAAAGCCTCTGCCTTTGGCTCCAGTCATGATCTCAGGGTCCTGGGATCAAGCCCCTGCATCGGGCTCTCTGCTGGGCAGGGAGCCTGCTTCCTCCTCTCTCTCTGCCTGCCTCTCTGCCTATTGGTCATCTCTGTCTGTCAAATAAATAAATAAAATCTTTATTAAAAAAAAAAAGCCTTAAAGGTCAAGGGACAAAGAGAAGGTGAAGCCTCAAAGCCTCTGAGACTTACAGTTCAGAGGCTAGCAGCTGGCAGTACAATGTTTATTAATTAAACTCAGAGTCACATGTGAATTGAAGTCCCATGCTCCAGAAAAGCCATGTTCTCCTTGTTGCTAAAATCCCGTTCCTCCTGCAATGTTTGAGCAGCATTTTACCAGAGTAAAGCATGGCATTACAAGAGGAGATCCTAACTGACTTCTTCACTGCTGACTCTCAGAGGTTAGCCTTGGTAGTGATTTAACCGATGATAAGAACAAATCTGTATCCCCTAGAAGAGATGGGGGACAATCCTGTGGAAGGGTTCGTGTTTCCTTTTAAATGCTCAGTGATCACTCTAGAGAAATTGAAAGTAAATGACAGTGTCATCACCAGCTTGATGCTGCATGACAGCAGCACTAGCTTTATGGATGGGCTTTCTGTGGTCGTGGAAAAATACACATGATCCTCATAGCTAGTAAAGGAAGCCAAATTGTGTTTCCTGTGAAGGGGGAACTAAACTCACTAATCTTTTCTTCTGCTTTGGGGTTTTTGTTGTTGTTGTTGTTGACCTGATTTGGTTCCTAGTACCCAGAGATGGCTAATGCTCTCGTGTCTTAAATTGAGACTGTTTTGTGCTTTCGGCTCCCTTATCTCCTCCATCCTCCAAAACGGTCCATTTTATACTTGAAGAGCAAGATTCTATTCCCACTAAAATGGTAGGTTCTGGTCTCATCACTTCCCCACCATTTCCTATAACCAAATCCCACCTGTCACAGGTTTTGAACTTGGGAGATGACTCTTCAGGTCTGCAGGCTTGAGCCAGTGGCTTCTCTTCTTTACTGAGGGCAGCACTTCTGAAAATGAAAGCCTCAGAGGTGCCCCCCTGAGGCCAGATTTGCACTGCACTCTGGCCCTGCTCCTATTTCAGACAAATCCCTTTGTATAGTTCTGAGAATTCTGCAAGTTGGACAGAATTCCTTTGCGATGGGGACTCTCAGGCCAAATTGCTGATTTCCTTTCTTCATATTCATCCTTTGTACAGTTTCAAAAAAATAATGACTGACAAATTGCTAAGCCATGCATTTCTTGAATTTCTCTGCAGTTAGTCCAAGATCCATCTGACAGCTCTAAGTAAATCAGACCGTGACTTATCCATTGATAAACAGAAAGTAGAGGGACATACATGCCCATGTGTCTGCTAGGAAGACTATGCAATAGTCCTGTCAAGTGAATTTTTTATTTTATTGGGAAATCCTATTGTAACCTCACTGTAACACTAGAAATCAAGATAACATTCCTGATTTAGGCCGGGCCAGGGAAATTGCTGATCATATCCAATTTTTCCAATTCTAAGATGACTCTCCCTAGTATTCTTCAAACTTAAATCAGCTGTCATTATGGCACTTTTCATTCATTAATTAATTCAACAAATATTTATTGAGCATCTGTCATGTGCCAGGGAAACACTGTACTGATTACCGAAGATAGAACAGAAAATAAAGCATGCACATTTCTGCCCTCAGTGCATTTTTCTGGGCATCCCCTTTTGACATGTTATTATTTTAGAAGACGTGTTTCACATAGAATCCCTTTTTTAATCTAAGATATTAACCCAACTTAGAAAAGAATGTGGCTCTCTATTCAATATGCGCAATTGATTGAAGGTTTCTACTGAGTGGTCAGTATCCATAGAAGAATTGCTACATCTTAAACAGAATATGTATTAACACCCTCAGTCATCAAGGAATTCAGTAAATGTGTAAGATATGCCCTTATGTAAATTTGTCTCTATGGACATGGCAATCAACTAAGATATCACTAACATTTCCTTTAAGTACATATATCCCAGTCAATTGGGACCTCTCTCTCTATAGATCCTTCCCACCAGTCATGGGGGAAACAGATCAAGCTTTGAAGAACATGGTACCTCCTCAGTCAGAAAACCTAGCCCTGACTATAAAGGTCATGGAACAACGCAAGAATAGGGTGACTGAGAGAAAGAGCAGCATTTTTTGATGACAGTACTTCCCAAGCCAATCCACTTACCTCCTCTGGGAACTTCCTGTCTTGAAACAAGGTTTCAAAGATTCAGGATCAAGTAGAAGTATGTATTAGGCTCCCAACTCTTGCCTTTAGAAATGTACCCTTTCCTCCCAATGAGCTTCCATCTCCCTTATAT
Source organism: Lontra canadensis (assembly GCF_010015895.1). Classification (NCBI taxonomy): domain Eukaryota; kingdom Metazoa; phylum Chordata; class Mammalia; order Carnivora; family Mustelidae; genus Lontra; species Lontra canadensis. Next base: position 12,757,689 of record NW_022631010.1, read on the forward strand.
GATTTCTCACATAGCTTTGTAATTGCATGTGCATTTTTCTTCCTTAACAGACTATAAAATTTTTGAGAGCAAGGGCAATATGTTAACCATTTTTGAATCCTTGGTAACAATGCCTGTCACACACCAGGTATACAGGACATGAGTGAGTGAATGGGAATACCAACCACCCCTTTGCAGAAAAAAGAATTCTACTACTGTAAGTAATTCCTCCTTTTATTAACCAAATGTTACGATCAGAACAACTCAGGAACGCATATTCACCCTAACTGTTGGAATGAAGTTGATGCCAACGAAGCCCTTGTGTTCACCTCAGCTAGCTACCAAATTTGGCAAATAGTTTCTTCTTTCTGACCTGCTCTTTTATCACCTATGAGTCAGGGGTTAAAATGCTGATGAAGACTCAGGTGATTCTCAAGGACAGTGTGGCCAAAAGCAGGTTTGTATTCAGGGATGAAAAGCCATTGCCTATGAGTGATTTAAGTCAAATTACATACAGAGCCAAGCTATTTGACTTATATAAAATACACAGCTAAAATTCTTTACTTTTTACTAAGATGAAAAAGATGTTTTTGATGCCGCTGTCCACACATATCATAGTCACTGGGGGATAGCGTGGTTCTTCAGCCAACTTTCATTTTCTGGGTTATGTATTTGCTTCTTCTCTGTTAGAATGATGGCATGGTTGAGTTGGCGTCCCAGAAAATGCTAACTTTTCCTTTCAAACATCCAGTGTTCTCTTGCCTAGGAGAGAAAAATAAACTGAGGCATGATGTGGTAAATCACTCCCATTTATCTTTAGAAAAAAAAAAAAAAAAAAAGAATGCTGTTACCAGCTAAGGACTGAATTTTGCATTTCTTTTTCCCCAGCCCTTCTCATGAAACAAGTCTAAAACCATGGGTCAGTTACCCTGCACCCTACTTTTGCCAGCTGCAAACAAGGCTACCACTTGATGAACACAAGAAAAAGCTAACTAACTTATGGAATGACTGTGGTATGGTACACTAGACCATTCGCATACATTATCTCATTGAATCTCTATGGCAACCTTAAAAGAGCTTAAAATTCTCATCTCTGACTGCAAAGCCTGTGTTTTTTCCCATCGCCCTATGAATTTTTCCATCAGTTGCATACAGTCCATTGAGCTCTAACAGAAAGCATGCTCTGGACATGTAGAACATGAGTCAGCAAAATCCAAAAAAACTCAGTCCTCTGGGCTAGAAAGTCAGGTGAGATATGGTAGTATGGGGAACCAGGAGAAACAAAGTATCCAGCAAGCTCCTTGAGCACTGCATTGAGAGAAATGGTTGCATACTTGGCCCATTTCTGCCACTGCAATTATAGGACCCAGACCAACTTATGTAACCTGAATTGAGCCTCAATTTTCACGTCTATAAAAAGCAAGCAATAGCTGCCTTACGTATGTCACGTGGTTGTCATGAGACTTAAAGGAGCTAATGCTTGTCAAGGTCTATTCCTTCCATCACTCTGCAATCCAGGAGGAAACTGTTGTTACCATGCTCTAGTAGCCATCATTTACCATGCCAGATTTTTACTGCAGATGATGTGAAGGCCGTATGCTTCTTTTCCTCTTTATAATGTTGAGTTTGCTTAAAGACATAGGTCTTGGTATCATTATATCTTAGTTTGCGCAGCATGCATGTTAAAATGGGAAAATGTGTCAACAGTCTGGTTTTTCTACTTGGGGGAGGATTTTTAAAAGCATCTCTGCTTACGGAGTGGCCCCGTGAGTCTCCGGATAGCGTTTGGAGACACAAGAGGCTCAGTTATGGTTTAAACACTGGTCCCCTTTTGCTTGGTGCCTGGGGACTTAAGGCCCTTAATGAGTTAAAAAGAGATGGTATGCAAAATTTCCTGCTCTTCTTTAGCTTAAGAAAAAGAAATTTGCTGTAAGCTATTTTGTGAATCGTTACCGAAGCTACATCTGTTGGCCTCATTTTGTATTCAGCTTTGTGTGAGGTTTTTTGTCGGGGAGGGTTGGATTCCTTACTAAATATTGTGTGCGTGCGTGTGTGTTTTGTATGTGCACACAATATGCAAGCAGAGAGGTGCAAACACAGATGTTTTCTTGGAGGCGGCCTTGGGCACAAGATTCCGGCCCATCTCACCTCATTGTCAAAAGCTTTAGTTTTATTCATAAGCCAATAAATATAAAACCTGCATAGGTGAGTTACATGAGCTGCAAAATGGATGCTGCTATGTCGCATTCACAGAATGATTTCTCTTCCAAGTTCCAGATCCCCCAAAGCAACCCTGCCTATGGCCATGACCTCAGATTCTGCTTTTGGGAAAAGTCCTGTGCATCTAGGCCTTGAGGATAGGAGAGCTTTTTGGGAAAATTTTTGAAACTCACATTGTCTTTTGAGCATCTACTATGTACTAGTTACTATATTTTAGTCTATTATACTGGTATAGAACTAGTACACTACAAGTATAGGATGGTCTAGTATACTAGTAGCTAGTATTTTTTTTTTTTTAACATTTTATGCATTTATTTGAGAGAGAGAGAGCATGTGGGCAAGTAGGGGGAGGGGCGGAAAGAGAGAGAATCTCAAGCACACTCAGCGTTGAACACAGAGCCTCACAAGAGGCTAGATCCTGGGACCCTCAGATCACAACCTGAGCCGCAATCAAGGGTCTGACAGTTAACCAAATGAGCCACCCAGGCACTCCCTACTGTAGCTAGTATTATACTTAATTTGTACAGCAACCTTCTAAGTGGTGGGTGTTATTTTCTATACTTAGAGAGGATACTGTTTGATAAAGGTCCTTTCAAGGTGCTAAGTGCTGCCTGTCCCCTCTCCATGAACCAGTGGATACATTAACTGGGGTTAGTGATCCAAATATCAGGCTTTCTGTTTTAGCCTGACTAGGGAAAAAATGGTTAGGACCAGCAGCCGGAGTCAGATGAGTTCTGCTCCAAGTCTACATTGGGACCCACCAAGGGAGAAAGGGCTGCAGAGATATGTGTAATCAGAACATCTAGAAACCTAAGGTCCTACCTTCCTTCTCCATCCATCCTTCCCAAAGCACAGAATCTTTCTCAGGAGGTTTGCAGCTTGGAGCAGACAAATCTGAGAGAAAAAACCAAGATGGGAGAGAGAAAGTTGGGAGCCACCATGAGCTCTGATTGCTCACTGCCGATTTCCTATCTCACAGAGTACTTGAGCTGGGGCAAATAAAGAAAGAGTTGGAGAGGATGGTGGAAGGTCTCTTCCCAGTACTGGTCTTCCCAAAGAGTGGAGGTTCCCATTTTAAGGGACAAGGTAGGAATTGATGAGTCTTTGAACATCAGAAAAGTTCCTCCTTCTTCCACATGGCTCATACGAGAGAAAACTTGAGTTTGAACTTAAGATCCTAAGTGCAGTATTACTGACCCTCCACAATCAGTGACCCATTACATTAGGACACTGATTCTTAGGCGAGGGTCTTTGGACCAGCATCATCATCATCATCATCACCGGAGGGGTTGTTAGAAATGCTGTTCTGAGGCCCCACTCCACACCTACACAATCTGAAACTCCAGTGCAGTGGGGAGGGGTGGAGTCTGTTTTCATCCCCTCCAGGTGATTCTGAGGCAGGCTCAAGTTTCAGAACTAACGTGCTAGCGATCTTAGGAGCTCCTCAAGTGTTCACATTCATCTTAAACAGGGTCTGATGAGGATGAGGTATTTTCACTGTCTCTGCCTCACAAAAGCTGTGACCAGGAACTTAGAGAGAGAGGCGCTATCCTGGGCCACTGGCTAGAAGTCTCTACTCACTGAGGACAGGAGTCTTAGGTGGGGGATGCAGGGCTCCTTTTTATACTTTTCTCCCCCTGCAACAATGGCTCAATCTCTTGCTCCTAGAATCTGCACTCCAAAACCTCTCAAAATGTAAAATTGCACCAGATGACTAGGAAGCCCCTTTCTTCTTTCTGCTGAGCCAGCCTGAAGGATACCAGAGAGGAAAATGTACCCACTGTGCAAACGATACAGCCATTCCCATGACTCCTCTTTTGGTCTCCTCCATAAACTGTCACAGGTACAAGGAGGGGACATGACCGCTTTTCACACATCCCTGCAGTTTCTTATTTTCTGCTCTGGACCCCAGCACCAACTGCCCTTGAGGAAAGAAAGGATTCTGCTGGCTCACATTGCCCTTCTTTTCTGTGTAGAATCACGCATTTGGGTTGCTGGGGCAGACTTCACAAATGGCATTTTTAAAAATGACACATGACCAGGCCCAGAGATAAATGACTTACCAGACCGCAGCTTAAGTGTTTGCAGCCAGGGCTGTTGGCTCACAGTTGAGTGCTGCTTCCGCTGCCCTGGTCTGCCTTGCCACTTCTGCCTTCACCTCTTTCACTTTTCTCCCCAGCATGGGGCCGCACTCCAGGCCGGAAATCTCTCAGTCTGTTGTTACCCTCCGAGGCCTTTGGCCTCGGATGGTGACCCAACGTCTGTAAAAGCAAGGAAGGAACATTCTTATGATTCTCAGCTGCCAGGCAGAGCTTCCCGAAAAGGTTGGCTGTATGGCTTATGTCTTTTAGGTTTTGCACATAACAAAAACCCAAATATAAGTGGTTTTGGCAAAAATGGGGATTGACTGGCTCAGAGAATGCAAGTAAATGTTGAACAGCCAAACCATGGGAAAAGCAGAAGTTTACTATGGAGGTTCACGCTTTCCCTCCTGTCCTTGATTCCTTCTGAACACTGACTCTGCTTTCTCTTTGAAAAACCCAGTTCCTCCTTCCACGTACCAGAAACGTGGCACCCAATTTGTTCTTCCTACACATCCACTATGGAAAAGGCACTGCCATTTGTTTCCTGTACCCCACGTTCAGAAATCTTGGGGAAAGACCCTGGTTGATCTAGCTCTGGGCAAGTACTCACCTACGCCCCTCAGCTGTGAATGTGAAGTGTTAGGGAGAGTAGGACTTGGAGGCTGGAACCACATGATTCGATTGGGGGAAGAACCAGTTTCTTGGCAGACATAGTAAGTCATATTATGTGTCCTATATACACAGACATAATTTTTATCAGGTCACTTACCAAACACTTGTCTTAATTCACCCTGTAAGTGTTTAGTGATACTTGCTTCTTTTTTCCAAATTGTTTCTCCTGCTATGACCTAATTTTTAAAACGTCATGGCAGCTCTGGCAGGAAAGATGGCAAAAGAAAACAAAAAATAACCATTTTTCAGATCTAAAGACTGGGGCCTAAGAATCTGACTGCCATGGGGGCACCTGGGTGGCTCAGTGGTTAAGCCTCTGCCTTTGGCTCAGGTCATGATCTCAGGGTCTTGGGATCAAGTCCCGCATCGGGCTTTCTGCTCAGCAGGGAGCCTGCTTCCCTCTCTCTCTCTCTGCCTGCCTCTCTGACTACTTGTGATCTCTGTAAAATAAATAAATAAAATCTTAAAAAAAAAAAAAAAAAGAATCAGACTGCCCTGAAAAAGGCAGTCAAATTAGTCAAAGGCAGGGCCAGCTCAAGGATGAAGGTTGGCCAGATGTCCAGTTCTGTTCCTAATTCATGGATGGCGAACTAGTGGCCTTCGGCCTAAGATGACCCCAAAACTTACTTTATTTGGCCAGTGCTGGATTTGCAGATATCTTAAATACGAATGCCTTAAGGCAGCATATGTCCCCTTCAATTTGCCATAGAGCCTAACACTACAAAACTTTTTATACCTGGTTCAGTCCATTTGGTTCTGTTATCTTCCTCTATCCTAGAGATATTTGAGTATCTTCTGCGGCCTGCCAAAATTATGGCATTTGTGGTGGTTCTGTGACCTGCCAGAATCAAATACAAGAAGTTTCTTGGGTTATTTTGCCACAATTCTTCCCTTGAGATGTCTTCATAAGTTAAATCAATATTTTGAGAGCTAAGATGGGGCAAATAAATTGCACTAAATAGACCAACCAATTTTTTTACTTTTTAAAAATCTGAATACAATTAGCTTTTTGCTTTTCCCACTGACCCTGCTGGCAATCTGGTGACAGCTATGAATCCCTTTGCAGAGTGACATTGTTTTAATGTATAAAATAGAATATGTAAGCTCTCATAAGAAACAAGTTGTATTGAAATACAATTATCAAAATTTTTTATAATTTATGATATAGTAATACATGATCTTTTAAAAAGTACAGCATAAAATAGCAATATTTGGTGGAGAGTCTAACAACAACCACAATTTCAAGTGGTGATGAGAATATATATTTTGAGATATCTGTAACAACCATGGCATAATCCTAGAAGACATCTGAGGTTTCTACTGGGTTCAAGAACCACATCAGGGTTCAGGACCCCCTCCAGTGCTCCCAGTGTGGGGGTGGGAGTAAGCCAATGGAGAGGAAGAAAGGATTGATCTACATGTCATGTGGGCACAGGCAATACCTGGGGTTCCCCAAAGCAGTTATTTTTTGCTGCGTAACAAATTATCCCCAAACCTAAAACAGCAATTTCTTATTGTTCTTGGGCCTCTGGGTTAGCTAGGTTGACTGCCAGTTGACTCCCAGTTGACTACCAGTCAGCTGGTAGACTTCTGGGGTCTAGCAATGTTGACTACCAGTTGACTACCAGTCAGCTGGTAGACTTCTGGGGTCTTGTCGGTCTGTAACATCCTCACTTCCATGAATGGTGATTGGTACTGGGTGTGGGCTAGAGTGGCAGGTAACTAGATCACATATCTGTCATCATCCGAAAACAGAAAGGGTGAACACCACTATGGAAGCACTTTTCAAGTCTGTTTAGGTCACATTTGCTATTGTCCCATTAGCCAAAGTAAGTCTCATGGCCAAGCACAGAGTCAGTATGGGAGAAACTAGAGACACCGAGAGGGGAGTTCTTCCAACCATTTTTGCAAAATTATCTACCACAGCTCCCGGCAAACTTGGGAGCATTAGACAGAGAAAGCCCTTCCATCTACCACAGGTTAGGCATCAGGCTCTGCCTGTCCATCCTGGGGCTAGACAACTCCCACCAAATGCCACTAAAATCAGGGAATTTAGGCATGGTTTATTATTAACCTGCCAAACTTAGAGCCCCTGGGCGTAAGTTTTTGACTCCTTGGGTCAAGGAGGCACCTGGAACATCTTGCTATATCTCTCCAAGTTGACCAAACAACCACAGCCCCAGATGTCTGGTAAATTCACGGGGTAGGCAAAAGGAAAATTTTCTCCTCTGAGCATTAAGGATGAGTAAGCCTTTCTGGATTCAGACTGAAAAAAAAAAAAATCACCTTCTTATTGTTTGGTGATGATCTTTCTTTCTTTCTTTCTTTTTTAAAGATTTTATTTATTTATTTGACAGAGAGAGACACAGCGAGGGAGGAAACACAAGCAGGGTGAGTAGGAGAGGGAGAAGCAGACTCCCTGCAGAGCAGGGAGCCCGATGCAGGGCTCCATCCCAGAACCCTGGGATCATGACCTGAGCCAAAGGCAGACGCTTAACAACTGAGCCACCCAGGTGCCCAACATTTCTTTACCTGAAATTTTGCCTGGGCTGGCCTTGGTGAGGGCAGTTGTATTTGAAGTGTTTTTGTTTTGTTTTTGTTTTTGTTTTTTCCTTTCCTTCCAGAAGCCTTCCCTGTTTAAGCAAACTCTTCTTTCTGCTCTAATTGCAAGAGCTCCCCATAATGGTAGAAACAATTCTCAGCCCATCCTCTGCCCAATGAGCACTTTGGAAATGGGAACCCAAGGGAGGAGGCAGTGGAAAAAACCCTGAAGGCTTTTCAACTGTGCTGCTGCGTCATGGAAAACCAGCCAGGCACCTGCGCTGGGCCTCCCAGCAGGTCCCACCGGAGCCCTCGTCTTAGTTATTCCGTAGATGAACAGGGGATGTCTGACTCACCCAGCTGTCTAGTCCCACACTTCAAAGAGTATTCTGAGTCCTGCTGTACATTTTCTCAGCTCACTTCACATATCAGATGGCAGACTCCTGAAGCTCAGACCCTGAGCAGAAGAATTGTTCTCTTTTAGATCCTGCACCCTCGTCTTTACTGAGCTCTCCCACCACACACACACAACTTAAAGGTTTCTAAATTCTTGAGTCAGAGTGCTAGCTCACGTTGGGTCCTTCCAGAAGCAGACTCTGAAGAGGGATGTTAGTACGCATATCATATGGGAAGGCTGGTAGGTGAGCAGGGAAGTAAGAGAATGAGGAGGGAGCACAGAGGTGGGTATGGGCAGGTTACCACCTGCTGGGCCTCAGTCCCAGAATGCTTCATCCAAAAGGCAAGGAATCTGGAGTATTTGCGAAGCTCTCCCATCCTTCATTGGCTAAGGGCTGTTCCCAGGGGTATAAACTTGCCTCCAGCCCTGTGGGAAGCCCAGCCTACTCCTGAGACTGGAGAAATCCCCACAGTAGGAAGTCATAGCTTGAGTAGCTCTCAGAATGTACAGGAAAGGTGGGGGCCAAGGAGATACAGGTGGGGCATTAAGAATGGCTGGTACCACTGTATCAGCTATCACCTCCAGACACCCCAAGCATCACAATACCTGTCTCGAGCTTTGGTGCATTGATGATTTAGTCCTGTGTTTATTTAACACATATTCACTGGGCTCCTACTGGGTACCATTCACTCAGCACCCATAGGCTAGGCAGTAAGCTAAGGTTTGGGGGCACATCATCTCATTTGCTTGCCACGACAAACTGCAAGGAGGGATTATTGGTTTCATTCTACAGATGAGAAAGTGAGGTTCAGTGAGGTTAATAAATTACCTCTAGTCCCTCGGCCTGAAAATGGCAGAGCCAAGATTCCCATCCTGGTCCACCTTCAAGTCTCAACTCCATTCCACGGTAAACCACCACCCAATTAGGTCAGGGTACGATTCTCCTCATTTGAGAGAAGCCTCAGCCCCGTCCAGCCCCTGTGCCACCATCTTCCAGAATCTCTTCTCTCTTCTTTGTCTGTCCTGTTCTTTCATCTCTAGTTCTCAAGCTGGTTCCAGGGAATTACCTACAGCCTCTTTGGTATTGCAAACCCTCTCTCAGGGCAGGGGGGCTGTCCCTCCCATCCTCCAGACCCCCGACCCTGGCCATGGTGACCTCTTTCTCCAACCTCATTACGTCTTTGACTCTCTAGGTCTTTAAACAACCCTCAACTCACATCCACCCGTGATCTGTCCTCCTTCAACCAGCATGTGTCGGCACTTTGGCAGGTCCTGCTGTTTCCGATATCCTGCCAAAGGAATCAGGGAACCATCTCTCTGTGACATCTCGTGACTTGAGGGCTGATTTCAGTTTTCACCCCAGGGACTCCATGCAAACAGGCAGCAAGTGGCTTGTTTTTGAGCATCGGGCCAAAATGCAAGTCCCAATTTACTGTTATTAATATTTTAAAAATAGAATGGCATGAGGTGAGGACCAGGAGAGGGAATAATTAATTCCAGCCTGCCAGCAGGGGAGTGGGAGGAAGGCAGCAGCTCTCGCTGTCTTGGGGAGGACACCCTGCAGTAAACACAGAGCTTCAGCCTCCGGGTGGCAAAGGAACATAAAGGGGGCAGGTGGGGTGCAAAACAATGCTGCACGGCACCATTTCAGAGAGAGTATGTCTGACTTCATGAAACACATACGATCCTTTCGAAAAACAATATCCTAGAGCATCAGTGCCAATATTACCGCTGGTGCTCAGGGGCCAGTACCGGGGAGCAGCCCATTCTGTCCACCTCTCCCAGAACCAACCAGAAGATAAAGTTGGAACTACAAGAAGTGAAAGAATGGGGCTGAGGTCTGTGATGGAAAACGGCTTGTTATAGACCTGTGAGTGCAAATTGTATACCATGGATCCAAATAGACCATTTTTATTTTTAATTTTAATTTTTTTATTTTTTGAGAGAGAGAGCATGAGCAGGTTGGTTGGGGGGACAGGGGGAGAGGGAGAGAGAATCCCATGCAGGCTCCATGCTCAGCACAGAGCCTGATATGGGGCTCAATCTCACCACCCTGAGATCATGACCTGAGCCGAAATCAAGAGGCAGATGTATAATGGACTGAGCCACCCAGTTGCCCCCAAATAGACCATTTTTAAATGACCATTTTAAAATCCAAAGTGTTTTAGCAGAGAAGGAAGAGTAGGGGCCTTTGGCATTTAGGGTAGTTTTGAACCCCATCTTGGGCCACAACTCTCTAGGCCCTTTAGAATGCATGGTGTGCTGTGCCAACTCTGTGCCCCCGTGTGGGGGTTACATCACAGAATCAGGGAACGTCAAGCTGGAAGAAATGTTGGGAAGCCTTCAACCCCAAAACCCTCACTAACAAGTAAAGATACTCTTGTGACTTTGTTAAATTAACACCTGTTAACTAGATCCCCCACCCTATACCACAACACCCACAAGGCTTTCCTAAGTGGAGCAACAGAGGCAGATAGGGGGTAGAAGCCCTCTGATTTCAGGAGGCTACACCAGGAATGCACAGAGGCCTTTCTGGAACCCAGAAGCATTTATTTCCTGCTGTGTCAGGACAGCAAACCCAGAGGCTTCAAGCAGCATTTATTATCTCACAGTTTCCACTGGTCATGATTGTGGGCACGACATGGATGGGCTCTCTGCTCAGAGTCTCACAAGCTGCCAGAGCTGCGTTCTCATCAGGAGCCTGAGGTCCACTTCCAAGCTCATTCAGGTTGTTGGTGGAATTCAGTTCCTTGCCTGGTAGGACCCAGGGTCCAGTTTCCTGGCTGGCTGTCAGGCTGGAATCCTTCTCAGGTCCTCATCACCTGGTCCCCCCGCAGGACCTCTCACCGCATTGCAGTTTACCTTTTCCAGGTCAGCGGCAGGATATGCTTAGAAAAATTTCGTTAGAAGGCCCGCCCAGCCCTCTTGGGAGGGCTTTCACCTGATCAGGCCAGGCCCACCAGTGATCTCAAAGCCATCTGTTTGGGGTACCTTGATCACACATGCAGAATCCCTTTACCTTCTCCATATTACCTGATTACAGAGTGACATCCCGTCTTATTCACAGAAGCCACCCACACTCAATGGGAGGAGTTTCCACGCGGAGCCTGTGTGGCAGGTGTTAACAGTGGGAGAAATTGGATGAAGAGTATACCTTCATCAGGGGGGAGGTATGCCATCTTCACAACTTTCCTGCAAATCTAAAACGATTCCAAAGCAAAAAGTTTGTTTAAAACTGCCCCCCAGAAGTTGTGATTTGATCGGTTTAGGATATGGCCTGGCTTTGGAACTTTTATAAGATCTTAAGCAATTCTGATGTGCAGACAAGTTTTGGAAACCCCTGGTCTACATTCTTAAGAGCTACACAGTTGAGCAGTGAAGGCAGTTTTTAAGTAATGCTGTGTTAAGGTGGTCCCACTCCTGAGCTACTGGCACTTTCCTGTGATCATAGTGCAGGGGTTCCTCCTAGACCTGTACTCCTTGTGAACAGGCCACATCTACTCTCAGAAGCAGATTTAGATCTCTCTGGTGGGAGACTCTGGGGGTACTGAGGGTACTGGGTAGGTGGGCCTACTCCTAATCTTCTTCTACATTAGCTAAATGGATATTTAGGTGTAACCTTTGTAGAACCAAACTAAAATGGAGTTACTTAGGTCAAGGACAAAATGGAGCTGTTTAACACAGGTGAGTTAAGGAAACTTAACCTGACCTTACAGGAATTTACAGTTCTTCTCAGAAATCAGCAGAGGACCCAGCCAATCCCCCAAACTCCGAGTCTGTTCATGCCATCTCTGGATTCATTGTTCCCCTGACTCAGCTCCCCAGGTAAACTAGACAGACCATGAGGCAACCAATCAGCTGAAAAAGCCAAACAGCTTCTGTATTTATCCCATACAAATCCCTCAGTGTGTGGGGAACTTGGAACTCACTGTTCCCACAGCCTTGGGTCTCCGGGCTTGCAGGTCACAAGCCTTTGCGATTCGCTCATCTCTGTGCTTGGTTTTATTCCGTATGCAGCTTGGTTTTTGACACTTTCCAGCATGGGCTGAATTTATTCCTGAGAAGCTGGGTGAATGGAACACCAGTAAATCAATTCTTATTTTAAATGCATAGTGGGAGCTGACTGTTTAAAGGGTTTTTGAAGAGAACTTGTGGGTAACAAGAGCTTCCTTCTGTAACAGGTCTCCCATGTTAGCTCAATTCATTTATTTTGGAAAATTTGGGCTCTAAAGTTTTCTTGCAGCGAATGCTTCATGGCCTGGTTATCTCCCCCTCCCCTCCCCCGGTCCGCTGGGGGAAAGTCATGGCTGCCAGAGATGCCTGCCCAGATCCTTGTTACTCCCTATCTGCAGGGGCACCAGCCCACAAGACGTGCAAACACCTGCCTGGCTCCTGCCTCAGAGCTTTGCACCAACCTTTGGAAATACTGTCCCCACCATCATGGGTCCCTCCTTGTCTGCAGCTTAGCTGCCATCTCCTCAGAAGGGCCTTCCCTTCCTCCCTTGTTATGGCCTTACCCGATTTTAACCTCCTGTCTAGCATGTGATAAACACGTGGTAGATGACAGCGGAAGGGAGGACGGATGGCTGCTAAAGAGAAGCCATCTGGTTCAACCCACCAGATGCCCATTCGGGTTCTAGAGGCATTGCCAGGCCGCCTGGAGGTCACCGAACAGAGAGATCACCCTGGCCCTGATTGTAGGCCCCCTCCCCACGCCAGCGTGCCCCTGGAGACACGTCCCAGTCCCTGACTTTCTGGTCAAGGCCTCTACTGCTCTTTCTGGCTCAAAGCAGCCCAGCTTCGGCAGGGTTCAGAATGCCGAGGACCCCACAGGAACGCTGACCTCCCGTGAATGGGGTGGGCAGCCCCAGACCTCTTGTTTGGCCCTGTGGAAGCTCAGCAAGGCTGCAGGACATCCCTAGTACCCCCAGCAGCTGCTTCCCACAGGCGTTTCCACAGCTCATGCTGGGGACACCCCCCACCGCAAGCCTGCGGTGATTGCTGGCTCCACAGAGCGATCCGAGCCATTGGCATCACTTTCCAGGACGCTGACAGCGAACACAAAGTCAAATCCTCTAGAGCCCCCTGCCTGCTTTTCCAGGGTTCTGCGAGCCTCGCCTCTTCTGGAGCGATGATTGTGGATTGAGGCAATCAAGGTCAGGAAAATGCACGCAGGCCCTAACTCAGGCCAGCAGGCAGGTCTGCAAACATCAAAATTACCCGGTTCAGAACGAAGCCCAGCCGCTGAGAAACGGTCGTTTGGGAGGCCCCTGACTGTGTGACGTGCATTCAGGTGCCCTCTGGAGTAGGAGCACGTGGCCGACTGATGGAAGAAGAACCGGGCTTTCCCTGGCGTGGGGGGCGGAATTCTAAGATGGCTGTTGCAATTCCAGGTACCACACTGCATTTAGTTGTTGTGTCTCCCCGTTTCCTTCCTGTGATAGTTTCTCCATCTTTCTTTGTTCTTCATGACCTTGATAGTCTTGAGAAGAATTGGCCAGGTACCCACGGAATGTCATCCAATCTGGGTTTGTCTCTTCTTCTCATTATTAGACTAGGGAAAGAATATGGCAGAAGTGAAGTGCCCCACCCATCATCTCACATCTAGCAAATCCATATGATGTCAATGGTGACGTTAAACTTCACTGTTCACCCAGGATAGCGTTTGCCAGGTGACTCCACTGTGAAGTTACTCTTTTTTCCCTTCTCTTATTCTAATCTTTGGAAACCTGTCACTGAGTCTTGTCCAACATCAAGGTTTATGTGTTTACGTGCGTGGGGGGAGGGGAGGAGGTAGTAATCAAGCCCTACCTCCAGGCAAAAATCCAAAGGGCGTGTTTTCATGGCCACCATACTGTCCTGATCTCTTCGCTTGGTTCCCAATCATTACTGTGCAAACTTTCTCAAATGATCCAGGACTTGGCATACTCCTCCAACCCCCTATGAATGAGCCAGTAGTTCCTGGCCGTATTACCTTGGGCAGGTGCTTAGTCCCTGCTGAGCCTCAGTTTTCTCATCTGACAAATAGGTGTCAATGGAGTATCTATTTCTAAGAGTTACTGCAAAGATGAATTAGATAATCCATATAGTTCTGACTATAGAGCAAGCATTTGGTAAGTGTTAACTATTGACAGTAGTAATAATACTAGTAATACCTTCCCTACTCCAACCTTGTGAATCAGATATCTAGTGCACCTCAGTGACATGAAACACTAAGTTGAAACTTACATGTGAGAGGGATATATTAAAAACTCATTCCGGAATGTTTACCTCTTAAATGAACACTTCTTTAGCATTTACCATACACCAGGCACCACACTGATCATTTTCATAAATATTGCCTCACTTCTTCTTCATAAAAATCCTATGAGGTAACAACTATTATTATCCCCATTTTACTGAGAAGGAAACTGAGGTTCAATGAGGTGAAGGAGCTTGGCTATCTGAGACACACGGAGAGTGAGTGGCAGAGCCAGGATTTGAATTGAGGCAGTCTCACTCTCAGGTCCATGTTGGTAACCACAACCAGATGCTACAATAAGTATGTTGAGTGTAGTGTATGAGTGAGTGTAGTGATGCTGTTTAAAAGGGTGGGGGGGGGGGTTGGCTGCATTAGGGAAGGGAGCCCAGTCAGGGAAAATATCTGTGAAATCTTCAGTCAGGACATACCAGGCAAGTGGGGGTGGGGTAAGGAAAGGAGAGTGGAGGTGTTTGGAAAGATTAAGGAACATTCTGATTCTCCCCCAAAACCAGCTGTTGTTAGACATCCTTTCCCTAAGAAGTCTCCTCTCTCTCACCTCTGTTGATTTCTTCTTTAATGGGGAAATCCAGCATGTCTTTGATTTTAGGGAGATCAGAGTGCGCAGGACATCTCTTTCAGTACCTGGAACTGATGGTTGGCGTCAAAGAATCTGGACCATTCAAACCACATCCCTTCATGCTTTGTCTTCTACACTTAAGGAAATCAACCCACCCTCCTTCATTTTTATGTCGAGAGTTTAGTAATGCAAAGGAAATTCCTGATTGGGAGAACTTAGATTAGCTATCAAAATGTGTTCCGGGAAAACGAATATTCATTTGAATCTTTGAGTCTAAAAAAAAAATGCTATTTCTCTGGATTTCAAAGTATTGCATTTAAGTCCTCACCCTGGGTATGTCCCAGACCCATATTCTTACACCCGAAATGGTGACAAGAATGCCATCTTATCTATCTTTTACATATACACACACAAAAAATTCCACACATTAATGTTTTGGTCTTTTTTTTTTTTTTGAAGAGACAAAAAGTGTGCATCCTGAGCGTGGGGTTGGAGTGGGCAGAGGGAGCAGAGAGGTGGAGAGAGAGAATCTCAAGCAGACTCCCTACTGCGCACAGAGCCCCACATGGGGCTTGACCTCAAGAGCCTGAGATCATGACCTGAACTGAAGTGACCAGAGTCAGAGAGACACTTAACCAATAAAGCCACCCAAGTGTCCCTCAATATGTGCTTTTATTTATTTTTTATTTTTTTAAAGATTTTATTTATTTATTTGATAGACAGAGATCACAAGTGGGCAGAGGGGCAGGCAGAGAGAGAGGAAGGGAAGTAGGCTCCCTGCTAAGCAGAGAGCCTGATTCAGGGCTCAAACCCAGGAACCTGGGATCATGACCTGATCTGAAGGCAGAGGCTTTAACCCACTGAGCCACCCAGGTGCCCCTCAATATGTGCTTTTAAATGGATTTATAACTAAACTTATGAGAAGGTGCTGTGACTTGCTTATATTTTCCATATTTGAAGCTGTATCTATATTTGAAATCTCAGGAGTACATGTAAATCACAAGCTATGTCTCTTCCTTTGTTCCATCTTATCCCCATATAAAATCGACTTCCTGCTTCCAAAATTGGCAAGGAATAAAAGTACGTTCATTGACATCAT
This sequence comes from Lontra canadensis, assembly GCF_010015895.1. Classification (NCBI taxonomy): domain Eukaryota; kingdom Metazoa; phylum Chordata; class Mammalia; order Carnivora; family Mustelidae; genus Lontra; species Lontra canadensis. The sequence continues at coordinate 12,773,499 of NW_022631010.1, forward strand.
GGTTGAAATTTTAAACGTATCTTTACTGACATCTAAGACTTCAAAGCAGCGTGTCCTTCAGCCCAGGTAAAAAGCACTCTCCTGCTCTGGTGTTATTTAGTGGAGCTATTTGGAATTCATTTTATGCTTGAATATGTTCGTTCCATTTCTGTCTGAAGCCTGCTGGGAAAACTCAGAATTCTGGTGGTTTTGCTGGGGCCATATTGATTCTGAACTGATTCTTGGCCATTATATTTTAAAGAATAGTCTCACATTGAATTTTCCTGGTTTGGAGCAAAAGAAAGAGTGATAGGCATGCATGTTCTGTGCACGTCTGTAAGGGTATGTGGGCTGGGAGTAGAAGATGGGAGGAAAGAGTTAAAGGGGGCTGACCTATTTATTGAGAAGGAGGGAAAACTGCACTTGCGAGATTCTCCTTATCAATAAAGACTGAAAGATGCTGAGCCCAGGAAATGCTGACGTTTGGTTAAAACATTTTACAGAGAAGAAAGAATAGAGGCAAGCTACCTTGACCATGATGGGTGTGTGTAGGGGATACTTCTGTCATCATCTACACACAGAACCCAAGTGAAAACTGCTTGCTTGTGGGGGATAAGCCACTTTCCAGACAAGTCTACTAAATTGCCACCTTTTCAACTGTAAAGAGTTTCAGTGTCCCTTTGAAATCCAGAAAGAATGGATGTGCTATGAGTGTTCACCAGCCCCCCAGGCACAGCATCCCTGTTAGGGCTTCTGTGCTAAGTCAAACACAGTGTTTATCAAACCTCTGCATTGTTCCTGCACTGTGCTGCTATCTGGTCGTGATCTGGTTAATGGTGGGCACTCTGGCCTTGGTTGAAGGGGGAATCTAATTAATCTCTCTGTTCCTGTTTCTTTATGTGTAAAATAGGAGTGAGGATAATAGGGTTCTTGTAAGGATTAGCACACACAGAGAGGTTAGACACTGCCTGGCACACAGTGAGTCAACTGTGTGTCAACTGTGGTGCTTCTAGGTACTCAAGATGGATTAATTCGTCTAATTAAAATTTGTGACCCAAAAGCTAGAAAACACTAGGCAGTATCTCAACGGCTAAGGCAAGGATTTTCTTTCTCCCTAAAGCTTCAGAGAACACCCTACTTCTGCCCAGATTGCTGCTCCTGAGGATTCATTAATTGACAGCCATCAGCAGATCAGTAAAGATGTGTCACCAAGAATCACTTGGGCACATTGGTGGTGACATCTGGGTCCAGCCCTGCATTGACTTTTTAATTTTAGCTTCCTGCGATGAAATGGGATGACAACATTTTATTTTGCCAACTACATTCTTCCTGTCCTGGCCACGACTTCAGTATTCTTTTTCAGACCAAGATAGACATTACCCTGAAAATAAATTTCAGCTTCAATAGAGAAAAAGGCTAAGAATAGAATTACCGGTTGTTCCTGATATGCCATATGAAAATTTTATATTAAGTCAGTCTTCTTTTTCTTTCCTCTTGGCCTATTTTTTTTTTTTTATTAAAGGACGTGAAGACAGCACCTTCCATTACTGACTTGCCTTCCAAGCATGCTTTATTTCTGCTCTACTTGCCGCCTGCTACTTACTCATACTGATAGTTCAACTGCTTGTAAAACTCCTAACATAAAAGAGTGGAAAGAACTTTGACTGCTGAGTATGGATGATGACAGTGTAGCAAACCCAGAATTTTGGTTAGCTTTCCCTGGGTAACAAATAATCCCCAAATATAGTAGCTTCAGACATCATTTGTTTATTTAGCTCTTGATTCTACAAGACAGCAGTTTGGGCTGAGTTCAGTGGGGCTCCTTTTTTCAGTCTTGGTTGAGCTCATTCTGTGCTCAGCGGGTGGGTCAGCTGGGAACTTCTTTGTCTAGAGTGGCCTTAGCTAAGTTGGCTTATCACATGATGGTCTATGTTGTGATTTGCTGGGCTAGCCTGGTTTGTTTACCTAATGGTTGCATGCATACAAAGAGGGATGGAGGACACCTCACTGTAATCTATCTTGAGCCCATGCCTATGGGTAATGAGGCCTAAGATGTTCTTCCTGACTGATTGCATGGGAATGATCAAACTCTCACATGTATGTTCAGAAGCCAGTAAAAGTTATGCTTGGCTGTACAGATAAGGGTATGGGTATGGGTACATGACAACCCATGAAATATTCCTTAGCCAAACCCAATACCTCATCTACTTCAGTTGTTAATGTTTGTCCTCCTTCAACACAAATCATTTTATGGTTTTTCTTCTGCTTATGAAAGCAATTCATGGCAATTGCAGAAAACAAACGTGTAAGAGAAGTTTAAGAAAAAAAGAAAAAAAATATTCACTCATGATCCCATGGTTCAGTGGTATAACACTGGCTTTGTTCTTTTCTGTATTTAAGTATCTATGATACCATTTGTTGAGCCCTGTGTTTCAGGCTTTCTGCTGTTTTACCTGTATTATCTCATTTAATTCTTACAATAACAATAATTTCTGTCATGAGGAAAATAAGGCTCAGAGAGCCTAAACATCTTGCCTGAGCTCACACAGAAAGTAAGTAGTAGAGTCAACATTTGAAACACTGCAACTTCACTCCTTAAACCAGTATTGTATTGTATTGTATTGTATTGTATTGTATTTTTTTCAGTATTCCAAGTTTCATTGTTTATGCCTTAAACCATTCTTAACCATTAGAATCTACTGTCAGTCATATTCACTGTTACTCAAACTGCAGTGTGCATCAGAATCCCCTAGAGGGCTTGTTAAAACAGATTACTAAGCCCCACCCCCAGATGTTATGACTCAGGTGGTCTGGGGTGGGGCCTGAGATGCTGCATTTCTTTTCTTTTTTTTTTTTTTTTAAGATTTTATTTATTTGTCAGAGAGAGGGAGAGCACAAGCAGGGGGAGTGGCAGACAGAGGGAAAAGTAGCCTCCTCACTGAGCAAGGGGCCCGATGCTGGACTCAATCCTAGGACCCCCAGCTCATGACCTGAGCTGAAGGCAGGTGCTTAACCCACTCAGCCACCCAGGTTTCCAGATCCTGCATTTCTAACAGACTCCCTGGTGATGCTGAGGCTACTGGTCCATGAACCACACTGTATAGTTTTGTTCGCAGCAGCAGTTAGGTATGTCCTGTTAATTCTGCTTCGCAGCTGGAAAGGTAGAAGTTCAGAGAGGTTCAGTAAACAACCCATGGACACACAGCTGGTTAACTCTATGTTATTTCCTATGTCTAGTTTATTCTCATGGAAAACAATGAATGGGCAATTTTCACGGCATTTTATGGCTCATGCTTTTCTTCTATTGTGGCGCTAGCACTCAAAGAGATGGTTCAGAACTTAGATGCAGCCTCTGTGGCAGCCAGGCTTTCCTGTGAGATGCAGAGATTGCACTCATTCCTTCTTTATTATTCATTTCCTTGGTGAGGGGGTCCCACTGGGAAGTCCTGGGATGGGTAGTGCTATGAGCTCTGCCCCCAGCATCCTCCATGTACGGGCATCTAATGGACTGTTCTGATCAAAAAAGATCTGAAAGGGAGAAAAAATGCACAAAGATGTTGCCTTTTGAAACTATAGAAAGGAACCTGCTCCAAAAGCTTCTGTGCTATTTTTAAATAGCTAAGAGCCTGGTAATATTTTGCCAGATTTCTTACAAGGAGGAGAAAACAATGACAACAGCAACAACAACAAAACAAAAACAAAAACAAAAAAGGAAACTTGTGATCACCAAGCCTTCATGATGTTCTAACTAGATAGAATATAGCTTTTTTTTTTTTTAATTTAACCATATGCAACTTAGCACTCCTTCAGCCAACACTCTTCATAAAGAAAAAAAAAAAATAACCTGACTTTAACTTTTAAGACCTTTTTAAGATCTCTGATTCTATACTTACATTTAAAAAATGATATTTTCTTGGGGTACCTTGATGGTTCAGTTGGTTACGTATCTGTCTTCAGCTCAGAATATGATCCCAGGGTCCTGGGATCGAGCCCCACATCAGGCTCTCTGCTCAGCAGGGAGTCTGCTTCTCCCTCTCCTTCTGTCTGCCACTCCCTCTGCTTGTGCACTCTCTCTCGCTGTCAAATTAATAAATAAAAACTTTAAATAAAATAATAATAAAAATAAAGTAAAAATGCTATTTTCTTAATTAGGGAATTCATTTTCTTCAGAAAACTGTTTACTTCTAAAATTTATTTTTCAACCAAAGCCCACAAACTGTGTTTGAAAGTGCCGAGTCTGGTGTCCCAGGCATTTCTGAAGGAGCCAGTCAAGTCTAAGTAAGTGGAAGAGGGCAAGACAGAGCTTCATGACTCCATGTGTGGGAGACTTTGATAAACCTTGATCTGCTTAGACCCAGAGCCTCTGATAAACATTGCATGGGGCTACATTTTTCTGGGTGCGTTAATCAGGGTCCACAAAAATAACATCCAAATGGCCAAGAATGGTCTCGAAATTCTCTGGGAAAGAAACCTGAATGTCTTTTTCTAATACCTGGATCTCTGCTAGGCCCTCAGTACTTCCCCTTCTATGATACTGAAGCTGGTGAATGAGTGTGCTTGGGTGTGTGTGTATAATTTCTTAAGTTGCTTATTGGACTCTCTCATAAATATTAACATGTTCAAAATAGTTGAGAACATCTTGCCTTAAATGGTCAAAGAGAGATTGGTGCTGGAAAGCTTCACGAAAGAATTAAGCAACATATATGTGAGTGCCTACTTAAGTTTGAGACGCATCATAGTGTCAAAAATGTTAAAAAGTAGTGTGAGCTATGATTGTTGTCCTCAAAAATGCTCACTCAATGATTTCTGTCTGCTAGCCACTGGCACTAAAAGGATATCCTTTGAGAACCTGTCCTAGGATAGTGGGAGATAGAGATGACATGAAGCGACCACTGTGGCACAAGGTCAACCATACCAGGACAGGACTCCTAAGAGTGCCTGTCAGACCAGAGGGGCCTTAAGGCTACCAGCCTCCTCCAGGAGATGCCCTTTGTGCTGAATTTTGAAAGTGGGAAGGAAGCCGGACAGCTAAAAGAGGCAGGGCAAGGTTGAGGGGTGATGTTATGGCAAACAAAATGACAGGGGTTTGGAGAATTACTGTCAAAGTGAAATCGGTAAGCATTTTCATCAGTTCTGCTCCTGAGGGAGCAAATGATTAATAAGCATGAGATCTGATTCCTGAGAAAACGTTAAACAAGCCTGCTGCTACCTCCAAAAAGCAACACATAAATCTATTTGAAGGAAGCAGTGTTTGCACTTGTGATTAAAGCAGACTAACCTTTCCTGGTGGCTTTCGTCTTAACATTTTGTTATTCATGAAATCTTCTATTTTCTTCACATCCCCCTGAGGTTCTAGCTATGGGGATTGCAGGCTCCAGAAAGCCTGTCTGCCTGTGATACCTGCCTCCTGGAAAGCAAATTTATGGAGATTTTAGATATTTGTGTAGCTACAGAAAAAAGAAGTCTCAAATCTGGTGGAATGGAAAGAACGGAAACTCAGACAGACTCAAGGCACGAATTCTGTGGACACCGTGTTTGCCAAGTCACTCCACCAGTATATACCGAATAAGAATGAGTGAGAACTGCAAACTTGCTCTCTAACATGGCAGACATGATCTTCTAAAACCACGTAGAGCTCTACCATCGTTAGGTGGCTAAGAAAAGATGTGCTCGGATTTGCTCTCTGGAAGGGCCTGTAGAAACAAGGATACAACTCCTTTTGAGATGCACACTCGCAAACTCAGTAGTGGCAAAATACAATTTCCAGAGTTAAAACATGACTTTCCTACCAACGTACAGTGGATGTATGTCACAGGTTCCTTCACATCATTAACGTTACAGGAGGCTGTAAGTCTATTCACAGAGCATTTGAGGAACAAAGATTTATATAGACAGTCAGGAAAGGTGTGTTGAAATAAATTTCTTAGCTAAGTAGGAGACTGATTAATGTCCTATAGGGCAGTAAAACTGTAACACTTGGGATTATCTTTACTACCAAAGAGAAATCATTTGTATCTTTACTGGATGAAAGTCATTTGCCCAGTCTTCTGTAAAGGAACATGGAACTTGATAGTCTGGTTTGAGACCAGTAGTAAAAACTTTTGGGAGCAATGGATTTATTTATTACCTTGATCATGGTGATGGTTTCATGGCAATGTAGATATGACAAAATATATCACATTATAGGCTTTAAATATGTGCATTTATTATTCATCAATTATATCCCAATAAAGCAGTTAAAAGAGAGAGAGAGAAAAGTAGTAAGCAAAAACAAAAGCACATTCCCTTAGGAAAATAGATGATCGTTTGGGTGAGTCTGTTAGACAGGGTCTCAGTATGACTTAAAAAGATGCTATCATCCTTTTGCTTTATTTCCAAGTTTTGGATAATTTCTCTTGACACTATTAAAGCAATTGATTCTATAATAAAAGTAATTTAGGGTTTGGTTACTTGCTAATTGTATAACCTTGGGCAAAATATTTAAACCCACGTAAGGCCCAGATTTTTCCATCTGAAAAAATGAATATATTAATACATGCCTATGTCATAGGCATATAACTAGGACTAAATCAAATGACACATGTGGAGTACTTAGCAAAGCACCTGGTATATATTACATTAAGGACTTAGTAAATGTTAACTGTTCTTAGTCATTGTTTCAAAGGAAGGAGGTAGCTCAATGAAGAGTCGGAATAAGACAATATGCTGGTTAGAAAGACCATAGACCAAGAATAAGGCTCTGTGGATACTAAGAACTGCATGATCTTGACCAAGTCCTTTCCCTTCCTCTTATCTCTCATTTCACACCAATTGAACTATAAGAAGAGTAAACAAGGGGCACCTGGGTGGCTCAGTGGGTTAAGCCTCTGCCTTCGGCTCAGGTCATGATCTCAGGGTTCTAGGATCGAGCCCCACATCAGGCTCCCTGCTTGGCGGGGAGTCTGCCTTCCCCCGCTCTCTGCCTGCCCCACTGCCTAGTTGTGATCTCTCTCTGTCAAATAAATAAATAAAATCTTTAAAAAAAAAAAGAGTAAACAAGGGTCAGAGTAGGATCTAACTTTTGAATTGGAATTCACTCACCAGGCCTTGAACTGAATCCTGATGGAATTCTGGCTTCTTCACATCCAGAATCTATTCATAAGCACTTAGGTTAGGGCTGTATGTTCACCATACTGTAACTCAGTGGTCAGTGGCAAAGACTCTGGATTCAGGCCCTCTAGCTTCAAATCCTACCTCTGCCATTCACTAGCTGTGGAACCCCATGCCATCTGCTTAACCCCTCTGTGCCTTGGTTTCTTATCTATAAAATGGAAACAGTAAAGGCCCCCATCGCATACAGAGTTACTGGGACTTTTACACTGAGTTTTCATATCCAAGGATCTAAACAGGGCTTGACAGACACTAAGCACTCAGTGATCTTCCCTTTTATTAGGGCCTTGGATGAGTGGCTGAGTAGCTATGGGTCCTGGATGCTAAGCAAGACCAAAGAGTGTCGTTGAATTTCTCAGCGTGGTGAGGGTTGAAATGTAATTCTCATATGCAGGGCAATTCTCCTTTGGGGGGGCTCATACAAGAATAACTCCAATATTTGGGGTTGTCTGGCAGAAGCAAATGCAGTTGAATGACACAAAAACCTTCTGTGATCTATATATCACTCACACCCTGGGATTGGCAAAAAGGTGTTGACACCCACAAAGAGGCTGGCCAGGAGGTTTCAGGGCGACCTGGCCAGGCCTTCCACCCTGCTGACTGGCAAGATTCCCTAAGCAGGATGTACCCTCATGTTCCCACAGCGCCCACAGATGGCTTACCACCTGCTTTTGGCAAGATGCTTCTCTCTAGTTCTGGGGTACTGCTCAGCCCAGAGCTGCAAGATCTATCTCCAGAGGGTTCTGACAGTGGACATTGTAGCCCCCCGCCACATAAGTTCACCTTTGATCTTTCTTATCACCCCACTGAAGAGCTTCTGCTGGTTTTGCTGCTAAAGGCAACCTATGACTTTCCCCATGCAAAGGATTGCCTGTGTATAACCCCATAGAGGATTACCTCATCCTTATAGAGTTCCAGAAATGCCTGGGAATTTTCGTCTCCCTGCCCCATTCAGTGACTTTCACCAACAACTCCAAAAGCCCAGCACCTTGGCCCTGAGGTGGGACATACTTGAAGGTATGTTTTACACATCAGAGCTCCCACAGGATGATCTTGTCTTGCTTGGCTTCTATCCCTTTCTAGGTTTACTTCCTCCACTCTCTCCCTGGTCTCCCAGGACAGCAGTAAGGGGGCTTACCTAGTAAACTTCTTAGACACAGATTCTTGGCTCAGGTTGACTCCTGGAAGAAGCCAGCCCAGGACCACCTCCTCCCCTTACCCTCACTGCCAGTAGGGAAGTATCTTTGCAAGAACTTGAAGAAGTTTCTACAAAGCTAGGACTTGCTTTGAACCGTTGGCCTCATCCTAAGCTGCTCACTCTATAAGCACTCTGAGGGCTGGAGGGGAAGCAGGAAAGGAAGGCATGGAGCTTTCAGAGGGTGGGGGAAAGCAGCCATTCGGAATCCTCCAAAGAGAAAACTCATGTTCCCAAGGGTTAGTCAGGCCTGCCTTACCGAAAGATGTTCCCATGCTCTGGGCAGCCCCAGAACCTCAGAAACTTCTGAAAAAGATCAGCCTGTTCTGTGCCTCACTGACCTCAGGAAACTTCCTTCAGCTTCCTCCTTCAGCTCAGCCACATCAGGGTGTCTGAGGCTTCTGTTTCCTCACTTGAAGTAAAAAGGTTGCTGAGGCACCTTGGAACTCTGTAGCACAGCCCCCTGCTAGCCGGAAGTACTTGAAGAGACATGGAGGGATCCCTTCCCTAGAAGGTGTCAGGGCAGCCCATAGCCAGGCCTTTGGTAAGAGAAAAACCTGAAAGTTTGCCTTTTTGGGTTGGTCAGGTTGTGGAGTCCCAGTGGGCCCTTGCGTGAATGTAATGACCATAGGTGCCAACTTTCCAGAGTTCCAAAAGTCAAGATGGTCTGACAAGGACTCTGGCGCTGGAAAGCACTTCAAAGTTTGATCACTTAAAGGACCACAGATGACACCCTTAATTCTTGTCCACCATCTGGGAGTGTACCCTTCCAAGCGCAAATAATTTCTTGATGACAGCAGAGTTTGGGTGGGTGAAGGTGAATTGGTCCCCGTAAGCTCTTCCCAGCTTCTGGAACAGCAACACACAGACCCCTTGCTCTCTTTGGAAGAGAGGGGTGATGTTATGCCTTCCTCTGCCTTCAGAGGCTTGTGGGTGGAAATTTACTGAAGTCCGCTGTTCTGCTTTGTAATAGGCAATCACTGTTGGTCTGTATATTGCCTGTCTGTAGAAGAGATGCAATAAAATAAATTTATTTTCTTTGAATTTAGATACCACAAAGCTAAAAAAGAACAATAGCTGATGAGGTACACTCATTAAAAAACTTAGTAGAGGGGCACCTGGGTGGCTCAGTGGGTTAAAGCCTCTGCCTTCGGCTCAGGTCATGATCCCAGGGTCCTGGGATCGGGCCCCGCATCAGACTCTCTGCTCAGCAGGGAGACTGCTTCCTCCTCTCTCTCTGCCTGCCTCTCTGCCTACTTCTGATTTCTGTCTGTCAAATAAATAATCTAAAAAAAAAAACAACTTAGTAGACAAGTCTACTTTCTTATGATCTAACAGAGGAATCTTGTGGGTGAGGAAGAAGATTTGTGTCCTGAATTCACTGAAACTCTTCCTGCTTTCTTGAGTGTAATTCTGGCTTCCTTTTCTGTTGTGTAATCTGTCTTTGATGACTTTAGGCTTCCTTTATTGATTTTCAATGGGGCTACTAAGCATAGGATAATGAGACTATGATGATTATAGAAATAATATTTAAAAATAAATAAATACAAACAAAAATACATAAAAATGGATCCCACTCAATTCAGAATTGATAATACGTCGATCTGGGACATTCCATGGAAAAAACCTTTTCTTCATAGATGATGCAGGGGTATAACCAATATTGCAGAGGGAGAATATTTAAAGTAGAACAGATGGATTTAGGCAGGTCTGTTATTGGCAAAGCGACAAGCTGCTTGTAGACAGATTAAAGCCATCTTAGAGAGGATGAGCTTTCGAGTTGTTTTTCAACACCTAAGACTTCTGTAAGGGAGTGAGAGTTAAAACCACAACTAGATCACTCTAAAAATTACTAATGGTTAAAATTGAGAAAAGAATGTACTCAAAATAGTTTGTTACTAGTGTCAGTCTCTTTCATGTGCATCTGTGAGTCTATCCACTATTACAAAGTACAGTTCACCAACATACATATTTTTTAAAATTTTAATTCCAGTATAGTTAACATAGAGTGTTAGTTTCAGGTATACAATATAGTGATACAATAGTTCTGTACCTTACTAGGTGCTCATCATGATAAGTGCAGTCTTTAATCCCCACCTCCTATTCTCCCATCCCCCCACCCACCTCCCCTCTGGTAACCGTCAGTTTGTTCTCTGTGGTTAAGAGTACTAACCTACGTATGGTATGTTACATAAACTAATGGAGAAAGAATGAATTATTCCACAAATAGCATTGGGAAAAGGAGCTGTTTGGAGAAAATATCAAACTGGGGTTTTAACTCTTTCCATATACACACTAAAATAAATTTTAGCTGAATTAAATTAAACTTAAATTTAAAATGTCCATTAAGAAATACTTTTAAAAATGAATTTTGGGGGTGCCTGGGTGGCTCAGTAAGTTAAAGCCTCTGCCTTCAGCTCAGGTCACGATCCCAAGGTCCTGGGATCCAGCCCCGCATCAGGCTCTCTGCTCAGCAGGGAGACTGCTTCCCCCGTCTCTCTCTGCCTGCCGCTTTGCCTAGTTGTGATTTCTGTCAAATAAATAAATAAATAAAATCTAAAAAATAAAAAAGAATTTTTAACTCTTCTTGGAATACGCAAATATTTTCTAAATAAATTATGGAGGAAATCACCATTTTAAAAAGTATTCATTAATAAGCCTTTGTAGAAAGCATTTTGGTAACATGTCTCAGATGTCTTTAAACATTTACTTTCTTTGGCCTGTAAATCCACTCCCAGAATCCATTGTAAGGAAATAATCCAAGATGTAGATAAAATTTTTATATAAACATGTTCATGGCAGTCTAATTTATAATGGCAAAAAAAGAAAAGAAGAGAAAGACAGAAAAGGAAAAAATTGCTTTAAACATCCAGGAATAAGAGGTAGCCAAATAAATCATAATACATTTATACGATGAAACACAATACAGTCTTTTAAAATGGCATTTGAAAAAATAAATAAAAATAATCAAATGGTATTTGAGCAATGTTTTTCATGAAAATTCTCAAAATATAATTACTAGTTTAAAAACAGTATAAATAAATGTAAGTATGATCCTAATTTTAAAATAAATTTATGTATACACGTGTACACACACATATTGATTCTAAGTAATACAGTGGTTCTCAGTCTTGGTGTATATTAGAATCACTGGAAGACCCTAAGAGACTCTTAATCTTAGGAAACAAACTGAGGGTTGCTGGAGGGGGTTGGGGAGATGAAGTAACTGGGTGATGGACATTGGGGAGGCATGTGATGTGATGAACAGTGGGTGTTATATAAGACTGAATTATAGACCTGTACCCCTGAAATAAATAATACATTATCTGTTAATTAAAAAATCAATCAATTTTTTTTTAAAAGCAAAAAAAAAAAAAAAAAGGAATCACCAGAAGAGCTTTAAAATATACTGCTGCCTGTGACCCATTCTCAAGAGATTCACACTGAATTGGTCTGGGGTGTTGGCTTGGCATGTGGAGTTTTTTAAGCTCCTCAAGAGATTTTGATGTGTCCCACCCCTCCCCCACCAGATTTGAGAACCATCGGCATAAGATGTTTAAGATTCTTCACCAAGTGCACTGGGAAAAAGCATGACTAACCACTGAGCCTCCCCAAGCAGGAAGTTCATCTGGTGACTGCTACCACATACAATGGCATTGTGCCCAAGGAAAAACTCACCCATTTCTATTATTAAGAAAAGTTATCCTAAACTAGGGAATAAGGCAAAGGATGGAGGTCTAAGGGACCCACTCACAGATTATGTAACTCTCTTTGTTTAACCTATATTGACTTTTGATCAGGTTCCCTACTCTGTGAAGTTACATGTTCCCTAACTTGAAGATTTTTTTATGTGCTAAAAATGTAAATGTTTCTGTCTGGTAGAAAAGATAAAAGTTAGTTTTATTGTCCTAGAAGATGTTAACTGGCTTCCTATCTAATTTAGCAATCTCATTCCAGCATATGAGTTATCCTTGAATCCAATTATCATCAATTGGTTCCCTTATTAATGAGTTAAGTAAATCATTGACACATATTCATTGTATATTTTTTTGTAAGAATTGTGTTTTTAACTTGTTGAAATTGTATCTTGAAACTAGCAATAATCAAACACACATTCAATGATGGAAGTGAACATGGGATACTCATAGAGTAGAGATTTATCCAGCATGAAAATCTTATCATTTGACCACAGAAAGATTCCTTCCCTTGGATACTCTTGGTTCATTAAAAAAAAAAAAAAAGTCCCCAGGCCCTCTGCCCACAAGGTCTCATCTAAAGTGTTTCTTAAATCCACTCCATATTAATGATAGTGAGTGCCAGATAGAGTAACTGAAGAAGCCAAATTTATAGACTGGGGTAGTTATAGTCATATTAGTTACCTATCTTAAGCAACTGGAGATTTGGGTAAATCTAATTTTATAAATCAGTCTTCTGTTCCCAGTGACTTAACGCAATCACTTCAGAAATACTTTATCATCATTTGGAGCTCTTCTGAGGTCAGCTGGGGCTCCTGACACTGTGGTAGGACTTTTTTATTTTTTGGTCCTGTTCTTTCTCTCAAGTACTTAACAGTATGAAACATACTAGAATGCAAGCCCAGAGCTTTGCTATTTTAAAGAAATCTTACTGTGAATTAATTTTTAAAGATTTTTTTAAAATTTTTATTTATTTGTCAGAGAGAGAGAGAGAGCGCACAAGCACGCAGAGTGGCAGGCAGAAGCAGAGGGAGAAGCAGGCTCCCCATCGAGCAAGGAGCCCAGGATCATGACCTGAGCTGAAGGCAGCCGCCTAACTGACTGAGCCACCCAGTCATCCCTGTGAATTCATTTTTAGACCAAATAATTTTCCATGAGTCTCTTAGTTTAACCCCTTAATCGGTTGGTACATGATGAGTTTTTTTAGAGTGGGAGTGTGCTTGTAGCTCCTGGTTGCTTCAAGGGGAGACATAGCAGAACAGTTATTTAAGGCAATGATAATAATAATAATAATTTTCATCAAAGGTCAAAATGATAAATTCCAGGGTGAATGCCTATATTCTTGGATATGATATTGTCAGATTCATCTGGGAAATAATGACTAAAAAAATCACCATTTTTTGGTCCTCTCATCTCTGTGAAGCCACTTTGCAAGTGAGCCAGCTCCTCCCTGGAATTTGTCCACTTAGGGAACATCTTCTTGTTTACAACCACAGTGGATTCCTTAATACCAAGAAGTGGATGGTGTCCACTCCTGCATGGCAAACCTTTCCCAAAAAGGACAAGAGGATAGAATTAGGTCCATCTAAGTCTGCCTCTTCAAGACTGCCTATGGAAGAAGTAGATACTGAGAGGCATGTTAAAGGATTTTGCTCTGACTAATCAACGAACCCCAATTCCTCTGGCTATGAAGAACCTACTCTTTTGTGGGGATCCATGCTTGTGGCATCAATATCATAACTACACCTTAACTTCTTTCATGGATCCAGCAACCTCAGGTTTGCAAGGAAACCCAGTGTCTCTCTCTTAACTGAATCTTTTGTTTTTAATTTTTAAGTTTTTTTTAAAAGATTTTATTTATTTATTTGACACAGAGAGAGAAAGAGATCACAAGTAGGCATAGCAGCAGGCAGAGAGACAGAGGGAAGCAGGCTCCCTGCTGAGCAGGGAGTCCTATGCGTGGCTCAATCCCAGGACCCTAAGGCCATGACCTGAGCCGAAGGCAGCTTAACCTACTGAGCCACCCAGGCGCCCTCTTAACTTAATCTTGACCACCACCGGCCACTAGCCTTTCCTCATGTATTTCCAAGAAGCAGAAATTCCCTTCATTGAAGGCTTCCAACCTAAACTTTGGACAGATTTCTTCAGTATTCTTTATTGAGACAAACTTTATTCGCCTATAACTACTTCCCAGTGCTGATGTTTCTATTTATTTTTATTTTTTAAATTATTATTATTTATTTCCTCAGTGTCGGTAGTAAATTGATCTCTGCCAATTTGGTATTTGTCTGTAGTTATTAAATAGATATCTGAAGCCTTTAGTTGTTAGAGTAGGTGAGGTTTGTAGTCTCCTCTCCCATGACTCTTAGACTAGGTATTATGTTCAAGGAAAACAAGCCTCAGGATGAATTCTTCACTTCATGCACATATTTATTGCAAAGGAAGACACAATCCTAGTTGAACAACCTGTTCTACCTGCATGATACCCCAGCTTTCTTTTTGGGCACTCCAATAAACACCTTGCCTAAAAGGCTTATCCAGGGTGATGCAAGGATATTCTAGTAACAGGGCTCAGGTGACATTGTAGTCAGATCAGTCAAAAGAAATAGTTCCTTTTTTTTTGGCATTTTATTTTTTATTTTTTATTAACATATAATGTATTATTAGCCCCAGGGGTACAGGTCTGTGAATTGCCAGGTTTACACACTTCACAGCACTTGCCATAGCACATACCCTCCCCAATGTCCATGACCCAACCACCCTCTCCACACCCCCCACCCCCCCAGCAACCCTCAGTTTGTTTTGTGAGATTAAGAATCTCTTATGGTTTGTCTCCCTCCCGATCCCATCTTGTTTCATTTTTCCTTTCCTACCCTCCAAACCCCCCACATTGCCTCTCAAATTCCTCATATTAGAGAGATCATATGATAATTGTCTTTCTCTGATTGACTTAAGGAGAAATGGTTCTTAAAGTGTGTTCCCTGTACCATCCACAGTGACATCACCTGAGAATTTCTTAGAAGTGCAAATTATCAGACACCATTACAGAACCACTTACTACATGAGTGATCTCAGCTTTAACAAGCTCTTCAGGGGCGAGAGCCAGTGAGCAAGAGAATTGCTTAATTAAAATAGAATAAAGGACCAATTTTAAACTTTACGCCAATAGCATAGATCCAGACCAACTACACACACACACACACACACACACACACTCACACACACACACACACACACACATACACTAATGTTCCACTACTGTGCCCCGGCCACCACACCCTCGATTTTGCTCAAACTTAGAGCCACTGTTTGCCAAGATCCTTTGCCTATCTTTGTCCTCTCTACATGGGTCAAACATGTGCAAATGTAGGCAAGAATATGTGTGGGTGGCCCTTCCCCACATATGTAAAGCAATGAACTCCCAGGTATCTTTCTCTCTCTCTCTCTCTCTCTCTCTCTCTCACACACACACACACACACACACACACACACACAATGGCTTCTGAAAGAGTCTGATAAAGTTTCTTTTAAAAAATTTGAGTAGTGATGTGTCTATTTCAGTATATAGTAGGAAAACATACTTAACACATCAAACATCTGGTTGTATAGGTATTATTACTTAGAATGAGGTCAAGTTTGAAACATGAGTCCATTAAAGCCAACTTTTAAAAAGGATGAAATTAATAATCTGGTGTGCATTTATGCTTTAATTGTGCGGAAAACACAGGAGTTGAACAAACTATTCACATGGATAACAGGTCTAGGATGTGGAGGACCCGGCTTTGGGTGTCTTCACCATGAGTACCTTTCCTAGGAAAGCAGATGGGGGTAATCAGCATCATTCATCTGTCAAGCTGTTTATGTCCCCAAAAGGAAAGTGCCAAAATTCAATTAGTTTAACAACACGAATACTACTGATTCTTAGAGAAAATCCATAGAGCTCATATGTCTCCTTGTACTTCAGTAGAGAAAACATTCTATACCAAGATCAGTACCACCAGAAGAGATCTAAGCCAGAAGAAACTACAGTTTTGGTTTTGTTAGTAGAGAGACGATATGATGGCAGATAGAGCAATTGCCTCAACTTAACAGGAAGAAAAGAGCACAAGCAACATGGGCATTAGTCGTGGTATTTTTATACATTCTGAAGACCTTCAATGAGCCCACATCAGTCTAGTCCCTTCCCTCCAAGTTTCCTGATATTTGCGGTTTCAGTAGTACCTTAAGATGAGGCCTAGAAGGGGAGTTAAAAAGATGTGGGTTCCAGATGATGATATGACTGCCAAAAAACTACTCTATCTCTCTGAGCTTTCCTTGCTCCTGTGATGATGATGGTCTAGTAACCTTCAAGTTCTAGCCACTCTGTGGTGTTTTGGTTGTGGTGTCTTCAAATCCAAGTAAGTCCAGCTGGAACTTACCGTATTCTTTGGCATGGCTGGGAATAGAGGCAGTTTCTGTTCTGCTCCTGCCTTTTCTCCTTTCCTGATGCAATGATGTGTTCATTCTTTTCTGTACCTGGTCTACAGTCATCCATACTTCATGAAATATAACTCTCAAGCCAATGGAAGCTGTCTTAGGCTGGGTTCCCCAGAAGCAGACCCTTAGACAAGGATTATGCACAAGATTTATTAAGGAAGTGGCACCAGGAGAAAAAAGAAAGGAGAGAAGGAAGCAGGACAGCAAGATGGAGAGGAAGCAGGCAATGGAACAATTGCAGGAGAGGTCTTAGATGTGGCATAACCTCCAAGAGAAACTTTGGATGGTCCATTATACCTCATGCCTCACCTTAAGCTCAAAACAGCTGGGCTTCTGTTCTGCTGTGCCCTTGGGTCACCAGCTATGGGTCTGCCCTGGCAAGACCCAGGCACTGATAGTTCTCAATGGATCAGATGAAGCAGCCTTAGTGGGGTTCTTACAAAAAGGGTCCTAGCGGGGAGTTAGGAGTCAAATATACCAAAATTAAGGGATGCCCATATGGAACAAGTGAGGGGGATGCCAGGGGGCCAAACAGAGCACTAACGTCCCTTACTGAAGGCAAGACTATCAGTGAACAGGAACATAACAGCAGCCAACAACTATTGATTTGGTCCTGTGGGCAGAGAAATAGTTTGTTTTGATTAGAATTAAGGTCTTTGTGCTTTTGGATCTGCTTAGTCCTGCATAGATATCACTGTTCTCTCAGGAACCAGCCAGGTCCCTTGGAATACAAACATCTTCTTCAGTTTCCTCCTAGGCAAGATGGAGGGAGACCTGGAAGCAAAAGGCCTCTAGTAAGGCTCCTAGAGTCAACCCTTCCAAGTGGCCATTCCACTCCAGCTGCACACTGAATTGAATGTGGGGTGCTGAGGTTGCACTTAGTAAACATTGGTTAAATGGCTGAACCGATTACTGTGGTTTGCTTTGAGTAGGATCAGAGTGAGATGAAATCCCATTCTGCCCTTCCCTCTCTCCCTGTCAGTGAGTCCTCTATGCTTGGCTCCCAAGTAAACAATCCGGAACTGTAGCATAATACAAACCTCCGTGCTAAATACCCATTTGGCTGCGTTTGCAAAACAAAGGAAACATTGGCACTTTTGAAAAAGAGAGATTTAGGCATAGTCAATGTTGGTTGTGGCTGGCAGCCCTGTTGCAATTAAGAGATGCCAAAAGCTGTTTGCATGGGAGCTGGCTGCTTTAGGGTCCTAGACCAGGACCCTAGAAAACAAAAACCAAGCTGATGCCGCCTACCCACCATGCTGTCCTTATGCCCAGAATAGCTCAGGGAAGGGTCTCATCGGGGAAGTCAGACTTTTCTTTTGCAAAGAAACCAGATCGGGACTGTATTTCTTTATATAACAAGATGTACAGACACAGAATCCCATGTAGAAATGGGGCAGGGTGCAGTGGTTTGGAAAATAAGGAAGCTGAATTTGAAAGGCACCGTGTGGTAATGGTGGTCATTGGCTTCCCCTGGAGAGACTGGGGAAACAGCGACATATCTGTGAGCTGTTCACATGAGATGGTTCTTAAGGCAAATTTTCCTGGGAGGAATGGATTCAGAGTGTTTAACCTAGCCCGTTCTGTGCCATCAGATATTGAAAGAACTTGGTAGGGAGAAAAGGAGGCCGCCTTTTCTCAGATCACAATAGCCACATATTTGCCTTTCTAGATGGTTTTATTGTAGAATTATCAGAGTTTCCCACTGGACACTTGCAAAGCCCTTTAGTGCTACACAAAGCTATACATGAATCCTCCCATTCTGTTGGACATAAGAAGGACCTATTGTGGTAGATGATGCGAATTATAGCCCCATCTTCATCTGTGTCCTTCCATAGGTGGTATGAATGGCAGTCAGCATTTTTACAAGCAACCAAAAAGGTTTAGATGCAAGGAGACCTTAGACCATGCTACAGAAAAGTGCTGTCGTGAGCACTATGATTTATCAGTGAGCCGGATCATGGTCGTAAAATGGAAAGAAGGTGGTAAATCTATTTATTTGAAAGATTTTTTTTTTTATTCAACTAAGCAATTTGTTAAAATCAGTAGTGCCCACTATGAAGAGAGAAGGAAGTTGAATTTCTTGCACAAGAATATCCAACATAGAAGGACAGGGAACTGAGTCCAGTCCACACTTTGAAGAACTTATATAACCATGAACACAGATTTAAGAACTGGCCATTTTTAATTACAGAAATATAAATAGAACCTTGCTAAAAATTGTGATTTCCTCTGATCCTTAGTTTGGCATTAAGACACATAATTTAATTATTATCATTTTCAGAGGAAGCATTTATCAGGACCGTCCAGCTCTAATCATCTTAAATGAGTCTTAGCCTTCATGGACTCTTTCTTTCTTTCTTTTTTTTAAGATTTTATTTATTTATTTGGAAGACAGATCACAAGCAGGCGGAGCCAGGGGGAAGCAGGCTCCCTGCTGAGCAGAGAGCCCAATGCGGGGCTCAACCCCAGGACCCTGAGATCATGACCCGAGCCGAAGGTAGAGGCCCAACCCACTGAGCCACCCAGGCGCCCCCATGGACTCTTATTTGAAGGAAAGTCTCCATGTGCTTTTCTGATAAGCATCTACCCTTTGTTATCTGAAGGAAAGACTGTCTCATGGAAATTAGCCAATGTGGCCATCCTTTGAGTACAGGACACTGTTGGGGGACATTTGGAACCCATGGCCCATGGAGCTTTCCATCTGCTGGGAAGCAAATGCTGCTGAAAGTCTGCAGGTCATGTAGAATGGGGGCAAATTGGAATCATGGGATTTGGTGCAGCAGTGGAATCGCAGACAGGCCCAGAGTCTGGCTCCCCCAAAGTCTGGCTCCCGCTCTGGGGACTTCTCAGCCTCTCCTACTGACCTTCTGATATTGGCTGGTTATTGAGTCAACTTGTACTTCATCTTTTCTTGTTTAATATGTAGATAACATGGTTTGGGGCAGCACTTCTCAAACTTCTGCTACTTGATGACCTTGTTCAGAAGGTGATCTCATTCAGGAGGTCTGGAGTGGAGACTATGATCCTGCATTTCTTTTTTTTTCCTTCTTAAGATTTTATTTACTTATTTGAGAGAGTGCATAAGCAGGTGGGGGGAGGGGAAGAGGGACAGAGGGAGAAGCCAACTCCCCGCAAAACAGGGAGCCAATGCGGGGCTCCATCTCAGGACCCGGGGATCATGACCTCAGCCAAAGGCAGACACTAACAGACTGAACCACCCAGGCACCACTATGATTCTGCATTTCTAACAAGCTCCCACGTGAAGCTGATGCAGTTTGTCTGGGGACTGCCGTTGGAGTAGCAAAGGTTTGGGGATTCCTATATAACCCCCCCCCAGCTTTATATAGATTTCTTAGCACATAGCAAGTTCTCAGTAAATGATGATTGTTATGTATAATAGACAACAAGAGTTATAATGATATAGAATGTTGGAATAAATGCAGCTGATTTTTCTTATTTGAGAAAGGCTGGTTCGAACCTGGGTCAAATTCTGATTGTTCAGAGTAAATGATGCTCCTGATGCACTTGAGGAATCTTGGGGACTTGTCTTAGCAGCCATAACTGCACTTCACTGTTCCCATAGAATGGGCACTTTGGGTCTTGTGGTTCCATTATCTTCAGGAAGAAATTCCATCCAGTTAAAATAATGGCAGTAGGCTTATCCTTGATTGCATTCTCCTATTGTTGTAGTTGGGGAAAGAGATCTTGCCTCCAAACATATCCAAGTACAAAGTTCTTCTCGAGTGAGGACAAAAACCCAAAGAAAACAGGTGACTGCTCTACTGTTGGATTCTGAGTCATGAGCCATATGAGAGATCCCCCAACTTAGATGGGTGATGCCGCTTTGTTATTGCTATTGTTTGGGTTTGTTTTAGAAGATGAAAGGAGTAGGGCCAGTTCATTTATTCCTGACCCTTGAGTTTGACCAAGGTTGTGCATCATAAATAATATAGTGAAGGGGAATAGGAGACACAGGCTTCCTGTCATGGAATGAATAAGTCACGGGGATGAAAGGTACGGCATGGGTAGTCGGGAGTATGATTGTAGTGCCGTGTGGTTACAGAGGGTAGTTATACTTGTGGTCAGCACTGTGTAACTTACAGACTTGCCAAATTGCTATGCCGTACACCTGAAACTCATATAACATATGTGTCAACTGTACTTCAATCAATCAATCAATAATGTAGTGAAATGGTAGATGGGTGCAATTCTATTACTTAATATTCATAAAAGCTACAATTTATTATGAAACAGTAGTGATCATGGGACTATTATGTGACTATGCAGCTGCAAAATACAAAAAGCAAGAAATGGGCTGAAATGGAAGAAGAAATTGATAAAGCTACAGTAATGCCAGGGACTTAAATACATGGAAGTCAGTAGATCAAGTTGACTGAAGATTTCAGGGCGTTTGAATAACAGACCTGCCTTTTCAGCTTGATTTGACGTAGAGAGGTAGCAAGAGAGAGTCAGAGATAGAACAGACTTTCTTTTTACTTATTTACTTATTTATTTATTTATTTATTTATTTTTAAGGTTTTATCCATTTACCTGACAGAGAGAGAGAACACAAGCAGGGGGAGCAGCAGAGATTAGAGGGTGAGGAAGAAGCAGGCTCCCCACTGAGCAGGGAGTCCGACATGGGGCTTAATCCCAGGACCCCTGAATCATGACCTGAGACCAAGACAGACGCTTAACTGACTGAGCCTCCCAGGCATCCCTAGACTTTCTTTTTAAACACAAATCTAACATTACCAGAAATTGACCATGCACTGGGGTACAGAGGAAATTTCACCTGATTTCAAAAACCAAATCATATGGGCCACCTTCAATGACCATGATGAAAATAAAATTAGAAATGACAAGCAAAAAACCTCTATTATTTAATTTTTTTCTATTATTTAAATTTTAAAACTATACTTTCAAATAACTCTTGAGTTATTTCAAATTAAACTTGAAACAGAAGAAATGAGAATAGAGGAAATTAACATTCAAATTTAAAGCTATTTAGAAATAAATAACAAAGACTGTACTATATTCCCAAATTTTTAGGATAGAGCCACAATAACACATAGAGAACAATCTTACAGCAATAAGTATGCTGTACCAAAAAAATGTGAAATAAATTAATCTGTTGTCAATTCAAGAAGATATAAGGAGAACACAGTCACATCCTAGGAGGAAAAGAGAATTAAAATAAGCTAAAAACGGGGAGGGGAAGAACTGGAGAGTAAAAGCATAGGTAGAGATGACAAATGATTTCAAAAGCTGGGGTATCCTGAGATGTACCTGTCAAACCACTCTATGTTATTTTTCAGCATATAAATGAAACTAAAAATAAAATAGTTTTTAGTTTTTGATTAGAAGACAAAAATAACCACACAAAGTGCTTTCAGAATAAATATGCTTTGAAATTATACTTTTGAAAATGATCCAGATTTCTGATATGAAAATTAGCTGTGTGTTAATAGAGAATTACCTCTAAACGTGTTTTCTAATCTGCAAAGTGGGGATAGTAATAGTATGTGTACCATATGGCATTGAAGGATCATGTAAATTATATGAAAAGTACTTGAAACAGGGTCCAGCAAAGAGCCCTCAGTGCAGGTTAGTGCAATTTTATCAATAATTAAGGAGAGTTGTCCAATTTAATTTATAAAGTCCCTTTGTTCTTCTCTGGGCTTGGTTGAATACAGTGAGTCTTTGATAAACTTTTGTTGAATTTTAAAGTGTATTTCCACCAGAAAGCAGGCAGGTTCTGCAGGAGGAGAAAGAGATGACCCCAATTATCAGCAGTGTGAGAAGATACCAAGTTGTAGGTTTCAGCTTGGGGATGATTTCAGCCAGTAGGTGTTGATGTGTGTGGGTTTGTTGATTTGTTGTATTAATTAAAAGATAAAGCATGAAGAGAAATAGATGTCAGCTCATGGCATACTCTCCTTACATTTTTTTCCAATATGTTCCTGCCCTATCATGCTTAGGTTAATGGCCAGTGTCCCCAGAATAATAGCTATCCATATCTCTAATAGCCATCCTTGTCTGCTAAAAACACACATCCCTTATTTCCATGCTCATCTCTTTTCCTGGGTCCTAATCCCATATTTGAGCCCCAGACTCTGCATGGAGAGAACAGCTTTAGCCTAGTGCATGAAAATAAGTAATCCTCTTGACAAGGAAGTAAGGGTTTTCTCTGCCTTTTACTTGCCCCATGTCTAATGCTAGTCTCAAATAGACTTATGTGCCACATGAGAAAACAGAACTTCCCAAATTTTACTTGACATCAAGGAATAGCAGCACCCTGCTTATTTTGTACCATGTACAGTGACAGCAACAGCTTCTCAGGTGTTTCTGTCTCTAATGCAGTCCAGTGCTGTTGCTGGGGCTGGGAATCTTGGCCTGGAGTTGGTCATGGGAGTTAGGAATCTCTGTGAGGTCTGCACAGGCATCCCAGGACCTTGTGGTGAATTACATGGATTAAATCTAATTTGTAGTCCTGAAACCCTGTAGAAATCATCAGTCAAAAGCAAATTCATGTTACATGTTAAATTAAAAAATGGTCCTGGGGCGCCAGTTGGTTAAGCGTCCGACTTTTGGCTTTAGCTCAGGTCATGATCTCGGGGTCCTGGGATTGAGCCCCACATTGGGCTTTGTGCTTGGTGCAGTCTGTTTAGAACTCTCTCTCCCTCTGCCCCTATATGCTCTCTTTGTCTCTCTCTGTGTCTCTCAAATAAATAAATAAATCTTTAAAAAATAAAGAAAGAAACAAAAAATTTAAAAATGGCCCAGGAAATACAAACCCATTGCACGAGAAGGGGCTTCTTCAGACAAATATAGACAATGTGTCTTTCTACGAGAAATGTACAGTGCTCTGTGGGTATAAAGACTGAGAGGGAATGCTTTAAGGATTTTTTGTTTAACTTGATTTAACCCAGGGATCATGTTTTCTGTATAGCACCAGAGAGTAAATATTTTCAACACTGAGAGACACATGGTCTCTTGCCACCACCCAGCTCTGCCTTTGTAGCCTGAAAGGACCATTGACATCAGGGAACCCAATGGGCATGGGTGTGTCCATAAAACTGTATTTATAAACCCTAAAACTTGAAATTTAAAAAAAAAAGATTTTATTTAACGGGGAACCTGGGTGGCCCCGTGGTTAAGGGTCTGCCTTCGGCTCAGGTCATGATCCTAGGGTCCTGTGATCGATCCCCGAGTTGGGCTCCCTCCTCAGCTGGAAGCCTGCTTCTCCCTCTCTTGCTTCCTCTACTTGTGTTCCTTCTCTCACTGTTTCTCTCTTTCCAATAAATAAATAAAATCTTTTAAAAAATTAAAAGATTTTATTTATTTATGGGAGAGAGAGAGAGGCAGAGGGAGAAGCAGGCTCCCCACTGAGCAGGCAACCCGATGCGAGACTCCATCACAGGACCCCAGGATCACGACCTGAGCCAAAGGCAGATGCTTAACCATTTGAGCCACCCAGGTGCCCTAAAACTTGAATTTCATACTCTTTTTACATGTATAAGTTACGCTTCTTTGAGTCTTTTTAACCATTTAAAATATAAAATCGTCCTTGCATACAGCCAGTACAAAAATAGGCAATGAACTGGATTTGGCCATAATTCCCTGAAGCCCCTGGTTGAGCGTCTGGTCTCCCCCAGAGTCTGGGTACCTGGAGAACCTGCCCGCTCCCCGCTCACCCAGTGACACTCACTAACACTCCAGGAGATAGGGTCCTAGGTATCAGAGCTGTGCAAAAGTGCTATCTGTGGGCCAGTGACAGCAGCATCACCTGGGACTTGTTGGGAATGCAGAGTCTGGGAACCCATCTCGGACCAACTGATTCAAAATTTCTGAGCATGGAACCTAGCAGTCCGTTTTAACCAGGTTTCAAGAGACTCTGAAGTCTGCTGAAGTTTTAGAAGCACTGCCCTAGACCACACCTGGAAAACTGCTGACTTGGGAACATTAAATGCCACCTGTGTGGGGTGGGGGGTGCATCAGAACAGTGCGTTCCTTCACTCAACAAATCAATTAACATGAATTAAACACCTACTAGGGGCCAGATCCTTTACTAAACACCGGTGCTTTGAGATAATAGGATACTGTTGGACCCTTAATAGAATGGGAGATTATCTTATAGCAGAGGCCCAGGGAATAGTTTGGAGTGGCTCTGTTCCTAATTCATTTAACTGAGCAGCAGGCTTTGTTGGCCTGGACCGTACCATTAGCCCAAGTGACATGCAAGATGAAGGTTCAGTGTGCTAATAATGTGAGTGACTGTGCTATGCCACCTGGACACTAAAAGCCATTTCACTAGGACCATCCTTTCAGCTGATCTGTTTGGGGTTCATCAACATCAGTAGGCCTCTTCAGGTGCTATCTCTTAGGTTAGTGTGCCTGGGTTTGGGGCTTGTGGGGCAAATTTATCAAACACTAGCATTACGTATCCCAACAGAGGATCTGGAGACATACCCCATGCCTGCTCTCCCTCTAGTCTTTTCAGGGGTGTGGACGCTGCTTTTTCAGCTTGAAAAATGCTGTGCACTTGAGATCATTATGTGCATTGGCCCTCCTCCCAGATCAGACATCCCTCATATCTTAGAGCAGGACTAAGGTGCGGGAGCTCCTGGGGAGACCATGGAAGGGCTGAAAACAAAGATATCCACCACATGGCTTCTCTGCCATCACACCAACAGCCCATCAGCCAGATCCTTGTCAGCTGCTGTCAACTTGAAGCTGGGGCAGGGTGGGGGGCGGGGAGGGCCCTATAGCTGTTTTTCAGGGGTTGAGAATAGCAACTTTGGGAGGAAATTGCCAAGGAAACCCATGACCTGAGTGTGTGTGTGTGTGAGAGAGAGAGAGAGAGAGAGAGAGAGACAGAGACAGAGACAGAGAGAGACAAAGGGAGAGTAAGAGAGAGCACCATCAGGAAATAGACCTGGAAGAGAGAACTAGCAATCATACTCTAGTTTGGAAAAAGCAGGACCCGCCTTCTAATAAACTAACTTATTAGGAGGAAAGGTCAGTTGCTTGCTTAGAGTGAATGAAGATGATCCCCCAAGGAACCCAGCAGCAAAATACAAAGATAGAGAACAGGGAGAGAAGATGCTTTTATTTGTCTCCACATGGCAATCCTGTGAGAGGTGTTGCTTCAGGACTGCAGGCTCGAGCACTCTGCTGGTTTCCCTGGTTTCAGGCTGCTACAGGGCTCAGCACCACAGCAACATTCCTCCTGGCCAGCCGTTAGAAAGGAAAGCTAGTTAACAAATACTGGATTTCCTCCACTCTTTGCAAAAGGGTACAGGCTTATCCCAAACAAGCAAGGCTTTCCGAATATGAAGCCCCCAGGTCGTTACGAACAAGGTTGATCAGAACTTTCTATGATACATTCCCCTCATCTCTCCTACACTGTTGGTAGGAATGCAAGCTGGTGCAGCCACTCTGGAAAACAGTGTGGAGGTTCCTCCAAAAGCTGAAAATGGAGCTACCCTACAACCCAGCAATCACACTGCTGGGTATTTACCCTAAAGATACAAGTGTAGTGATCTGAAGGGTCACGTGCACCCATATGTTTATAGCGGCAATGTCCACAATAGTCAACAGATGTCCATCAACAGATAAATGGATAATAAGATGTGGTGTGTATATATATATATACATACAATGGAATCCTATGCAGCCATCAAAAAAACCAAAATCTTGCCATTTACAATGACATGGATGGAACTAAAGGGTATTATGCTAAGCAAAATAAGTCAATCAAAGACAATTATCATATGATCTCTCTGATATGAAGGATTTGAGAGTCAGGGCAGGGGGTTGTGGGGGGAAGGGAGGGAAAAAATGGAACAAGATGGGACCGGGGAGGGAGGCAAACAATAAGAGACTCTAAATCTCAGGAAACAAAACGAGGGTTGCTGGAGGTAAATGGGGTGGGAGGGATAGGGTGGCTGGGTTATAGACATTGGGGAGGGGATGTGCTATGGTAAGTTTTGTGAATTGTGTAAGTCTGACGATTCACAGATCTGTGCCCCTGAAGCAAATAATACATGATATGTTAATAAAAAATAAAAATTAAAAAATAAAAGTCTCTCCCCAAGGGAAAAAAATTTTAATAAAAGTTAAAAATATATACTATATTCCTCTCGGAAAGCCTATGACACTAGGATTTTGTGCCCTGTTGAAAAAAACTGAGGCTCAGAGATGGTGATAAACTTGCCCAGAGTGAGCCAGCAACCTAGTGCCAGAGTCAACCATCTATGCAAGCTCTTGTCCACTCCACTAATCTAGGGCTCACAATCTACTCCGCATTTCCATGGATGCACCATTCTGAGGGGTAGATCCCAGCCACCCAGAAGAACACAGGAATTTTGTTTCTGCCTAGTTCAAGGTTCAGAAATGGTTTAATATAAATTCCTTCCAGTTTCTGCTTTCTAGATCCCTAATTTTCAAAGTGCAGACCTGTATTTAAGTAAAACACAAAGCATATAAAGCTCTATATCATAAGTACATATTATGGTGGCCAGAACTGGTGTTCAAAAATTACCTGGCTCAGGACACCTGGGTGGTTCAGTTGGTTAAGCATGGCACTCTTTATTTCAGCTCAGGTCATGATCTCAGGGTCATGGGATTGAGCCCCATGTTGGGCTCCATACTCAGAGGGAAGTCTGCTTGAGATTCTCTCCCTCCGTCTCCCCCTTCCCCCACTCATGCTCTCTCCCTCTCTCCCTCCCCCACTCATGCTTTCTCCCTCTTTCTCTCAAATAATTTAATATTTTTTTAAAAAATCAGCAGGCTTAAGGCACCTAGGTGGCTCAGTCATTAAGTGTATGCCTTCAGCTCAGGTCATGTTCCCAGGGACCTGGGATGGAGCCCCAAATGGGACTCCCTACTCAGCGGGAAGCCTGCTTCTCCCTCTCCAGCTCCCCTTGCTTGTATTCCATCTCTCACTGTCTCTCTCTCTCTCTCTCTGTCAAATAAATAAATAAAAATCTTTAAAAAAATAAAAATCAGTGGCTCATGGTATGATGCTCTACCGACATTTTAAATGGCTGCATACAGAACTAACCTAATATAAGCTTACTACATTTTTTATAAAAAATGCTGGTAAGTAGAAGGTAGTTCTGAAGCTTTTTCCTTCTTCTTCTTTTTTTTTTTTTTTTTTTTACTGTGATTCCACATTTGTCACTTTGCCCAAGAACCACTGGGTATAAAAGAACTGTGAAATCTATTATCTCCAAAGAAGGTTCACTCTAGGACTCCTCCTATTGAGGAACCCTGAATAGTCTGAGTTACTTCATAAGAGTAATACATGTGAAAGAGTCTAATAATATGTGCGAAATTAAAATCCCAGAGGACTTTTAACCTTAACTGTTGAGAAAGCAGTATAGCAGTGGACCTAGGAGATGAGTTCACTGAGGGCCTGACTCTGAGAACCTGATTATTTTTGATGAAGACTTTTCATTTTATTTTTGAAAAAAAAAAAAAAAAACCTTCTCCTACAAGTAATGATAACAATAATTATTAGAATAATAACTAAACATGGGGGCACTTGGGGGGCTCAGTCAGTTAAGCATCTGCC
This sequence comes from Lontra canadensis, assembly GCF_010015895.1. Lineage (NCBI taxonomy): Eukaryota > Metazoa > Chordata > Mammalia > Carnivora > Mustelidae > Lontra > Lontra canadensis. Next base: position 12,801,577 of record NW_022631010.1, read on the forward strand.
TTCTGGTCAGGTCATGATCTGGAGATCCTGGGATCAAGCCCTACATCAGGCTCCCTGCTCCCGTGGGGAGTCTGCTTCTCCTCCCTCTGCTCCTCTCCCCTGCCCATGCTCTCTCTCGTGCTCTCTCTTTCTCTCAAATAAATAAATAGTCTTTAAAAAATGAATAATAATTAAATATTGTATTGCTCCAAAGCCCTCAATCTAAGTTCCTTTCCCATCTTCAATTTTCAATAGAAGAACAAACACAGATATGTTTTTCAGTTGGGAATTCATGCTCCTGCACAGTATTTTTATTCCATTCTACGTTTCTTCTGGCCTGCCTTTGTTATTGTAACACCCACTGCTATAACAAAACAAAGTGCTCACCTTTTCAGTAGTGCAGTGCAGTAGAAGTGCACTGTGCTTTCATATGAAGGTTCAGGTCTTCGTGGTTAACTCTCAACTTGCCTCCTTACAGGGCTTCCAAGGGCCCAAGTTCTTGCTGTCTCATGGCCTGGCCATCCTCTAGGGCTCTGGCTTTTTTGGCAGAGAGGGAAAGAGAGGACACAGAAAGAATGCCTGCTTCTGAACGGCCTTAGCCTAGTAGGGATACACATCATTTCCACTGTAACTCATGAGCCATCTCTACCAACTACACCACCTCCATGCAGGGAGAACTGGAAATGTAATTCCCAACTGGGCAGCCATTTCCCTGTCACCATACACTACCATGGAAGAGGGAGGGAAATTTCCAGTGCCCACTTGACCATCTCAGCCACAAAGCAAGAGCCCAGGCCTTCTACAGTTGTGCTACTCACAGAGAAGGTTTTAGTGTATCAAATATTTATCATCTCAAACCCTTCCTTGGGCTCTTTATCTTGTTACCTCTGATGGCCTTTCCTGGGGACATGACTTCCTCAGGGAGGCCTGCTGTGACCCATAGGCAGGTATAGTGTGACCCAAAAAATTAGTTTCACACTGAATAATTTAATTTCCTTATTTGACTCCCAAATTCCTAATTAAGCTGTTGCTCCATGACAACAGTGAAATTACCTGTCTCATTCATCACTGTATCCTTAGTGCCTAACACTGCCCTGGCATCTTAAAAATACTCAATAAATATTTGAGAAAGAAGGGAAGACAGGAGAAAGAAAGAAAGGAAAAAGGAAGAGGGGAACGGTGCTGGTTGGCTCCGGAGGGAGCTACCTGTAATTTGCAACATATGGGATTTCAGGTGTATAACCAGGAAAGGGCCGGTCACATTTCAGGGACAAGAATCCATCCCTTTCTGGAAAAATAGCTATGCATACTCACATAAGCCTTCTTGGCAACCTCTGATAAAAACTGAAGGAGACTAAAAATTTTCTGCCTTTAGCTCCCTTGCTGGGGAGGGAAAATTTACCTCTATTCTTCAAGATTCTTTTAGCTGGTCTTAGACTTAAACTGACATGAGACAGATTAACAGGAGAAAAATCAAATTTAATTATATGTAAATGGGGAATCCACATAGATATGAGTGCCAAAGGCAGTCAGGCAAAATGAGGTATATATGTCATCCTGAACTAAGGAGAAGAGGGTAGGAGTCTGGAACTTCAAAGGACAGAAAAAAATTCACAGGAAGATTAAAAAAGAGAAAATGGTTGGTAAACAAATGTTTGCTGGGCTATAGAGAAACAATGCGACATAGGGAGGAATTGTAATAATCAGACTTTGCTAAATCCTTCTGTGTCTACCATCCCAAATTCTCGTCATACTGTAGTTATCTATGGTGCTTGCTCCTTTCCTGGAGGGCATTCTCTATCTAAATTCTTGTAGGCACTCAGGGCCTGCCCTTAGCCTCTACAATCTAAGTGCTTCTAAATGCGATGAAGTACGACTCAACATCAAAAAGGAACAAACTATTAATACATGCTACAACACAATAAATCTCAAAATCATTATGCTAAGTAAAAAAAGAGACAAAAAAATAGTAGAGACTGTATCGTCCAGTTATATAAAATTCTAGGAAATGCAAACTAATTTATAGTAACAGAAAGCAGATAAGCAGTAGTCTCAACACAGGGGTAAGATGAGATGGGATGAGTGGGTGTGTAGGATTACAAAGAGTATGTAAAAACTTTGGGGGTGATGAATATGTTTTCCTAATTGTGGTCATGGTTTCTTGTGTGTGTACATATGTCAAAATTTTTCAAACTATACACTTCAAATATGTGGGATTTATTATATGTCAATCATACCTCAATAAAGGTCTTAAAAATAAAATAAAAATAGAAAATAAATGTGAGGTTAAAAGTATACTAACCCAGGGGCGCCTGGGTGGCTCAGTCATTAGGCATCTGCCTTTGGCTCAGGTTATGATCCCAGGGTCCTGGGATCGAGCCCCGCATCGGGCTCCCTGCTGGGCGGGGGGCCTGCTTCTTCCTCTCCCACTCCTCCTGCTTGTGTTCCCTCTTTCACTGTGTCTCTCTCTGTCAAATAATAAATAAAATCTTAAAAAAAAAAAAAAGTATACTAACCCAGAACCACATCCCTCAACACCACCATTCCAAACTCTTGGGTGGTGTATCTTAAAAATGCTTCATATGTAGACAGGTATCTGTCTCCATTGTAAAGCTGGCAAGTATGCATTTATAATGCACCTTTTAGAGAAATAGCAAGATTCTATTGAACCCTGAGTATGGCTTCTGTCTTTCAGAAGATGACTGAGTCATGGAGACAGTGTAGGCTATTTAGCTCTCCTATTTGCACATACTACATGCACTTACATGAACTCTCACATGTTCAAATCTGCTTTTTCTAGTTCCTGTGTCCAGAGCCATCACTGACCCCCAGGCCAAGGACCCAGCCACCCCCCACCACTACCATGGCCGAAGACGCGGACATGCGCAATGAGCTGGAGGAGATGCAGCGACGGGCTGACCAGCTGGCTGATGAGGTAAGGAATGGGACATGAGAAAGGAGCAAAACATGGGGAGCTGAGTAGTTTGTCTTATTCAGGTTCAGGTGGAAAATGTCTACTAACATCTCAATTTTAAAAACGGAGGAGTAGGACTTTGATTTTCTATACACCTGACACCTCTACAGATAGGAATGGGTGGATAAACCTACATATAACTAATGTCTTAGCCTAAACTCCCAATTCCTAGAAATCTAGAGAAGTCAAGATCCTCTAAGAAAAGCTGTCTTTGGCTGTCTGGAGCTGGCCTGATTCTGAGAGCTGATTGCTACATTTTCCAGAATCTTTCAAGCTGATGTTAAAATTGACTTATACAAATTGATAATTAAGTAGATTAAATTAAAAACCAAGGGTCATAAATACTCAAAACTCAATCAGTTTTTAAATATTTCCCTATTACCTATGTTCTCAAAGTTCTTGACTTGTGTTAGACCTATAGTGCAGGAATACCATATAACAGTGTGTTACTGTACATCTTCCCAAATTCACCTTCAGGGATGCCATGCTGTAGTCAAAAATCAGGTTAAGGATGTTTATAGCACAGGAATCTGCAAATGCTCCAAATCAGGATTTGATTAACTGTTTTGTTGACTGTCTAGACTTAAGTGGAGAAAATATTAATAACATAGATTGAACTTCAAAGTGTGCATGTCTCTAGCCATTATTCTTTAATTAACTCAAAAAAATGGAGAAAATCCAGTATTTGAAAATTTTTTTCTCTTCAGCAAAGAAGTCACTTGCATCATTGACAAACTAGCAAAGTCCCAACATTTCTTCATTGTCTCACTTTTCTCTTACTCATTAATGCAAATGAAAATATCAACCGACATTCATGTCAGAACTACACTTGTTCTTTGCATGCTTAGCAATGGACACAAGAGTTCAGCAAAACTTGACAAAAGCTTTCTGTGAAAATCAATTCGCTACATGAAATTTATAATAAAGGGCTTTGTGTATTGTATTATCTATAAATTTTATGCTCTCCATCCCTTCTATCAGGAAAATAATAAGTTTAAATAACAACTATGCATATATGTATATTCATGTCTATTTCATATTCACATATTCATATTCATATATTTTAGCATTTACCAACATACCACTGCTTATAGCCATTTTATTTCAACAAGCAGCCTTCTGACAGCTCTTCCAGGAAACTTAACATTCTTCCTGCTCCTGCAGAATCTTGTCCAAAATAAGTTTGTCACTTAAAAGCAAAGCCTTGAGAAATCACACTCGTTCTGGAGTCTAGTAGTTAGTTTCAAAGGAACTGAGAAAAAAGTGACAATGATGTGCCTGAGGGACCAGTGCTTACTTCAGACTTTCCATCTCACTTTGTCTTATCTAAGGCTAAAGATAATTATTGTAGCTGTCTCCTATAGGCTGGTTATTTCAAACATGCTTGATTTTCTTTTCACCCTAAGGCGACAGCTTAATTTGTATTGATAAGAACTTCCAATTGTGTTTCTAGGAGCTTTATAAGAAACTTGATGTTAGATTCATCTCCATTCATGAGAAATTATGTTTGTGTTTAAAATTCAATATTCCTGGTCCAAGGAGACCAAATTAATCCTCTGAGTATTTGAGATAATTTTTCATGCATCCTGCACATGCAAAAATATCTTTTCCAGATTAGTTTGTCTTTGATATCAAGATCAGCTTCATCATATGGTTTTGATTTTAGAAGATCAGCTTTAATGTAATTGCTTTAGGGAATCTTATTATGTAGAAAGACTGATAGGAAATAGATTGAAAATGTGTTCAGTTACAAACTTAAAAGAATATGTGATAGTAACCCTTTGTGTGTGTGTCTCAAGTGAAGAGAATAGTTTAGATTTTCCAAGACCTCTGATTCCTGCATTCATAATGTATTTTTTTTTTTAATCTCAGTCACTGGAAAGCACCCGTCGTATGCTGCAACTGGTTGAAGAGGTAAGGAGTGGCCATATTTCAAAATAAACTAATCCCTTTTGCTGGCATATTCTTTTCCTAGACCCTACTGCCTTTTCCTAGGCCATCATCCCATTGATTCCATTGATTCCATTATAGCCTACCTGGAATTCACATTAATGAAGGAGAGGTCAGGAAGCCATCAAAGGATCCTCTCTCCCTCCCATCCCTGGCTACATTTATAGTCTGGGAAGTAGAGAAGGATGGTATTTCCAAGTAAATGCTCCTAAGAAATCATAGAACATTGAATCACTTTAAGCAAATATAAAGTCATTACTTACATAAAAACTTCATTTGTAATGATTTTGATGCCTCTAAGTCACATCTAATCTTGACATTCTGTTTTGACTTAGCCACACATATGACTTTAAAAATATATATCCCCATAGACACAATGTTTTCAGAAATTGTAATATTGAGAGTCAGGCACTAAAATTCATGAGGTAATAGGAAAATACTTTGATAAGAGGAATTTCAAGGCCATAACACAAATATAGAAGCTCTTTTATATTCCCAACTCTGGATTGAACATCCATTTGCGAGGCATCGTTAATGAATCCCAAACTACATTCAAATGGGTAAAATAGGGCAGATAGCAATAATGGAATCAAAAGGGCATTTACAATAAACCTTGCTCATTCCAGTTGGGGAGAGCAGTAGTCAACCAGGAGGAATAAGTGGATTAATTGAACTTGCCCATTGGGAGAGATTAAGTGGAAAAAGAATGGGATGGGCTATATTTATCTTAACTGAATAAAACAAGCCTAATAGTTTTTATTCAGTGAAATGCTATTTTAGCTATGCTTTAAAACTGCTTATCAATTCATGTGTGGTTATCATTTTTAGAGATCTTGCGTGTTCTCGAGCAGAATGATTAAATGAGCCTACTTGCCTCATGCTACTGTAAATTGCTATGCAATGACATGAAAGGAAAGAAAGATCAATGTTATAAGGCTAACTGGAAGTTCGGCTGTCCCTCAAGCGAGGGAAGTCAACATCTTCCTTTATTTCTGCAGCTTCAGCTTCATATCCAGAAATGAAATATTGGCTAAACGTGACTTGCCATAAGAGTAGTGGGGAGAAGGGGGCACCATGAGCTCCCCAGGACACAAGGGAAGGATGGGAGGTACACTTAATGAAACCTGTTATCACAAAAAATGAGTATTTGAGCCTGCCATGTATCACAAATTGGCTCCCACAGGAAGGCAGGCCAACACAGCAGCCCTTGGCAGCACAGAAAGCAGCTTTCCTTCTCTAAATGAAGAGAAATGTTGTTGTTGCTCTATTCCGGGAACACTCATGCAGAAATACTTGAGGACCCCCAAGAAGGAGGCAGGTATTCAAAATCTGAGTGCTGGCAAGGCTTTCAGAGTTGGCTTATTGTCCCTCAGCCCATAATGAGAGCAAACAAAAGGAGCAAATCTTCTTAACATTCCCACATGAGTTCTCACATTGACCTGAAGGGAACCCATGTGTCAGCTGACATAATTATATTTCTTTATGACCTTCAACCATAGACTCCAGGCTCATTTTTCATTTTCATTTACGTGCGTGCCCACATGAAGTAAATTTCTAAAATATCAGAACTATCACCATTAGGTCCACCCGTGCAGTGTTGAAACGCTGCTTAGAATGTGGAAAGTGGTGGAGCAAATGCATTAGGATGCATTACTTTGAACTGGTCCCTCATCCATCAGAGTCTTTGGGCCAATGAACTTCTTTTTTGCCTCTTCTTAAATGGCAGACAGTGTCAACCAGTCTTGAGTAAGCGGTGTTTGTTCTAATCTATTCTGTGGGAGGAGAAACTCTCAAAAGCTCTATTGATTGAAGTAGGATACTTGAATCATACATTTTTGTTTCTCCTGAAGGATTTCTTGATCAAGCATGAGGTCGCATCTTAGAACAAGGGGTGAAACAGATGGAAGCTAGTTCCTACCTCTCATAAATGGGAAGACACTATTAGACTTTGTAGCCTTAGGAACTTATGAGCAAGGCATTATTAGCATAGGTTGATTGCTTTTACTTCCTCCTGGGTTATTTTATATTGATGGTCAAATACCCCTTAGGTCTAGGGCATTGGTTATTCAGAAGGTAGTCTGCTTTTCAATCAAAAAAGAAATTCTCTTTAAAGGAATCAGCATTAAATATTCATTAAGGGCAGAAATCATTTGGCAAATATGAGCACTGAAATACCAGGATCTTGCCCAGGATCCCAAGTGCTGTATCAGTGCTATGTAATTTGAATTGAGCTGAATTCTTACTGAAATTTAGTCTCAAAGACGGGAAAGTATACTAAATTTGTAGAGTCTCCCTAAGGCAGACAACGCCAATTTCAGCTCAGTATAGGACTTTGTGCCAGTCCTCACAGACATGAGGGTGTAACAGAGTGGCAGGTATAGAAACTTGCTTTTTAATAGGTGCCATTATTGGCATCTCAAGGATAATGTAAAGTTTTACAGAAGTTAGTTGGGAAAGATCAGAAAAACTGGATACCACACATAGGCAAAACGATTAGAAATCATATAGTACTTGGTTCCCAGTTTCGAGTTGCCCATTGGCTCTTTTGATGGCTGCACTTCAACAAATGTGTATGGAAGGCCTCCCTTTGGGGGCAAGAGGGAAGATATAAATTGGTATCATGTGGGAAAACAGGAATGAAAATAGCTCTCCAAAGTTAAGTCCTGTCTTTGGAGCATGTAATTAATTCTGGTAACAGAGTCATGAATGTTTCCTCAAGAAGGGAATATTTGGTCCAGGCAAAAGAATTGACTTTGTGGACACTACATACTGGGAATGAAGTCTACACATGAAAGTCTTGGGCTATAAAAAGTCACCTCAGAAAGCCTCACTGCTTGAGGGCAGGCCAGAGCAGAAGCACCACCTAGAGCTTTCACAGAGTAATAGTTACTGAGGTTCTTCAACATTGCATGGATTTTTTAAGCATATTTTCTTTTCATCCCAACTTATCTTTCAAGACACCTTGGTGATGAGAAGAGAATAAGCATTCTAAAGCCATGCCTTTGTTATGCCACCTTTACACTAAAACTGGAAAATTGAAGCAGGGTAGTTCTTTTCATATAGGTAGATGTAGGGTCTTTGGGGATTCTCTCAGTTAAGGAAATGCTGGAAGAGTCCCGGTTTTAGTTCAAATGTGTTGGACTTTGGGGAAAGCATCTCAGAATGACAAAAGAAAGACTTAAAAATGTTCTAGACATGGTCTTGATTCATCTGCAAGGAAGGAAAAATAAAAAGAGAGAAATGAAAAGAAAACAGAAAGAAATGAAACCAATCCTCTGGTTTTTAGGTGACAGTTTTCCCAGCAATCTCAAACTGAATTAAATATCTCAAACAATTAAGCTAAGACAAAAATGGAACCACCTCCTCTCATTTCCAGCTATTAAAACATAATACTTAAGAATAAGAGAAAGTAATATTCTGCCTTCCCTGAAATACTATCCTCATCCCTACCCTTCTCCTCCCTTACATTTCTAGTTTCCCCAAAGATCAATCCAGTTATTTTGATAAAAACTGTCAGCAACACAGTGGAATCGAATATAAGTTCTAATATTTGTCAAGAACCTACTATATGCTGGCTACTATACCCAGAGCTATCTTCATCAAACATATATAACCTAACTTAACCCTTGTAGGTAGCCACCTTTTACTACTATTCTGATCTCCGTCTTACCAAGGAGGAAATTGAAGTACACAGTGATTAAGGAACTTGCTTGAAACTCCCAGCTACAAATGGCAGAGATGAAATTAAAACCCAGGTGTTCCTGATCCCAGAGTGTGAACTTATGCGTAACACTTCCCTTCCCCCAGCAACTCCTACCATATTTTCTTTTTACTTTGAGAATTCTGCAAGAAGCAGAAGGATCTGAGAAAGCAAACACAGCAGCCCATTCCAAACTGATCGAGATTTTATACAAATTAAATTCTTTATCTTAATTGCTTTTTGGAACCACAGCTTCCCTTGGAGTTGAACTTTTAGAAGTCTTCACATTCTGTAGCTTGTTTTGTTCTTGTACATAATCTGGGAAGTAAGGGAGCTGTTTCTGTTCCTGTCTGGGCACAGAAATGGTTAAAACACAGGCCAGTGTAGACAGATGTCCATTTACAGCACACATAAAGAAAAGATTTTGAAATGTGTCCTGGGGTCTGGAATCTTGCTGCTCCAGAGGTATCCCGGCACCAGCAATATCATTAGATGGTAGAGCTTATTCAGAAAGCAAAATCTCGGGCTCTATCTCAATCCTACTGAATCAGGACCCACATTTTAACAAGATGTTTCCTGTGCAGGGGATTTGCCTGCACATTAAGGTTTGGGAGGTAGTGTTCTGGAAGCTTCTGACCATAGTAGGTAATGACGATATTTTTCATTTGCCAAATATTCTGCAATAGATGCATTTTCTGAAGGTATTTATTTTATAAACCCTTATGTCATTCTAACTCTAGGCCAGGCACCATTCTAGCATGTGCCACATACTAATTCATTTAATTCCCATGACAACTCATGAGGTATTAACTATTATTATTGCTGTTTTACAAATGAGGGAACTGAGGCACAGAATAATTAAGACATTTACCTGGGGTTCCACAGCTAGGAAATGAAATCACCAGGATCCCAGGGCAGAGTCAGGCTCCAGAATTTGTGCTGTTGGTGACTCTGGAAGCCAACATAAGCTCTCCAAATGACTTCCTAACTTCACTAACTGAAGCCTATCAAAATGTGTTCAGAGGAAACTTGGCTTTTCCTTTCTGGACCATTCTCTGAAATAGTGAGTTTATAAAACTCACAGAAAACATTTTCAGTGTTCTGTATTTTAGAAGCCCTATTGAGTTGTTAAAATACTATTTCAAAACAGAACAAAACAAAGCAAAAACTTTCTGGGGACTTCCACTAACATCTCTCTCTTTCTTTCTCAGTTTAAAATAAGTCAGTGGAAAATACATGGGGCCATGAGAAATGTCTTCCATTCAAGTTTATTCTAGGGACCACCATGAGTATTCCTTGAAAAACCAATTAATCCAAACTGTTAGCAATACCAATTTATACTTATTAACAATCACCCTATAAAATGAAAAGTCTTTCCTTCACCAGTTTGAGCTCCCAGCAATGATGATTTTTAAGATTGAGCCATTCAAATATCTTTTCCCCTACCCACCGCATCCTACTCCGATCACCAAATATTTCAGGTGGTGTTTGGTTTGTTTAGATCATGTGGAGTGAGATGAGGATTGCCTTTTCCAGACTTCTGCACAAAAGAAGTGCAGTAAAGCTTGTTTTCTCATACTCTATTATTGTGCAGAATTTTAGATTTCAGAATAGAGAGCCTTTAGTTCTCATCTGTCCATGGGTTTTCTAAATCTCACAGAACTTTTCCCCGTAGAGGGAAAATAGGAGGGTGAGTTCTGTTTGGGGCTGTATTTCTCAACCATTGTGAGGCAGTCATTTCTTTTGATGAACCTAAAAAACTCACCCCCAAAGTTTCTTACTTACCAGTGGGGCATCCAGTCCCAATTCACTGAGGGAAACTTCCTGATCCATCATGCCAGCAAAGATTTAGTTTAGAAGATTTTGAAAGGTTTGCTTTTTATAGTTGGTGTTATAGAAACTACAGGGCATTTTTGTTTTGCAAATATAAAACCACACTATAATATTAAGTTGTGTGTTCCAATTCCATGCCAAGCCCCAACCCCAGCCCTACCCCCATGGAAATTGAGCTACATCCCCCTCATCTATCCTACGATTCACTGATAGGGCAAGTCCACAGATGACCACTTCCTCTGAGTCCCTCCTCCACCCTTAGTACGCTTGCCCTATTTCCTCCCTCTTTTTCCTTTGGTCCTTCTTCATTTTCCATTTCTAGGGCTAATTGTCCCCTTACTGATTTCTCTTTCTCTCTTTTCTCTCTCTAACTCTTTATTCAACTTTGCTACCATTATTGGAATGTAGAGTAAAGATGCTGGTATCAGGACTTTGGTTATGTTGGATGAACAAGGAGGTAAGTTGAGATTTCTTCAGTAAGAACAATTCCTCATCTGAATAAAGTGCATTTAAAAAAATTATTTGTGTATACACAGGTAGTCCTTTGAATATATTTATATGCATATATGAGTATGAGTATAAGGGTACTAGAGTTTTCACCATCTTGCTTTTTCCCTTTCTCTGTTGAAAAAGATTGGTAGATGTATGGGAATGTTAAAGCCTTCATGACTGATTGAATGTCACTACTCTCCCTGTTAAATATGTTGGAGTAACAGAATTTTTAAGGCAAAAGTCATTTTTTTTCTTTTAATGATAGTATTTTGGACAGTTTGAGAATTCTCTGATCCTCCTTTTCCCCAATTTTCCCCATAAACTTAGTTTTCTTATAGTAATCCCTAGATAGAATGAGAGAATAATATATCACTTCCATTTCTTGTGACCATTCTAATTCAGTATCTGACAGTTTTGATTTCTAAGTCATCATGAGGATCCCTTAAGCAACCAAACTAGGTCCTTTTAGGTCTTCAACAGGATATAAGCTGAGGAAAGATCATTGGAAAATGGGGAATTGAACCATTTAAAATATTTAAATTGTTTTGTAATTATTATGGAAATGCTAAAAGCAACAAAAATCAGAAAACCCATGAAAAGCATCTTTGTACTCTAAAGTGGAATCTAGAAGGATAATATTTTCTGTCTCAGTATATCTTGTGGTATGGTGATGCTTATTTAATTCTAGCCACAAGTTAGCTAGCTGATTCTATTCTGAATTCTTATCATAACAAGCAAATTGCTGAGAATTTTTTCTCTTTATTTCTGTTGTTGAAAACATTAGAAAATTCTTAGAAGTCATGAGAGATTTTTTAATGTCAAAGATGAAAATGTAAAATGTATTCACAACATAGGACACCACAAACAAACTTCAAAAATAAAGACACCTCAAACGGAGTGGGGGCATGGGAATTTCCATACAGATAATAGACATAAGGCATTTTCCTAAAATACAGAGAGAGCAAGTGATCAGAGAAAAGGGCAACAATCTACAAGCAGATTGATGTAAGATATAAATCATCAGTTTATAAACAAACATATGAAACCATGTTTCAACTGAAAATAATGAGATGCCTCTCTTTAGCAGACCGATACAAATTTTTAAAATTGATAATCACCAATGCTGTGAGTATTTTGGGAAAACAGAGATCTTCAATGTACAGATAGGCACTTTAGACTGATATGTATGTTTGAAGAATGATTGGATAATATTTTCAAATTATGATGTACACCCATCTTTAACCAAGACATTCTACTCCTGGAATTATATGCTGCAGAAATACATTGACAGCTATTATGTTTAAGAGTGTAAAACTGGAAACAGCCTAAATATCTGTCAGTGGGGAGACCAACCAAATGAATTATGGACTAGCCATAAAAGAAATATTCTTCAACCATTACACTAAATGAGATAAATCTTTACCACCTTCTGATGAGTTAGGGCAGGGCAGGGAGGAACTGGGAAAAGGTATCATTTGGGGTCCTCTGGGAGTAAATGCTGAGTCAGAAGTGTATGAGATCTCTTATGGATGCCCGTGTTGGGTTAAGGGAAGAGGAGTAGGAGTAGGTGGGGAAAGCTGTTGACTGATGCAGGTCTGACAACTTGTTAAGAGGAACAGAGCAGAGATGATTTGGGAGGAAGAGTCTCAGACTCCAGTCCTGCTCTGAGAAAATGTCAGCCAGGCTGATGGGGAGTCCAGGGGCTAAGAAAACCCAATGGAGCAGCCCCACCGTAGGAAGGAATGTAGTGATGCCATTGTGCTTATGGCTATGGCTGAGCTCATGGCTAGAAGCAACCCAGTGACAACATGGTCTCCATGAAAATACTTTGTTGGCTCCCTTAGGTGTAGCAACTGGACATGTGAGGTAACTACAAATTCCCTCTTAAAGGGAGATCTGAGGGGCACATCATCATGGCTGTCATATATAGACTTTTGTTTCTGTATTATTTATTTGTATTGAGCTTTGTCCATAAATATATGCCAACCAATTAAAAAATCAAGAGAAAAAAGTTTTTTTTTAAATAATTGAACATCAACCCCAACACTTCCCCACAATTTTTAAAATACAAATTGTTAACAATTTAGACACAAATAACTGAGCCTAGTGACGTAGTTGTGTTTTGAAGGAATTACAATAGCAGTGACAGTCTTCAGAACTCCCCAAATAAATTTGCTATGTTGTAATAGTTGCTGGTTTGATCCATGTAACAATGTCCCAGATTTTGAAGCTCTGGACATAGCAAATAACTTTTAAAAATTAACCCACAGGTGCCCGTGTGGAAGAGTGGTACCTCATTTCCAGAGTTAAACTGATACATATACACTCAAATAATTAGGAGTTCCACCCTATTAATTTGCATGTGAAGGGGATAGAAAAGGGAGAAGGGTATTGGAGGAAAGTTCTGAGAAAGATTCAAAGTAATGCTTTCTTCCCAATACTATAAAACGTTGACATAAAGACTTGGAAAATAATATATACAAATCTGGAATGAAAAAGAGAGAAAGTGTATAATATGCTTAAATTGAATTGCAAATTTCATTGCACTTTGATGAAGAGAATCTCGAGATAAAATTTGCCAGAATCTCCATACAAAAATATATTCTTAAGCACAAATGATTCTCAGGAACATCTATATATTATTTTTCTGGGAAAGGAAGCAGAAGAATAGATTTCCCCCACAAGATAGTTAATATTCTCAGCTAAAACATTTCATTTGTGGCCACACCACGGTAAATGCTGAATCCCTCAGTAAACGTATTTCGTAGGCTAGCCTTGGTTTTACCAGATTCATGGTGATCCCAATGATACTGAGAAAAAACACACAACTGTAAAACCCCACAAAGTGAGCGGCTTCTGCCTGGTCGTAAGTGGTACATGTTCCATTTATACTATAAGGTGATTAGGACCTTTTAAAATGATGGATGAGCCTAGGTCAACAACTGTCTTCATTGTCATGACAAATGCATTTTCATTCTGCATATGCTGTGTTTAGATGCTTTAAAATTTCTCTCCAGTTATGCTCTCCTAATTTTGTCTATGCCTCAGCACCAAAAATGTTGATTGCTTCTCTCCTGCAGCTGCACAGGAGTTTCAAGAAACAGACATCCTTCCAAAGAACCATTCCAGGTTGTCCAGCTAAATGGTTGCATTCAGAAATTCTTTATGGGATTCTTGTTTTATACCCAGGTATCAGGAGACACCAAGGAGCACTGAGCATGACAGATGGCCCTGGAAATGTACTGAGTCCTGGGACTTTTATTCCTTCTAGAAAATTTGTTTCGAAGTGAAATCACCACGAAACCACCTTATCACTAATGTGGGATGATTTAATCTTTCATCTCCATATCTCTTGTTCCTTTTGGTCTTTACTGCGTTATGTGTTTGTTTCAATGCTGAAGATGCAGCCCTTGGGAAAATCCCATGGGATCTACTCCAAGCTAAACAGTGAAATCTTTTACCTCTACCTGACAGAGGAAGGGCAAAGTAAGGCCTCTTCCAGAGTGCCTGCTGACTTTCTTAAAAGGTTCATGGCACTACAAGGTAGCATTTGAGAAAACATTCTTCTTGCTAAAGTCTACACACTAATATTTGTTACGAAAGACAAAAGCTGCACTGTCCAGTGTGATAGCCACTAGCCACATGTGACTATTTAAATTTAGGTAATGAATTTCCAAATGTTCACCAATGCTAAGTATAATGGCAATCACATAGGTGGCATCTGGTAACTGACTATACTCATGAAGTCTTGTACACTGGGTCAATAACTTTGACATCTTGCTACTCTTCTACTGTTGGTTTTTTAACCAGATTGGGGATTCTAAGGACCTCATGTTGCCTTGCTTAAGTAAGATTAGTAGAAAAAAAAATGTCTAAACTTAGATCCCTGAGTATCCTCACATTGGTGGATCTCTCATAAATAACCAGTCATCCAAACACGGCAAAAGAAAGTACAACCTCTTGCCTCAACATATAGTGTCATCATACTGGAATGCCTCTCCTAACTCAAAATATTATTGTCCTCCTGAGTCTCCAAGAATAGACAGAAAACAGCCAGAAACCACCCTAGGGAGTTAAGGAGCGGTCAACCATGGACAGTACATTGCATCAGCCGGTGAGATGCTGCTGGTCACATCAGGATGGAATGAAGATATTGGTTATTTTCAAGCATTTCCTGAGAGATGTCCTCACAGAATTCCATTGAAAAGCCATGAAGTCTCAATGTACCAAACACCCACAAACCTAACACGGTATCCTCTAAAGATGAATAGTGAGAATACCAATGACAAAATGGCACCACAATAGTTTTTAAATTAAGGGCTTGGCTCATAATTGTGTTGAAGTGATAAATTCAACCAATATTGGTAGCTATAAAATTGTTTTCTGAAAGAGCTTCAGCATCCCTGTCTTAGCTATGACCTTTGCTTAATAGTCTATCAACCTGTGATAGAACCCAGCTCACAGAAATTCCGACTGCAACCAGCTTGTTTGTTTTTATATTTTAATTTGAATTCACTGGTTCAGAAACACAGCACTTGTGGATCAATTTACGTTTTTTTATTTTATTACATTTTACTTTTATTACCTCCTAATCCCTGGGCCTACAGTGGGTGGTGCTCCTGAAATGTTGTCAGAAAAATCCCTCAGGAAGGACAGAGGCCTGAATATGTACCCCCATGCCATATTCTGTGTATTTCAGTGGTCATTAGTGGAGTGCGACATGTTTTCCCTGAGTCCAGATGCTCCACCCAGCACTCCAGGAAGCTATTAGCAATTATTCCATTGGGATTTTGGTCTGTACTTAACATGGTTCTTCCTTTTGACGATGTTGAGCTCCTTCTCTCTCTATCAGTCCCCCTAGTCAGTAGTTAATTTTATCTGCAGGCTAATTTATTACATTCTTTAAAGGGAACTGGAAAGAAGTCTTCATAAAGGCACAAAATCTGGAATGTGAAGACTTGCCATCCTTCCTATTTTATTTTATTTTGTCCTTTTAAAGATTTTCTTAAAGACATTACTAGACCTATGCTTACCCAGCAGAAGTTCACCGGCGCAACACCGTTTTTCTCCCCAGCTATCCAATGCTGGAGAGACACTTAAATCTTGCCTTCATCCATCATTTGAAGAGCACAGCACTGGTAGCAGATTCTCTAAGCTGGATTCTATTCTTTAGCCCCATTAGAGAGAAACACAGTGGGCTCTTGTTTTCCAAATGGACAGTCTCCCCAGTTTAGGTCAATAAGGAACCTATCTTAGTTTGTAATGATAATTTCCAATGGACAATTTAATGTGAAATTCTTCTAAGTGATTATGTCTGCCCTTAGACTGGAAATGGATTTATCAGTTTTATTCCAATCAAGACTTTATTCCCGGAGGCACAGGCAGGTGTGCATAGAAATGTAGATGAAAAGAGGAATGGAAGTGTAATTAGGTTCTGTAACTTGACAGCCAACACATCACATTGCTACTTTCCTTTAAGGGTCTTAAAAGCTATTCCAAAAATCCCTTCATTGAACTTGTAATTTACTCAATGTGATGCCATAACTTTTGAAAAATTAATCAAGTTAGTGAACGTAACCGTAGCAACGTAGAAGCATGAGCTGGGTTTATGGCAATCGATGTACGTCTCAGATGCACTCAGGTCTGCTTTACTGGAAGAGATGACTCGGTAACTGTTCTGTGTTCCAGCCTGTCACCCCTCCTCCAGACACCCATGTGTTTGTTCTCCCTGCTGTCTGCCTGGGGTTGGGATCTAAGATGCCCCCCTCCTCCACTGTAGAGCCTGGGAAACCAGGGAGCAGAGAAGTGAAATGCCTTCCAGAACTTTCATAGCAAGTAAATCATAAGATGAAGAGAGGAATTTAAATATCCCAGTGCTTGTAACATGACTCTGCTGATGTTGCCTTTTTTTTTTTTTTTTTTTTTTTAAACAGTGTCTATGAGTTAAGGATTCAAAACCAAGAACTGTCCCTGGGCTAGGGAACAGCCCACTGCTAGGGAAAAAAAAAAAAAAAAAGATCTGGTACCCATTGCTAATTATCACCTTAATTGTTGTTATTTTCCCCAAAGAAGATTGAATCTATTTGCTACCCTGACCTGGTGGAGGATACTTAAAAACAAAAGATAGAGATATTTAAAGTTGAAGCAGGTACCTTCTCTAGTAACATGACATCTTGAATTCCTAAAACATTAACACCATGTTTTTCTTTCTCCTGGGTTTCGCTGGTGTCTGAATAAGTGAATAGGTTGTGTTGCTTTCCTGGACACTCAGAATCCAACAGGCCCACGTACCCCATCCCATCATGTCTGAATTACAAACTATTTCAAGCATTGTTTTTGTTCATTTCCTTCCACCTGTGCCTGGTAGGGCGGCAGCAGGTTCGAGCAATGCATCCTCTGGGACCATGCATTGTAAAATCTTTCTCTTTCAAATTCTGCTCCACATAGTCATTTCTCATGTTCTGTTGGAAACCCCCAAAAAATTCATTCCACACTGTCATCCCTTTGTCCTAACCAGAACAACTCGATCGTGTCGAAGAAGGCATGAACCATATCAACCAAGACATGAAGGAGGCCGAGAAAAATTTAAAAGATTTAGGGAAATGCTGTGGCCTTTTCATATGTCCTTGTAACAAGTAGGTACTGGGTACCAGCTCTAATCTGTGGCGTCCAGTTTTCTTTCTTTTCTTCTTTCTTTTGATTTTTTTCTTTTTTAATGTCAAAGTGAATGTCTGAAGTTTTGTCTTTTTTTTCTTTGTCCTTTTCCATCTGCTTCATTCTGTGGGGATAAAATACTTGTGTTTAATCAGAACAACTGGAACGCATTGAGGAAGGGATGGACCAAATCAATAAGGACATGAAAGAAGCAGAAAAGAATTTGACGGACCTAGGAAAATTCTGCGGGCTTTGTGTGTGTCCCTGTAACAAGTAGGTGCTGCCTGCCTGCCTGAAGCTTTGGTTTCCCAAGGCCCATCTCCAAGCCTTGACAAGCTCATTCCTGCCAAGCACAAAGGCAGGATGAGCATGTGGCATGCAGAACAACAGATCAATACCGTATCCAATGCATTCATCTCATAGCATAGATGATATTAGTGGGAGTTACTGTTGATGCATTAAAAATCAGGCATACTACAGTGAAAGCTTCACTGTCAGCAACTTTTATTGACGAACGTTTCAACATTTTCCAGAAAGTGTACCTTGAGACAGAGATGAGCCTCAAGAAAGAGGCACCCAGGAAATTTTATTTTCCCACCACCCCAAAAGCCAAAATTGCAGAGCTAGAAAAGATTGTGGGAGTAAGTTTGGAAGTTGAGAAATACCTATGTTCAAGATTTGATTTTTCCAGAAGCAAAAGAGGTAATTTGGCCTAAGCAAGCATCCATAAGACAGAGAGTATGACAGAGATTGCCCCACCAGTTGCCAAATCTGCCCAGCAATTAGACTGTAGATGCCCCAGCTGTACCCAGCACAGAGGCCCATGAGCCCTTCAGCAAGAGGTGCTCAAGCCTTACTCAAATTGGACCCATCCCTCTGAAATTCTTCCTCTTGGAAGATCTACCCGTACACTGACCAAAATGTTGAAATGTGTAGATTTTGCATGCACAAACATCACAAAACATTCAACTGTTCTCAAGGTTCTGCAACGCTTTTTTGGAATGTAGCAGAAATGTGACATGTGGTTATAAAGGTTTACAACAGAAGGAACCCGAAAATGAGGGTTCTGGAAGATAGTCTTATTTGACTAGCAGTGGAAAAAAAAATGCATGAGTGGATTGTCCAACATGCATTTGGAAAATTAAACCCTTTACCCAGCTCCCTCACCCCTCCCACTTCCCTTTGAACAGAAGCCTTTTTCCTAAAAGCTCTCCTGATCCTAGCTTTTAGAACAGCAACTGATGTCATTTCTAGCTGATTATACGACCGTTCACATCCTTTAAACTTTGAGGCTGATTTAAAATATCCCACTTCCTGTTTAGGAGGGGGAGGGGCTCGATGTACAAATAAATTTAAAACTGTTTTAAAAGAATGATCTACAGTAAAGCCTGATTAACTGGAATCCAGCTGACTGGAACTCTCAAATGTATTTATACGTTTGCTTCCTTCCACTGTTAGTAAAAAGAGACAGTTGAACAAAGGGCTGGGGGATCATGTCGGGGACTTAAAATGGTTTCTCTTGAAGGGCAATCTAGGCAGTTCGCTATCACTCAGTCTACATCCTGTAACTTCCACACCTACAGAGACCAAACAATAAGGGTTGATCCTCAGAGGAAAGGCCATCGGGCACATCAAGTGAAACCATAACCAAGGAAAAATTCGGTCATGTTCACTACCCTAAGACTCTAAGGCAGGAAAGTGTCTTGAGAATCTAACAGATGTTCAGCAATCACCCCTGAAACCTAATTTTCTTCCATGGCCCACTGTTAAGAAAGTCGTGCCATTCACCAAAATGACTCATGGCTACGCATTCCAGTTAGTCAAGACTTAACTGTATATCCTTTTCCATGGCCGCTTGCCCCCCAGGTGAGATTTCCACCTGTCTTGTGATGAATTCCCGCAGACACGATTTCCCCATTCATCTACTGTGTGGAGAAGGCATGGAGGCAGGCCCCGCCCAGGATGGATTCTAAAGTTCAGATGAAATCATGGCCCCGATGCATTCCACATAGTAGTTGGCACAAGAGACCCTATCTGAGCTTCAAAGCTTGAGTGAAGTGTTCCCTATTGTGTGTAAATAACGCTTTAAAAACCATGTGTCACAATGCAGTGGCTGGTGGTGACCCAGACTCTGTGAGGGCTTCGCCCTGTCTCGGCATGTTTCAAAGGATTATGGTAGATGTACGGCAGTTCTGTGAGTCTATGTGCAGCATTGTGGGTGCAGTGATTCGCCTTCTTTCAGAAACGCAAACTTTCCCACCCCCTTGACTTTGCCAAAGATGGTATACCAGATATCTTACATAGCAGAAAACCTCACGAGGTCCATATAACTTCTTGTAATGTGAGAAGGGAGGGAATGGGGAGTCGGAAAGAAAACAAAGCCAGACTCTAAGCTCTATTAAATTAGTTTTGGGATCCTGTCCCACGGAGTGGCCCTGTGGCTCTTTAGCAGTCAATTCTGACAGCTCCGAGGGCTATGGCATTATACACTAGATTGTGGGAGTTGCTGAAATTCCATTTGTACAATTTTCCAGCTTATTCCAGGGTTACTTGGTCCCCAATCTGCAAATATTAGTATTAGAGCCAGTTTATAATAGATGGCTGTGATCCTCCAGTGTAAGAAAAAAAAGGGGGGTGGGCATAAATTCTGGTGTCTTATAAGAGAAAATAGGAAAATGGGACCACAGGAAGTTCTCTTGTTTTTGGACTGAAAAGCATGTGGTTTCTACTATGCCAAGAACCTAAAAACATCTTTGATTGCCTTAAATTACAACACACCCACCATAATATGCTGCACATGTTTCTATTGGGCACAACAGGTATGCCTGGATTTTAAGTTTGTCTCCAAGGCAGCTCAGTGAAATATGGCCCATGGAGACCACAGCAGTTCCAGACCACTCTCCCCTGCCACATCCCAGGATAGCTTGAAATAGGAGTTGGTAAACACTCCCACCCCATCCCCCAGCCTGACAAAGAAGCTATTGAACTGCGTTTCAAATCCACATGAAGGCTATTACTGTCCTGCTAGTGCCTTTCTCGAGAATGGCCAACTTCTGGAGTAGTTTGGCTTAAATGAGAATGCTTCACTTTCTACTCATGCCTGTAGCTGGTGCATGAAGAAGACGTAGAGGGATTTCCTTTTCTGGTGCTAGATGGCTTGTTCTCTCTTCTATTTTCCTGCATTCATTTCACTATGCCTCTTTTACTTTTTGTCTCTGTGGACAAAGGTTTGTACATCAACTAGATGTATGGTGACTGTTTGGAAGTACCGATATATTATCTAATTCAAATCACTCTCGAGGCAACTCAAAGACCACCACCCTTGGCCAACCGCCAATCCTTTATGTCCTTCATGCAGAGTTGGAAGTTAGTCCCGCACATGCGTTGGGGGAAAAATTAAAACAGGGAATCTTTGCATGATGGTGTGTCAAAACTTGGTCGAGTATGTTTTTCTTGGTAACAGTGTGTTGCTGTGGTGTGATGTACACACTCTACTTGGCAGTCTTGTTATGTGTCTGTCTGCCAGTATGTTTTTCTGTGTGTTTTGTGTCTCAAAATATAACCATGTCACTGAAATAGAACTGAATGTCCTCCAGCTACCTTAATCCTTGTCTTAAATCCAACTAAACTGCAAAAACAGACCAAAACAAGAACAACCTTTGGGCAAAGGTTGCAGTCTTGACAATTGCAATTGGCTCAATTGGAAATGAAATGCTGAGTAGCTGAGGCATGGTGGTGGCCAACTGTTTGGGTCCAGATTATGATATATCGGTATTCTCTAATGCCTCGAATTAAAACCCATTTGCTTGGTTCAGTTCTTCGCTTGAAGAGGTGACCATTGTTGTGAGCTTGATGCTCCACTCCCTTGCCTTGTCACTCACCCTCTTTTTTTGCATAGGCTTAAATCAAGTGATGCTTACAAAAAAGCCTGGGGCAATAATCAGGACGGCGTGGTGGCCAGCCAGCCTGCTCGTGTGGTGGATGAACGGGAGCAGATGGCCATCAGTGGTGGCTTCATTCGGAGGTGAGCCGCATGCAGCCAGCCCTGTAGCCGTTGTCCATGGTTAAGTAACAAATCACCCCTAGCTGGGTGGTTCTTAAAGCAACAACCATTTTACTGGCCACTTATGCATGTGTATGTTGGATGGGCAGTTCTGCCAAGAGCCCCTCCTGGGCTCCCTCATTCCATGCAGGTGGATGCACAATGGCCCTAGATGGTCTCAGGCACTCGTCTCAGGGTTGGCTAGGGCAGGGCGCCTCCACTCTCCCTGGTGTGGTTCCTCCAGCAGAGCCCTGGCTTCTCCCATGTTGGTGGCAGCTTTCCAAAGGGGCAGGCTCCAACGTACAAGCACTTAATCAAGCCTTGTCGGGTTTGCCAGTTTCATCAGACAAAGGGAGTCACATGACCGTGACCAGCATCGATGTGGCAGTAAACAGGTGTCTCGTTCCATAGATGGAATTGAACAGAACTTATTAAAGACATTGTTTACAGAGGTGTGGGCCAGGTTGATAACAAGCGATGGTAAATCATTGGGGGACTAGCAATAGCAGGAAGACTCTTGAAGTTTCTGTTATCAGAACCCAACAGTAGTTACCACTGTGGGGGAGGGGCTACAGAGAAATGCAGCTGTTGCAAAATAGCAGGAAATGAGAAAGGGAAATAAATGCCCCCATTCCTCTTTCCTCTTGCCCTCCAATATCTCACTGGACATCTGCCAAAGCCTACTGGAAGCCTGAGCATTAAGAGAATCTGGGTGATGCAGTTGAGAGAGGTTCAGCATCTCTTGGCAGAGAGCAAAACAGGTCAGAGAATGGACCTGGGAAGACAAATACAGAATAACAAGCATCCCTGACTTCTGATTTCCTGTGGCACCTGGAAGCAAAAGCCAACTTAGGGACCTATTTAAAAATCTCAAATTACACAAATCTGCCTATCCAGAAATCAGCTTTCGGGAAACTAGAAAACAGAGGAAATAATGACAAATATTCCTGTTACAAAGAAAATTTAAAAAAACCTCTTTTTTTCAAGGCTACTACTATGACTCAGCAGTGATTAAGGTGCCTAGTGGCTTGAGTAGTACAGAGATGTATATCTATCTATGCCTGGACCATTGTAGCTGATGTTACCAGCCAATAACCCAGATTCAAGTAACAGGTCATGGTCACTTAGGTATTAAGTCCAGATAGCTACATAAAGCCTCACAGATGACAATTCTATTCTTGTTTCTATCTGCTCCCAGGGAAACTAGACCAAGGGTTCTCAATTCTGGATGCACATTAGAATGACCTGAGGCTGTTTTTTAAAAACATCAGTACTGAGGGACACCTGGGAGGCTCAGTCAATTAAATGTCTGCCTTTGGCTCAGGTCATAATCCTGGGATCCGGGGATCCTGGCGTGCCCCCCAATCCCGCATTGGACTCCCTGCTCAGTGGGGAGTCTGCTTCTCCCTCTCCCTCTGTTCCTCCTCCCACTCACATGCTCGCTTGCTCGCTCTCTCTCCCTCTCTTAAATAAAAAATAAAATCTTAAAAAAAAAAAAGTGAGACCCAAGCATCTGGGCTCTTTAAGCTTCTCAGGTGATTCTAATATATAATCAGCATTGAGAATCATGGAACCAGAAGTATGCCTTAGCTGTTGATAGTCATTTAAATAAGCTTATTTTGTAGGTAAGAAAGCTAGGAAGTTCCCGTTTAATTCCTCCTGGTTTAGGCTGCTTTAAAACCTTTGTGGGCCAGTCTACACTGGGAGTTACCATGGGGGATGGGATTTAACCCTTCTGAACATTTTTAGCCTATCACCATCTGCAGTGGGAAATGTTACTTAGCCAGAACATCCTAGAATGAGTACTTACCATTTGCAATAAAGAGTCACTACCTTCTTAACTTTTAAGCTGAGCTGTGAAAAAAATGGCAAGGTGGTAAGGCACTTCGAAAGCCAACCCCTTCCTTCCCAAACTGGAAAAATAATCTTTTGTCACTTTTTTTTCCTACAAAATCACCTATTCACAATGCCACCAACCCACCCCCACTGCAATGAAATTGGAGCAAGTAGAAATCATCTTGAATAAATAGCTCCGTTTGGGGTTCTTGGGAGCAAGCAGGATTAAGGGGCAGACTGTAATTATCCTTACTCTTCCCAGCGATTTTGGTCTCAAATGGGAAAAAAGATGAGCAGAGAAATTCTCTGACTTAACACCACAAGCCTTTTCTTTGAGTCTCAATTTAACTCTTGGAGACTTTGGTTGACATTTCAGAAAGAAAAATACAGTTTCTAAGTAGTTCTATCTTCATTCTCTGACCCAATCCTCTCAACTAAAATAATTTTTTTCTTAAAAAATGAAAATTGGGATAAACATATGATCATAGAGAGGAAACAACATGATGGTGCAAGTGAGAGAAATAGATAAATTAATCTATTTAATGTGCCTTCTTTAAAAATAGAAAGTCAAGGGTTCAGAAATGATATTTAAAAATTATTTTCCAAGGGCAAACCCCTTCAGGCCCCATTCCTCCCTGGGAACTCTGTACTATTGTTTTGCTATCTCTCAATAAATTTTGCTTCGCTGCCCACCAAAAATAAATTAATAAATGGATAGATAGATAGATATTAAAATTATAATCTAGTTGGCACCTAGTTGGCTCAGTCAGTTAAGGGTTTGACTTGATCTCAGTTCAGGTCTTGATCTTAGGGTCATGACTTCAAGCCCTGTGTTAGAGCCTACTAAATAAATGATTAAATAAATGAAAATTATTTTCTAATGTATAAAAGCCAAAATGTACTCATTTTGAACAGAAATTAAAGGTGCATGGGATTGATACCTACGGGTCTCCAGAGTTTCCCTGAGCTTTGGGTCCATAGTATTTGAATTTTTTTCACATTTTCTATCTGCTAAAAAATTGCATTTTGACTACCAGGGTAACAAATGATGCCCGAGAAAATGAAATGGATGAGAACCTGGAGCAGGTGAGCGGTATCATTGGAAACCTCCGTCACATGGCCCTGGACATGGGCAATGAGATCGATACACAGAATCGCCAGATCGACAGGATCATGGAGAAGGTGAGCTTGTGGCAGTCAGTAAGCTTCCATTGTTCCTTACTTCTTCTGAAATACCAACGGGATAAACAGCATAGTAAGTCCCTCAAACTGTGACATGGGATTCAGGCATCCTGATAGGTGGAAATTTCCCCCTTAATTTTCCTAGACAAAAATTCACAATATATAAGTACATAAGAAGGTAGAATTTAATCTAGCAGGTTTTCTTCAGAGGCACCTCTGTTTCGGGATTTGTGCTAGGCTCCAAAGGACATGAAGATGAGAAAGACATCATCCCCACTGCTAAGAAACTCACAGCCTACAGGAGGCAGTGAGCCTCCAGCTGAATTCACTACCACGCAAAAGATAATTTGCCAAGAGAGCCACACGTAAAATGCTAAGTAGGGTTAGAGGAGGAAAGATTTCAAGAGTTAAGCAATGGGAAAATCTCCAAAAAAAAATCAAATCCAGTCTTGAAGATCAGTTAGGAGCTTGTCAAGAGATGATGTAGGAATAGAATCAGGAAATAAGGGAAAGAATACTTATTTAGTTTAACCAGAAGATGAATATAAGCTTTGATTTTATAAATGCCAGCGCTTTAATGATAGTTCAAAAAGGCCCAGATTCCATTTCCAGTTCAACAGTTCACATGTCCAGATCTCAAAATAGAAAGTGTAGTCTGATGAAGTTGAGTTCACACAAGGACACCAGATGTGGCTCTAAGACAAAACCCCCTGGTGTCAATAAGAGGCATAAGGAAAAGTGAAGAGGATAGAATGGGAAGGGGTGGGTTTAGGGACTTGAGACTGGAAGGGAACCGAAAGAAACACTGGATAGCCTTTATAAAAAGATTTGGGACACCAAAACCTGATATTCCACATTACGTAAATCTGACATACTTTCTATGATCTTGTATTCTGCCGCCTCCCCAATCAGTAGAGTCCTGAATATTGCTTATAATCTAAGATGTCAAAATGTCAACAGGAAGAAATAGATACATTATAGCTTTATTGGTAATTGTGCATCTATAATCAATTCTAGTTGGCTAATCTTACATTGTATAAGTTTATGCCCTGGGAGATACTGAAGTTTTGAGCCTAAAACCCTGAGTTTCTTTTTAACAATTCATTCCACTTTAGTGAGCAGAGAAGGATGCTTTGAATCCTAAGGGTAAACATTGAGTTTCTTGGTACCCAAGAATCCTCCACTGACTTGAAAAAGGAAAGAGCAAACATAGATGCCCTATTGTATTCTATGTGCTCCCTATTAAAAATATCTGATCGCATAATATTTTGCCTGATTGATACTGAGTTACACAAATGTCAGTGTTTGCTGGCAAAAAGCTTGTACTTTGCCTACTTTTACAAGTCATGACACACTTATCATTGTTAAGAGCCTTTGATATGCTAAAGCTTTTAAAGCTGCACAAATCAATAGATTGTAGGACAATATTGAGAGTTTCAAAAAGCGCTGGAGCCAACACAAGCTGACCTAACCCATTATGGCCCAAAAAAATCAGCTAAGAAACAATTGGAGAACCATCTTCCATCAGGAAAATGATCTGAAAAAACAAGAAGTACTTACTTTCTGTCAATGGATCCAATTTACTCACAGATGTAGGGAGATAATGTACCTCTAACTCAATTAGAGTTCCAGAAGGAGTACTTTTACTAAGAGAGAGGGGTCAAATCTTTATTGATAGAGTAGGACTTTCAGCACAAAAAAGTATTCCTGGAAAGGCAAGTGGCATCTTAATTCTGCCACTTCGCATTTCTAGTTCTCTTCTCTGGGGAAGAGAACTTTCAGGGGGGCTCAATTTATGACAAGGGTAAAAACGTATGCAGCTATGATGTGTAATTGGAAGTCAGGCGAGTGGATGGGAAATAGCCGTTATGGTTTGTGTCATTCTTTAAGTGCTGAATTGTTTAAGAAGTGAGAGAGGGGTCTAGTTGCCTTTGAATAACTAGCCTTTGTCGTAGCTCCAAAATCAGAATCTGAACATGATTGGATAGAGTCAATTTCAACCCAGCATTGGCACAAATGATACATGTCCTATAAGCTGCCCAGTTTTTAATAGATTTCGAACTTCTCATGTAGGTTCTCACTTGTGATAATAGGAAACAGTGATCAAACTTCTCTTGCATCTCTAACAGTAAATTAGGCTCACAGTCTAAGAATAAAAAGAATCTTGGGGCACCTGGGTGGCTCAGTCAGTTGAGTATCCAACTCTTGGTTTCAGCTCAGGCCATCATCTCAGGGTTGTGGGATTGAGCCCTCATCAGACGCCATGCTCCGTGCAGAGGCTGCTTGGGATTCTCTCTCTCCGCCCCTTCCCCTGCTCATGCTCTCTGTCTCTGTCTCTGTCTCTCTCTCTCTCTCTCTAAAATAAATACATGATGAAAAACTTAAAAAAACAAAACCTAAGAAAGCAAATGTTCTGATGTTTCTCCCATATTCTCTCATGGCCCCCAATAATAATCTTCAACCTACCTCATCAATCATTGTCCTCTCTCATCACTTGGATTGATAGTAAAGTTTTGTAAGTCCAAAACAATGTAATTTTTAATACATACCCATGGACTGTCCAGAAATTACTTTGTCTATTTAAAAGTCTTGCTTTCTGCTTTAAGGTGTATATATGTACAGTCTTCTAAGGTTGAAATGGTATAATTTCAGAAAACTAAAATGGGGAAAGTTGTATTAGCTGCTTTATGTTGTTCAGGAAGTAGTCATGTTCAAACTTCAATTTAAAGTTGTCAGTGGTAGATGCCACACACATGTTGAAATACAGTGAGGCTGATGATTTAGCCTTCCTTTGAATTCTGTCAATGAGGAAACCCAGCATCTGAAAACTAAGGTCTTCAGTTCCAGTGGCATTTCCTCCTGCTTACCAGCTTCGTGACCTCATTTCTTCATCTGAAAGACAATAAGGGAACAATTCAAACCTCAGATGAGAACTGGGCTACTATGTAGGGTAACAAGCAGCCAGTTCTGGAATTCTGAGCAGGGGCCTAAAAGCTACCTGCCATGGTCTGAAGTTGAGATTTCCAGAGTGTTCAGAAGGATGGGCTAATGATCTCCTTCTAACTCTCTTAGTGGCTCTGTGGGGATCATCCTTGCTTTCTCACAAGGGCAAATCATGTGGCATATCTTGGGTATGCCAATGAGCTTAAGATTCTCCAAATAGAAATATGGAAACTGGGGTGGGGTATATTCCATAAATACAGTCCGAAAGCATATAAAAAGAAAGAACACAGAGGCATTCTCCAAATACCAGGGAGACATCTAAAAGGAGCTTACCTCAGGATTCTTTCCTAAAAGATGTGATTTCTGTTACATAATAAAGATGTAGTACCTATTGCATAAGGTATATGGGCTTGAATTTTTATATGCTTCAGAGAAAATTTTGGTGGAAATCACAGATCTTCAGTTAACATAGGTCTGTTTTAGATCCTTTAACGATGTCCAGAGAATAATCTCATGCTCTACTTCAAAATATCCCCTTCTGCCACCAGGTGAATGCTCACCAGTGTATTCTTAATGCAGAAGTTTCTAGAATTCTCATTTCTAGATGTGCCATCCATTTTAAAATTAATGATTTCCCCCCATTTGAACTTTCCTTAGTATTCAGCCTGGAAAAATAGCATAATTCAATCTGCAGAAATATTTCACATTGGTCTGAGCCTAGAATTTTCCTTTGCACCAAAGTATCATTATTTCTGATGGAATTTATAGCTAAAGAGGGAAGATTTAAGAACCACGTAAAATTGGAGAGAATACTTATTTTCCAAATCAGGAACCTAGAGTCCAAAATATGAATCCATAGATCAAAACAATCAAGGAAAATTAATACTCTATCTTAACTTGTTTTGAAAGTCAACTTTTGATTACCCAAACAGATGGTAGGAAACCATTGCCAGATAATTCAGAATAATGAATAATATAGCAATATTTCTATTTTAACTTGGCAATTTCTAGTTGAATATAGGTAACTCTAAATGTGCTAGGAATTCACAATTAAACTAAATAAAGTATATCCAGCTTGGTGGAGATTGGAAAGCACCAAGCACCCTAGTAAATGCAAAATCAGTAATCATTAACAAATGCAGGTGGGTAAAAAAGCAATTCAGTTTCCCTATCCTGGCTCTCAGCTTCATGTTCCTCTTTCCAGGCTAGAGAGGGGCAAACACCATTATGAGTCTTGATAAGACAAAAACAACAGCATAAACAGAATCTTCATCTTTGTCTTTGCTTGCTCACTCATACCTTTCTCAGTGGTGTTGGGAAAAGTTCATTTTCTGGGGTTTAAAATCTATCCTGGTAGCAGCTCTGGGTTTCATGCTGCATATACAGAAAAAGGTGACTGAAAGAGTGAGATCAGTCAAGGCACAAAATTATGGTAAAAGTGCTCTTGTTAAACAAGCAAATGGTAAGTGATACCTGGCTGGCTCTGTCAGTAGGGCATGTGGCTCTTGATCTTGGATTTGTGAGTTCAAGCCCCCAGTTGGTTATGGAGCCTCCTTAAAAATAAATAAGCAAGTAAGTAAGTAAGTAAACAAGCCAATTGTCAAACTCATGGGAGTGAGTCTTTAGAAATGGAGCTTAAAATTATTAAACATCCTGAAAACAAGTCGAGTTTTCACTCAATAACAGTAATTGCAACTTAAAATATACTGAGCACTTAATCTTTGCAAAAAATTATTCCAAGCACATTATATGTACAGACTCATTTCATTTTCAGAGCAGACCTAAGTACTATAATAATTAACATTGTGATTACTAGGTGGACTCTGACTCCATGCTGCCTGGTTTCCTCATTTGGACAAAGGAATTAATAATAATATACACATCATAGTTAGTATCAATCTTGATGTCAAGGTTGAATGAATGGGATATAATAGACATTCGTGCTTGTTAGCAGGATTCTTTTTTTGTCCCAGCCATGAGACAAGCAAGCCAAGGCCCCAAGATGTTTGTTATGTAAATGACCCAACATGACACTGGTAATAAGTTAGCCATGATTCAAACCCAACTGCATAAATGGTGGTAATTCAACTCAATCCACAGATATGAATGCCTTCCAGAGATGTCACTGGGTGTCATTCCAGGACAGAAGGATAAATGATATAACCCTGTCCTCAAAAGGGTGCTCTCTGGTAGGGTGAAACAGTCATGAGTACTGAGATGTAGGACCATGTCCAAATAGAACCACAAGCAATGTTCTGGGATCACAGAAGAAGAGAGGGTCAATTCTGGCAGAAGTTTAAAGATGCCTTCACTCAAGAAGGGGGCATTAGAACAGACCCAGAAGGAAGAACAGAATGTCCAAAGGTAACCTGAGTTCTGTTTTCTTCCCTTTTTTCTAGGCTGATTCCAACAAAACCAGAATTGATGAGGCCAACCAACGTGCAACAAAGATGCTGGGGAGTGGTTAAATGTGTCCACCTGTGTTCTCTTCCAAATGCTGTTGGGCAAGATAGCACCTTCAGGCTTTTCTCATCGTATTACCTAGTAGGTCTGCACACATACACACATCAGTTCACCCCCATTGTGAATGTTGTCTTGTGTCATTCATCAGCTTCCCCAAACTATTATGTGTCTTTTGTTCTTTCTGAGTCTCTTTCTTTCCAAAGGTTGTATATAATAGTCATTTGGTGGTTCTAACTCCCTACATAAGATGTCTTGGGTTTCATTTTTCCTTTTCTCTCCTCAGTGGTGTTTGCTGAATGACAACAATTTAGGAATGCTCAACGTGCTGTTATTCTTTCAATACACAGTATTTTTCTTGTAAAACTGTGACATTCCACAGAGCTACTGCCACTGTCCTTTCTTTGGGTGTCAGGCTCTGAAACTCCCAAAATTTGCTGTCCTTGGTTCCTCATGGCTGTCATCTGTCTTTATGAATTCATGATTAGACAATGTGGAAATACATTACAGGCATTGCACTAAAAGTGATGTGATTTATGCATTTATGCATGAGAACTAAATAGATTTTTAGATTCCTACTTAAACAAAATCTTTCCATGACAGTAGCATACTGATGAGAAAACACATACACACACACACAACAACAACAACAACAACAACAGAAACAACAAAACAACAACAAAGCATGCTCAGTATTGAGACACTGTCAAGATTAAGTTCTACCAGCAAAACTGAAGTAGTGTCACTTTCTTTCTGTCAATATATAGACTTACTAATCATGATCATCCTTTTTTTAAAAAAAAGAATTTTAAAAAAAGATGGATTTGACACACTCACCATTTAATAATTTCCAGCAAAGTAGACGTTTGGCTGAACTATGTCAAATGAATGTAATATAGGGTTTGTTTGCTGCTTTTGATGGCTATGTTTCGGAGAAAGCAATCTTGCTGTGAAACCGTGTGGAGATGTAAATTTTATAAGGCTGACTCTTACTAATCACCATTTCCCCCTGTGGTTTGTTATCAGTACAATTCTCTGTTGCTTAATCTAGAGCTATGCACACCAAATTGCTGAGATATTTAGTAGCTGATAAAGAAATCTTTAAAAAAATAATATAAATGAATGAAATATAGATAAACTGTGAGATAAATATCATTACAGCATGTAATATTAAATTCCTCCTGTCTCCTCTGTCGGTTTGTGAAGTGATTGACATTTTGTAGCTAGTTTAAAATTATTAAAAATTATAGACCCCAGATGTCTGCTTTAATTTCTTCATGGACTCCATCTGATTTTGCATTCACGTGAAAAGAGGAAGTCTGGCCACTCCCTCCCATTGCTCCTGAGAAGCCAGTTCTGTGTACTAAGAACATGTGTGGAAAAAACAAAAGATGTCTCTTTTAGACACAATTCCAATGGCAGGTGACACTTGGCTTTATTCAGAAATATCTGTGTGTGGATTCAGTGTTGGCTATGGGAGAAAATATAGTTTTCCAGAAGATAGAAGAAAACATCTATGAAAAAAATCTGTGGTACTCAGGCTTGACCCTACATAGATTTAGGTTTATCAGGTATTGATCAACTCTTCCTTCTTCTCTCCAAAATCCAATCCCAGCACCAAAAGTGAACCCTTCACAACAACACCACTGCTGCCCCCACTTGTTTGACAGCTTTATTGATGTACCATACAATTCACCCACTTAAATGGTTGTTAGTATACTGGCAGAGTTGTGCGATCAAATTTTAGAATATTTCTAATATCCCCAGAAGAAACCCCATACCAATTAGCAGTCACTCCCATCCCACTTCCTCCAGCCATAGGCAACCACTGATTTATGTCTGTCTATAGATTTGTCTTCTTGAGCACTTCATATAAATGGAATTATACAGTATGTGATGGATTTGTGTCTGGCTTCTTTTACTTAGCATGTTTTCAAGGTCCATCCATGTTGTAGCATGTAACAGAGCTTCATTCCCTTTTATGGCAAAATAATGTCCATATTTTATTTATCTATTCATCCACTGATGGACATTTGGATGGTTTCCACTCTTTAGCTATTATGAGTTATGCTGCTGTGAACATTCATGTGCAAGTTTTTGTGCAGACATGTTTTCAATTCTTTTGACATCACCATTTTTTCCATCACTGCCTCTGTCACTGTTTCCCCCACCATCATCGCCACCAGTGCCTGTACCAGCCCTACCAACACCACTGCCACTACTGCCTCGATTACAACCACCTTCCCCTCTCCACTTCCTCTACCACCTCTCCCTCATCTTACCTAATATCTTCAGCATCTCCATCTTTATCACTGCCATCTCCCCAGTCACCAGCATCGTCACCTGCCACCACCACCAATGCCCTCACCTCCGCCTTCTCCACCACCTTCACCATCACCACCATCATCTCCCTCACCTCCATCTCCTCCTCTGCCTTCCTCTTTTACCCCCATAATAGTGATACAGATGAATTTGTCCTGGTTGCCTTGATCAGCCACCAGATAATTTCACCCCTGAAAGCAATTCTGGGGGATTGCTAGAAAAGTTAGTGAAAACAGTGATGACAAACTCATCACTCTCAATAACTGTTTGCAGTTCCTCACCCTCTTCTCAAGCCTCAGAAGAAGTTCTAGACATAACCAGATGCTCAGGGAAATTATTCTGAGGAACGACTATAACAATACATTTCTTGTTGAAAATTAAAGTCATAGAGAGGCTGCTAGAAGATAGAGAAAGTAGATAAGTATTCTTTACATATGTCAGAGCTGCTAAGGGGTCAATGTATGAGTAATATTAGAAAATCCTGTCCCAAATTTCTTCTCCTCTCAGGTGTCTTCCCACATTGTATGAGTAATTAAAACACCATACTGGATACATGAAAGTCGGGATATAAGCATTTTGCTTTAAGGCCCATCACATAATTCATTCTGAAAACCATTTCTTTGGATAATTGTGTTTGTCTAGCCTCAACTCTTATGCAGTCAGTTCCTTTTGGCTAAAAGAGGACATACTCCCTGGGAATGAATCAGCTCTGGGTAGGAACCAACTCAGGAAGTACATTAGAAACATAATGATTAGGGAAAGACTAAATCTTCTGCCCTCCTCATCCATGGCCCTTCTACAAACAACCGAAAGGTGAAAAGTGGTCCCAGATCCTAGGAGCAGCCTAGGATGGAGCCTCTCCATTTCTAGTTTGTTTTCCTTCTTTCACACCCTCCCCCATCCTCTCCTTTGACCAACTTTACCAATCTTTGTGTCACTGATTGGGCAGCCAATTGATGACTGCCCTTGAAATTAAGAGAAAATGAAAAAGATTCATACTTGTGGTCATCTACTACATCCCAGGTACTGTGTTAAGTGCCTTATTTGTGTCAATTTAATTAAACACTCCTAAAAATGTTACAAAGTGGGGATTATTAGCCCATTGTGTGGAAGAAGAAATTAATAGTTTATTTGAACAAGACCTTTCAGCTAATAAGTGATGTAGATGTGACTCGAACCAGATGTGTACTTCCAAAGCTATAGGGAAGCTTGGAAGAGAAATCCAGGATTGTGCCTCTCTCAGTTCAACCAGCCAGGAAACTTCAGGAGTTATTTGGCTTCACAAAGAGCAGCAAAGACAAATGTGCTGGATTTCTTTGTCAAAAGTCGTAGTGAACACCTTTGATTCATTCCTTCATTCATTCATGTAATATTTATTGAGATTTTAGGCCAGATCCTGTTCTGAGTATTGGGAGTACACAGGGCAGGGGGAGGGGAAGAGGCAGCAGAAGGAACAGGGAAAATTCTCAAGCATTCATTGAATTTATATTCAAGCTGAGGGAGATAGATAAACCAACAAATCGAGTATGAAGTGTATCAGATGGTAGGTGTCACACAGAAATTTAAGCAGTGAAGGGTAAAAAGAGGGCAGAAGGTGGACAGGGTGTTATTTTAAGATAGAATGATTGGGGAAGACCTCACAGAGAAGTGAAGTTTAAGTAGAGAATTCTTCAAGGTTTGGAGTAACTAGAGCGATATGTCCAGAGTGAACTCATTTGAGAGGCAGGGGTTGGGAGTGAGAAAACAAACATAAAAACTATATCTTGTCATTTAATAATCCTGGAGTTCCTCCTCTGCAACTCATTCAACACCAGTTTTAACTATTTCCCACACTGTCTGGAAGAAACTTGCAAAATCCTTGGCTCAGAGAGGAAGGATGCAAACCAGAGGATGTAGCAAACAGTGTGCAAGGGATGAACATCACGTTAAATTCTCTTAGGAGAGGAGAAATTGTTGACTTCAAGGTCCTTGCTCTGGGTGCTCTTCATACAGTCATTGACAATTGACATACTAGTTTACCTTCAATCAAGTTAGTCATATATCTCAAGTTGTCCATCTAGGATTTGGAAACTCAAATCCATCTCCTAGAATGTAGGAGACTTTGGGAAACAAGGAAACTAAAGAAAAGTAAACCATTAACAAGTCAATGAACTCCAATGCCCACAGCTACTTCCAGGATGAGTTGCCAAAGCTCCAGCTATCTACTCAGGAGTCCCAATCTCAGGTGGGGAGCCCCCAGCTGATGTTTCCCACCCACCATCTCACCATCTCACCGTCCTTAGCTCCTGCAGCTTCTTGCCATAACACAGCTTCAAGACCACTCTGTTCAGTGGGCTTCCTGCCTTAAGTTCATGATCCTCTCTCCACAAGCAATTCAGAAAAATGTGGCCCATCATCCTTCTACTAGACACTGCTTGTGCCTTGCCCATATCTTCTTGAGCACTTACTTCTACTCACAAAAGGTTGTTTGCAGTGAAGAACACTGCAAATTCTCTGTCTTGGGACAGAGAACACCAGAACTGCTAAAGTTTTAATGCCCTGGGAAGCAGTCCTTAACCAAGGGTGGATGATGATTGGTGAATAGATAGATGCCCAGTTTCCTTGGCCCCAGATTGGGGTAGCCTTGAGCTGTGTGTTCTACCCTATCTGCCAGAGTTCCCCAGCAGAATCAATCTCCAGTTCATGTGATATCTTGCCTGGTACTTATCACTATTTATTGGCTGTCTTTTCTTCTCTCTTTCCCACCTCACCATTTATGTTTCCTGGAATCTCTTCTCAAATAAACTACTTCCCCTGAAATCCTTGTCTTGGGTCTGCTCCTGGGGAAGCCCTACCTCAGGCAATATATTCTCATTAGATACATGCCAGCTTCTGAGTGTCTCCCCCAAGATGCTGCTGTAGAGAAACGTGCTTTAAATTTTTCATCACTGAAGTTCAACCAGTCTTTCTGACATCTAGTAGGTCATTAAAGTCAAGAACATTAATACTGCTTTTGCCATTGCTCATGTCCAGAATGGGAATTATTCCCAAATGAGTTGTACACTCTACAGTTCTACTCCTCATATTATGTATTGTTTTCATGGCTGCCAATACCCTTAATGATAATAAGGCAAACTGGACAAAGGATCCAAAAAATATGGTGGACCCCTCCGTAGTAGTTTTCTACTGCTTTGTAACTGACTGCCCCCAAAACATGGTGACTTAGAACAAGAAATATTTATTTAGTTTGCAGTTCTGCATTTTGGCATTTTGAGCTAGGTTTGGCTGGGAGTTCTTCTGGTCTTGGCTGGGTTCCACACATGACTACGGTCAACTACAGGTCACCTGGGCAGCTTAGCCTCTGGAAGTTGGCAGATGGTGTAGTATCATGTTCTCCAGGAGGTCAGCTGGGACTTTTTCTCATGACAAAGTCAGAAAGAGTGGAAATGGTTATTGCTTCTACCACAGTCTATCGGCCAAAGCTGGTGACAGGACCAGTTCAAATTCAAGATATAGGGAAATATACTCCACTTCTTATTGGGGAAATCTTCAAAGTCCTAGTGCAAAGAGAAGGGTGAATAATATGGCTATCTTCACGGTCAATCTACCGCTACCTCAAAGAGGCCTGTGAAGTTCTACTCTCCTCTGTGTCTTTAGAATCTCATGGAAATGGGGCGTCTGAGTGGGGCTGTCAGTTAAACATCAGACTTTTGGTTTCCTTTCAGGTCGTGATCTCAGGGTCATGAGATCGAGCACCACATCAGCCTCTGCTCTCAGTGCAGAGTCTGCTGGAGACTCCCTCTCCCTCTGCCCCTCCTGCTTGTGTGCTCTCTTTCTCTTACTCTCTCTGAAATAAATAAATAAATATTAAAAAAAAAAAG
The DNA here is from genome assembly GCF_010015895.1 of Lontra canadensis. Classification (NCBI taxonomy): domain Eukaryota; kingdom Metazoa; phylum Chordata; class Mammalia; order Carnivora; family Mustelidae; genus Lontra; species Lontra canadensis. The sequence continues at coordinate 12,837,804 of NW_022631010.1, forward strand.
AATCTCATGGAAATGAAAGGTTAGGGTGAGCCCTCCATGTGTCTTAGAGTGGACTCATGCCAATAATCTTCCTTTTTAGTAATATTCAAAAGAAAAAGTCTAGGGCTCTGCGAGGCCAGCAGCCCAAGGGAGGATTTGAGAACTATGAGCAGAATGATCGTAGGACTGAGGATTGCTGACAGGATGTGGCAGCCTGTGGATGATAAGACTGACCTTAATCCCAAAATAGAGAAACTAATCCCTTCCTATTCACAGCAGCAGGGTTTCAGTACCGTCATTAACCCCTAAACAACAGAATTTGAAAAAAAAACAATTTCAAAATGTTCAAAATAGAACTGGATCCTCAACCAGCACTTGACAAACACCCTCATTCGAGAAGCTTCTGTGGCTTTTCCTTGCCATCTTTTATTTGTTGCTACCTTGTGGGAATTTATACTGGTATTTCTTGGGGGAGAGGGCTTTCTTTTATTTTCCTTTCCTCCCAATCTTTTCTGTACAAAAATACACCATTCTCTTTGCTAAGAGGATAAAGAAGACTGATTACTCAGGGATGAAAAAGAAATTATGTGTGTCAGAGACAGCTTAAGTATACACAAGATGTATCCTGGGTGTCTGGGGGAGTGGGGGTGTGGGAGGTGACTGCTGTCTTCTGAGGCACTGTCTTACTTCTTTAAAGGAACTGTGACAACCGCCAGTTTAGGAAAGATGAGGCAAGTGCTAATGGTGTGTGTTTTTAAACTTTCAGAGGCTGTGCAGATAGAAAGCCCTAGAGACCTAAACCCTTATTCTCATCTGTTATTAAAGGCAAAATTCCAATCTAGGCCAAGCAGATTCTCTAAGGGACTAGAGCTTTTATACCTCCCCACTAAAAATCCACTTTGTTTTCCACACATATTGATCTGACCATGACAATGGCCCATTTCCATTTCTGCCTGCTGAACTTTCATGTATGCACCTAAATACAAATAATGTGTCCAGCTCCAAGAATAATGAGCAGTTCTTCAGTCAAGATATCCCTACTAACTGTCTCAATATAACTTTCTTCCAGAACATTCATTTCAAACGAAGAAGAATCACCAGAGTGCCTTGGAAGTACTTTTCTCCTCCCCCAGCAGGTTGAGTTAGGAGGTGTTACCAGCTGGTTCCTCAGAAAACAAAGCCTCAGTCAGAGGAAGAAGTCAAAGTAGTTAATTTGAGAGTGTGATTTCAGGGAGCAGGAATGAGTGGCGGGAGAGGGAAATGCCGAAAGAGGGAGAGCTAATGCAAGAATGCATGAGTTAGCCAATGGTATAGGCACCTGGGTGTTTAATTCCCATGAAGCAACTGAAAAATCTTGAGAAATGCACATCAGGACAATTTTCTTGGGGCAAGAAAGGGAGATTTACCCAGCCACTTTCATCTCCCTTTGGTCAAGCTCAGTCATGGGACAGGCCTGTATTTCTGGGTTGTGCACACATATATCAAGGGGTTCTTCTCAAGGAAAAAGAAGTTCTAGGGCAGAAGTGAGAGGTGGGGCTGAGGTAAGGCACCATCAGTTCACACTTGTATGAGGTTGGTTGAAGTCTGCATAAAACTGGTTCCTACTTCTATAGCAGGAATAAGAGACAGGGACAAGAGAATCTGAATGTGTATTTAAGAAACGTCTTACAGGGGCACCTGGGTGGCTCAGTGGGTTAAAGCCTCTGCCTTTGGCTCGGGTCACGATCCCAGGGTCCTGGGATCGAGCCCCACATCAGGCTTTCTGCTCCGTGGGGAGCCTGCTTCCTCCTCTCTCTCTCTGCTTGCCTCTGTGCCTACTTGTGATCTCTGTCTGAAAAATAAATAAATAAAATCTTTAAAAAAAAAGAAAGAAAGAAAGAAATGTCTTACATGCACTGCATACAGTTGTACAGGTTGCATACTGCTCAACCCTAGGGGGCATCATTCACATCATTACAACAGTTCCACATTCTCCTGCTCCCTATATAGGGTTTCAACTGAGATTTTGTTTGAAAGACCTTCCAATGATAAAAAAGAAAATACAAAACAAAACAACAAAAAATAAAATAAAACCTTTAAAAGCCACCATTTCAGAATAACTTGGAGGACAAATAGCTAAGGCCAACTGTAGAATAGATGGCAAAGATAAAGTTCTAAATACTGGTGGTAGAGCCAAGGTTTCAGATGATAGCAGAAAAGTAATAAGGAAGACTTGTTTTTATTTTTTGTTGTTGTCGTTTTGAATCCTGAAGACCCAGAGGCATGAGGAGGAAGAAAGGGAAAAAGGAACACCAAAGAAGATAAGGTTGAACAATTCCAGCAAAGCCATAACAGAAGAAAATGCAGGCGGAACTGACATAACTAGTTAAAAGGGAACAAGAAAGAAATATAAAAGGAAACTTTTAAATAGAAATAGTGACTGAAAAGACTGGAGAACATGGGGCAAGCCACTTGCAGTCTCCTTCTCTTTCATCTTCTCGAAATAACCCTACCTGTGTTCCTTGGCCCTCCTCTCTTCTTTCATGGCTGGCATCAAGGTGACCTTGATTACAAGTTCCTCCAGCTTGAGGCTACTCTCTTTCAAGCTGTTCATCTTCAGTCTCAACTCATCCAACATTTCTCTAAACTCATTCTTTGAACAGAATATTTCACACCTCTCTTCTCTCACGGGCTTACATCTCTCTCTGTGTCCTTCAAACTCATCTAAACTTCTAGTTCCTTCTTCCAAGCTATCTAGAGATAACTCCAGCTTCCAAGATTGGCAAGAGCCCCAGGGCACAACACTTTCCACTCTCATGTTGGCAGCTTCAATTTTCTGCCTTTCAGCCTTGGACTACAAACCCCAAACTCTGCCTGATTACCCCCGTACCTGGGATTCTTGGGAACACAGCTTAAAAAAATCACACAATTACTTGGACTGTCACCAATAAAAACGTATGGTCCCATTGGAACTCTCATGCCCAGCAGGTGGCAACGTATATTGGTACTACCACTCTGGAAAACCATTTGGCAGCATCTACAAAACTCAATGTGTACAGACTTACAGTTCTGTTCCTAAGTATCTACCTAACAGAAATGTGCATTTTTGTTCACCAAAAGACATATACATACTAGAATGTTCACAGTGGAAATATTCATTATAGTCCCAAACTGAAATTTATGTAAATCCCCATTAACAATAGAATGGAGAAATCTATTATGGTTGCTTACACATGTAGTACATACAGCAACAAGCAGGAGGAAACTGGGGCCCCCAGGTGGCTCAGTCATTAAGCATCTGCCTTCGGCTCAGGTTATGATCCCAGGGTCCTGGGATCGAGCCTCACATCGGGCTTCCTGCTCGGAGGGAAGCATGCATATCCCTCTCCCACTCCCCCTGCTTCTGTCCCCTCTCTCGCTGTGTCTCTCTGTCAAATAAATGAATAAAATCCTTAAAAAAAAAAAAAAAGAAAGAAAGAGGAAACCACAACCACATGCTGAAATGACATGTGTAAACCTTACCAATTCAATGTAGAATGCAAGAAGCGAAATAAGAAGAACGTATTATTTGATTCCATGAATATAAAATTTAAGGACAGGATAAATTAATCCATAGTGTTGGAATTTAGGATAGTGGTTACCTTAACATTGGGGTTAAGGGTTAGTGAGTTAACCAGGACACAAGGGAAGCTTCTGGGGCATGGGAAATATCCTGTTTCTTGACATGCGTACTGACTACACGAGTATGTTCAGTTTGCAAAAATTCACTGAACTATGTAATAGGATATGTGTGCACTTTACGGCATATACGTTGTACCACAACAAGAAGTTTTGAAATGGTTGTAAAAACAACCAGCTATAGTCCCCAACTTCATTTCAGGCTCTCCCTTTCACTGCTTGGGTCTTTCAGATCTAAAAGAACCCCTCCTGCACCACCCTTTTATCTCCTTCTCTCTTAGCATGACTTTACCTTATATTTTAAGGGGAAAAGTGCAGTTGTCAGTGGGAGCATAGTTCACACAATTCCATCCCGATGTGAAAAATGTTTCCGGCAGTAGTGCAGCTTGGCAGTCTATAATTATCAGGCACAAATTTGCAGTTCCTGTCCTTCCAGTTCCAGGTTCAAGATCGTCCCTCTCTTCTGGTGTACTGTCTTCCCACAACAGTCAGGCTCCTAGAGGGACTATTAATAATAGGGACTATTTATGAAGGTGTGAGCAGGTTTAAGGAAACGAGGAGGGAGCGTGCAGCCCCCTGGGGCTAGCATCAGTGAGGGGCCCTTCCCAACCATAGTTCCAAATACAGGAGGGAAAGGACCAGTTCCCTGAATCTGGAAAGGGTGGCTGGATTACATAGAGAAGACTGCCGGGGTGAAGATGGCGCTAACTTACATCAACGTGGTAGAAGGAAACTGGAGATAAAACACCACAGTTTCCCTCCCCTCCCACCTTCTGATCCCTGGCCTTTCTGATGTTTCCCATATGCTGAACCCCACCAGAAGCCAGGGGAAGGGAGGAGGTGAAGTTCACACAAGCTGCCCTTCGAGACAGCTCTTTCTGTCCAGGGGTCTTGTCCCTGTGCTTTAATAAAACCCCCTTTCGGTACCAAAAGCCCCCATGAAACACAAGTTGGCCTGCCAGATGCAGACAGGGCGGAGAAAGGAAGGGCATTGGTTTGGAGGGGGAAATGATGACATCACCTTTCTCCCCTCAGGCACCTCCCTCTGGCCACTCTGACTATGGAGGCTGTTGTGGGGGCAAGGAATGGTCTCATTAACAGTCCTGTGGAAAAAAGCAGGGGGGAAGGGGCTCACAGAAAGAGTCACAAGGCTGGAAATGGAATTAAAAGTCAAGGAGACAGGGGTTCCTGGGTGGCTCTGTTAATCATCGACCTTCAGCTTAGGTCACAGTCTTGGGGTCCTGGGATCAAGCCTCATGTCTGCTCAGTGGGGAGTCCTCTTCTCCTTCTCCCTCTGTCCTTGCACTTGCACACGCACTCACTATTGCTCTCTGTCTCAAATCAATAAATAAATCTTAAAAAAAAAAAAAGGCAAGGAGCATGCAGGACTCCTCTCTTCTTCTTGTTTATGAGCCCCATGGAAATTCCACTTCTGTCTCTTTATATTCTTTTTTTAAAAAATTTAATTAATTAATTTCTTTGATAGAGACAGTGAGAAAGAGCAGAGCAGGGGGAATAGCAGAGGGAAAGGGAGAAGCAGGCTCTCCAAAGAGCAGTGAGCCTGATGTGGGGCTCCACCCCAGGACCCTGAGATCATGACCTGAACTGAAAGCAGAGGCTTAGGGACTGAGCCACAGTCAATGAAATAATATTTCATTGCATATATATACCAGGCACCCTGTCTCTTTACATTCTTTTGGTAACTCACTCACTGCCTTTTTTTTTTTTTTAAGATAGGTTTATTTATTTACTTACTTATTTTAGAGATAGAGTGAGCATTGAAAAGGAGGTGGGGAAGGGTCAGAGAGAGACGGAGACAAGCAAACTCCCCAGAGAGCGGGGCTCCACCACATGACCCTAATTTCATGACCTGAGCCAAAACCAGGAGACGGACCTTTAGTCGACTGAGCCACTGAAGCAGCCCTAACTCACTGCTTTTGTTCTCTCATAACGTGGCTATGGTATTTCCTCCATTCCCTCTAACCATCTCCACCTTTCAGCTTCTGCTCTCATTGCTTACATCTTCATGCTGGAGATATTTTTTTTTTTTTTTTTTTTTAGTCAATAGCTCCTCCCCCGTGTTCACAACAGCAACATCATAGGTTACTGACCAGAGTGTGTTTGGATTGGCTGGGCTGAGTCACGTGTTCCTGGTTTAATTAGCTATTTTTGGAGAGTAAGGTCATGTGATGCAAAACATGGCCACCTAAAGCAACAAAGGAGAGGGAGTGCAGTGGCTGAGTACCTGTTGATACCTATGTATTTATTTTACATCTTTAGTATAAAAAATTTTATTCTTAATTTAGATTGCCCCCCAAACAGAGCCTGAGATATGAGCTTAGATTCAAGTAGTATATTTGAGTGGTGATCCCAGGGATCCCAAGTGAGGGACCTGAGGAAGAAAGGCCAATATGAGCATGTGTTGTCAACAGCACTGCTCTTCGTGATTGAGCTCAGTTCTATGTGAGCTGTGAGAAGTTTACAGAATCCCTCTCAGAACTGTCCACTCTAAAGATGAGAGGCAGGCATTTTTCCCCCCAGCTTTATTGAATCATAATTAACATAAAACACTGTGTTAAAGCATACAAAGAGATGATTTGCTGCATATTTATATTGCAGAATGATTACCACAATAAGGTTAGTTAACATTGTCCCCTCACATAAATACAGTTTTTGTGTGTGTGGTAATGTTACCAGAGAACTGGCTTCGAACTCAGGTTCTGCTGCTCAATGCTTAAAAATCAGCACTCGAAAGACTAGTGAGGGTGGGAAAGGAGAGGTTGTTTGATTCAGGAAGGTGGCCACCTGGGAAGACGGTGGACCAACATCTCAAAAGACCAAGGATTTTAAAGGGGGAAGGCACAGGAAAAGAGAGGGGAGCTACATGTAAGAGAAACAGGTGCCCAGGTCATTAGTCGTATGTTGATCAGACTCCACACAGACCTGCTGGCCTCTGGGGCAGCTGTTTCTGAATATGGTCAGACCTCATCTTCTGGGAAACTTGGTTCTTCACTCCTCTAGCCTTCAGGGAATGAAGCTTTGAGGAAAGAAGGTCAGTTCTGACATAGATCAAGGAATTTCAGTCTTAGTGACTTAATGCAAGGAGTCCATAGCTTAAAGCAAGTTAACCCTTAAGACCGGTTGGAGTGCTGTTACAGTAAGAACGTTTAGGATTTGCTTCTTTAGCAACTTTCAGATAGAAAATGAGGAATCATTAACTATAGGCTGAATGTTAGATCCACAGAACTTATCCATCTTATAACTGGAAATTTGTACCCTTGACCAGATCTCCCCATTTCCCCCACCCCCTGGCAACCATCATTTTACTCCTCCCTATTACTCTGAATTTGGCTTTTTTCAGATTCTACGTATAAATGAAATCATACAGTATTTGTTTTCCTCTGTCTGATTTATTTCATTTGACATAATGTTCTCAAGCTCCTTGCCTGTTGTCACAAATGGGCAGAATTTCCTTTTTTGTGGCTGAATAATATTTCATTGCATACATATACCACATTTTCTTTATCCTTTTGTCCGTCAGTGGACATTTAGGTTATTTCCATATCTGACTGTTGTCAATAAATGCAAGGTAGAAGAGTTTATTCCCTAGCTTGCATCCCCATGGGTTGGTAAGTATTAATTCTCCCACAGAAGTGTTAATTCCCCCATACTTCCAAGCTTAGATATATGGGGCTGAGCCAGCTCTCACTAGTGCCCATGATATTGGAAAAGCCCTGGACAGAAAGGAAAATTGAGAGGACATACCAGAGGCAAGATGTTGTCTGCTCGAAGTGAGTCAAAGCCTGCCTGCACAGAACTCTCTCCCTATCCATGGCTGAAGTTAGAGCTGCAGCCAAGAGACCACGGATGGTTTTCCTATTGAGCAGTAGTTAATATCCATTGTTGTCTGCATGTCCTTGTGTACTTGTGGCGATACATCTCTCATCCCTCTTGACCTTTGATTCACTCCTTGCTCAAGTCTCCATGAAACTCATCATAGTTTCTGGGTACAAAACAAACAAACAAAACACTTTTCAGTCCTCCATGCTCCTACCTCCCCATGATATGGTGATATGTAATACTGTTAACCTCCAACTTTGAAGCCCTTTGTCTTATGTGCAACCACTTTCCTCTGTGTTTTCTCGCACTCTCTGGCTTCTCTTTCTCAGTCTCCTTTGGTTTCTCTTCCTCTGCCCATCATTTAGGTGTCGGTGTTTCCCTAAGGTATTAAATTTGGTTTGCTTCTCATGCTATGTAAACCCAACCTTGCCTATAATAGCTTCAGTTACTGCCTCCCTGTGGCTGATGCTCCAGAGTCTATGCCTGCTGCCTGGTGCAGGCACCTCTTCCGAGGCACAGAACTGCTTTTCCCCTGCCTACGAAACACCTCCTTTCAGCTCACCCACAGGCATTTCAAACACATCATGACCCACATGGAAATGCTTACCACCGCCCCCTTCCAAACTTCTCTGCCTTGGAGCTGAAGCCAAGTACCACCCCCTCACTCTGCCGGTTGCCAAGCCTTGTCTGAACTACCTCCTAATATTTCCCTCCTCTGCCCCCTTCTTTCCCATGGCCATATCTGGAGGAGAACAGATTCAAGACCAGCCACCCCAGTTCCCGCCTGGGTCCACACAACTCCCAGGGTGGGCTTAATAAACCATCAGTCTGATTATGTTATGCCTCTTTAGTCCTTCAGTGGTTACCTTTGGGATGAAGGGCAAACTCTTCAGCAGGACATATGAAGTGATTCATGATCCAGTGGCTGCCAGAAGTTCGGACCCATCCTTCACAACTACTCACTAGCTTACTAAGACCTTGCACTTACCTGAAAAGGATGGGGCCCACACTCCAGCCTTAGTCTTCTAGCCCACGCTGGCAATCATCCTTAGGACTTCATTCAGGCACACCAGAAGTCTTCAGCTTCCCTGATCACACTGAGGTAGATATAGGCCCTCCCCTCTCACTCTTGTCAGAAGACCCTATCCAGTCTTAGAGTATGAGATATATCATATTACATTATAAAATCTGCCTTTCTGTTTGTCTTTTCCACTAGACAGAGAACTTGTATCGGTTACTACTGCTGTGTAACAAATAGTCACATAAGCTCAGAGGTATACAACAATAAATATCAATGTCTCGTGTTTCTGTAGAGTTCAACATATCTGAGCCTGGTGGTTCTCCTGGTCTCTGCTAGGCTCATCTGTGGTCAGGTGGGGTTCTCTATCGGTGCTGGGCTTGGCTGTTTCTAGGATAGTTCTCTTCCATCTCTCAGCCTTGAAAGCAAGGATTTTGGCTCATTTATCATGGTACTTGGTATTGAATTATTGAATCAAAGAACACAATGAGATAGGTAGTTAATATTGTATATATTAAACAGAAAGTTTGAGATCGAAGCCAGTGGAATCCACTATTCTTCTCAAATCCTATCACCTATCCAGATCTAAGATAAGATAGTACAGTATCCTCTCACAGATCCTAATAAGCATTATTTTTTCACTATTATATGCTATTATTTTTTCCCTATTCTAATGATTATAATGTAAGATGATTATCTTTCTTGCAACCTCCCCAGCAAAACATTCAAATACCAGGTGGTAACAATGATTTGTTTGCATTCTCTGGAGCTATTCGAAGGAAAGGCACTCCAAGTGGTTTAAAACATATCTGCAGATTCTTTAACACTTCCTCCAACAGGTGAAGCCTAATTCTCTTCCTCTTAAGTGTGGGCACAGTGACTCACTTCTAAGGAATAGAATAAGGTAGAAAGACAGTGTGTAACTTCTGAGACAAGGTAATCAAAGGCCTTCTGCCTTCTTCCTTTCTTTCTCTGGGATCACTTGCTCTAGGAGAAACGAGCTATGCTATCATAAAGGCACTCAAACAACCCTGTAGAGAGGTCTGTGTGACAAGGAACTGAGGTCTCCAGCCAACTGGTGTATGAATAAGGCTTTCTGGAAGCCACTACTCCAGGCCCTTCTGAAAATTGTAGGAGCCTCAACCAACATTGTGACTACAACTTCATGAGACACCCTGAGCCAGAATATGCTGCTGCTTTATCCTAATTCTCAGAAACTCTGTGAATTAACACATGCTTGTTGTGTTAAGCATCTAAGTTTTGGGATATTTTGTTAGGCAGCAATAAATAAATAATTGAGCCATTTTTTGAATAAGTTATTAAGACCTCCCCCAGAGCCCAGGTTCCTTAGTTACAACACCATAGTAGCTTCTCAACAGCATAAAAAAGAGAGAATAAAACCACACACACACCACCCCCGTATTTGGGAGTCCCCTTACCTAATGTTTAAAAAAAAAAAAAAAAAAGACAAAATCATTATCTATCTTCCTTGGAGGCTAATAGAGAGAAAACTGTCAGGTTTTGGGAGAGACTAAAATTCGACTATAAATGTTGTCCAGGAAGTCTGAGTTGGAAAGCAAACTTATAGATGAAGGATTCAAAAGACTCTAACATCGTCCCCTTGACTGAAGCCCAGTCGCTGATTTTCTGAGTCCAGGTTTAGCCGCCACCTCCTTGGAGCAACTAGATTGCTAGAACACTGACGTGACCCCCAGCTTATTGAACTTGTCAGTTGCTTTACGCCCCCCAGCTTGGCCCTGGGAATTAAAACACTACAGGCCAGCTCCTGTTCTAGCCCAAAGGCGATAATGAGCGAAATCTTGCTACTCCTCAAAATAATGACAAAAGGGAGCAGTGTCTGAGGTGGTGAGTCACGGCTGGGAGCCAGGAGAGTGAGAGCAGAGAGAGGAAAAGAACAAGGGAAGAGCCAAGCAGAAAGTAAACAAGAGCTCTGCAGCTGCAAAGCTGAAGGGAGCACCCAGGCCTGAGGCCTCAGAAAGCTTCCGCGTTGGGGGGGGTGGGGAACCTGGAAGGCTGCAGTGACAGGGCTTCACAAGGGAGAAGCCTGTGCATGGAGCCACCATCTACCCATATCCAGTGAGATTTAGCCAGTGATGTGAGACCTGGAGGACCCCTGAGTCTCCCCCTTCAGCCACTGAACAGCAGCATCCACCCCCTCTTCCTGTCAAAGAAACAAATACCAAAAAGCCACTTTGCCCTCAGCACTGTGTCAGGTCTAGGAACTATAAAAAGGAATAAGTTCCCAGGGATTTAGCATTTCACAGGGAGATTGACCCTGGAAGGTCATATAAAAGAATGAGGCAAAAGCAAGGAGAGAGGATTGTTCACTGGAACGTGGGAGACAGAGGAGGGGTGTCTACTCAGACCAGAGCCTGGAGGTGGTAGGAGGAAAGACCTAGCAGGCTGCCTGGAGAGGCAACCCGTGAGCTGCAGAAATAGTCACCGTGATGAAGTATGTCTTGTGGGAGAGAGTAGGGTGCCCAGGTAATTCCAGAAAAGGGTAATGTCATAATTGTACTTGTTTTCTAGGGCCACTCCCACAAATTACCACAACTGGGTGTCTTAAAACAGCAGAGTTTTATTCTCTCGCGGCTCTGGGGGTTAGAAGTCTGAAATCAAGGTGCCGACTGAGCCATTCTCCCTGTGGAGACTCAAGGGGAGCATCTGTTCTTGCCTCTTCCAGCTTCTGGGGTCCGCTGGCATGCTTTGGTGCGGCTACATCACTCCGTCTCTGCCTCTGTCTTCATATCACCTACTGCCCTGTCAGATTTTCCTCTGCTTTTGTCTTATAAGGCACTTGTGATTGCATTTAAGGCCCATTTAGATAGTCTAGAATAATCTCTCCTTCTCAAGATTCTTAATCCGATCTGCAAAGATTTTTTTGTATAAAGTAAGATTTTTTTTTCAAAGATTTTATATATTTATTTATTTGAGCAAGAAAGAGAGGGAGACCATGAAAGACAGAGCATGAGCACGGATCTCCCCCCTGAGCAGGGAGCCTAATGCGGGACTCGATCCCAGGACGCCGGGACCATGACCTGAGGCAAAGGCAGATGCTCACCCGATTGAGCCACCCAGGCGCCCCTCCATATAAAGTAAGATCAATAGTTTCCAGGGATTAGGAACTGATATCTTTGGGATACTCTTTGTATTACCACAGCCTAAGACCTGGATGGTGGACATCCTGGTGAGCAGGTATTTCAGCATGCCTCAGGTTTAACTGAGCGATGAGAGGTGAGGTTGGCAGTTACGAGAGCATGGAGGACCTTGCAGACCAGAACAGGGAGTCTGGATTTTACTCTGAGGGCAATAGGGCACCCGTTCAAGATTTTCTGTGAGAGGGCAGTAACAGACTGGCTTTCCTGGAAGCTCCCCGGGCTGCAGTAGGAAGCAGGGTAGAAGAGGACTACATTAAAGGCAGGCCATTCCCTTTTCTGCCGGGTGAGTTACTAAGTGCAGCCCCGAGTGAGAGTGCGCCTGAGCTCTCTCTGCAGCCATAAGGTCAGATTTCGGTATTAAATGACATCACTGTGGGCATCACTCACAGGCCCTACCTGTGAAGGCCCTGACCTTACAAACACCTGGTGCCTAGAATACGTGGGCCATGCATGCTTGTTAAATAAAATAAGAAAAGTGAATTTCTACAAAGATTATGGGCATCTGTGTGGAAATGGGGGAAAGGCTGGGGTTCTATGAACCCCCGGAGAAGGAGCCCTTGGCCTGCAAAGGCTTACTGAACGTGCCAGTGCTGATGGGAGGCACAGCACATGGGAGATGATGCCACAGAGCCCCAGGCCACCCACTGACAGTGACTAATACTGGGGTACAAAGGCCAGCCCCCTAAGGTGAGACAGTTCTTGGTGCCTTGGAGTCGGGTGCCCTGTGGAATCTGGTGAGGCTGCAGGCGAGACCACATCCCTTTTCCACCCTGCCCTACCCAGCTCAACTGGTCACAGGGTCGTCCCCAGAGTTCTCCGTAAATAACTCACGTGCACAAGAACCCTCATCTCAGGCTCTGCTCTAGGGAACCCAACCGAACACAGTTGCCCTTTCTGATGCTGCAGCTCTTAGGACCGGCTTAGCTAAGCTAGGGGGCAGCAAGCAGAGGTTCAAACCAGTAATCGATGAGTTCTGTGAGGAAGCTAATTTGGCACACAGCTAAAATGAGGGAAGAAGGCTTATCAGCAGAATGGCTGATAAGTACATGGCCAAACCCAGTGGTCAGCGCTGAGTGTTTTGTACGCCGAGAGCTGGTTTCTAATTAAAGACCATTCCTTTGTCACTTATCTCACTCTTTAAGGCACTGAAAGTTTATGTTTTTGTGACACATATTTTGTTTTCACCAACTGAATTCTTAAATCTTCACGGACGAGGCCTCGCGTTACGGGGTTTTTCGCCAAAATGTCTGTCACCATAGCTGGCATTCAGTAGGGGCTTACTAAAAACTTAAAATTCATGTTGTCCGGAGTTTGCATGGGCTTCACTGTTTATGGAGCACCTCGCCTACTTACAGCGGGCTCAGTGGACTGAGATGCATCATTTAAGAATTTGTTAGAAATGCAGAATTTCAGCCCCCAGCCCAGATCTGCTGAGTGAGAATCTCTGGGGGCAGGGCCCAGAAATCTGTGTTTTAACAAGATACCTGGGTGATTTTATGGGCACTAATATTTGAAAACCACTAATGTATGTCATCTCATTCATCTTGTTGGAAGAAGGATTCACGGGAGGGAGGATGGTTGACAGAAAGCCACAGACGAAATGCAACATCAACAGAAACCGAACCCCCACAGACTTGCCTCCATTCATGCATGTGCCTTGCAAGTGCAAGGTCAGGCCCATACTACCCCATCCCACCACTGGGACTCAGCCACCAGGTCCAGCCCTGGCTGGCTTGGGCCAAGGATTTCTCTCCCTCAGCCTTTGTTTCATCATCCCTAGAATGGGAACAGTCTTAGCACTAGCTCATATTGACTAAATAAATTATGGTACATTCATACAAAGGAATACTCTGAAAATTTAATGAGGTAGGCTTGTATCTGCTGTTATAAAAAATGTTCCAGTTTTGTCTGTAATGCAGGACTCTAAAGAGTAAATTGCATAGATTTGTGTGTCAGGTTAAAAATAAAGGACTCATTACATATATGTGTACATTATACGTATACATAGATTGTAAACACATGTGTTTCACATATGCATTAGTATGTCTGTGAACTTATAGATAAAGGGCCCATTAACATAAATGTGCAAGTAGTCATTACATATGTATGTATAACATATGAGTTTCCCATAGGAAACAAATATGTGTATATATATTATAGTATATATACATATATGTGTGTGTGTGTATGTAAGAGTCCTCTGGTTTTAATCTCTTATACACATACACAGGGCACTGACTATGGGTGAGGTACTAGAAAGATCGGTGAAAATAAGAAAATAAGATCTCGTCTATGGGAAACTTATATTCTAACTAGGAAGGCCGCCAACAAAAAAGGAAATAAATAGGATAATTACAGATCGTGATTAATGTTAGGGAAGAAACCATCTAGCTGCTCTGATTGCAACTTGGAAGAGACCTGTTGGCAGAGGACAGGGAGGAGCTCTGAAAGGAGCTCCAGGAGGAGGTGAAACTGAAGCAACCACTGACAGAGGACATAGAGCTGATGATTCACATCACTGGGGAAAGGGGGTCCCCAAGCAGAGGGAGTAACTGGGATGAAAGCTCTAAGACAGGAGTGGGCTTGGCTTATCTGAGGAGACAAAGGAGCAGACCGGTGCAGTAGGAGACTAGGAAGACTTGTATCAGTTCCAGTGAGGAAGCCCGGTATGCGAACCTTGAGAACTGTGCGGACATACTGGATTTTTTTTTTTTTTCTTTTTTAAAGGCTCCCTCTGAGCAGAGAGCCTGAAGCGGGGCTCGATCCCAGGACCTGAGATCATGACCCGAGCCGAAGGCAGAGGCTTTAACCCACTGAGCCACCCAGGTGCCCCGGACATACTGGATTTTATTCCAAGAGCAAAGAGAACCCATCGAAAGGTTTATGCATAAGACTAACACCATCCGATTTAAAAGGTCCCTTGACTGCTGTGTGGGAATAAGCTTCCAGGTGAACGAGAGGGAACGCCGGGGCCCCATCTAAGAGGATGTTACAGAATCCTGGTGAAATATGGTACAGGTGTATACGGACTAGGGCAATGACAGTGGAGGTGGAGAGATATGAGAAAACATAAAACCAGAATTCAACAGTGAATTGAATGTTAGAGGACTGGTACAGGAGTCAGTTGACTGTTGGTTGATCCAGACTGTCTTTACCCAGGACAACGGAACACTCTAAGGCCACGTGGCAAAGGGCACAGATACAGGAGGGGCTGAAGAACGGGAAGACAGGACTTTGCAGAAGGACGGGCAGCTCTCCATTGCCAACAGGGGACTGGAGACAGCAGAAGTTAACACAGTTGTGAAATGTTGAAAATGAGAAATGCCTTTCACTGTCTGTGAAATCAGTGAGCTCAGAAAGCTAAGAATTCAAGTGATAAATAAATGCTAGACTGTGAAATGTGCTAGGGCCTCAATATATGCCCAGATGAGGGGTTCTCTGCTCTCTGGCCGGTTCTGTTTTATCGCAGTGAAGCTGACATTGTGGGACAGCTTGAGATAGACTGACAGACAATTTCACTCTCCTGTTAGTTTAATTTTAAGTTCTTCTCAGCCATTAGTGATGCAGGATCTTCCCTGAGTGGGTTTCTCCTAGAAGCCCTGAGCTGGTATATTCCCCTAGAACACCATAGTCATTTCCCGAGAGAAGGCAGAAATCTGCTACCGTCCCCAGGCAAACCATTCCAGCACTCAGATGGGGGTGATGATGGTGGAGGTGAGAGTGGTGGTGTATTTTCACTCTGTTTTTGTTTTTCTGGTTTTTTGTTTTGTTTTGTGTCTTCACCCAGGATAGAAACTGTGGGCCCTTGATGACACTGGTTGTAATTTTTAACGGTATTGGGACAAGAAGGGATAAGCATCTCCCTAATTTCTAGAAACATAAACAGCGAGGAAACAGGATGTTTAAACAAATAAGGGCTTTTAACAGAAGGTCCGCAGATGTTGCCTGCTTCTCTTCATCACTGGAGATCTGTGGCCTGTCTCTGGGAAGGGGCAGGAAGCCTTAGGGCGCCTTACTCAAGAACAGTAGATAAAAGTCACGGTCTGGCAATCCCATCTGCTTCCTTGAAGAAGGAAATATTATAAAATAGTAATGTCAGGGCTCCAGGCAAGGCAGTTTCCCAAGGGTCTCTGAGTTAACTCAAGCAACATGTCCTCTTACATATAAACTTGGAATCGCGATGGGGGTGGGGCAGACAGCTGAACACACGGACTGTGTTGGCATGTGGTGCAAATGGAGAGGGACCATCTGTGCCGCTGCTGAGAGACGATGATGCATAGATGTGACTTTTTTAATGTTCCATCTGGGTCTAATTGAATTGCCTCTTTAAAATAAAAAATATCTATACTGGATATACATCCTTTCTTGTAATGGTCTCCATCTATCTTTTATTATTTCTGTAGGATTTATTTCGTGAGAGGTATGACATGAAATACAAAAAAAGCTAAGAACAAAGGTCTTTGGGGGATGACTACGGCGCGTTTTATTTCCTTGGCTGACTTGTTCTTCATTTTCTCGTCATTTCAAAAACACTTTCCATATGCAAAATATCCTCTCACCCCCGTGGAAAAAAAGCCGCGAGGTGAGAACTGGATAGACAGGCAGAAGGTGAGTATCAGTCTGTTATCTACACACAGAAGGAAAACAGGACACGGAGCCACCAGAATACCCAGTTGCCCACATTTCCAAATCAAGAAAAGCTGCAATTAATTCGCTTTTCCAAAAATCACGTTGGTTCTGAAGAACATTCTGAGAATAATAATAAGGGCAATTAGGAGCACAACTTGAATTCAGAGTGACTTGTTTCTGAAGCATTAAAAGCATAAGAAGGAAACAAAGGTATATGGAAGGGACTCTTACATGCCTCTCGCCAGGTACAATTACAAATTTGAAATCTGTTGTCACCTTACCATGGCAACCTTCATACTTAATTTCCCAAATGTTGAACTTTTGTTGTCCTATTCCTTGGGGGAGCCCTTCGGCTCCTGCTTTCCCTGAATTCATGTCGTGTTCTTGCCTTTAATATATAACATTCCTCTAAGCACATGCTGTGAGCTCACTTCCCCGGACCAAGAACAACAACTAAGACCAGGAAGAATTTGGTTATGCTCTTAGCAAAAGCACTTAAATGCTTTCTTTCTATATGATGGAAATCAACAACTGAACATAGCTTCAAAGGGTCCTTGCCCACTTTGTTTGGCCTCTTGTTCTATTCAGTTCCATTTTATTTCATTTTAAAGATTTTATTTATTTATTTGACAGACAGAGATCACAAGTAGGCAGAGAGGCAGGCAGAGAGAGAGGGGAGGAAGCAGGCTCCCGGCTGAGCAGAGAGCACAATCCCAGGACCTGGGATCATGACCTGAGCTGAAGGCAGAAGCTTTAACCCACTGAGCCACTCAGGTGCCCCAGTTCCATTATAATACATACTTATTAAGTATCTACTGTGTGCTGGGAGCATCAGGAAATACAAAGATTGGAATGAGCCATGTTGTCTGATCTCAAGAAGTTTATACTATAAATGAGAGAATGAGATCCAGATAACTAGAAAGCAGTGTTCAATATGTGATTCCCAGACCAGCAGCATCAACATCACCGGGGGCTTTGTTAGAAATGCAGATCTCTGGGAGGTGCCTGCCTGACCTCTGGGAGGTCAGTTAGGTGTCTGCCTTCAGCTCAGGTCATGAGTCTGGGGTCCTTGGACAGACACCCACATCGGGCTCCCTGCTCAATGGGGAGCCTGCTTCTCCCTCTCCCTCTCTTCTGCTCTCCCTGCTTATGCTCTCTCACTGTCAAATAAATAAACAAAAATCTGAAGAAAAGAAAGAAAAAGAAAAGGAAGGAAGGAAGAAATGCAGATATCAGACCCCTCCCCAGACTCTCTGAACCAAGGTCTCTAGGAGTCAGCAATCTGTATTTTCACAGTTCTTCCAGATAATTAAGATTCTCCCTAAAATTTGAACACCACTGTGCTAAAGCAATTGAGCACAAGCACCATGGGAGAGATACAAAGTGCTTTGTGTAAAGGGAAAATCACATTTTTTTGGAAAGTTGAATTTCCTTCTAGGAGTGATAGTTTTTCCACGAAGCTTTGAATGTTAGCTGAAATATTGAAATGTAGGGAGCGGAGTAATAAGAGGACACTCTAGGTGAGTGAAGTGTGAGCCAGGCAGCAGAATTAAGAAAGCAGAGGGCAAATCAAAGAGTCTAGACTGATGGACATGGAAGGAGATAAGAGATGAGGATCAGAAGATACAGACTGGGGTCTCAGGCACCAAGTTGAAGAGCATGTTGTCTAACTCTGTGGGCAGCAACAAGCCACTAAGGTTTTTAATCAGAGGAATAAGGAAATTAGAGCCGTGCTTTTGGAAGACTATCTCAGTGTTTCAGTAGGATAACTTGGAGTAGGAAGATATACAGGAAGTGGGGAATCAATTGAGTCGGTGACTACAGTAGTTTGAGTAGGTAATGAAAGTTTCAGCTAGGGAGTTTACAGGGAATTATTTGGAGAAAATTTGAAGGAATAGATCAATAGCATTCAGTGACTGACTCAATATTTGGAGCAAAAAAAATAAAAGAATCAAAACTTTGATTAATAAGACATTAGTCATGTCATAAACCAAAGAATAAGACAATCAGAGGAAGAGTTGGCTTGGGGAGGGATTTGTTTTCCGCATAGTTGACATTCTGTGATATGATGCACCATGAAGTTGGGAACACAAGCATAGAGTTTATAACAATATCTATAATATTTGACCACAGAGGCCATGCCTGGCTAGGGACATGAGCTATGCACATGCCTTATATCATGTAAAGTTTACACTACCTTTATGAGATGGCATCGTTATACCCATTTTTATTATTTAAATTAGATTCTGTTGGGTGCCTGGGTGGCTTTGCCTTCAGCTGTGGTCATGATGTCAGGGTCCTGGGATCAAGCCCCACATCAGGCTCTCTGCTCATCAGGAAGCCTGCTTCCCCTAATCTCTCTGCCTGCCTCTGTGCCTACTTGTGATGTCTCCCTCTGTCCAAAAGAAAAAAAAAAAAAAAAAAAAACTTAAAAAAAAATTATATTCTGTTGCATATAATAGAAAATACAAAATAACAATGGCTTAAACACACAGGATTTATTCTAGCATGTAGAAGGAATCAGGAAGTAGGCAGGGCAGGATAAATATGGTGGTTTCAGCAAAATCATCAGGGGACCAGATTCCTTCTAATGTCCTGCTTTAGCATCCTCCCCTGGGGAATTCCTTCTTCCGGGTACTTCATCATTCAAGATTTCTGCTGAAGCTCCAGCCATCAAGGAGGTGATGTTTGAAAGTATGGGAATGGATGCTTTTTGAGAGAGTAAATGTAAAGAATAGGAGGCTGCAAGAAAGAAACTTGGAGAAAGACCACAAGGAAGGGCCCGGAGGAGGCATAGGGAAGAGGGAAGGACCATGTCAACAAAAGGCAAGGAAACACAAGGCTTGGAATGGAAGGAGAAGTGGGTGGGCAGTGTCCAATGGTACAGCCATGAAGACTGAAACACGCTTATGGGATTGGAGAAGGTAAAGTCCTTGGTGACCTTTAAAAGAATAGCATCATTCAAGGGTTCTATGGCAACAGATCTTAGAGTTAAGGAAGTAATAGATGGTGAAGTAATAGGGCAATGATTTCTCTCCCATGAAGTTTGGAGATATGGGGGGAGAAACAGTGGTAGTGACAGAAATCAAGCAGCGTTGAGGTAATGTTTCATAGATTTGAAGGTCTGAACACAATTTCCCTTTATGATGTCAAGTCTCCTGGAGACCAGATTGAAATCGCTCGAGTATGTGGACTGAGACAATGAAGGGCTTCTTTCATGATCACCAGCCCCAATCCAGTTCCTCCCAGGAAAAATGAAGCAAATATTGGCAGATAGTGTATCATAATAGTGGGCTGATACTACATTTGCTAAAGACCGTCTGATAAGCTTAATTAATTCATTTTTGTTTTTCACTCCAGAAGCTGTAGAGAAACTCATCTAACTCTGCCTTGGGTTCTTGAGGGAAAAGAAAAATCACATTGCAGAAGTGAGGATGTTTCATTCTCTTCACTCCCCAAGGTCCACAAAGGCTCTCTGGGGGCTCTGCAAGGCTGCAGGATAGAGAATGGCAGAGCTGCAGCTCCATTTCAGCAAAAATAAATATCCGATTACAACACATTGTTTTTGCAGCTGACAGAGGATTTGGTATAGTGGCTATTTCCTTCTGCAATTGCAAATAAAGAGAGCCCAGGGTTTGTATCCTTTCTTTATGAAGCCATTTTCTCCCATCAAGGAGTGCATCCGCAGAGGATTTTTTTTTTCCCCCCAACAAATGTCTGGTGCTTCTGCAGTGCTCATCGTGCATGACTTGCTTTGAAGACTGTTAAAAATAAAGAGAAATAGTTGGATCCATTCTCTTGGTACCTCTCCACCCCATCCTTCTCTCCTTCCCTGGAAAAACCCTTGTGCCACGACATTGTGAAAGAATGGCGGAGACAAACCACAGCAGGCCTTTGCAACTCCACTTTTCTAACCTGAAAGTAGCGAGCCATAAAACTCTAGAAGCTAAAAGCTGCCTGAGGCAAATCCAAATCTGGCTTTAAAATAGCAACACATCTTTTACCATTTTAGCTATTTTAAGGTAGATTTTCATGCACGGGCATGCTTGTTGAAATTAAATGTGTTTCATTTGTATCTTTTTTTCCTTCTGCAGAGATAGCAGGCTTGAGAGGCGCTTGCTTTCTGCATCTTAAATTAAAGACTAAATTTGAATAACCGGAGTTAGGTATTAAGTTACCTAAATCTGTGCATTTTCTGTCTAGATCGGATAAAGCTGGTACTACTTTGGAACCTGCATGCATTTAGGAAATGGGAGTTGTCCTACTTGAGCCTGCCGTTTAGTATCCTGTGTTGTCACAGCTGTTAGTTTGGATCTCTCCAGAAGCAAACCCTCAGATGAGGTTTTGAGGGAACATAGTTTCCCCGGTAAGTGATTCCAGGAACCACTGGTCATGTAACTGAACCAGTGTGAGTTCGTCCCCTGGTTAGTCTCGAAAACTGCACCAGGTGAGTCACACAAAGAAAACTGTATTTGTAGCAAATAAGGAGATCGCGGAAAAATGGCTTCCAAAGCCAGGACTCCCCAAGAGAGGGTTAATGGGTTCCTTTTGTTTAGGTTTATGATGACTATTCAGATAGGGAACCATGTCATCATATGTAGAGGTGGACATAATCTCGCCCGTGTGCCTTAGGGAAACCTCCTCTACATAAGTTGTATGTTATGTAAATGAGGCTGAGGCTTCTCTTTGGGTTTTAGTGTTATAATGAGGTACAGACAATTACCAGGCCTTCCAGGAGGTCACACCATGGTCCACCTGTGTAGGGGTGAGATTTTTAGATGCTCTGGGAGGTCTGGGCCAGTGGAAGGTCTTGTCAGGGCTGTTGCCACCACTGAGGGGTAGTTTCGGGTTTCAGTTGCCTGAGTTAAAAGGTAAACCCTGGAAAGAAGAGCTTAAGGAAGAATATAAGGCAAAGGTTAGTGAGTACAAGCAAGACAGAAGTAAAGGTTGGGTCTTAGGGTCTAGCTGGTGACATTGAGAGGATGTGGAAGTCAGCAGAGGAGAGAAAAAGCCCATAAAAGGTGTTTTAATGAGAAGTTGCCATGGTGGGCAACTGGTGCTTGATCCTACTGAGGACTCTGGGAAATGCTGCAGAACGTGCACAGACATGTCTACCTGAAAGTTGGGAAAACTTGGGTATTATCAACCAACTCCCTCTCATCTGTCATTGCTTGACAGTCCTGAGGAGAGATGTCATTTCTTTCCAGCTTCCCCTACAGACTCAGTGCAATCCCAACCAAAATCCCAGCAGTCATTTTGTAGATACCAACAAACTGATTCTAATGTGTATATTGAAAAGCAGAAGACCTAGAAAACTAGCACAATATTAAAATAAAGAATGGAGTTGGGAGACTTATACTACCCAATGTCAAGTTTTATTATAAAGCAGCAATGATCAAGACCGCATAGAATGGGGAGGGAAGTGGAGAAGAACAGTGGAACAGAATAGAGAACCTAGAAATAGACCCACACAAATATAGTCAATTTATCTTTGACAAAGACTCAAAGGCAATTCAGTGGAGAAAAGACAATTTTTTTAATAAATGGTCCTGGACCTTGGGATACATACCGTATACTTTTCACAAAAATTAACCCAAAATGAATCATAGACCTAAATGTAAAGTGTAAAACTATAAAAGCTGTAGAAGAAAATATAGGAGAAAATCAATATAACCTTGGATTGAGAGATGAATTTTTAGATACGATACCAAAAACACAGTCTAAAGAAGGAAAAATTGTTATATTGGGTTTTGTTAAAATTTCAAACATCTTCCCTGCAAAAGACAGTTAAGAAAATGAGAGAACAGGAGGAACTAATTGCAAAACATGTATTTGATAAAGGACTTGTATCCAAAATATACAAAGAATTCTTAAAACTCAATAGTAAGACAAAAATGAGCTAAAAAAAATGGTAAAGATTGTCAAATTAGATTAAAAAAACAGCAGGTAGAATGTGACTTTGATTTGGTAAGCAGTAATCATAATAAATGAATGAATAAATAATTCCTCAATAGTCACATATTTTATTCTCCCTTTTTTGGAAAGGGAGTTGTTAAATATAAACATTTCCTTTTTCAGCTCTTAGTTTTGTTAACTGAACAAAAGGGATTATACATATAGTGGGAGAAGGAATTGCAGGAGAGATGGACAGGCAGATAGAAGGAAGCATTCCTTAAGGTTCCAGGGGTTGTGGGGAGGTGCACAAGAGCTGGAGGTCCCAGGACTCATGCCTCTTAGTACCTGTAGGTGGTGGTGAGTCCTGAGAGGGAATCTCGGTCTGCTACTTAGCCTCCGATCCAGAGCAAGATTCGGCTCTTCTGGGCCCTGAAGCTGTGGAGTCCTTTCCCTCCCAAACTGCTGGACATTAGATAGTGATAAAGCCTGCCACGTTGGGTTGAAAATCAAAGGCATCGCCCCACTTTACTAGCAGTGTATAAGCCTCCCATTTTTCTCTTTGACCCCAAGAAAGATCAGAAGCCCCAGTACTTATAAGAGACTTCTGGTAACCTGGGGGGACGAAGGTCAGAGACAAATTTAATTTGATTTGAAGAAAATGTAGAAGTGTGACATTCCTTAGAAAACTGAGTTTATGTGTAGAAAGTCATACATATTTTTGATACATATAAATGGAAAACAACTAAAGAATACATGCCAAAATAAGGACAGGTGGTGAATTCTGAGTGATGGGATTATAAGTGATTCTTATTTTCTTTTTATTTACCTGTGCTCTTTAATTTCCATGCAATGAGAACATATTACCTGTGGGAAAATGGAGAAGGAGAGATTAAAGTGGTATGCTCTATAGACCTGGGTGTTAGATGCACATCGACCGGGGTGTGAATTACTAGCACTTCTACTTATTTGATGGGTGAATTTGAGAAAGTCATTTACATTTCTAAGCCTTATGTCTTTATCTGTAAGTGCCAATCATGTCAACTTCGTAGAGTTATAGAGATTATAATTAATCTACATAAAGAGTGCAGAGTAGTTTGCCACGTAATTACACACTTAGATACTTATGATAATTGTGCACTCTATTTTTTAAAATTTTTATTTATTTCTGGTGCAAAAAAAGGTGGTTTTATTAAAGCACAGGGACAGGATCCATGGGCTACTCCCTCTGTCCCTCACCCTGCTCTCATGTGCGCTCTCTCTCAAATAAATAAATAAAATCTTTAGAAAAAGAAAAAATAAAAAGAAAGCTTTACTTTCTTCAAGCTTGTTCCATAATGCCAACTGAAATTCCAAGAAGATCTGCATTCTTTTTTTTTTTTTTTTTTTTTTTTTTTTGTCAGAGAGAAAGAGATAGAGAAAAGCAGGCAGAGGGAGATGCAGGCTTCCTGCTGAGCAAGGAGCCTGATGAGGGCTCGATCTCAGAACCCTGAGATCACCACCTGGGATAAAGGCAGACACTTAATCCACTGAGCCACTCAGACATCCCAAGATCTGCATTCTAACAATTCTTTCTTCTAAGAATGACTTAAAGAAATCAATAGTATAGGCTATCAATTATAGGTGCTGGCTCTGTTCCTTGATGGATTTTTCAGAGATCACTTTATCCCTGAACACCTGACATTTTTCTGCTACTAAAATGAAAAGAATGGCCCTTATTATGAAACGAATTATATCTGCCCCTCCCTGAATTTACATGTTGAAATCTTAACCCTCAGGACCTTAGAATGTGACTGTTATTTAGAGATAGGGTCTTTAACGAGGTAATTAACTTAAAATGAGGTCATTAGAGTGGGCCCTAAACCAATGTGATTGGTATCCTTATTTAAAAAAAAAAAAAAAAAAAAAAAAGAGGGGCACCTGCGTGGCTCAGTGGGTTAAGACTCTGCCTTCGGCTCGGGTCGTGGTCTCAGGGTCCTGGGATGGAGCCCCACCTCAGGCTCTCTGCTCAATAGGGAGCCTGCTTCCACCTCTCTCTCTGCCTGCCTCTCTGCCTACTTGTGATCTCTCTCTCTGTGTCAAATAAATAAATAAAATATAAAGAGAGAGAGAGAGAGGGAGAGAGACTAGGACATAAACATAAACAAAGGGAAGACCATGTGAGTCATGGGGAGAAGATGGCCACCTGCAAGTCAAAGAGAGAAACTTTAGAAGAAACCAACCCTACTGACACTTTGACCTTGGACACCAGACTCCAGAATTGTGAGAAAATAAATTTCTGTTGTTTAAACTATCCAATCTAGAGTACTCTATTATGGCAGCCCTAGCAAACAAATACAGTCTTTTTGCCTGTCTGAATTTCAGGTGTTGGAAGGAACTGAATGACATGTAAAAAAAGCTTTGAAATCTTTTTTTACAAAGATCTGATAAAATTATTATCATTCATGGTGTACCTATACTTAAAATTATGACATGGCAGCTACTTATATTCCAAGATATATAGCAACAATATTTTCCTTTTTTTTTTTTAAAGATTTTATTTATTTATTTATTTGACAGACAGAGATCACAAGTAGGCATAGAGGCAGGCAGGGTAGGGGGGAAGAAGGCTCACCACTGAGCAGGGAGCCCGATGCGGAGCTCGATCCCAGGATCCTGGGATCATAACCTGAGCCGAAGGCAGAGGCTTTAACCCACTGAGCCACCCAGGCGCCCCCAATATTTTCCTTTTAAGTTTAAAATAAACTGTGGCATGGAGGAATGTATCAAATTATGCTTTTGTGATAGCTCTCTCCACTCCATTCAAAGAATAAAGGACATAGTATTTGCTTAGGTTTTCAGAACTTTATGCTGAGAAGTGGAAGGAAAGAAGACCTGAAGAGTTGAGATGATGAAATTATTTTTCATGAAAACTAAAAAGAGAAGATAGGGGAGATAGGGAGGAAACCTAGCACAAGTGGGCACTCTGGAAGAACAAGCAAGAAAGAGGAGATTTGGGTGGGAGAAGAGCTGTGTCTCCTTGTTCTTCAAAGAACAATTGTCATAAGACTTTCACATTATTCTCCAGGGCTTTTGATTCAAGGCCCCAAAATTCATGGGGCTTTTCCTAACATTCCAAAATGTTGAAAAAATTGTGAAATGAAAACAGGGTAACTTAAAAGATAGCTCATCCATTTAGTATGTTTCTCTTAAAATTTTCCCCTTTGTGAAACACAAAGTAATGTGCTATAAAGACATGATTAAGCAAAGGATATTTTAAAGTTTACTTTTCTTTCCACTTGATTTCTCCAGCTTTCAAGTATTTGCTACTCAGCCCATCTGTTGTCCTATTTTGATTGTTTTTGGCAAACAGATGCAGGAGGAGAACACTATTGCATTTTTGTGTTTTATATAACCCTAGCGATAAAAACAAAACGTTAGTCAGGTTTTCTTTTGTAGGGAAAAATTGAAAAGTACTGAAATACATCAGAAAAAAAAAAATTACTGGATGCTTTCAAAGGAAAGCTAGACATTGTCTAATATCCCTCTTCAGGTTACCTGGTTCTATGGCATCTTTGCAGTTTTCATTATATTGTTGTTTTTCACAAATCTGTGAGTTGTAAATAACTGAAAGAGATACAAATGATTCTTGTCTAAAAATCTGCAAATGAATTTGGAGGAGGTCTGATTAATTTACCTCCCTCTCTGTGGAAGAAGCCATTATGGCACAAATTAAGCAAATTCAAATTCATTGCAAAATTTCTAATATGTGTTTTCTGAGTTAAGTAAAATCTTTGACATGACATTTTATATATGTATGAGAGATGTGGATTTATCTTTTCTAAAGAAATTATTCTTTAATAATTTCATAAATTGACTGTCTTTCAGCCTCTAGAAGCCCAGCTGAATATTAGTCTTACCTGAGTTTCAACTGGACACAATACTGAATTACTCTTTTGGAGTGAGGAATAGCAGGGGATGGCTGGGAAGCAGTGTAGCTGAACTGGCCTCTCTATACCTCTGTCAAAAGTCTCGATTGCATACATCTCCAGTGAACCCAGGGGAACTGAGCCATGATCTGCATGACATTTTTATTTCTGACATTCAGTTTGACTTTCAAGTATCACAGAGTAGGGAAAAAAACAAAAAGCAAAACCCTGAATCCCAAATGAAACAGAATAGTTTTCAGCTTTCCACTATACCATCTAGTCTAATGTGAAAGAAAATCCATTTCATTTTGCCACTGCCTGCTGATTGGCATGAACTCAGCTGTCCTTCAAAGTTTCATCCTCTTGTACACAGATTCAGTCATTGCTGTGAGCCAAAGGGAGAACAAGAATTAAAATTCTCAGATTCCCCTGGGGATTGTTTTTGGGTTGCTGGGGGAGAATATATTTGGCAAATGGTTTTAGCTTACACTGAAACGTTACTTCAGTTTTGCTTCATTTTTATGTATGAAAGTAAAAATAGTATTAGAAAAGTGTGCTGACAACTTCCAGTGGGTAAAGTATCTGCCAACTGAGACAAATGTTACTGGAAAATAGAAAATGATGCAAGAGGTCTACCCTGTGCACCTTAACCTGTCAGAATTAGAAGCACATGCCATATTTTCAGAGGGGAGGAATACAATTCCTTCTACTCTTCCAGGTTCTCCACTGGGGCCCCTGTAACAACAGAGAATAACAAGGGAAACAGATGTTTATTAAAAGGTATATCTTCCATCACATGGGAAGAACTCAGGGATGAGTAACTCAAAGAGGTGGTTAGAACTTGAGCCTAAACACTGTCTTTTTAGCTAAAACAAATGAAGAAGGATGGGAAGGTGAACAGAAAAAGTACAGGAAAGAAGGGTAAGGTCTGTTATGCAGATCTGAGTCTGTGCCTTCTCTGCTGATAAGAGACTCTTGGGATTTGGAGTCATACTTCACTTTTGGTACAAAGAGAGAGACACCTTTACAAATGAAGATTTCCTTTATAAATGCAAATTTCTCTTACAAAAGAGTAACTTCTACTCTGTCTGCAGAACTTTTTCTGCATCTGCTGTTTCTTAAAATAATCAGCTCTAAATAACAACATAACAACCAGCTCTAAATAGTACTTATACCAAAAAGGCATTTTTTGGGGGGTGGTACATTCTGGTCTCCTGCACTTTCTGTTGTGAAGCCTGTAGCTACATCCTGGCATTTAGATTGAATGGTTGCTCTGAAGTTTTATTAAACTCATCCATGAAGGAAGTTAGTTCAAGAAAGAATACATGTAATTAATGATTATATTGTCAGTGAAAGAAAGGAAGAATGCAGCAATAAGTCACAAGGTTAGATGCAAAACTGGTTATTGTCCTATTGTTGTATCAATAATATGACCATAGCCTTTGGAGTTAACTTTTTGACACAAGGAAAATCACTGTATTACTATCAGACAAAAATAATTTTCACTGTTCCTGGACAAAATTATTTGCATAATATTGGGCAAAAATAATTTAGATCTTATCAGTTAATAATGAAGGAACATCCAGCTTTACAGAGTTGACAATTGTATGAGCCCTAATCAACAGTAATGGTAAATCAAACAAATTTGTATATCATGTGACTCTAAAGCAGGAGTCAACAAATTATAGCTAGGCCTAGCTTACCACATGTTTTTGTAAATAAAGTTTTATAGGAACACTGCCACAGCCATTTGCTTATGTATTAGATGGTCTCTCTACAAGCAGAGTTGAATAGTTGCAACAGACACTAGATAGTCGGACAATCTAAAATATTTACCATCAAGCCCTTTGCAGAAAACAAAACAAAACAACTTGCTAAACTTTCATTTAGGAACACGAGGAACAAGGCATTTTCTAACAACAGAAACAAGAGTGGCACAATCATTTTATTCCCCCTTTAGGTTTTGGATTTTTTTTTCATTGCAATCGTGTTAATAAAAAAGCATGAGAGCAAGCAGCACTTGGGTGGCTCAGTGGATTAAGCCTCTGCCTTCAGCTTGGGTCATGATCTCAGGGTCCTGGAATCAAGCCCCGCATTGGGCTCTCTGCTCAGCGGGGAGCCTACTTCCACCTCTCTCTCTGCCTGCCTGCCTACCTCCTTGTAATCTCTCTCTCTGTCAAATAAATAAATAACATCTTAAAAAAAAAAAAAAAAAGGAAGCATGAGAGTGAAATCAGAAAACCTTCTTCAGGGCAAAATCACATCAGAAAAGTATGTGCCTTCTGATCATGGACATATGCCTGAAAATTGCATGCTTTGCAGCTACACTGCACAATGAATTCTGCTTGACAGCATTATAGATTCTCAAAAACTCCTTCAGAATCAATTACACACATCGAAAGCAGAGAAATACTGCGTTTTTTATTTCTAAGAAGAAAGCCATGACCCATGTAAGTCCTCAGTGTTTCAAATTACTCACTTCTCTTTGATTAAAAAAAAATCAACCCAGATCTTTCTAGCCAACTCATCCATATCCTGGTTTTCCTTCAGGAATTTGTTATATGTGGCCCACATAAGGGGACTGCCCTTTCAAAAAAAAGTAGCTTCTGATTTCACCTTGGTAACCTTATTTTAAAAATAAATACACTCACATAATTGATTGTTGTTTGGAAATGGTACTGGAGCAAGGATTTTAAGATATGTGTCTAGACTAATCAAGTTTATGTGGCCTCTTTAGAGGTCTTCCTATATCATTAGACCACAACCATTGTGAATTACAGAAATCTGGGAGATTTTATAGACTCTCTGGTCCCCATCTGCAAAGCAGGTGAGGGAAAAATGCCATCTTAAATCTAACTCAAAAAAAAGTAAATATTGACAAAAATTTAACCTAGATTGCATTTAGGGCTGAATTTTAGCCAGTACCCTTAGGGAATCCCCTGGTTATCTCAGTCATCCCCAGCATCTCCCCCTTAAAGTCCTAGAATCAACCAGCTACTGAAGGGTTAACTCTAGCACAGAGTGGAGAGCCAACATTCAGTCAAGAGTTCAGGACAGTTGGCTGGTGTCCTCACCATGTTGTATGCTAAACATTTTACATTTCACACCCCATGTAATGTTTTCCATCTTACCAAATTGTTTACAGTCCCTTTCCAGTTTCTACCAACACCCACCAGCCACCACACAAAATCAATGCAAATCTCTTTAAAAGCAGCAGGGGCAAACTAGAAGGAAAAACAGGAGGAACAAACCTAGAATGGGACATCACTGTTACCTGAATGAGGAAAGGTTGTGCAAACCATTCTAACAGTGGGCTCTAGGCATAATCAAGACAAGACAGTATGGAAGAACTGTACAGCCTAGCCCAGGGGAAAGAACTGGGGCATTTATACACCCATTGGCAGGTGGATCTTGTAGGAAAGAACAAAGACAATAGAAAACACAAGGGAGCTTTAGGAAAAGCTCTGATTTCATACTTCTGCTCTGTCCAACTTGTGTGCCCAGAAAAACTCATCCCTTCTGGTTTTAGCTCTCCCCGATTATTAAAAGCTATGCTCTCACACTGAAGATCAGATCCTGCTGGTGTCCCATATGCACCCTTTCACTCCTCTTTATAGTACAGTGTACAAGGGCTCAACTTCAGCAGCCAGCCTCTACATTTTTTTCCCTGAGGGTTTTTTACCCTCTTTGGTGTAAAATGTCCCAGTTCCTTTGATCCTCAGGTAGGATAAGCCTGACATATTCTACATTAGCTTTCAGAGTTTCCCAGCAAAATTGGGCTCCAGTCATCCATAATAGTAGCTGGCTCAATAAGGCACATAATCCCTGGCTCCTCTCCCTTCCCCTGTCTCACTTAGATCATCCCCACCACCACCCTCCCTGCCCCGTATGTTTCCTGCACCTCCCAAATTATAGTCAAATCATTGTCTTGGGATCTGTTTCCTAGGAGTACACCCCAAAACACAGTAGGTGTTCCAGAAA
Organism: Lontra canadensis; assembly: GCF_010015895.1. Taxonomy (NCBI): domain Eukaryota; kingdom Metazoa; phylum Chordata; class Mammalia; order Carnivora; family Mustelidae; genus Lontra; species Lontra canadensis. Next base: position 12,867,887 of record NW_022631010.1, read on the forward strand.
CATTCTTTCACTCATCTAAGCTTTTAAATATGTCTACTTTTTGAAATTTATTGAGGCTTTTTTGTGCACCCTAATTTTTTCAATATGGCCAATTTTCATGAGTATTTCATGGGCAGTTGGGAAGAATGCATATACTGTTTTCAGGGTGGAGCCGGGTGTATATTGATCAGTTCTGCTTTTAAATTATGTCATATAGACCTTTCATATGCTTTCTGACTATTCATTCGCTCAAACTATCACAGACTGAAAGAGTTGATTTGAAGTCCTCTATTACCAGAGTGCTTCTCTTTCTCTTTTTATCTTCTGTAATTTCTGCTTTCTGGTTGTTGTTGCTATGTAATTCGATGCATAGATAATGGTAAGGGATATATTTCTGCATGCATTGCACCTTTAAAAAACATGAAATGCCTACTGCTCTTTGGGCTGAATTATTCCTTTGTGGATATTATGTTAATAATTCCTGGTTGTTTAAAAATGTACCTTTTCCACGGCGCCCGGATGGCTCAGTTGGTGGAGCGTGCAACTCTTGATCTCAGGATTGTAAATTTGAGCCCCACATTGCAAGTAGAGATCACTTAAAAAAAATAATCTAAAAAAGAATTTTTTTCAAAATATATTTTTTCCTAGTAGACTTTGCCCATCTTTCTATTTTTGACTATCCTCAATTACTTCAGTGTGATCCTTAGATATGGCATAGTTTTCATTTTCTTTATATTCCTGTCTAATCCAAAATCCTTTAAATATGGAGGTTAAACTCATTTGTATTTACTAAAATGATATATATGTTTGATCTTGGTTCTGTCATATTGTTGCACATTTTCTGTCTATATATTTTAAGTCCTTTTTCTATGTGGTCTATTTCATTTGGTTTGTTTTCTATATTTTGCTCTGAGTTTTAGGAAGCTTTGTAGTTCTGTCCTGGTTATTACCTTAATTAATGCATTCAGTCAGTGCATTATAGTCCTCTGCTGTGAGAAATAATAAAAATAACATTTCCTCTTTCTTCCCCATTCCCTTTTTCTCCACCACCCAATTTAAATCATTAATAGCGCCTTTATTAATGTTTTTATTCTGTTAAGAATTATGTACATGTCTGTTCCTTGATTAGTCGTTAGTTAATGATGTCATTTATATCAGAGTTATTGTAGATGAGATAATCAACATATCTTTTCTAACTTACCTTCTTCACTCCAGTGCGTAAGTTGTAACATTTCTATATTGTCCCTGGTCACTTCAAGGCCAGCCTGTAACCTTCAGCAAGTGCCTTCTTACAGTGCTTTCTTAGCTCTGTTTTTCTCCTGGATTCTTCTACGAATCTCTTGCTTTTTTCCTTCCCTTTCTTTTCCTTCCCTTTCTGCTGCTCCGCTCCACTGCTTTATTTATTTTACAGTTTATGGATCATATTTGCCGCCTCCTTTCACATAGATGAAATCTGCGAGAAGGTGCTTTTTCATTTTCCTTGAAGATTTGGCATAGTTTTGAGGATTGAAGAAGGAAGGCTGATTTATAAAGGTTTGTTTATATTGAAGGCCCCTGTTTTATTGTTGTTTTGTTGATCCTGTAACTCTTATCCATGCACATTTATTAAGCTTTGCAGAACACAAAAGGAGTGAAGCTAACCACAGGAATTGTAGGTGTTTTAACAAAACAATTAACTAATCACTGGCAGGGTCACCTTTTCATCACCTCTCCAAATACAGAGGTAGATGGCTCTCCACTTTGGCTAGATAATTATCTGGGCCAGCTTCTAACCATGTCTCATTTAGTAATCACGATTTTCAATCCTGCTCAGTTTTATAAATCTGATTTCACAGAATTATAGATCATTAGCAGTAAGAGTGATGCTGAAGTTTATATTCTCAAAGAAATTTCAGCCATCAGTATAGATTTCTTGGGAGATAAATGTCTTGTGCTTATTCTTGATTATTCAAAAGATTTTAAAAATTTAGGCATAATCATAACTCTCAAGGTAAAGATGACATTTGGTGAACATTTCTACTTGAAGTGTTTTGGGAAAGTTAAATAAGATTAGAAAGTAGTGGGGTGCCTGGGTGGATCAGTCGGTTAAGCATTTGCCTTTGGCCCTGGTTATGATCTCAGGGTCCTGGGAGCAAGCCCCACGTTGGGCTCTCTGCTCAGCAGAGCAGAGTGCCCCTCCCCCACTCATGTGCTCTCTTTCTCTCAAATAAATAAAATCTTTAAAAAAAAGATTAGAAAATAGTAGTTGTCTATAAAGTTAGGGAACTGAGGAGAAGACGATCTATCTTAGGTTAGGTTACTTTTACTTACTGTTTAATTCTCCCCTTTCCTGAACTGTCTGCCAAACCCTATGAAATTTTAACAGAGGTCTGATGGCAGTTGACTAATAAGGAGATCTAGGTCACCGTCTATGATAGGCCAGAGAGTCTGACTTTCAGCATAGCCTTCGTGTTCAACTTTGCCAAATGCTGTGGAATATTCCAAAAAGAAAGGCTTTATATGCTTTGATATTCCCTGGGGCATCACAAGAGCTTGAGGGGGAAGGGAGAACAATCTGATGCAATAGAACAAAAATAAGCTTTGGGAGCCAGCAGCGCATGCGTTCACATTTCAGCTCTACCACTTACTGGGCCTTAGGTGTGTAAGGACCTATTTTATATTTTTATATTTTAGCAAGAGGCTTTCATTGAGGTTAAACAAAAACCTTGTTGTTTAACCCTTAAACTGTCCCTGCTCCCCTTCCCCCAGGGGATTCACTTAAAAACAAGTCCCAGAAACCAGCTCCAGGTAACAAAGCCCGGATACAAGGGTGGGTCAGGCCAGGTGGAGACATGATCACTGGGGGGTTGCATACTGTCTCCCTAGCTACCAAGGAGTATGGGCCCCCACCCTTTGGGAGCCTTTTTGGTGCCAGTCCTAATCAAGGTGTAATAGGCTGGTTCAAATGTCTACTAGGGTAAATTGTAATTCATTTGGTCACCTAGCACCATTGTGCAGTTTCCTGTGTGTGTTACAATCTCATCAGTCACCTGTGCATGGCCAGCCCGACCCATGGCCTTTGCCCTTAAAAGCTAGTCTGTGAAACAGAAGGGTCGCCCTCTCTTGTAAGAGATGCGTCCCCGAACATTCGGTTAGATTCTTGATGCTTGGCAGGAAATAAAGCTTTGCTTGACCTTCGCTTTATATCAGTCTCGCTCCTTTAATCATGGACCCACTATTGGGGCATAACAGGTGTCCACCTATAAGATGAAGAGAATTATACCTACCTCATGCAATTGGTGTGAAGACTGAGTAAGATCATTTATATAAAGTACACAAGGCATAGTAGGTCATTAATAAAAGCAGCTCTCCTTTGTGCTTCCCTCCCTACCCCAACCCCCCCATTCTTCCTTTTGTTGCCTTGGACTTCAAGTAGGGAAATTTGGGGGGGTGGTGGATGATTCTTGATCTAATACTAGTCCCCTAGTAATCTGGAATGCAATGTCCCATTTTTGTTGCTGGAAATTATTTAGCTCACTAATGACCTTCTCCAATTAAGGCATTTCTCACATTGTTTTAAAAACATAGTTGCTTTTTGCACATATCTCTCCCCTCTCCGATTCAAAATAGTCAAAAACAACAGCCCTACCTTTTCTTCTTCAAATCTATGATGCCTAGATGTATTAGTAATCTGTTGCTTTGCATAACAAGTTATCCTGAAATTAGGCAGCTTACAACAACTAATATTTATTTTCTCAGATTGCTCCAGAAGTGGCATAGCCTGCGTGGTTCTAGCTCAGGATCTCTCATGAGATTGGAGTCAAGCTGTTTGCTGGGGCTACAGCCATCCATTTCTCATATTGTTGTCTTTGTTCAATATAATGTTTAACAGATTCTCTTTCTCTCTTTGTCACTTTTTTTTTTTTTTTGAGTTTAGGTTCTATATGAGATAAAATTACTTTTGAAAAACCCTTCAAATTACCTCTAATGTCTGTATCGCTTACGAGAAATGTAATGAAATCAAAGGTCTGGTTAATGGCTATTAACATTAATTGGCTTAGAATCAGAGGACATACTGAATGAAAAGTTACATACCTTTAAACACAAGAATTATAGAAACTCACATAGACACAAGGCATTCTAGAATTTAGGAAGTCAAGGGAACAAAAATATATTGGTGCCTGCCATTCCGCTGACTGAGGGTGAGTGTCATGGTCAGTCTGAGATGAGAATCTTTGTTCCTCAGCTAGCTTCCTGAGACCTCGGGTGCCTTGTGTGTGTGTGTGTTGCCAAATGGAATTTGTTTAAGTTCAATACATTTAAGTTTAGTACTGACATTGAAATGTAAAGAAGTTTTCCAGTTCATCTGTAAGCACCAAATTATTTGTTTTATAGGATTTGATTGCTCACCTTATGCTTTATCCTTCTAGCATTTCAGAACTTTGCTCTGCTTGTTGACTGATGCTAACCCAGCAGGACTCAGAATTGTTAAATATTAGAGCACTTGGAAATCAAAGTACATTTTGCAGAATATGATGAAGTATGTTTTATTCCAATCATAAAAATAATACTTGAGGACAAAATTCTATGTTGGCTATCACTCCAAAGCCTTTAGGAGAGAAACCCTTTTTGCCTCTTTTAGTTTCTGATGGCTCCAAGTCTTCCTTGGTTTCTGGCAGCATCAGTCCAATTTCTGCCTCTGTAGTCACATGGCCTTCCCCCTGTGTCTGTTTCTTCTTCTCTTCTAAGGACATTTATCCCCGGACTTAAGGCCTACCCTGTCAATCCCAGATGAGCTCATCTCAAGATCCTTCACTTAATCATATCCATGAAGACCCTATTTCCAAGTAAGTTAACATTCATGGGTACCAAGGTTAGAATGAAGACACATCTCCTTAGTGGCGACAGTTCAACCCACTACAATCTCTGATTCTGTTTCCAGATTCTATCCATCCAACACATGTTTACTAAGTCTTGATTATGTGCTGACACTAAACAGTGAGGATACAAACAGTATGCTATGACCCCTGAGTTTCTGAGGCAGATAGTAACTTATAAAAATTTTTATTCTAAATCCCTCAGATTCAAAACAAAATTGAAATTTTTTTAAAAAATAAATTTTAAACTCATGTAAACAGATATCTACTCTGAAATCTCTTCATGTTAATTTTTCCATAAATTCTAATGAACACTCTTCATTGATGTTAGTTTTTCATTTACCATACTATTCATCATTTCAGATGTTATTAGTTCAGTCAACCCGTTCAAAAAATTCCATGATGTGAAACACTTTTAATTAGTTTCAACATATTTTGTCTTGCCACAAACCAGAGTTGTGCAGCGGCTTTCAATTCAGGGAGAGGCCATTTCTTTGTGTCATTTTGTCATTAGGGTATCATCAACATACCTTTGGCTGAAGTTAACCATATTTTGTCTTCATCTGTTTCCACAGAAAGCAAGCCTACAAAAATGTTGATAGTTTATTTAGGAAATAATGTGAGGAAGCAGAAGTTGTAGGACAGGGGGAGGACATCAGGGCGCGAGAGAGAAACAGTACAGGATTACGCTGCCAAGTGAGCCTCCACTGTGTGACAACTGTTGTTTGAAGAGTTTTATAATACATGTCTCAGAGACAAAAGAGGAAAGTGTTTACCCACCTGTTGGCTTCCTTTGCCCATTGGTCAGTGGTCTGCACTGCCGCTCATCTGGGAGCACATGTGCAGAGGCTGAGGGAAGCCAAGGGTGTTTGCACAAAAGGAGCATGGCTAGTCTGAATGAGATGTAGCCCCATAAAGCTGGTCAAGGCATGTCCTGAACCAGTTACCACAGTAAGTAGGTGCAGTAAGAGGAGGGTCCAGAAAGATTAGTAGATGAGCAAAAAAGGTGCCCAGTATATTTTCACTCCCCCACTGCCAAGGGAGTTCTCTTTAGCTTATGAGACCTGGCAGACTTGGGGGCGGTATAACTTAATAAGTTACAACATTGGATTTTGACATCAAAATACCATGCTTCTGATCTTGGAGAAATCACTCTCTGTGTGCTTCAACCTTCTGAGCTGCACAAAGGATAATGATAGCCACTCTGACCTTTAGGGCTTACTGTGAGGCCAAGATGAGATAATATATAGAAAGTGCATGGCCCGGTCGGTGTACATTCTGATACCAGTCTTCTGACACCAGAACCAGAACTGGTTCGACTCAATTCTGACACTAATTCCTGGAGTTAGCACAGACTCCAAGGTTAACTGCTTAGTCCCACAGGACTGCCCCTCACTTCCAATGCCAGCGACAAGTCCTGGGTGAATGCAAGCCACCCACTTCTGCCTGGCAAGCGACAAATTCAGGGCCTCTCCCATTCCTGCAAGTTGATTCATTCACTAGAACAACTCCCAGAACTCAGGAAAACACTATATATACATTGCCATTTTATGAGAAAGGATACGAATGAAAAGCCAGGTGAAGAGATACATAGGATGTGAGATGTGGAGGCATTCTGAGCACAGGAGCTTTTGTTCCCATGGACTCAGATTCCCCTACTCCCAGTACATCATGTTCCCTCACAGGAAGCTTCCTGAGCCTAGTTCTTCAGAGTTCTTACTGAGGTTTCATTTTGTATGTATGGTTGATTAAGTCAGTAGGCCAGGGGATTGAACTTGGTCTCTAGCCCCTCTCCTGGCCTCAGTGGTTGGGGGGTGAGGCTGAAAGTTTCAACCGTCCAATCACATGGTTGGTTTTTCAGGCCACCAGGCCCTCACCCTGAAGCTGTCTAATCCCCCATAAAAACTCTGCTCTGGGGGCACCTGGGTGGCTCCGTGGGATAGGCCTCTGCCTTCAGCTCAGATCATGGTCTCAGGGCCCTGGGATCAAGTCCCGCATTGGGCTCTCTGCTCAGCGGGGAGCCTGCTTCCCCTTCTTTCTCTGTCTGCTTCTTTGCCTACTTGTGTTCTCTCTCTGTGTTGAACAACAACAACAAAACTCTGCTCTATTAGCTTTTCAGATAAAGTAAATCTAAAAAAAATTTTCAGGGTAAAAGAGGTGGTAATAGTTAAAGAACCAGCAGCTTAATTTAATTTCCTTTGGCAAAATGTAGGAATCATATGTTTAAGGCAACAAATATAACCAATCATTCTCGGTTGGGCCTCCTAAACGAAGACATCAGATAGAATAGCGTGGGATTACCTAGAAGTTAACAGGTGCTTGCTGTAAGGAGTTAAAATTCTAGGTGGGGAGAAGTGACATTAACATGAAATTGAACTGGAAGATAGGTACACAGTAAAGAGAGCAAGCAAAGTAATATTGCAGAGTAGTTCTTGAGCAGATCGCTAACTGTGTTTCACTAACAAATGCCAGTGAATAATGATTCCAGGTTTAGGAGATTGAAGAACTGTTTACAAGTAAGTTTCAATACCAGGGTTGGTAGAATTTCAGCCTTTTGGGGTAAGATGCTAGGAGGGCATGGAAAGAGGCAGAAGAGCAATAGCAAAATCCTAGAGACAAGAAAGATGAAATGTAGTCCTAACTATTGTTCGGGCAATTAGCATACCCTTACCGGTGTTTTGGGTTTGAAACAAGCAACACAAATCTAACAACAGCAATATCAGGCTTATAAAGGGTCTCATGTCTATTCATGAACTTTTCACTAGGAGGAGTCTGTGTAGATCTGTCAGGGAGTTTATTTTATCCAAGAGGGAAATCTATTGAAGTCAGTTGTAGAAATGGAATGTATGAAGTCAGTGAATTCAAGGGAATGTAGTCAGGTCACCAAGACTTTATGGAGAAGTAAAAATGAGGAGAAAAGTGTGAATTATTTATATTCTTGAAATCACAAAAGTGCATTGAGCCAATGGGAATGTAACCTAATGGGAAAGAGAGGCCATGGAGCCTGAACACACCCCCACTTGGGGTTTCTTGGTGAGGACCTGCCTTCCCCCCATCTGCTAATGAGAAAAAAAATAACCTAAATGAAGTTAATAGTAATTGTGGTGTCAAAAGCTAACCTCTATGCTCCAGAACTGAAACACGTAACTCAAAGACAGAGTTTGGGTATAAAGAAGGAGGACAGTTGATTGCTGTGCCAGGCAAGGAGGCTGCAGCAGGCCAGTACCTTCAAAACTCCAGACCTAAGGGGTGCCTGGCTGGCTCTGCCGGGAAAGTGTGTGGCCCTTCATTTCAGGGTCCTGAGTTCAAGCCCCACTCTGGATGTGGATCTTAGTTCAAAACAAAAAACACTGCAGATCTGCCCCTGGGGTAAAAGACTGGCTCTGGAATCCAGTCAGTTCTGCCAGCTGCCTTCATCATGTCTTCCAGGCGATTCCCATGACCAGCACTGACACGGGCTGTCTGAGCCTCATTACTAAGTATCAATATTGAGTTCCTAGAACAAAGAACTCTACAGAAATACAAGTCAAGGGAATGAGAGGCTTCAAGAATGAGGAAGAGAGGGGCGCCTGGGTGGCTCAGTGGATTAAGCCTCTGCCATCTGCTCAGGTCATGATCTCAGGGTCCTGGGATCGAGCCCTGCATCAGGCTCTCTGCTCCTCAGGGAGCCTGCTTCACTCCCCTCTCCCCCCGCCTGCCTCTCTGCCTACTTGTGATCTCTGTCTGTCAAATAAATAAATAAAATCTTAAAAAAAAAAAAAAAAAGGAATGAGGAAGAGAAAAATGTGTTCAGTTTAATGTTAAGCTTTAAAAAAAGTCAGGGGTGGGGGGTGCCTGGGTGGCTCTCTCAGTCAGCTAAGTGTCTGCCTTCTGCTCAGGTCATGATTCCAGGGTCCTGGAATAGAGTCCTGCATCGGGCTCCCAGGGAGCCTGCTTCTCGCTCCCCTGTTCCCCTGCTGGTGCTCTCTCTCTCTGTGTCAAATAAATAAACAAGATCTTAAAAAAAAAAAAAAAAAAAAAAAAAAAAAAGAAATAAAGTCAAGCCTTGTGGAAGCATTAGTGTGTCTTAGTTTCCATCCATCTTTGCATTTCTGTTGTGGTTTCAACTAGAGGTGGAGATACCAATAGCTTCCGTAGCTCTCCCCTTGGGTTTTAGGTGACAGAGGATGAAGGAGAAGAGGAAAACACTCTTCTTATTTATAAAGAGGCTAAATTAAACCTATTTGAGAGATTCTGGGCCCCTGTGATATTTTCCTTTTTGACCTTGGTCAATGTCAGTCTGTAATAAATCACGTGATGTTATATCCATATAGTTTTGACTGTTTTCCTACTGGCATTGCTACATGCAAGGAACTGTAAGCTGAGAAATGACAGGCTTATTCCTCCCTCCTGAGAAGCCTGGCTTAGGATCTAGGATGTGTGTATAATATAAAATACTTATTCATTTAGTCTTAGTCCTCCACTCCAGGAGCAGAGCTCCTAAAACCCTTGGGATTTCCTAAGCATCTTTTGCTACATAAATGAATGACTCCTTAAAACCCTTTAGGTCACCTAAGGCTGGGGGCTGGTTGCCAGGGAAACTCACCATGTGATTAGAGTGTTGGCACTTTCAGTCCTCCCCACCCCCCAGCCCCACCCTGACCTGGAAGAGACGGGGTGCCCCAGGAGTTCAGTTGCCAAAGGCCCAAGATTTAGTCTGCCTTGCCTATGTAGTAAAACCTCCATAGAAACAAAAAGAATGGAGATTTGGGGAGAGGGGGACGCTGGAAGAGTAAGGAAGCTCTCCCTCCAACCCCATACCTTGCCATATGTATTTCTTCATCTGGCTGTGGATCCATATCCTTTCATGTTCTTTGTAATAAACCAGTAATTTAGTAAGTAAACTGCTTTACTGAATTCTGAAAGCTTCTTTAGCAAATTAAACCTAAGGAGGGAATAGTAGGAAGCTCTGATGTATATACAGTCTGCTGGCCGGAAGCCCAAGGTGACAAGCTGACTTGATGATTGGCATCTGAAGTGAAGGGTACTGGTGAGGCTGAGCCTTGAACCTGTGAGATCTGATGCTATCTTCGGGTGGATAGGGTCAGAATTGAGTTGAACCATTAGACATGGTGGTTGGTGGTGTGGGGAGAAACCCACACGTTGGAACAACAAGCAGAATTTTAGGATCATAGCAATTTCAGTAGCCTGCACCCCTTAATCTCAGGAAGGTTGAGCCTGCCTAGAGAGGGACCTGGGAACAGCACAGAGGTCAGTATGCACAGCTATCATTTCATTTGACCTTTACAACCCCCAAAGAAGATCAGCACAGGCTCTGTTGTTCCTAACTGACTGATGAGAAAACTTAGCTCCAGAAAGATTAAGCATTTTTAGTAATGATAGCTCTTCTAAAGACTAAAGCACGCATGTACTCTGAGAGAAGTAATGCTGTGAGCTTTTGATGAGTTATATTAAACAAATGTTAACAAATGTTAACAAATATGAAGGGAGAAATAAATAATACAATAATAGTATTGTATTAGTATTGAAGACCCCACTTTCAACAGTGGATAGATCATCCAAAATTGGTAAGGAAACATTGGATTTGAACTATACTTTAGGCTAGATGTACTTAACAGACATATACAGAATTTTCCATTCAACAGCAACAGAATACATATTCTTCTCAAGACCACATGGAACATTCTCCAAAATCAATCATTTGTTAGTTCAACAAAACAAGTCTTAGTAAATTTAAGGAGAATGAATTCCTACCAAGCGTCTTTTCCAACCACAATGGTATGAAACTAGAAATCAATAACAGGAGAAACACAGAAAATTCATAACTATATGGAAATTAAACAACACACTCCTTAACACCAGTGGGTCAAGATGAAATCAAAAGAGAAGCCAAAAAATATCTTGAAACAAGTGAAAATGGAACATGACATACCAAATGGGTGCAGTTTATAGTAATAAATGCACTAAATTTTTTAAAGATTTATTTATTTGAGAGAGAGAGAATGCACACATGGAAGGGCAGAGGGAGAGGGGGGAGGAAGAGAAGCAGATTCCCCACTGAGTGTAGAGCACATTGTGGGACTAAATCCCACAGCCCATGAGATTATAATCTGAGCTAAAATCCAAGAGTTGTATCTTTAACCGACTGAACCACCCAGGCAGTCCAGTTGTGATAAATGCCTCTGTGAAGACAAAAGGAAATACTTCAAATAAACAACCTAATTTTATATCTTAAAGAACTGGAAAAAGAAGACGAAACTAAGTCCAAAGCTAACAGAAGGAAGGAAATAAGGAAGATCAGAGCAGAATGGGATGAAATAGAGGCCAGGAAAAGAATAGTAATATCACTGAAACTAAGAGCTGGTTTTTTTAAAGAGACAAGCAAAATTGACAGATATTTAGCTAGACTAAAAAGAAAAGAGAATTCTTAAAAAATCAGAAATGAAAGAGACATTGCAATGATAACACAGATATACAAAAGATTATTAGACTTATATGAGTAATTATACTCCAAAAAATTGAATAACCTAGAATAAAATTGATAAATTATTACAACCATACAAGCTACCAAGACTGGACCATGAAGTAATAGAAAATCTGAATTGACCAATAATGAGTAAGGAGATTTGTTTGGTAATCAAAAACCTCCCAACAGAGAAAAGCCCAGGACCAGTTGAAGACTTCTACCAAACACTTAAATTTAATGCCAGTCCTCAAAGTTCCAAAAATTTCAGAGGAGAGAACACACTCAAACTCATTTTATAAGGGCAGCATTACTTTCATACCAAATCAGATAAGGACACTACAAGGAAAAACTACTGGCCAATATCCCTGATAAATATAAATGCAAATTTCTCATCAAAATGCTGGAAACTAAGTTTAGTAGTACATTATAAGAATCATACACCCTTTCAATCAAGTGGAAATTATCTCTGGGAATCAAGGATGGAATCACCATATGCAAACCAATAAATGGAATGTACCATTTTAATAGAACGAAATATAAAAATCATATAATCAATTCAGTAGGTACAGAAATAGCATTTGGCAAAATTCTATATCCTTTGATGATTTTTTTTTGTTAAAAGCTACCAAAAAAATTGGATATAGAAGGAACACAACATTATAAAGGCCATGTATGACAAACCCATGGCTAACATGCTCAGTGGTGAAAGGTTGAAAACTTTTCCTCTAAGATCTGGAGCAATACAAGGGTGCCAACTAGCACCACTCCTATTTAACAGTACTGGAAGGCCAAGCCAGAACAATTGGATAAGAAAAAGAAATAAAAGAAATAAAGGGCATCCGAATTAGAAAGGAAGAAGGAAGATTGTCTTTTTGCAGATGACATGATTTTAGATAGATAAAATCCTAATGATTCCACCAAAAAACTATTAGAATAAACAGATCCAGTAACTTTTTGGAAATCAGCTGTGTTTCTATTCAATAATAAATAATGCTGGGATGCTGGAAAAACTGGATAATCACATGCAAAATAATGAAATTGGACCCTTATCTTATGTCATTCAAAAAAATTAACTCAAAATGAATTATAGTTAAATATAAGAACTGAAAAACTCCTAGGGGAAAACATTCTTTTTTTTTTTTGATGTACTTATTTTTATTTAAATTCAGCTAACATATAATGTATTATTGGTTTCAGAGGTAGATGTCAGTGATTCGTCAGTCTTTTATAATACCCAGTGGTCATTTCATCACGTGCTTTCTTTAATGTCCATCACCCAATTACCCCATCCCCCTACCCTTCTCTCCTCCAGCAACGCTGTTTGTTTCTTATGTTTAGGAGACTCTTGCAATTTGTCTCTCTCTCTCTGATTACATCTTGTTTTATTTTTTCCTGTCTTCCCCTATGATCTGCCTTGTTTCTCAAGTTCCACATATCAGTGTGATCATATGATGACCATCTTTCTCTGGTTGACTTATTTCATTTAACATAATACCCCCTAGTTCCATCCATGTCATAGCAAATGGCAAGGTTTCTTTTTTTTTGATGGCTGAATAGTATTCCATTGTGTGTATATACCACATCTTCTTTATCCATTCATTTGTTGATAGGCATCTAGGCTCTTTCCATAGTTTGGCTATTGTGGACATTGCTGCTAGAAACATTGGGGTCCAGGTGCCCCTTGGGATCACATTTGTATCTTTGGGGTAAATACCCAATAGTGCAATTTTGGGGAAAATATCCTTAACATGAGCCTTCGTAACATTTTTTGGATATGACACCAAAAGCACAAGCAACAAAAGCAAAACTAGACAAGTGGGACTACATCAAACTAAAAGCTTTGTCACAGCTGAAAAAAACAGCCAACAGAGGCTCCTGCATGGCTCAGTCAGTAGAGCATGTGACTCTCAGGGTCATAAGTTCAAGCCCCACTTTGGACCTAGAGCTTACTTAAAAAAAAAAAAGATAAAAAACAATAAGTGAAATGAAAAGATTCTTATGGAATGGGAGAAAATATTTTGCAAACTATTTGATAAAGAGTTGATATTCAAAATACATAAGGAACTTATACAACTTAATAGAACCCCCCCAAATAATCCAGTTTAAAAATGGGCAAAGGAAAAAAGATGTCCAGATGGCTAGTAGACACATGAAAAGATGCTCAACATCATTCAACATCAGGAAAATACACCACAAGGAAATACCATGCCACACCTGTCAGGATGGCTAAAATTAACAACACAAGAAATGACAGGTGTTGGCAGGGATGTTGAAAAAGGGGAACCCTCTTGCACTGTTAGTGGGAATGCAAACTAGTGCAGCCACTCTGGAAAAGAATATGGATGTTCCTCAAAATGTTAAAAATAGAACTACTCTCTGATCCAGCAATTGTATTACTAGGTATTTACAAAAATACAGGTTCTAAGGGACACACTCACCCCAGTGTTAATAACAGCATTATCAACAATAGCCAAACTACGGAGAGAGCCCAACTGTCCATCAACTGATGAATGTATAAAGAAGATGTGAAGATGTGTCATACACACACACACACACACACGTGCGTGCACGCAATGGAGTATTACTCAGCCATCAAAAGAATGAAATCTTCCTATTTGTAATGACATGGATGGGTCTAGAGTATATTATGCTAAGTGAAATAAGTCAGAGTAAGACAAATACCATATGATCTCACTTGTATGTGGGATTTAAGAAAGAAAACAGATGAACATAAGGGAAGGGAGGGAAAAAAAAAAGAGAGAGAGGCAAACAAGCCATAAGAGACTCTTAATGATAGAGAACAAACTGAGAGTTGATGGAGGGAGATTGTAGGGGTATGGGCTAGTTGGGTAATGAGCATTAAGGAGGACACATGTTATGATGATGCTATAAGTAAGTGTTGTATGGGTGTTGAAGGTAAGTTGGTGTTGTATGTAAGTGATGTAAGTAAGTGTTGTAAACTGAATTCTGGGTGTTGTATGTAAGTGGTGAAACAGTGAATTCTACTCCGGAAACCAATATTGCACTGTATGTTAATACTTACAACTTAGATAAAATAAATTAAATTAAAACTAAAATGGGCAGAGGAACTGAATAGTCATTTTTCCTAAGAAGATATACAGATGGCTAATAGGTACATGAAAAGATGCCCAACATCACTAATGATCAGAAAAATGCAAATCAATGCAATCAAAACTACATTGATATTCACACCTGGTAGAATGGCTATCACTGAAAAGACAAGAGTAACAGCTGATGGTAAGGATGTGCAAAAAAGAAAACCTTTGTGCACTATTGGTGAGAATGTTAATTGGTATAGCTACTATGGAAAACAGTATCAAGGTTCCACCAAAAGTTAAAAATTAAACTACCATATGATCCAGCATCCCACTTTTGGATACATACCTGAATTAATTGAAATAATTCAAATAGATATATGCCCCCCATGTTCCCATTACTTGCAATAGCTAAGACATGGAAACAACCTAAGTGTCTATTGACAGATAAATGTCAATGTATATACAATGAATGTATACAATGAATATATAATGAATTTATATCATCATAAAAATATGTATATTATTATAATATATGTCTATCTATATAAATAAAATGGAATGCTATTTAGCCAAAAAAAGGAAGGAAATCAGCCCTTTGCAATAATGTGGGTGTACCTTGAGGACGTTATGCCAACTGAAATAAGTCAGAGAAAGGAAGACAAACACTGTAAGATTTCACTTATATGTGGACTCTAAAAAAGCTGAACTCAGAAATATAGAATGGTGGTTGCCAGAGGCTGGGGAGAGGAAAAATGGGAAGATGTTGGTCAAATTGTGCAAACTTCCAGTGATAAGATGAATAAATGCTGGATATAACATGGTGACTATAGTTAATAGTACCAAATTATATATTTGAAAATTTCTATGACAGTAGCTCTTAAATATTCTTACAATATGAAATGAGCATGTGTGTACGTGTGTGCCACATACACACATGCACACACACACACAGATAAGTAAGTGAAGTTATGAGGGTGTTAACTAGCCTCGGTGTGGTAATTAGACACAATATACATGTGTATCACATTATCAGGTTTTATCACACACCTGATAATAAGCTTGTGCATTGTTATATGTCAATTTTATCACAATAAAGCTGGAAAAAAATAGAAGGTGCTACTATTTTGACCTTAGATGAACTCAGTTTATAATTAATAGAAAAAATAATGGACAATGCTTTTGAGATGCTATGCATTGGTTCAGTGTAAAGAGATTATTTTATGAAAATACTGAGATAACTTTATTCTAGCTATATATTTTTACTATAAAAATAATTCAGTTGACTTAGGCTCAAAATCTAGCCTATCTGCTGTTGTAGTGCATAAAAGTC
The DNA here is from genome assembly GCF_010015895.1 of Lontra canadensis. Classification (NCBI taxonomy): domain Eukaryota; kingdom Metazoa; phylum Chordata; class Mammalia; order Carnivora; family Mustelidae; genus Lontra; species Lontra canadensis. Next base: position 12,883,577 of record NW_022631010.1, read on the forward strand.
TACACCTTTTTTAATGTTATTTCTTGCTACATCTGAAATCTATTACAATCTTTTAATTGTCTTCAGTGTTGTTGGTTCTGCCTGATTATTCTCTAGAGCCAGACCAGAGATATCGATACAAAAGTAAATCTTGATAGTTCAGTGAAAACAACAAGGTGGTGGGTAGGGGAAGTGCTTGAGAAGTTAGCAGGTGATCTTTCTGCACAGTCTATATGCAGAATGAAAATTTCTATAATCATAAACATTTATATATATGGACCCCTTTGGTTATAAGAATTCTAAAAATATGGGGCACCTGGCTGATTCAGTTGGAAGAGCTGCTCTTGATCTCAGTGTTGTCAGTTCGAGCCCCACGTTGGGTGTAGAGATTACTTAAATAAATAAAACTTAAATAAAAAAAAGAATTGTAATGATTTCATGGTATAATTTTAAAGATACAGTAATTAATATTTTTGTATATCCATTTCTACTGAAGCTTTAGTCCTGATTTTTAGAGAATCTGAAAAAGGTTTCTAATTTGAATTCATTACATATACTCTACACTTTCTATGAAAAGACCACCAAATAACATTCAGTTGTCAGGATTTAAAAATCCAAGCCAAAAACTGTTTTGTTAATCAGGATTTATTCATTTATTTATTCTCTAGTCCATAATCATTTAACATTGAACCCACAACACAGATGCATTGTAAAGGATGCTCAGATGGGGTTTATTAATCTCAAGATTGTATAATGCAAAAAAATGAAAGAGTAAATGGAAACTTCCTTCCTTTGCTTCTGTAATTCTGTTTTGTAGAAAGCCTGCTTTTTAGCAAAGTACAGGAAAGTCGTTGCTTTTTCTCCCTTGTGACAAATGAAACTGAATAAATACATAAATACATATTTCTTCCATAACACCTTTTTGTGTTCAGAGGTTAAACAGGCTTCTAAAGGAGCAAAATGGTATTATTAAATGAAGTGCAAATGTTGAAAGAGTATGTATCTGCATTATATATCCTCTTTCAAAACCATCTAGTGCTCATCAGATCAATTCTGCAATCTCATATACAGTTAGCTACTTAGAGGATTTCTGCTTTAAATATTCCCTCACTTTTCAAACATTTTCAGCACCTTAGCAGGAAGCTCAGAGGCTGCTGAGACTACTAAGGATAGACTTACTATAGGCCGATGCTGGAGCCCAGGTGATGTCCTGAGCCCCACTGAGCCTTGGGGAATGGTTGCTTATTATAGTTACCAAACCTGGGGCAAGATGACAGTAAATTGAGGAGAAGATATACCTGCGGGCTTCAAAAGAACAGTCATTTCTTCCTCTTGATATAAGGCAAGGTTTATCTTTGCCAACTGACCACCAGCCCTTAGTCATTAAAGATATGAAACCATGAGCTTTGGCTAAGACAAAAACCTAACAACTAAGGAGATAGATTTCATTTAGGCTATAAAATAGGGAGAACACCATGCAATAGCTATTAATTTTCCTTACCTTTTACAAGGAGAAGTAGACAATTCTAGGAAGAATGATTTATAGTTGGAATATTTTACAATCAGGTGATGTCTTAGCTGAATAGGAAATGTTTATGTCTACGTCTAGCTAGATTCAGAGAGGGACAAAAAGTTCTAATCTCAGCTAATCATTCATGAGACAAAGAACTGGGAGTGGACAGTCTACATCTGGCTTTTCTGTGAGTTCAAGAAAAAAAAGAAACATCTATATTTGGGCTGTCACGGGTAAACAAGAGGATCATCTACAAATCTGATGAGAGTCCTGACAAAAGCAGACAAACAGATTTAAGCTGTTTTGGGGAGTGGGTAGGGAAAAAAAAAAAAAGGTGGTGGGATTTCAGAAAACAAGAAGTTAAGAGGACATCTTATCTCTGTTGTTATCAGGAAGCACAAGCCTGAGATAAAGTTCAGCTTTGTCAACTCATTTTTTCATCTGCTTAGCCACCCACAACATACCGCCCACCTTTCCTAAGGGCAAAACCATTCTCTGTTGTCACATTCTTTCTTGTTTAATCATTTACCAACAAAATATCCAAAAGTCCATACTTAAAAGACCAATGCCAAATTTATTATTAAACCTATATACATGGTGGGCTTATTATTATTTATTTATGACAAGGTAAGGTCCTAAAAATGTACACATAAATCAAATGCTTATAAAATAGGTTGGAGTTCACACAGCATAATGATTATAAATCTGTGCTTTACTGTCAGTCCTTCTCTAAATTTGTATTTTCAAGGACTTTTCATGCCTCTGGGTTCCTCATCTCTAAAATGGGGCTATTTCTGGGAATGTAAATTGGTGCAGCCACTATGGAAAACAATATGGAGGTTCCTAAAACAAATTAAAAATAAAACTACCATATGATCTAGCAATCCTACTTCTAGGTATATACCCAAAGAACATGGAAACAGGATCTCAAAAAGATATCTGCACTCTCATGTTAATTGCAGTATTATTCATAATTGTTAAAATATGGAAACAACTTAAATGTTGGTCACAATATAAAAAGACATACACATAGATCAGTGGAACAGAATAGACAGCCTCAATATAAACCCACATATAAGTGCTCAATTAATTTATGACAAAGGAACCAAGAATATACAATGGTGAAAGGACAGTCTTTTTATAAATGGTACTGAGAAAACTGGACAGCCACAGGCAAAAGAATAAAACTGGACCTCTATCTTACCCATACACAAAAATTAACTGAAAGTCAATTAAAGACTTGAATGTAAGACTTGAAAAACCATGAAACTCCTAGAAGAAAACATAAGGAGTAAGCTCCTTGGTGTCAATCTTGGCAATGATTTTTTAAAAATTTGACACCAAAAACAAAGGAAATAAAAACAAAATATATACGTAGGACTACATCAAACTAAAAAGTTTCTGCACAGGAAAGGAAACTATTAACAGAATAAAAAGACAATCTATAAAATGGGTGAAAATATTTGCAAATCATGTATGTGATAAAGATTGATATCCAAAATATGCAAAGAATTCATGCAACTTAATAGTAAAAAAACAGTCCATTTAAAACTGAGCAGAAGCTCTGGATACTGTACATTTCTAGCAAACTCCCAGATGTTGGGATGCCTGGGTGGCTCTGTCAGTTAAGCATCTGACTTCATCTCAGGTCATGATCCCAGGGTTCTGGGATCAAGTCCCCAATCAGGCTCCCTGCTCGGTGGGGAGCCTGCTTCTCCCTCTGCCTCTGCTGCTGCTCCCTCTGCTTGCGCTCTCTTGCTCTGTCTCTCTTTGACAAATAAATAAATAAAATCTTAAAAAAGATTAAAAACAACAACAACAAAAAAGCCTCCCAGATGTTGTCCGTGCTGCTGATCCACGTTGAGTAGCAAAGGTCTAAAACAAAACCTAGGTTACACTGCTTGACACATGCTCAGCAGTTAATAAATAAGTGTTATTTTTATTAGCTTATTTACCTGTGCATAAAATAAGGCCATTATTAGAAGAAAACTTCTGTAAGTTATGAATAGACTCTATATATTCTTGGCTTTATGAATGTCTATGAATGTGACTCCAAAATAATGAGAGAGAGAAACCACACATGAAAATCTCCCTGGTAACTTTGTTGTCTGAAGTTAGGGTCAGTATTAGATTTTACTAGAATTGAGAACATTTTCTCTGCAAACTCTCCAATGACTAATGAATTAAGTTTTAATACTGAACCTTGTGCCTAAATTGTAAGTCTCTTAAACTGTTCTCTGCAAGTTCAGAAGTAGTCAAATCAGAGCACCAAGCTCTGCTGAAGAAGACTCCTCAGGGAAGGATAGAAAAAGGCCATGGCATGCCATGAAGGTCATAAAACGGTGAGCCAGGTTTTTTTTTAAACCTGGAACTTACTTTAAAACCTGAAATTATTTTAAAAGGTAAGGACAGAAGAAGATGTAGTATATATATACAATAGAATACTATGCAGCCATCAAAAGAAATGAAATCTTGCCATTTGCGATGACGTGGATGGAACTAGAGGGTATTATGCTCAGCAAAATAAGTCAGTCAGAGAAAGACAATTACCATATGATCTCTCTGACTTGAGAAAGTTGAGAGGCAACATGGGGGTTTTGGGGGTAGGAAAAGAAAAAATGAAACAAGATGGGATGAGGAGGGAGACAAACCATAAGAGACTTTTAATCTCACAAAACAAACTGAGGGTTGCTGGGGGAACAGGGGTAGGGAGAGGGAGGTGGGGTTATGGACATTGGGGAAGGTATGTGCTATGGTAAGTATTGTGAAGTGTGTAAACCTGGTGATTCAGACTTGTACCCCCTGGGACTAATAATACATTATATGTTAATAAAAAAAATTTTTTTTTAAAAGGTAAGGACAGATTTGTAGATTAACTGTGAGGATCCTTATGGTTATAAAACCAAGGGACAACTTCAAATACCTAAACTGAAAGATATTACTGAGCTTGGATTCTGTTTTTTTAAAGATTTATTTATTTGAGAGAGTCCACCCATGCATGCTTGAGCAGAAGGAGGAACAGAGGAAGTGGGGGAGGGAAAGAAACAAACTCCTTGCTGAGCACAGAGGGAGGTCAACTTCACAGCCCTGAGATCATGACACCAGCTGAAGTAAAAAGTCTGGTGCCCAACCAACTGACCCACCCAGGCACCCGGATATCTGTTTTTGAAAGCCCCATGCAACTCTCATGTACTGCTGCCAGGAGTGAAAATTAGTACAATCACTTTGGAAAACTTACTGACGGCATGGACTAGAGGTGAACATGTATATGTATATGTATATGTATATGTATATGTATATGACCCAATGGTGGAATCCCATTTCTAGGTATTCAACAGGAAAGCATGTCTATGTTCACCCAGGACACTTAACAAGAAGGCTTAAAGCAGCCACAAACCAAAGGACCAATATGGTAGAATGTCGAAGGGAACTTTTGTACAAAAGATCCCTACACAGCAGTGCAAACCATGGAACTACAGCTATCACAACAATACGGTAATCTCAAAATACAAGGTTGTGAATAAGAAACAAACAAAAAGGGTACCTGGGTGGACCAGTCAGTTTAGTGTATGCCTTCGGCTCAGGTTGTGGTCCCAGGTTCCTGGGATGGAATCCCACATTGGGCTCCCTGCTCAGTGCAGAGCCTGCTTCTCCCTCTCCCTGACACTGGCCTTGCTTGTGCTCTCTCTCTCTTTCAGTCAAAAATTTAAGTAAAATCTTAAAAAAAAAAAAAAAGGAAACAAAACCAGAAAATTCAAATTAACAAAAAAATATAGTCTGTGGTCTTAGATATTTGGTGGTCGTCCTTGGGCTGGGGACCATTGGAAGAGCTTTTGTAGTGCTGGTCATGTTCTATTTCTTAGTCAGGACCCCAACTACACAATGTGTAGTTTACACAGTGTGTAAACTCTGTGATAAGTTCGCTTATCTATCTGTTCACTTATGATTTGTGTACTCTTCTGTCTGTACACTATGCATTGACAAAATTTACATTACAAAAAACCTGAGATTATCTTAAAAGTGACTTTCTACTTCTGAAGTGCTTGGTTATTCTATTCAGTGAAGTGTTTGAGAGGAAAAAATTATTTGCTTCTGAATTTTTAACCTATCTTTGATCTGACACATCTCAGCTTAGATCCCTTCTTTAAAAGATGTTGCCAAAAGGAAATTTTCAGGAATATGCTAAGAAAGAAAAGCAGCATATGGTTTCTGAAAGGAGGGCTACAGCCTCCTACTTTCCATCTTTTTTGCACTAACCTGTGAGGCTCCTTGAGCAAAAGCCAATCTGATAGTCAAAGGAGACCTTAGGGATCCCTTCCTTGTCCTTGCCAAGAGGAAACAGCCAAGGAACAGAGAAGACCTGAGCATTTTGGATACAAAATCAGATGTGAAGAGAAGCCATGAGATTTCTAAAAAGCTACAAGAACAATGGATCTGTCTGAGGGTGGGCCAAGACATCCTGAACCACCCACCACTAACTGCGTTGATGTAGATGAATTTTAAAATGGAGAACTAAAAGGGAGCCAGCTGCGAACTGCTTGGGGGATGAATCATCATTGAAAATAATTAGCCCACATACAAGATGCCATTTCTAGGCACTCCCAAGGCTTGTTATTATTTCCCTTGTTCTATCTCTCCCCAAAACCCATCACCCAGTCCACCTCAGTACCTTTTATTACAATGTCTCCTGGTTGGGATTCTGAGCCTGGCCACAGACAATTTTTGTTCCAAATCTGGGTTGTTTATAGGAAGAAATCTGTTAAATGAGATTTTCCAGTGGACACTACCGTCATTGTTCATTTCCCCTTCAGCTTTTCCCAATTGAAGTTCACTCCTTTTTATTCTTTTGCAGCAACTTACACTCTGTGATCTCTTATCCACAAAGCCCAAATAGAAAAAGCTCTGAAAATTAAAATTTCTCTTAAATGTAATGACAAAACCAGAACTCACATGAGACTGTTTATGATGTGTATTCATCTCACTTACTGTGAATTTTTGTGTTTCAGTTGCAGAGATGTAAATGTGTTTGTTACAGGATGCTGCTTTAGAACTTCCTGGAGATGTGATATGATTTGCCATATATGCGCTGTGTTACCTTTCTATACTCTATAAATTTCAGATTCCAGAGCATACCTGGGATTGTGGAGCTGTAATCAAGAATTCCTCTTCAAGAGTAGAGATGAACCGTTCAGCTGCTAGAGGGATTTGGGTAAATTTAAATAAGTCTTAGGCCAGAAGAGTTAAAAAATGGGTATTTTCTCCCATAAGACTATGTTAGGTGGAGAGATACGAGAACCAATATCTAACCTGGAGTTCCAACTTAAAAGTCAATCCCAAACTGTCTATTGGACTCTCACTCTCACATCTTTTTCCTATTGATAAAATAAGGGGGTTCATTGGGAATGTACCCTCAACACATTTTGGGGAGTCATCAGCTTAGGAAGAAGAGAAAATGAAACATGAGTATTAGGGCAAAGTGTTGATGTACCAGCTTCTATGTGTCTGAAGTCTGTGATAAGAACTCAATTCCTAAAATGCATTTAGTATAGAATTCACAGTTGATAGGGTTTATAGAGTGATGGTTTTGGTGGAGTCCATTTGCCTCTTGCTTAGAAGGCTCCTCAATGTGACATAGATTATGGGACTTCCCAAACTAAGAAGACTTTTGTGTTTCAGTTGCTTGAATTTCCACAACCATGAGTGTTGAGTATGGCTGCATAGGCCAGGTCGTGTAGAGAAGGCATGGTAATTAAGCCAGCCTTTAGATCATCGTTTCTCTCTTTAGATTTTGGTGATTTTAGTCATCCGCTGGACAGCCTTTAGAAAAAGATTAATGCCTGCATTGTAAGCTGAGAGATCCAGATTTAAATTGTCTGGAGGGATCCTTGGATATCAGAATTTTTAAAGCCACTGGGTAATTTGAATATGCAGCCAGGGCTGGGAATCAGTCTTTAGAAGAAGCCTCTAAACAAATTTGAAGATTTTATATATCATCTCCCCAAATATTTTGGGGGTAAGCCTTTATAATGATTTTGATCTGCACGTACAGTCTGAGCCTACTGGAGGAATACGGCTGCTCCAAGGAGCTGGCCATCCGGCTCCGCTATGCCCGCACCATGGTGGACAAGCTGCTGAGCTCCCGCTCGGCCGCCAACCATCTCAAGGCCTCCTCGTAGTCCTTCCTCCCCTCTGGACTGGCACCCCTTCTCACCCCCACAGCACCTTGGCTTGCACTGGTTAGCTCCCCTCGTGCCATTTTCTAGAATATGCCCCTCAGCCCTGGGGGCTGGGGAGAGCTCCATCATCCTTGTTGGTGGGGGTCATCGTGTAAGTTATTTTTGTACATGTTCGAGTGTGGGTTCTATGGCCTCTTCCCCTTGCCCCTCAGCCCCACCATATGCATTGTACAGAATACTGCTCTTGAATCTGGGACTGTCCTTTCCTTGCCTTCATATACATTAAACACAGGTGAATCTTAAAAAAAAAAAGATGTTGTATCAACTAGTTATTGCTGGGAAACAAAACCATGGGTAAGGGCTAGACAGGAGATAAGAGGTTTTGGGGAGGTGGTTATGCTAATTAAGGAGTGAAAAGGAACACTATTGATGGAAAGGAATACAATTGTATATCTGTTCACCATTGGTTGAAATAATCCCCATATTTCACCATGAGAGAATCCTGAATCAGGTCCAGTTGTCATTCTGAGGCACAGGGACCACTCCAAGTCCCTGGTTCTTCATCATTGTTAACCGATTAGACAGTGATGGTGAAATGCAACATTCAGTTTTGGTAACTTCTAGGATACTTCTAGGAGGTAAGACTTTAATGCACACATAAATCACTTTGGCATCTTGCTAAGATGCATATTTGGTGGGGTGTGAGTAGCTCAGTTGGTTAAGTGTTTGCCTTTGGCTCAGGTCATGATTTCAGGGTCCTGGGTGAGCCCCCGCCCTAGAAATTCATTCTAAATTGGTGATATTTAGCTTCAGTCCAATATTTATTTTAACACTAGGTCATTTGGCCGTGAGATAAAATAGAATATTTGGTACACTTCCAACAAGAATCTTAAGAGCCAGATCAAGGAATCTCCCAAATCCTGGGTCAGGCATTGTCCAGGGGGCCTCAGCTCTTCGTGAACTGGGGCATCTCACATCTCCCTGCCCAGCCCTTGCACTGAGAACCTTGAGAAAAGTCAAAACCAATCCATTGATAGCGCTTCTTCCAAGAATTAGGTGAGGTTAGGGTTGCCAGATTAAATATAGGGTGCCCAGTCAAATTTGAGTTTCAGATAACTAATAAGTTACTCTTCAGTGTAAGGATGTGTCATGTAATAGGTGAGACATTCCTGTATTGCGATCTGCTGTATCTGGCAGTATGAGGTGAGGTCCCAGCTGCAAGAAACTTGTCATAAGACAGTGTCTCTGAAACTCACAATCCTTACCTTTTAACATCAAATGGGAGGCATCTAGAGGTAAATGAGAATTTCCTTAAATTCGTAAGATATGGCATAAAAGCACTTTGGGAAGGAATCCCCCCCTTTTTTTTTTTTTTAAGTGGAAGTGTTACCTAGCCATTAAAACATTTCTTTAAAACTGAGGAAGCTTTAGTGCCAATCCCTTGGTCATGAACTGTGTGTGAGATTTTGAGTTAATCGTTTGTCTTATTTCATAGCTTGAAGGCACCAATGCTTATAAATTTGTTAATTAAAAATGTCACCAGGAGGGCTCCTGGGTGGCTCAGTTGGTTAAACAACTGCCTTCGACTCAAGTCCTGATCCCAGAGTCCTAGGATTGAGTCCTGCATCAGGCTCCCTGCTTGGCAGGGAGCCTGCTTCTCCCACCGACCTCTCCCCTCTCATGCTCTCTCTTTCCCATTCTCGCTCTCTCTCTCAAATAAATAAATATTTTTTTTTAAAATAAAAATGTCACCAGGAGGTGTGCCTGGATAGCTCAGTCGATTGAGCATCTGACTCTTGATCTCAGCTCAGGTCTTAATCTTAGAGTTATGAGTTCAAGCCCCATGTTGGACTCCACACTGGGCATGGAGCCTACTAAAAAGAAAAACAAAAAAATCCACCAGGAAAAAAGAAATACTGCCAATTAAACTGATATAATGCAAAAATACCATTGAATATAAGACAGATATTAAAATGTGGGGGGTTGGAAATGAGTGACTCAGAATTGATAAAATATAATATTTTGACTTGCCTCATTTATATAATGGGAATAATTATCATTTTATCTGCTGAATACACATAAAGATCAAACCAAGAAATTAATCATCAGATTTTGTTTCTCAATCTAGTTTTGAATTGCAGAACAGGAAACTTTGTCTTCCAAGGTAGACTGTTTCCCAGTGACTACTGTCAAAGTAGCATAAAGGGAAGTTAAAATTTCTTGTAGGCTTTTTAGGACAAATATTCCATTCCTACAAAGTATCTAAAACAGTCAAAATCATAGGAACAGGAAGTAGAAAGGGGGTTGCTAAGAGTTGAGGGGAGGGAGATGAGTAATCAGTATTTAATGGGTATAGCATTTCAGTATTGCAAGATGAAAAAGTTCCACAGACTTACTGCACAGCAATGTGAAAATCTTAATGCTACTAAACTGTACATTTAAAAATGGTTAAGATGGTGGGATGCCTGAGTGGTGCAGTAGGCTAAACATCTGTCTTTTGGTTGTGATCTCAGGACTGTGATAAGGAGCCCCCTCCCCCAGGCTCTGCTCTTAGTGGCTTAGTGTGGAGCTGCCTTGAGATCTTCTCTCCCTTTACCCCTCCCACTCATTCTTGTGCTCTCAAATAAATAAATCTATAAAAAAATTGGTTAAGATGGTAAACTTAACGTAATGTGTGTTTTACAACAATAAAAAAAATTTTAGTCTTTTTAAAAAGGTTCTTTCCTGTGTGGGTTAAAACTAACTCAGTCTTTTGACCCCCCTGGGTAAAGAATTATCTTTATGATTATAATGCATCAGAATCCAGTGTAGTTTAAACAGAAAGTAGCTGGATTCATGAGTTTGTATCATTGACCTACTTATCTCTCCTTTGATCCATTCATTCATCCATTTACTCATCCAATAATCCACCCAATATTTACTGAATTTCTATTCTTTGCCAGGTACTGGGATAAACTTTGAGAAAACAGAGATGAAAAAGTGACTGTGTTTAAGGAAGTGCCCAAAAAAGTACTACAATGCCCTACTGCCTTAAGAGATCAGACTTTTGCATCTTAAGTCTCTGAAAAATAGTTCATGTCTCTTCCCCAACACCCCCCCTCCACCTCTGGCCCCTGCCCATGTGGAATACTTTCCTTTCTCCTCACTGACTACTCAAATCCCATCTACCTTTTCAAAAGTCAGTTCAAATCATCCTTGCTATGAAGTCTTTCCTGGCTATTATGAATCTTCTTCTTTCCCCAACTCCTAATTGCTTAAGGTATTTAATTGGACTTCTAGTTGGATCTTGGATAAGCAAAATACACAGTATGTTAGATGGTTATATGAGCTAAGAAGAAAAATCAAGCAGAAAGAGGGAATATGAATATCTGGGGATAAGGAGGGTTGAAATTTTAAATAAGGTAAACACTGAAAATCTTACTCAAAAGCAGAATTTTGAGAAGGGACTTGAATAAGGGAGGAATGAGCCATGTATTTGGGGGCATGGCATCCCAGGCAAAGAGAATAGTTAGTAAATAGCCCTGACGTGGGAGTGTGCCTGGTACCTGAGAGGAATAGAAAGGAGACCATCTTGGTTGTAATAGAGTAAATAATGGTAAAGTTGGGAAATGAAGTCAGAAAGGAAGTGAAGCCAGGTCATGAAGGGCCTGTAGGTTTTAATAAGAATATAGGCTTTTAGTGTGAATGGGAGGGAGTGTCATTGGACAATTCAGACTGAGAAGTGACATGATCTAAATTATATATTTTTTTCTTAACTTATTTTTAATATAATTTCTTTGTCCTCTGTGTTGAGAATAGACCATGGAGGCATCTGTGCAAGGAGACCAATTAGGAAAATAGTGCAATAATTTAATCAAGAAATAATGATGGTTACGTGCATTTGGGTGGCTCAGTCAGTTAAGTGTCTGCCTTTGGCCCCAGTCGTGACCCAGGGGTCCTAGGATGGAGCTCCACTTCAGGATCCCTGCTAGGTGGAAAGCCTGCTTCTCCCTCTCCCTCTACCACTTCTTCCTCTTATGTTCTCTCGCTCTGTCTCTCTCAAATAAATTTTTTAAAATGTTTAAAAAAAGAAAAGAAAGAAAGAATGATAGGTAGAATCTATTTGTGGCAGGGAGTGTAGAGAGAAATAATTCAATTTGGAATATTCTTATTAATAGAGCCATTCGAATTTGTTGATAGATCAGACATGGGGAATGAAAGAGAGTCAAGACTCATACCTGGGCAACTAGAAGGATGAAGCTACCACTAACTGAGAGGTGCAGGATTTGGGGAAAACATTATGAACTTAGTTTTGTATGTGTTAAGTTTGAGAGAAGTATTAGATGTAAGTGAGGATTTTTTTAAAAAGATCTTATTTATTTATTTGACAGAGAGAGATCACAAGTAGGTAGAGAGGCAGGCGGGGTGGGGGCGGGAGGGAGCAGACTCCCCACTGAGCAGAGAGCCCGATGTGGGGCTTGATCCCAGGACCCTGGGATCAGGACCTGAGCCGAACACAGAGGCTTAACCTCCTGAGCCATTCAGGAGCCCCATAAGTGAGGATTATGACTGGGCAATGGAATGGAAGAATCCAGAGTTCAAAGCAGATGTCAAGTTTGAAATATATAGATGACATTTAAAGCCATGATACTGGATGAAATCAACTAAAGAGAGAAAACTAGGTAGAAAACTAGGTAAAAAAGAGAAAAGACCCAAGGGCTCAGGTTGTTGGAGATGGTGCTGTGATTATCTCCACCAGAGCAGAACGCTCTGACCTGTCAGGAAGAAGCGCTGTCCAAGCCTTCATGATCCTTAAAACTTAAGACGTGATAGGAAATCCTCTGGAGTGGAAATTACAAATGTTCACTGGGTGTTTTGGCGTTAAGGAGAAAATAGAAAGGAGAGAGCTCTGGAGAGAGATCAAAAGAGTTTTGTGAGCATTTCGTAATACCTGTAAGCTTCTACAGCATGCCGAGTGGGCACCACATATGTAAAATTCTCCTGTAAGACAAGTGAGAATAATATGAATATAAAAAACAATTTGCTAACTGAAGAAGGACCAATGTCATGAGGTCAATTCTGTGACACCAACTGGGTGTCCTGAAATGCAATTCTGATTTAAGTACCCAGAATTAATGTAGATCCTATAGACTGCTCCCACCTCAGAGGCTAAACACAGACGGGGTCCCCAGGACAACTGCCTTTCTGAACAGCTGGTTACAAATCCAGGGGTCCCATGACTCCTTCAGGTTTTATGATTTGCTAGAATTTTCAGAACTCAGGAAAGTCTTATACTTACAATTTGGGTTTATTATAAAGAATGCAGACCTGACCAATAAAGAGAGGCACAGAGCAAAGTTAGGAGATAAGGCAGGGCCTCTGTGCTCTCTCCTTATGGAATCCAGGCATGTTACCCTCCCAGCACATCATGTATTCACCAAACAGGAATCTCCTCCAGGTCTCTGTGCAATAGTTTATGTGTCAACTTGATTGGGGCATGAGATAGCAAGATATTTGGAGATATAGATATAGATATAGATAGATATAGATATAGATATAGATATATGCATGTATAATTTGACCTCTAAACATCATACATACAAATACAATTCCAAATGGACAGCAGATCTTATTATAAAAGGTAAAACAGTGGCTTGGTCTGCCTTCAACTCCTGTCATGATCCCAGGGTCCTGGGATTGAGCCACACATCGGGCTCTCTGTTCAGTGAGGAGCCTGCTTCTCCCTCTCCATCTGCCACTCCCCTTGCTTGTGATCTTTCCCTCTCTGTGTCAAATAAATAATCTTAAAAAAATAATAATAATAGGTCAAACAAAGGAGCTTTAAAAAACATTAAATAATTTTGTGTAGGCAAAGATTTCTTTTAAAATAGTACAAAACAGGGGCGCCTGGGTGGCTGAGTCGGTTAAGTGTCTGCCTTTGGCTCAGGTTATGATCTCAGGGTGCAGGGATGGAGCTCCAAGTTGGGTTCTTTGCTTGACAGGAAGTCGGCTTCTCCCTCACCCTTTGCGCCTCCCCACACTTGTGCGCTCTCTCTCTCTCTCTCACTCACTTTCTCTCTCTCTCTCTCTCTTAAATAAATAAATAAAACTTTTTAAAAAGAACAAAACATAGAATGGAAAAAGTGGAATTGGGCTATATTACAAACATCTGTTCATCAAAAAACTCCATGAAGAGAGTTAAAACACAATTTGCAGAAAGAACATTTGTAATATATATATCCAACAAAAGACTTTTTTTAATTTTAAGATTTTTTTTATTTATTAGAGAGAGAGAGAAAGAGCACGAGAGGGTGGGGAGGAGGAGCAGGGGGAGAGGGAAGAGAGCAAGGAGCCTGACATGGGACCCAATCCAAGGACCCCGAGATTACGACCTGAGCCAAAAGCAGATGCTTAACTGACTGAGCCACCCATACACCCTGAACAAAAGACCTTTACCCAGAATGTATAAAGAACTCCTAGGAATCAACAAGAAAAAAGATGCAATCTGCTAGAAATAGGCAACAGACCTAAACAGACACCTTAGCAAAGAGAATACCTAAATGGTCAATAAACATTTGAAAAGGTGCTTGGCTTCCATGAGTGAAATGAAAATTAAAACTACACACAAATCAAAATATACCAGAAAAGCTAAAATTAAAAAGACAGAAAAGATCAAATGTTGTATAGGGTGTGGAGCAACTAGAACTCTCACAGTGTTAATTGTGAGTCACCCTGGTTTTATCTGGTAATGCTGACTATAAGCATACATGCCCCATCAGTTTCATTCAAAGTTATATAACCAAGAAAAATATGTACATATGTTCACTAAATGACATGTACAAGAATGTTCTCAGTAGCACTATTCATAGTAGCCAAATACTGGAAACAACTCAAATGCCCCTCAAGAGAAGAATGGATATATAACTTACTGTTTTTTTATTTTTATTTTTTATTTTTTTTTAAGATTTTATTTATTTATTTGAAACAGAGAGAGAGAGATCACAAGTATGCAGAGAGGCAGGCATAGAGAGAGAGAGGAGAAAGCAGGCTCCCTGCTGAGCAGAGAGCCTGATGCGGGCCTCGATCCCAGGACCCTGAGATCATGACCTGAGCCGAAGCCAGAGGCTTAACCCACTGAGCCACCCAGGCGCCCACTTACTGTTTTTTTAGACAATATAATTCAAAAATTGCAATAAGAATGAAGTATTTACTACAACTTCACAAAATACAGATGAATCTCCCAAACATAATGACAAGTGAAAAAAGCTAGACACAGAGAGTCTGTACTGATCATATGATTTCATTTATCTAAAGCACCAAAAAACAGGACAAAACGAATCCATATGTTAGCAGTCAGAGGAGTGGCTGGTTTCTCTTGGGAGGAGGTAGCGACTAGAAGGGAACACATCGGAGAATAGTCCTTTTTTTTTAAATTTGGGTACTGGTTACATGTGTTTGCCCAACTTGTAAGTATTCACTGATTGTATATTGATATGCACTTTTCTCAGTGTATGTTATACTTCAATAAAGTGCACAACAAAACAAAAATACCGTCCAAACTTTTAGAAGATTGTGGCTCAGAATGTAACTACAGTTATTCTATCTAATGGGTGTGTTCTTGAAACGGGTAGAGTTAATCAGATTTGGGTTATTTATTTTACAAAGTCAAGTGGAAGCAGCCATCTAAAGGAAGGCTAAGGCCAGTCTTTCAGTAAAACGAATCATGATTGTTGATGACATTTCAGAGTCCAGATGTTCTCAGAGTGAGCCTTTTCTTAAATCCCTTTTCAGGGGCACCTGGGTGGCTCAGTGGGTTAAAGCCTCTGCCTTCAGCTCAGGTCATGATCCCAGGGTCCTGGGATCGAGCCCCACATCAGGCTCTCTGCTCTGCAGGGAGCCTGCTTTCTCCTCTCTCTCTGCCTGCCTCTCTGCCTACTTGTGATCTCTGTGAAATAAATAAATAAAATCTTTAAAAAAATCCCTTTTCATATTTTGATTCTCCAATCAATAGGTGCAAAATCAAGTTAAATTCTCTTCACTTGGGGGTCTAATCTTTTTGAGACCTTTTAAAGATTTCTCAATCGTGACACCACTTTTCAATATTTATTTCTAACTGCATCAGTCCAAAGTGACTAGAAATATTATTTTCAACTTCATAAATTATAAGAGTAGTTGGAGGCAGAAATTTAAATGTAGGCTGTGTAAATAGTTTCATGTCAAAGATATTATCAGAAATGTGAGAATTAATATGACATTCAATAATTTAAGAGAAAAAAGCATTTCTAGTACTGAATTGTTTGGAATTCTATAAATTGTTACTTCTCTATTGTGATAACAAAGTATTTTACTTTTCAAACATAGACAGAAAGAGAGGTTATAGTATAATGAACTCTCCTGTACTCATCACACATTTTCAAAGTTTATTAGGATTAGGTCCATATCGTTTCATTTACACTCCAGCTGCTGCCTCTTTTCCGTCACGAGATGATTTTAATGTAAACTCCAGACATTGTATTTTATCTGTAAAGGCTTCCATAGAGACACACACATCTTTTTTCTTTTTAACGATTTTTAAAATTTATTTATTTGACAGAGAGAGAGAGAGAGAGAGAGATCACAAGTAGGCAGAGCATCAGGCAGAGAGTGGGGGGAAGCAGGCTCCCGAGGAGCAGAGATCCCAGGACGCTGAGAGCATGACCTGAGCCTAAAGCAGAGGCTTAACCCACTGAGCCACCCAGGCACCCCTAGACACACACATCTTTTAAAGGCTTAAAGACCGTGATATCATTATCACATCTAAAATAAATTGAAAAAAAATAATTTAATATCATCAAATAGTCAAGACTATAATTTTTCTTAATTGTGATTATTTTTTTTTCCAGTTAGTTTTTTTGATTCAGGATCCAGTCAGGGCCCGGACGCTGCATTGGATTACTGTATCTCTTAAATGTCTTAATCAGTAGGGTCCCCACTCCCTTTATCTTTTTCCTCTGCCATTATTTGTTGAAGAAACAGCCTGTGATACCACAGTTTAACAGGTTGACTTTGGTATTATAATTCTGTCTGGATTCACATTTTCTGTTATTCAAATGTAATTTCTTTGTAGAAGTGAGAAATCAATATTTCTATTAAATTCTAAATTCTATGTCCTGCCAGAAGTCCACTATGAATGGGGTTTTTATTGCTGTTCTTTTAGTAAGTGGCCCTATCTGCAAAGATTTATTAAGTGCTTACTACCTATTAGACATTGTGCTAATAAGCACATTACAAGTGTCGTCATTTCACTCAGTCTTCGCAGCCCCTCCTGAGGTAGCTATGATTATTCCCATTTTACAGGCAAGGAGACAGAGGCACATAGAGTTAAGCCATTTGTCCAGTGTCTCTAACTATCGGAACTGGGAGAAATGGGATTGCATTCAATTTGTTTAACATCAGATCCATTCTCTTACCAACAGCACTGTTCTATGAGCCTAAGCTTTTAGAAAATATCCCTCATATTAAGAGATGTTAGTTTCTAGACATGACTTCCATATTTTTCCAGTTGTTTCTCTGTACTCTTATTCATTGTGTGGCTTGCGGACCAGCAGGAGAAATGCAGAACCTCAGACCTTCTGAATCAGAATCGTTGGGTATGGGGCCCAGAGAACCTATACCAAGTTCTCCAGGTGATTCCTAGGCCAGCCAGAGTTTGAGAACCACTGCTTTCTGCCGTACCATGTTGCTGGACAGTTGGCTGGCTACTTAATTCTTCTACCTACTACTTTGGCACAGTTTAGAGAGACATAAAGAGAGTTGCAACTCTGGATTGTGTCTTTGGATTCTATGACCAGGGAAAGTAATAAAAATAAATGTTTCTTTCTCTTTTTGAGACCTTTCCATATTTATCTTTGTTTCCTCCACCATTTTTTCATGTATTTTTCCATTGTCTTCTTTTTTTCACCCCGCCATCCTTGAACTCTGGGCAGCTGTCATGGGAGTTTAGAACTTCTGGGTTCTCAGAAATACTCACCCAGGGGGATGGATGGACCACGAGAAACCCCATCCTCTACATGTTTTGTCTGAAGTTGGCCCAGCAATTAGTTGTTTACCTCTAAGGCTCAGCCCAAACGGCATTTCCTGGGTGACCCTGCCTTGACTGAGTCTCGTTTCCTTTTTTCCGGGAGCTGTCATGGACACATACCCCATACCTTCACCGACACTTTTCTCATGGGGTACTGCACCAGATGTTTATTCATTTATTTATTTTTGTTGATTTTTTTGAGACAGAGAGAGAGTGAGAGCATGAGTGGGAGACAGAGAGGGAGAAGAAAGCTCTCCACTGAGCAGGGAACCTGACGCAGGGTTCAATCCCAGGACCCTGGGATCAGGACCCAAGCCAAAGGCAGCCACTCAACCCACTGAGCCACTCAGGCCCCCCTGTACCAGATATTTAAGTGCCTGACCCTCCTGTGACAGGTGCCTTTTGAGGCACTATCTTTGTACCTTTTTCCTCTGTACTTTGTCCATCTGTCTTGCACACAGTAGGTATAATGATTTCTGAATGAAGGAAATGAATGCAATGAATCTGGGCTTCAACATTCACGTAATGGGTTTACTCTCCATGATACAGGGGTAGGGCTGTATATGTATGTGCAGAGGCACAGGCAGTGGTACAGAGAGAGAGAGAGAGAGAGAGAGAGAGAGAGAAAAATAAGCCCAGGGAGGCAGTACGGTTTGAACATCGCAGCAGCCAACCAGTCCAAATCCAGGTGAAGAGGTGGGAGAGAGGGGTGAGCATTTCCTGCTGGTCAAGGCATTGTTAACCTTACAAATAAAACTACCAGTTATTTTACCAGCAGAAAATGGGTTTATTTGAGAGTAACAGAATTGCAATCCACACAACAAGCAAGCTTCAACAAAACCATAGGCAAGTCCAGCAAACAAAACAGAGCAATGTTATTTTATGAAGGAGGAGGAAATCGGGGAGGATTGTTTTGAATAAAAGTCCACTGGAGACAAGCCGGAGGAGTTCAGGTTGATGACAGTTGGTCATTGGCTGAGGTGCAGGGATGGACCATTTCTTGTAGGAGATGCAATGTACATCTTTCCCTGTTGGCACCTGTAGTTGATGATTCTTTCCTGCTGAGGTTCTTCTGTTAGAGATCTGTAATTGACAATTCTGGTAGTTGACATTGAGCCATAAGTCTCCCCCTACCAGCCTCGCTTTCTAGCACCCTGAGCCCACTTTAGTCAGTTTCCCTTTATTACTTTTCACCATATAAAGTGTTACAACCACTTTGGAAATACTAGATAAAAATTCTATTAGGAGAGGGGCACGTGGGTGGCTCAGTGAGTTAAGTGGCTGCTTTTGGCTCAAGTCATGATCTCAGGTCCTACGATCTAGTCCCATATCGTGTTGGGCTCCAGCACCCACTCCCCATGTGTGAATGCATCCTCTTTCATTAATTAATTAATTAATTAAATCTTAAAAAAAATCCTACTGGGAGAGTTATTCTGCCCATATCCTCCTGTATCCTGTTTCTGTTTCTGCATGGTCAAGTTTCACCCTATGGGGAATGGGGACAGGGGAAACAGAGACCTGAGGAGTTCAAGATTTGACTCAGTTCAAGATTTGAGCACAAGATTTCTTCTTTTCTTTAATTTATGTTTATTCAACAGACAGAGGATGTGTTGGTTTTTTTTTCTTTTTTTCTCTTTCTTTCTTTCTTTCTTTTTTTTTTTTTTTTTTTTTGAGAGAGAGACAGCCAGGATCAGGGGCATAGGAGGGGCAAAGGACAGAGAATCCCAAGCAGGCTCCACTTCCAGCATGGAGCTCAATGCGGGACTCGATTCCATGACATGGACAACATGACCTGAACTGAAATCAAGGGTCGAAAGCTTAACAGACTGAACCACCTAGGTACCCCGAGCACAAGATTGTTTCTAACTCAACAACTTATGTATAACTCCTAGCCTTGGGAAACTTTACTGTAGTAAATGTATTCCCTATTGCCTTGAATCAACTTCTAAAAAATTATTGTTCATTGTTATTATTATTATTAAAGTAGTATACACTCACATAAATTATTTCTAAAAAACAGAAAAGTGGATAGGGCCATTCATAATTCCATCACCCAGAGAAAACCATAATTGATATTTCTTAGTAATTTTTTCCTTTGCAATTGGGAAGAAAACATTACTGAGTGATTTAATTGAAGTATTATCTAAAATTTTCAATATTTTATATATGTTTAAAATGTATGAAGTACAGGGTGCCTGGGTGGCTCAGTGGGTTAAGTGTCTGCTTTCCACTCAGTTCATGATTGCAGGGTCCTGAGATCGAGTCCTGCTTCTCCCTCTGCCTCTGCTGCTCCCCCTGGTTGTACTCTTTCTCTCTGTCAAATAAATAAATCTTTAAAAAACCAAAATGTATGAAGTGCTATGGGAATGTGCAGTGTTACATCGGACTTCTAAAATTCTTGATAGCAGGAGAGTGTGCATAATTCAACAAAACAAAAGCTGCTTGCTCTGTGGTTTAGTTGAAGTCAGAGAGTAGTCTCAGTCATTTCATAATTTGAAAGTATACATTTTTAAAAAGATTTTATTTATTTATTTGACAGAGAGAGATCACAGGTAGGCAGAGCCACAGGTGGCGGGGTTTGGGGAAGCAGGCTTCCCACTGAGCAGAGATGCCGGGCTTGATCCCAGGACCCAGGATCACGATCCATGCCGAAAGCAGAGGCTTTAACCCACTGAGCTACCCAGGCACCCCTGAAAGTTTATATATTTTAACTGAAAATATTGTTAAGTGACCATTTGGTCTAAATGTTTTCCTCTTTACAAAGTGTATTTTTCTTGGGATGTCTGGGTGGCTCAGTTGGTTAAGTGTCTTACTTTCAATCTTGGCTCAGGTCTTGGTCTTGGGGTTGTGAGTTCAGGCCCCATGTTGGGTTCTGCACTGGGCATGAAGTCTTTAAAAAAAAGTGTATTTTTTCTAAAGGTAAATAATTTGTTCTTATCTATAGAGTGGCATGTCAAAATCATCATAGTTATATTCATTTTGACATTAAATGTCCATAAACATTATGCAATTTGGCAAGCAAATCTGACAGTCCTAGGTCCCTCAAATGTTTTGCAGATTAATAATGATAACTTTGCTCTTCATCAGCCTAGTTGACTATATCCTGAATTCAGAGCTGTGCAATGGCTGTTGGACATACCTTTAGGTAAATTTATTTTTTGTAGCAACTGAAAATTAAAAAAAAAAAGACAAAGGCAGTAGTTTCCACTTCACTGAAAATAAAAGAATATTTATCTTAAGAGTAGTACTCATTATACTTTATATTATTCTACTTAGATGGCAAGCTATTATTAATAGGAAGCAAAGTGCTATTCACAGCACATGTTCCAGGGTCATCATTAACTGTGCAAGACTAGTGGTTTTGTAGCCTTTCAGACATATGTTCCAATTTGGCTTGGTTATCCCTGCTATTTTCTAAGCTAGCTTGCTCAATATATTTTAGGATGTAGGGCTCACACCAAAAAGATATTTCTTATTTGGAATTGTCAGGTTCATGTTATATCAGTAAAACTTAACATTTTCAAATTTCATAATAATAACAGTAGAGCCTACACATTAAATTATCTTATATATAGCTCATTTTCAATATAAATTCAAGCATTTGGGGACATTACCATAGGACATATTTCTTGGTTCTATATCTTGAAAGATATGTTTCATACAGACTGGAAAAGGGCTGTAAAACAAAAGAAACTAAAAGAAGTTCTAACTATCCCTCTTACTATTCAAATTGTACTCATAGTCCTAGCTGATGCAGTGAGAGCAGAAAGAAGGAATAAAACTGTTATTATTTGCTGATAATACAACTGTTTAGTTCCAAAAGCCAAGGGATTCTGACTTATTAACTCTAATAACTGATTTTTTAGAACTAGTAAGGGAGTTTAGTAAGGAAAGAATAAATGTCCAACATACAAAAACCAATGCCCTTTCTATAGGTCAGTCATAATCAGTTGAGAAATGTGACATCAAGATTCTGTGCACAGCAACAAAAAAAACCTAATAAAATGCCGAGGAATAGGGGCACCTGCGTGGCTCAGTCGGTTAAACATCTGCCTTCTGCTCAGTTCATTATCCCCTAGTCCTGGGATCTAGTTGGGGTAGGGCTCCCTGTTCAGGAGGGAATTTGCTTCTCCGTCTCCCTTTGCCTCTCCCCCCCTACCCAGTTTGTGCTCTCTCTCTCAAATAAATAAAATCTTTAAAATAAAATCTAGGAATAAATCCAAAAATAGAAACATGCAAGGCACGTAATGAAACAATTATAAAAGCATTAAAGAAGTAAATTCTAAGTAGAGAGCTATGTATATCATTTTTCAGGTTGCACTGCCTAAATATTACATAGATGTCAATTATGTATAAATAATGAAATCCCAACAGAAGTCCCAAAGGACTTTCAGGGAACTTCTCAAGCTGATTTTAAAATTCAGCTGAATCCCAGAACCTAGAATAGTGCTCTGCACATAGTAGAGGTGTACTAAATGTGTGGTGAAAGGGGTGCCTGGGTGGCTCAGTTGGTTGAGCATCCAACTCTTGATTTTGGCTCAGGTCATGATCTCAGGATGGAATTAAGCCCTGGGTCAGGCTCTGTGCTAAGTGAGGATTCTGCTTCTCTCTCTCTCTCTCTGTCCCTCCCTGCACTCACTCTCTCTCAAATAAATAAATCTTGAAAAATGAATAA
The DNA here is from genome assembly GCF_010015895.1 of Lontra canadensis. Classification (NCBI taxonomy): domain Eukaryota; kingdom Metazoa; phylum Chordata; class Mammalia; order Carnivora; family Mustelidae; genus Lontra; species Lontra canadensis. The sequence goes on from NW_022631010.1 coordinate 12,905,959, forward strand.
ATAAATGTGGGTGATTAAATAATGAGTGAATGAACAGGTTCAATAACTACCTATATGCAAATGACTCATATATTTGCATTTCTACCCTAAAGTCATTCTCTGAGTTCCTGACCTGTATATCGAATTGTCTCCTTACTCTTTTCACTTGATTAGCAAGAAACCAATTTAGACTCATTATGTTCAAAACATAATGTATTATCCCTCTTGCAAATCCTTTCCTCTACCAGTCATCAAGATGGGTAAACTAAAAGCAGGGCATTATCTCTAACCATCCAACTGTCCATTTGTGATTATCTAAATCATCACAAATCCCACTGAGTCTATCTGCTGAATTTTTCTTGAGTCCATCTGTGTCTCTCATCTATAGTGCCACCACCATCTGCCATAATTTCTTCCCCATTCTGGTGAATAACTTCTTAACTAGTTTCTTCTCCTCAAACTCAGTACTTTTCCCTTTGCTGCTTTCCTACCTCAAAACAATGTCATAATTGTCATTGCTTTTAGGATTAATTCCAAGCTCTTCATCATGGCTTACAGAGTTTGGCCCAGCCTGGTCTTCCATAACATTTGCCCTTCCTTCTAAGCTTTGGCAACAGTGATCTTTCAACTTTTGAAACACATGATGTTTCCTCCTGCCACAGGGCCTTTGTATATGCTATTCTTTCTGCCTAGAATCATCTCATTTCTTCCTTATCCTAATTAACTCTACTTCTTAAGATCTAATTGCAATCTTCTTTTTCTTAGGTAAAATCCTCCTGATTCCCATTATACTCTTATATCACTCTGCTACATAACTCAAATTAAATTTACCCTTATGTGGCTGATTTTAAGACTTTAAGCTCAATCAGAACAGGGGCAATGTCTTTTTGTACTTGCTATGGGGTCCCTAGCTATGGTGCTAGGTCATGAATAAATGAATAGAAAAATGAGACTAGACAGACAGATATGTGCACAATGGCTTGACATGGTCAGCAAACAATAGCTCTTCATTAAGAGGATGAGGAGAAACTTAATCCATTTCTAAGTGAGTAAGAATCATGGCTCAGAAGACCAACTGCAAGTGCTTTATATTTAATTTCCCATTTTGAAATTGTTTCTATAGAAGAGGCCCAATATTTATGTCAATGCCTTGCAATGAAAATAAACCAGAAAGGATTCAGATATGAGAAGAGAGATTCATCCTTGCAGATAATCAAGATTTAATTTATAATAAAAAATGATGAAGATATTTCTTACAATGCTCATAAAAAGCAAAAAGAATATTTAAACAAGAACTTGAATTAATCTGTGTTGTAAAGACTTTCGTTCCATGTGCCATAAATATAAAGATAAAATTTTCCATTATACATCATCATGTAAGAATAGCCTAATTTAATAAGATGTTCATGCATGGTAAATTCCTAAGTAAAATAAATAAGAATGGCCGATAGTTTATATTGAAAAACTGATAGAAAAAATTTTGTTTTAGTTTTAAAACGTTCTTTAATTTTGATGAGTAACTTGAGAATTTTCAAGTTGCTTATATAATCGTAGATTCATACTTATTTCACACATATTTATTCATTTCTTGTAGCCCCAAACAATTTTTAATAGGAGTAAAGAGTTGCAAAAATAGCAGTTTTGATAATACTTTAAGCACTATTGAGATCAAATGTTAGTAATTTGTTGACACAAATTAAATGTATTTTTCTTAGTTTCAAGGAATATTTAATTCCTTTGCAATGAAATCACTACTCCATACTCATAGATATATCTGATACACTGATGAAAAGTAAAATGTAGTACATTTCTCTATGTTACTAGGGAACGAAGACTGTCCGGGAGGTTTAATAAATATGCCCATTGTGTAGTCCCTGACATAACCCAAGAAAATTATAAGATTATACCCAATTAAGTTACTAAACCCATATGAAGACTTCTAAATTAAGCAAATGATTGAATATCCTTGTAACCACTCCAACCAAGTTTATAAATTTGTAATTTTGCCTTATCTCAATTGAAACTTTAAAACATTCTTTTATTAATGGGTTTTGACAAATGTATAATGACATGTATCTACCAGTGCAATATCGTACCAAGTAGTTTCACTGCTCTAAAATCCACGTACTTTACCTATTTATCCCTCCCAGTCTCTTGCAACCATTCATTTGAGTTTCCTCTGTTATCTGTTCATGGCTTGGAAGTTCATTTCTTTTTATCACTGAATATATATTCTCTTGTCCTTCATCTATTGAAGGACATCTTGGACCCGTGCAATATTTTTTGTTCCCCCTTAGGTGAGACAGGACAGCTGGAGAGGGCTGGAGGTGTGTATTTCCCTTTCTCCCTGGAAGGACATAGGGGACTGGAGATTTTCTCTTCACTCAGGTAGGTGTGCCTCTGATAATATCCCACCCAGAGGGTCTGATAAAACAGACTGAAAATCAGTTCATGAAACCTAGTTTAGAATGGAGTCAGGAGGTCAGCAGGGGGAGCTCTCCCAGCCTGCTACAGCTTGTCAATCGCAGGAAGAGCTGTACCTTCCGAGTCAATTCTACTTCAGGGCTACTTTACTATCCCGGGAGGAGGAAGAAGGGTTGTTTTCTTCCCCTGGCAACAGCCCAGCCAATGAGAGTTGTCACAACTCAGCCAATGAAAAGCCATTATACTTCAAACTCGGAGTTTACTCCAACGGCCTTTTTGTTTATGACAGTCTTTGCAATTTCTCCTTCCTGTATAAAACACCATTCCTTTGCTTTGTTCTGCTTCCTTGCCTGTGATTTTGCCTGGTTTTGGTACGTGGCTCACATGTCCCAGAAGAATGTAATTCTTCACTATTTCCACTAGCCCACTTGCTAGTAAAATAACTGGCAATTTTATTTTTAAGGTTATCAGGCATTGGTAAATTAATTTCTCCTGAGGGCAGGGCTTGTTAAGAAGAATGGTTTCCACGTGGTTCCTTTTCCCCTGTGCCTGTTGAAAACACAAGGGGATTTTTCTTCGATATTCAATGTTAGTACCGAGTAGAGCTCTGGAATGGGGCGAGGGTTAAAACCCACGGAAGGGTGACTTCCCCTATGACTCGGTCCACCTGTAGCTTTTTTGTTTGTTTTTATTATTTTTTTTTTATATTTTTTTAAAGATTTTATTTATTTGACAGAGAGATCACAAATAGGCAGAGACAGGCAGAGAGAGAGAGAGGGAAGCAGGCTCCCCGCTGAGAAGAGAGCCTGATGCGGGGCTCGATCCCAGGACCTTGAGCCGAAGGTGGAGGTTTAACCTACTGAACCACCCAGGTGCCGCCCCCCCTCACCACGGCCCCCCCGCCCCGAGTTTTTATTTCTCAGACTTGTCCTTATTTGAGGGGACAGCAATTCATTAATAACACTTCCAGTTCTCCCACTTTGGCACTCATTCCCGCGGTGGTTTCTGATTGTGGGTTTCTCCTCTGATAAACTGTGATTCTCTGTATCTGTCTCCAGTTTTGGGAGTAGCTGTTTGCCCTGTGACCTTACTTCTCTGATGGACTGTGATACTGATGATTTATACTAAGAAATATATTTGGTCTCTGTCCCATGTCTGGTATGGAGCTCTTAAAACCCTTGTTTTCTAAGCGATGAGAGGTAAGGTGTCTTTTGTTATGTTAATGGCGTGGCTTTTGGACTCTACCTCAGGATGGAAGCTGATTGCCCGGAGAACCAACCAAAAATTTAGGTGTGGAACTTTCAGTCCCCTCTCTGACATATGGGCTGGAGAAAGGAGCTGAAGATTGAATCACTCATTTCCAGTCGATGATTTAATCAGTCATGCCTAATGTAATGAAGCCTCCATAAAAGCCTTCTGGGTTAGTGAGCATATGGATTTGGGGATAGTAGTAACTCAGAATATTGAAGCTCTGGGCCATTACCCTATACCTTACCCTATGCATCTCTTCTGTCTGGCTGTTCCTGAGTTACATGTTTTTATAATAAGCTGGTGACCTAAGAAATTCTTTGAGTTCTGTGAGCTGTTGTAGCAAATTAAATGAACCCAAGGAGGGATCACTGGAATCTTTGTTCTGTAGCTGGTAGGTCAGAAGCAAGGTGATATCCTGGTTTTGCCAATGGCATCTGAAGTTGAATGGGTCATGGTGGGGAGGGGGCAGTCATCTAGAACTGAACTCTTCAGCTTTGCAATCTGATGCTTTTTTGTTTTTTTGTGAGCCTTCTGTTTGACAATTTATTCTCAGAACCTAGAACGGTGCCCGGAGCCTAAATAGCTGTTGAAATGAGCATTAAAATGAAGAGACTTTTTTTTTTTTCTGGTTTGTCAAGGTCACACATCCCAGCATACGATGGTCACCTTATATGGAGGGACTGGAAGGGAGGTCAGTCGGCACAGAGTACAGAAGGTATAACTGTGGCAGACACGTGTTCCCATGGTGGAGCTTGGCTCTTCCATCACGGTTTGCAGCCTGGATGGGGGCAAATCAGCACACCCCCATCTGGTCCAAGGAGAACTGGAGGAGAACGTTGTAGCCCTCACAACAGCTTGATTTCAGAGTTCTAAGCCTCCAGAACAGTGAGAAGATGAATTTGTGTTGTTGTAGGCCACCAAGTTTGTGGTAATTGATTACGACTGCCCTAGTCAAGTCATACAGAGCCCATGTCACGGATGTTTTGTCACAGGGTTAGATGGCAAAAGGCAGAGACAGGAGTTTATCTAGTGTTTTACATTCTTCATACTTCATAGGTGTTTTACTGCTGTTTATGCATTATAAATCAATAGAAGTGTACCAAACTGTACCATTAAAAGCTTGGGCCTGTGGAGCTAGTTAGAAAACTGAGACCATGAAAAAAGGCAATGCATTTGCTTTAAAAATGTACCTCTTTGATGTGTACATATTTTTAATAATGTGTATGAAAAAATAAATATAAATATCTATGTGAAAGACGAACTTACTTATAGAAACCATGGAAGGCCTATTAAGAAAAATTTGACTACAGAAGGAAGACATTGGCCAATAATGTTTACAAAGTGTTTATCTCATTAATAATTTAAAAAATGCAGATTACTAAAAGGAGTCCATTTTCAGCTATTAAATTGGCAAAAAAATAACGAGTGTTGGCCAAAGTTCAGGAAAATGGGCAGTTCCACACACTGTGGTCAGAGTATGTTGATGCAACATTTCTGGAACACTTAATAATGAAGACAATGTACATTGATGGTCTTTCCGTTTTAAATAAATACTTGGGCCCAGAAATCTTAATTGTTTATTTATCCTGAGAAAATAATCAGAATATGGGAAAAGGATATATACAAGATGTTCACTGAGGTTTTGCTTATACTGGTACAAAAATTAAAACAGCCTGAAAATCTCATTGACTAAATTATGGTAGAATCTCTACAATAGAAATTTCCTTAGGAATTAAAAATGCTGTAGTAGTAGGATATGTAGTGATTGTACCTGTTTATGATGTTCGTACATCGTACTAGGTAAAAGGAACAGATTATAAAACAACATACTACATGATCACATTTTGGAAAAGTATATATACGAAACGAACTGAAAAGATGCACAGGAAATGTAAACAGTGGTTATTTCTGGGTAGTAGGGTGACATTGGATTTTATTTTCCTTGTGTGTATGTGTCTTGCATACTTTCCTAATTTTCTATTACCACATAATGTTTATGAATAATTTGAATGATTATGAAATAATTTTATGCAATTGCTTTTTAAGAAAGAAAAAGAGTATTTAAAAAATATCTCACGGGCTAGGTGATCAGCTCCATGAGGTCAGGGACTGTGAACAAATCTTTTTTTTTAAAACCTCTAATACCACCGACTGTTTTATCTGGCAAACAAAAAGATGTTAATTAATACTTCTCAAAATGAAATCGTAACATGTCAAACAAAAGCGACAGGGCTAAAATAGGAAGTTCATTATAAATATTTTCTCAGTGTGATTTTTTTTAAGATTTTTATTTATTTGACAGACAGAGACATAGAGAGCACCAGCAGGGAGAGCAGGAGTGGGAGAAGCCGACTCCCATCCCCACTGAACAGGAAGCCCGATGTAGGACTCAAGCCTGGGATCCTGGGATCCTGACCTGAGCTGACTGAACCATCCAGGTGCCCTCAGTGTGATTTCTTAATAGGTAATTATCAAGTTATTTCATTTCCCTCTAAAGTCACCATTTATTGCAGGTAATGGCATAGCACATACCTGATTTTCGGGGGCTGCGGCCTGTTCTGTGAGTGTTACTATAGCCTTAATAATGAAGTATATAAATTTTCTTGCAATCTAAAGATACAGGCTTACATTGGGTTTAGATAGAATTTAAATTCAACTTTTGTAGGTAAGGGTCAAAAATTTCCAAGGATTATGGGATACCGTAGCTGCTAAGTGGAAACATTTAACTACATGATACAAAAAATGATAAAGATACCAGAGGTTCACACTTGCCTTTTTCCTCCAGATTAAGAGATAGATTTATTTAGACAGCTGAAATAGGACCGCGTAAGAGATGTTTTGTCTCCTTGGCTGTTGCCCCCAAGATTATCAGAAAGGAAGGAATAAGCTAACTAATTGCACGTTTGACAGGGCCTGCATACAGGGCCTGTAAGAGACTTTTGTACAGGATGCTCTTACATAATAACCTGCATAGTTTATGTGACTGTAGACAATATTACTTTAAAGTTGTCCAAAGAACTGTTCACCATTGTGATGAATACAGGATATGATGGATCTGACAGAAGTATTTAAGTTTTCTCTACTATCATGTGAATGCCTAACTAGCTTTGATTATACAAACTAAGTGAGCTCAAGGACACAAGGATAATAAAAGATACTAATAATATGTAATTTACATATCTTGGGTAAAATACTTCACTGTTATGGTTGATTTACACTATCTAATAATAATGTAAAGATTTTTAAAATATAGTACACATGGAAGAATTAAGGAATGGGATGTTTATAAGACCAAATAAGTATGTTGACTTAAAAGACTCTTTTCATTTGCTTTACTTTTCCAATTTTCTCTTTGCTGCCAAAATCCTAACCTCTTTTGATTAATAAGATGCTAATCCCGTTGGACACTTATGGCTCAATAAACTTGAATGTTGCCTGTCCTGTAAGTACCATAAAAGTGAGCCGCTGTCACTGACTTCTTTCTCTTGTGCATTACTCTCCCTTTCCTTTTCTGTAACTATCAGGTTCCTGTTCTGTCTCCTGAGGAACGTCGTAATGCAATATTTAGACCTCAGTTTTATTTTAAGTCACGAAGCAGTGCCTGAGGCTTAACTTGGTTGCTGTTTTTTCTTGTCATTTATTTCTGTCAAAATGAGTTTCTCTGAAATTATTTTCGTCAAGAATTTTCATTTCAGGGTGCCTGCGTGGTGCAGTCGGTTAAGCATCTGACTCTTGATTTCAGCTCAGTTGATGGCCTCAGGGCGGTGGGATTCAGCTGTGTGTCAGCTCGACACTCAGTGAAGAGTCTGCTTGGGATTCTCCCTCTCCCCTCACCTTGCTCACTTGTGCTCTCTCTAAATAAAATCTTAAAAAAAAAAAAACTTTTATCTCTTGTTTTACCATCTGAGTTTAAATGATGATTTCGTTGAACAATTAAGGAAGTGGGTTTTTTTAAAAATTACTTTCAGTATTTTCTACTAAGGATTGTACACAACTTTGGGAAATGACTTTATGAGAGTATTTCAGATTTATGACATATTAAAAAATGAGAGCACTGATGTTTCACCAAGGTATGTAACTGAATTTTATGGCAAAGCTAAAAATGACAGAGCTAATGGCTGTCATGGGAAGTAGACACTCAGCCTCTAAGGTCAATTAGAGAGACTGACTGTGGTGTCCCTTTGTAGAGTAACTTGGAAATGCAGTAAAAAGCCAAAGAGACCCAGGAGAATTATACTTCCATGTGACATGCTTTCTTAATCAATCTATTTTCTTTTCTTTTTTTTTCTTTTCTTTCTTTCTCTCTCTTTTAAGATTTTATTTACTTATTAGGGTGAGGGAGAATAGGGAGAGGGAGAATCTGAAGCTGACTCCACACTGAGCAGAGCCTCTCTCACAAGTGTGAGGTCATGACCTGAGCTGAGTCCTAGAGTCGGATACTTAACCGGCTGAGCCACCCATGTGACAGGCTTTTGTATGTGATGTAAAAACCCCACAGTGAACATGTATGATAAAGAACACTGACTTCATGTTTGGAGGGGTGGTGGAAATGCAGAGGCATGGTATCAAGAATGCTTTTTACCATTGTGTGACCGAGTTTTCAGTATGTAATTATAAATAAGCGTTTGTTCCTGCCTTTATTATGTCTATTGATGCGTAACAAATTACATCCAAAACTTGATTAAAGATTTATTACCTTTCAGATTTTGTGGGTCAGGAATCAATCCGGGAGTAATTTAGCTAGGTTCTCTGCTTCAGGGCTTCTTGAGGGACTGCAGTGGTGGGGGCTACTTTTGAGGCTCAGCTAAGGAGGCTATGCTTCTAAAATCACTCTTGTGGTTGTCAGTAGGAGTCAGTTCCTTGTGGGCTGTTGGCTGGAAGTCTTTCTCAGTCTCTTGCTATGTGGGCCTCTCGATAGCTAGTTTCCAACCTGGCAGGTGGTCCCCATCAGGGTGAGTGAGTGAGAGATCCAGAGAAGACCATCTTTTTACAATGTGACATCAGATCACTTCTGCTGTATACACATTAAAAGCCAATCATTATGTCCCATGCACACCCTAAGGATGCATTACTGGGAAATGAGATCAGGGAGCCTTCTTAGAGGTTGCCCATAAGCATGCAAAATACATTCCCATACTCCCCATTTTCCCAGAAGTCTCATTGCATTACAATATCAGCTTGGAGTCTGGAATCTTATCACTGGAACGAGGTCAGGGTGGGTGAGGCTTCTCTTTAAATACAGCTTCTGGACCTCCTCTCCATCGGTAGACCCAAGAAGCTAATGGGACAAGTCATCTGCCTACCACGCCCAACATACAATAATAAAGCAGGCATAGGAGTACTGCAGTAAGACATTCCTGTTCACAAGGGGGGGAATGGAGACTCAGAGGAGTCTCTACATCCAGCACCTTGGGAGGGGAGGGGATTATGCAAGGGTGTGAAAACCAGGAGTGAGGGAGGAGGTCACTGGTGGCCATCTTATAGGCTGCCTACCACATTGCCCTTCTATTTGACTCTAATAATAAAAGAAGTAAGGTTTAAGAGCAGTTATTTTATGAAGCATGGAGTGCAGCTGAGTTTTCAATATATATTGCATTCCTTGTGAGTTTGTATTGGATTTTTTTTCTTTGGCTCTGGGTAAAAATTCTTTTGCATTACAAGAATATTGGAGGAAATTGCTTAAAAATTCTATCTTTTTCTATCATGGCTATACACATCGTTTAATTTTCCTAAAATTTTCTTATTTATTTATTTTTATATATTTTTAAGATTTTATTTATTTATTTGAGAGTGAGAGAGAGTGTGAGAGAGCATGAGAAAGGGGAGGGTCAGAGGGAGAAGCAGACTCCCTGCCAAGCAGGGAGTCCGATGTGGGACTCGATCCCGGGACTCCAGGATCAGGACTGAGCCAAAGGCAGTCGCTTAACCAACTGAGCCACCCAGGTGCCCTTCCTAACATTTTCAAAACATTTTCCTAAGGTTTAATACAGCATCTGCTATAGCTCCATATGTATTCTTCAAGCTGCATTCTGTATTTCTTCTTCAATTTATCTATACATTGATTGCATTTGCATAACATTCAAATTACATTCTTTGATGAAACATCAGTGTCTCTACTTTGACTATGAGAGCTGTTTTGGTTTCTTCTTTACACTACTGAGTGAACTAGAGAAATAACTTTTCCACTTCTTTTCTCTATCTGCTTTGTTACTATGTAAGTAATTTTTTCCCCTAACCACACATTTCTTCAAAATAACACAAATGAAGAACTGTGATAAAAACTAAAAATTATAGGTAGGTCAGGTTCGAAATCAGTTACTTAACCCTTGAATGATAGGGCCTCAGGTAAAGAACATCGAAATTTTACTAGATGTGTAGTTTGAGCACTTCTCTTGATTGAGTAATATATATGAGGGGCTTTGTGATACTCTGGAATCTAATTTTACACTTTAAACATGTTTAATAACTACTAAAAAGTATACTAAGTATATCCAAACCAGAGCATAGATTAGTAATTTTTTTTTATAAATTAGGAAATTTTTAAATTTCTGCAGATTGTTGAGTGATGGCATAATAACAATAAAAATTCATAACATACAGTGGCATCCTATGGAAACCCTAAGATACTCTAATATCTTTAATAATAATGCTTCATATTTTTAATATTTTATGGTATTTCTACTTAAGAATCATACTTTTCCCCCATATGTAAGTATCTCTGTAATTTTATGAATAATCTATCCAGATAAGCAGAATATGGGGAGAGAAAAAAATACACTCAATATTTTTCTTAACTGACACCTGACTAGGTTTTTTGTTTGTCTATAATATAAACATGCTGTGCTATCAGTTTTTATCCTCAATGACATATGAAAGATCTAAAATCAAATTGGCTGTCTCCACAGCCACCTGCAGGCCACTAAGCTTAGCAGTGAAACAGTCCAAGGTCAGGTTGTTGGATGAGCCTATAGCTTCATGTGGAAGGCAGGTTTGTGGTGCAACGGGATGCTGAGTAGTCTTCAAGAACGACCAGCAGAGTTCTTCCTGGCTATTGCATAGCCCACAGCCACATCTTGAAAGCAAATCTGGCCAGTTAACAACAGAGGGAGACTCTGCCTGACTGGACCAACAGTGTCCATACTTCATGTCGGTAAGAACTTCACCTCCATCATGTTCTAAAGAGCCAGCGACAGATTCTAATGCACGGCAGAATGCTTCAGTGAGTAGCTGAAGTTCTGTTTGAGTACATCCATCGTCTCTGAGAATGCTTTCTGTCTCGTTACAAGTCTAAAGAGTAATAAAACCATTGAAAACACATACAGAGCAATATTACAAAGATGTTTCTCAAAAATAAAATACTTGATCAGACCCTTATCATCAAGTTACTATTTATGTTCAGTTTCCTTAGGGGTTCAGCAAAATGCTAATAGCCAAGTATGGATCAGCTGGCCAGGCTATTATTCGTTAATTGGAATAGTATTATAGTATAAATAAAGTATAAATATATGCTAGTCATGGTATCAGAATAAACCCCATCATCAGCTTTCTCTGAATGACTGCCCAGTTGTGCTCTCTCAATATATGATGGACAAGACATAATGCATATATCAAAGGTTTTTATACACACAGGAGGAGGTTCCTGAAGGCTAATATCCAAGTGAAATCCTTATTTATAGTTGGCAAAGTGTTTGAGATTTGTTTAAAATTAGAACACGCATAATTATTAAGACAAAAGCCATTTAGGGACATGTGTAATTTTCATGTCAATGTTTTAAAAATAAATAGTTCTCTTTTAATTAAGGAAAAGGTAATATAATTTTAAACATGTTTTTTGGTTTCACCATTCTGAAAAAGTTTCTCCTGGGGCACCTGGGTGGCTCAGTCAGTTAAGCATTATGGCTCAGGTCATAATCTCAGTGTTCTGGGATTAAGCCCCACATAGAGCTCTTTGGTCAGCAGGGAGTCAGCTTTTCCCTCTGTATTCTCTTTTTCTCTCTCTCAAATAAATAAATGGAGTATTTAAAAATAAAAATAAATAAAATAAAAATAAGTTTCTCCTAGCAATTTCATGATAGAAAAAGTAACATCTTAGCAAGTTAATAACTGAATGATAGTTAAAAACCATATCCAAACTATTCCAAAGCAGTGGTTGCTTTTTTTTTCTGCCCAGGAGGTGTGAACCAGATGAGACCATCTATACTGTATGTTCTTTTCCCATATTTTCAATGCTGTATTGTTTCTTCAAAATCCTACTCAAAAAACAGTCCTCCTCCAAAAAACTTTTCCAGTTAACTTAATTCTATTTGCAGACTACATTATTGGCATTCAGCGTCAATACATAGACACTGATTTTGGTTTTCATAATGTATATTCTGATAACTTTTCATGAATGGGCTTTATCATCAAACAGATTTTAAATCATTTTGGGAAACAGGGTTTCTGTTTCCTTCTGTGAAAAAACGTTTACTTTTTCTCTAATCCTAGTCAGTCACTGGAAGCTCTGCAGTCTCTCTCTCTTTTTCATTTTTAAAGTTAAGTGTAGGGCTTGAAATCACAACTCTGAGATCAAGACCTGAGCTGAGGTTAAGGGTCAGATGCTCAACTGACTGAGCCACTCAGATGCCCCCTATAGTCTCTTTGGGAACAATCCAAAGAATCAACTGTAAATATCTGGAAAACACATACCTTTTTGTATCCATTTTCAAATAAAGTAGGTCAGTATTTATGAAATAATTAATCAGAACTATAATGCACTGAATATACCTATTATCAGGATATAGTTTCCTACATGAATAAAAAACATTCTATTTGATAGAACTTATAAATAGATACCAATTTAAAATTATAATACAATCTAATACTTGGAATGCATTATTAAATGAAACTAAGTCTTCTCTTGATAGTCCTGAAGGTACTGAAGTATTTTGTAGAATCTTAACACTTTCACTATGACTATCAATTATGATTATACCACAGCAGTTGAAATCTCTAATATAATCTCCATTAACGGAATGCTCATTTCAATATGCAGTATTTCAACAATAGTCAAAGAATGTGGTTATTTGGTGAGAGGACGGATTAACAATAATCATTGTGATAGAGATATTACCTTATATTTGCAAGTGTTATTTTTCTCACGTGTTTTGAAATATAAAATTTGCATGAGACTAGTGGCCCCAGGGTATCATGATTTGGTTTATTATCTCATAAAATAAATGTCGCTGAGAATTCAGATCTTCTGAGCAGGTCCATGTAACCTACCTTGTGTCTGATATATGCTGCCAGATGAGTTTCAGTACAGCCGCCTCCCAACAAAACACATGGTTCCTTGATTGTTAACTGCAAAACGTGCAGTGCGGTTTGACACGTGAGCTAAAGAAGAGACGGATCATCAGAATCAGACATTGCCATCAGGTTCACAAAAAAATATAACCATGTTTTCAAGGGAACTTAGATAGCGGACTAAAAGAGATGGATTTTAATTACAAAAGAACAAAACCTGTGTTGCCAAGTTTGTAACATAACGGATACATTTTGGAATAATAAAGATTAGAGATTAAAGAAAAATATTTTAGCCAGATGTTTTGTTTCCATGAACCAGATTAATAGCATCTCTCTTATGCACTTATCTCTTCAAACTAAGATTCACAAATGGATAGCCTCAAAATAACTGGGTCAGCAAGGTTTGCTGCAAGGTTTAGTATTTCTACTAAAAAAAAAAAATGATTTCAGTCTAAATAAATTAGCTATATACATGCTTTAGAATTTCTTTCAAGTTGCTATGGAATTAATAACAGCTACAACCCAGTAGTAATAGAAAGAAAAACACAAGAAACCTTTCACACTTACCAAGGGTATATCCTTGAGTATATATGAACCTTTAAGTTTGTGATCAATACCCATAGGTTATCACTTCTCTTATAAGTTGCATGTGTTATTGCTGGTAGAAGACAACAAACTCTACCAAGAGGTGGATGATGGGTATGGCTAGGAAGCTCATTTTTTCAGTGAATTATTCATACACGTTAGCATCAAAAAGTTAATTTTCATGTTAATTAATCATGTTAATTGCTAAGAAAAGGTCACATGTCAAGGACCTTTAGATCGTGTGTAGATGCTAGAAATATATTGGTAGCACTCGCCAAGTGTTTTGTAATATCACAGGCAAGTAAATCAGCTTACTTGTGACTTTAATTCTGTCATTTTTGTTGTTTTTGCTTTCTAAATCACCTGGGAAAGTTAGGAAAAACAAAAAACATAGATCACCTCCGTGAAAAAACCTATCGTTTCTGTCCTACTATTCAATCCCAGCGTCAGCCCCTAAATAATGGAATTGAGTCTGTGACCTACCTTCAGCTCATCCCAGGCAGTGTCATTTCTGTTACAGAGCAGCAAGCTGCAGATAGTTGCTTCATTAGGAATTAGATGAAGAAAATGTTTGAAGCCAAATCTTGCTGGGCACAAATCTTTCACACTTCCGTAACTACTAGGAGAGATTGAGCCTAGGGAACCAATAGGTTGTGTTCCTGTTTTTTAAAGTTCAGAAAACACAAAATGTATGAGTAAAGATGGAACATGCAGTCATTTAAAACTGATTCCAAGCCAATAATAAAAGTCCCACACGCATATACCTTAACACATGAAATACAAAATAAATAACAAGATGCTTCTAAGACCTGTAAATTAAGTAGTATTCTGCTATTAAGATGATACAGAAATAAAGCAAAGCAGAGGTTTTTTTGGTTTACAGACTTCTTTGAACATCTGTTAGGAGCTATTTTGTACTCTCCAGAAAAAGACACACAAAAATGTGCATCCTTTTTCTGGGAGCTTAAAAAATTTGCAAGAACCCAGAAAATAATCACTGAACGATTAAACTTCTTTGACCATCCTTCTTTTCTTCTTGAAGCCTCAAAGAATAAGGAGTACCTGAGTAATCTGAAATTTAAGGATTGGAAAAAAAAACCCGAAAACCATCTATTGGATGTGTTACTTCACCTGGACGCAGCAGACAATCTGTTGTAGTGAGAGGATCTTGCTCTACTGCTTATGAGCTGCTGGACATGAAGCAAGTCACTCATACCATTTAACTTTTCAGGGTGGGCCTCCCCATAGGGAGATAAAGCAAATCAAATGTTCAATGCTCTGTACACCATGACAAGCTTCAAACACACCAGCGGCCCATGCCCAATAACCCCACTACTTAATTCAGACTAATCAAGAGGAGTTTTGTCTGAAAGGGGAAGAAAGGAGATAACGTTAACATAGATACAGTAGGGAGGATGGAAACAGTTTACCTAAGCCACGGGCTTGGTATAGTTGTTTTTTTCCCTTCCTTTTTATCTCAAAAGGTCACTGCTCCCAAGATCCAGGACTAAAGCTCTGGCTATTTATACCATGTTCTAGTTATATGTGGGTAAGCAAGAATTGTGGGGCTATAGAAACCCAGTGCCCAGTTCAAACTATTGTTTCAATGACAAAATCTTTCACCTTTTAATTTTTTTAGAGAGGGAGAGAGTGACTCTTAAGCAGGCTGCATTCCCAGCACCAAGCCTGATGTGGCACTCAATCCCACAACTATGAGATCATGACCTGAGCTGAAATCAAGAGTTGGATGTGGATACTTAACCGACTGAGCCACCCAGTCACTGTTTCACATTTTAAAAACTGTAATACCCAATATTCACAGCTGGAAAAGTCATGAAAAACCAGTAAATATTTAAAACTATGGGTGTGATGTAGAACATCAACAAGGAGTTCCATAGAACTGTTTCTATTATTTCTTAATAATTTTCACTTTGGCAATCATGGGACAGCCTTATAGAAATAGGGCAGTAACCCAGATATTAGGTAGTCCGTACTGGCATACATACTACTATTTGATGATTTATAATAAGACTAAAAATGGTGAACTGTAACAATGGCTTTAAGTCTGATAAACCTAGTAATTGATCAGAATGGAATGACTGATACGTTGTCAGTGCAATCAAAAGGATATTGAAAAGTGGCTCAAATCACGAACTCTTTATATTATCATGTTTCCTTGGCTGTAATAGGTGAATATCAACCTTGGGTCTGATTTCAACTTGTAAAATACAGTGAATTTCTTGTCTGTTACAATTCTGTATCTTACCAAATATTAGTCAATTCAATAAACCTTTTAGAACACCTACTGTGAACTAGGCCTGTTGTCAGTGCTAAAAATAAAAGACAAATCCTGATTCTCAAGGAGCTCAGCTGGAAATATCTGGGATATTTAAAGCTAGCGCGCATGTGTGCACGCACAGATCCACCCACCTACCTACCCCTAATTAGGAATTACTATTTAGGCAGTACAGTAGTGAAGAAGTAGAGAAGTGAAGAAAAGGATATTTTAGTTGCAAAATTACCTTCTGAATATAATGTCATTTCTACTTGTAAAATTCAAGTAGAAGGATTTTGTGTATAAAGTATAAAAGAGTTTAGGATTATGAAGCTGCTAAATTTCTCAATAATCTAAGATATTTGGGGGGGGTTAATGTTTTTAGATTATAACAGACTCTGTAGTCCTTTCTGGGGCTGGAAAATAGAAATTGCCATACAAACACAAATTGTCATAATCACTCAATTTTAAGTAAATGAACATTAATGGATATATTTTTGAGAAGCCAACTTTGCGGGCAGAAATGATACACATGTTGTGAGGTTGGCAGCTTCTAAAATTTTTCAGGATGTTAACAGTGACACACACCAAGAATTTCTCCGCTCAAAAAAGACTATTGATTTATTAACTGTGAGGGGCAAAAGCTGAAGGTGCTTTTTACCTGTCACTTTACTCAGGGGTTCCATCAGAGCCACTCCAACTCTGTCAATGGCAATTACCCGGTGCATACTGAGAAACTGTTTCAAAGATGGGTGTATAACTTTTTGGCACATGACAAGGTCTACATGATCACTAACTAGCTGCCTTCCTAGGTTAAGCAACTGCTCCAGGACTGCATTTTCTAGAGAGACCCCAGAACTGACCACCACAGTTCCTTCTCCAGTATCAGAGAGATCTCCAGATAAAGAAGCACAAAAAAGTGCCACCTTGAAGGTATCTGATTTTTTGATGGGTAAGATCTTCATCAGTTGAACTTCTGACACTTCAATAAGTATTCCAGGGAATACAGTAGAATCTAGAACTCTGTGACCCTTTAAAGGCACAATTATACTCTTTCCTAAAATGAGGTGGTCTTTGGTGTTTTCTGGAATTGTAAGCAAAAAGGCTTTCAGAACCAAAGCACTGATATGGTCTGTTTCCTCTCTGGTGAGCATACAGGCAGGCTTACTTGTTACTATACTGCGCACCAAACAGAGGAGGGTCTGAGGACTGCTAAAGTCAACTGGAATTCGACAACCACAGGACTCAGACTTGAGGTAACTGGTGCAGAGGCGCAAAAGATGCTGGTTTAATTTAATAACAGTGGTGGGTGTCAAGCCTGTTCTCTGAACATTTTCAATCAGATTGCAGCAAAGAATGGCTGTGAATAAGCCACAGTCACTGAAGCACGACACATGATTCTTCGTGGATGTTGTCAGGATCTTTAAAATGGGATGGGTGACGGGAAGGTTAGAGAGCAGGGCTGACGACTGTGAGGTGGTGCACACGCAGCCTCCAAGGCCATTGTGAACCTGCTTCAGCCTCCCCGAAGGGCCATAGCTCGATGTCAGGATTCCTTTCAAGACACAAAGTGTGGCCCTGACTTTCTCACTTGTCAGTGGTTCACTTTTACACAATGATGGCTTTTTAGCTTCTAAACGAGACATCTTACTTTAGGTGGTTAAGTGGTGAAGACAGTTTTTATTTTGTTAACCATATTTTTCTACTTATTGCATTGTCATGGGTCTTGACAACTAGAAAAAAAAATTATTCTTCAGGAATGAAAGTCTTCTGGCTATAAGATTAAATAGCTCCTGGTTTATGAAGCTAATTAGCATGTAATGATTTAATGACATATTAGTAATTTAGTTCCAAATATTTATTTTTACTTCATTCTTTAATACTCTCTTGTTTGCCTGTAGACTGAGATCTTACAGATTGCTTTGCAGCCCTCTGTATAAAGTATGTTCCAAGGTGGACGCCTATGAAAGACACTCCAGCTACGAGGAGCCAGTTCTTTCTAATCCAGCTGATGTTTTTCATCTCCTCTTTCAATGTCAAGCTCAGATTCAAAGATGCTTCTTTCTATAAGAAATAAAGGAAAAAAACATTTTAGAGAAGTAAGTCCAAAACATTTAATAGAATGCAGTTTAGTATTTTGATGCTCTGCTCCCTCTTTAGAAAAAGGAATTACCAACTGGCACAAGTCTCCACAAAATGAGAAATGTAAATCCACTTAGACTAAACAGTCATTCCTTTATTCTTCAATGAATCCCTCCAAGAAAAAGTACTGATATTTGAATGATTTTGGAATGCAGAACAACATAGTTAGAAAGCTTACAGTACAGTTACTTGAATATGATATGCTTCTAGAAAAGAAATGCTATATTATAAAACTCATTATAAAACACTGAGTCTTAAAAAAAAGATCCCAAATGTTTTTATTCTCTTACATCAAGATTTAATGTTTTCTTCCATAACTGGTTTACTTGGAAACCGTAGGTCTGAACAAAGATACACATACATCAAATCCTGCTGGTAAATAATTATGAGTTAAAAGAACTGTTAGTTTCCCTACTATAGACACACTCCGTATTGTGTAGGCCATCTCTAGCTGTATAATTCTGCACAGCATACTGTCAAAACCATGTTTTCAATGTTTGGCTAATTTCAAAGTAATTTTCTATAGTTTTAGTCTGTCAATCAATGATTGTCAGTTTTAATGTCCTACAACTGAATCCTCTCCAAGACTTTGTAAATACAAAAATCAGGGATATGCTATTTGACAAAGAGAAAAATAGCATCTGATTTGTAATTTGACCTCAGAAGGTCTAAATACCATAAAATGTTGTAACAAGTGCACTCGTACTAACTTTCTTAACATGGTTGTAAATAAATAGTGTGCCTTGAGGCACAAAGTCCTAACATGTTAATAATGTGTGGAAAAAATTAAAAACCTCAGGTCATGGATCTTATTTGTTGAGTTTAGGTGCTTTAAAGATAAAAGTTCAGCCAATAATTACTTCCAGGAATATGATAATTATGCTAATTCCTTGGACAGTATTTAGCATAAATAAAACTAAGTGGACCACCAGACTACAGTATGACCTGAAGTAGACTATAGCACAGTGTGATACAGACCAAAAAGGTGATGGAAGATGGAAGATATGCAAAGAACAGGTGAAGAGAGGGAAGGAGTGTTATTAGAAATGTTATTTTGGTTACCACTCCTCTCCAGTTAAAGGACTATAACCATGGCAACTGGGGACCAAATAAAGGGAAAGCAATGATGGCTAGTTTTCTCTCTGCAATAAATCTATAGTCATCTTTTTTTATAAGATGAGGAAAATAATCTTTCATCTTATGCCAGGAACAGCAAGGTAATTAAATATTATTTCAGTGGTTACTTTAGATTCAGCAAAATCTGAGATATATTTAAATGAAACCTTAAGTGCAGTGACTTCCATACTTACTTTACATGTTATAACACACACCCACACAAGCCACAAATTGTAATAGAAATTGTGATCAAGAAAATTATTTCTCCAGTTTAAAAAAAAAAAAGTCTTTTTAAATACATAACAGTGACATGCAACTTTTCAAAAATGGAATGTTAAGCTGGCACCTCTAACAGTCTGTGGTAGTGAGACCAGTAACCACATCTTTTGGCTAATCTCTCTATAAAATGAGAAAGGAAGAAATCATCGAAAGTGCTGGTGACTCCCAAATCATTTTTAGGATGTCAAAACTTGCTGACTTGTGGGTCTAGATCCAGATAAAACAAGGTACAATTGAAAGAAAAGAAATAAACCAAACACTGAGCTGGCTTATAGATATGTTTGGAAGTGTCAGTTTAGACCTATTAAGACTCTTTTTCCTAACACTGTGACCCAGAGTTCCAAAGGCTACCATCACATGAACGACTCTGACTTCCTGGATACACAGGCCCGGCAGATGGTCCTTTGCAGGAATGCTTAACTTAATTAAAATAATAGTAAAACTTACATGACTGTATTCTAAATTTAGATACTCACTGTAAGTTAAGAGTTAAAGAAATACAAACAGTTAAAATTTTCTCTTACCAGGAACCAGGTTTCCTTGGAGAAATGACTGATTCTAGGTCTGAGGCAAGAAATACACAAGATGAACTGAGGAGTTTTTGGCCATAAAATATACTTGAGTCATATCAAAGACCACAGGAAAAAAACAGACACAGGAGTCAACTTGCAGGGCATCCAAGATGGTACAATTTGAGTCTTGAAAATACTGATAGTAATACCCTGAGATAATTCAGATAATTTGCAGACCCATGAATTCATATTGTCATTAAACCCCAAAACCCTCATTGCTGTAAGGGCACTAACTCATTTTTATAAAAACTGGGAGGAAATAAAGCAGTTATCATGCTTTTCCTGATAAATGCACTTTGAGGGATAAATGAATAGCTGATGAGGGGAGTTGAAGGAATGATGCAATTTGAACAGCATCATTTTGCAACCTCTAAGGAAAGGATGGATTGGACCTTTATGGTGGTTGGCAAATTAGAGCCCATCTTGCCACATTCAGGCTGCATCTTGCCCACTGCCTATTTTTTTTTTCTTTAAATATTTTATTTTTATCTGACGGAGAGATCACAAGTAGGCAGAGAGGCAGGCAGAGAGAGAGGGGGAAGCAGTCTCCCCACTGAGCAGAGAGCCTGACACAGGGCTCAATCCTAGGACCATGAGATGAGATCATGACCTGAGCCAAAGGTAGAGGCTTAACCCACTGAACCACCTAGGCACCCCGGCCACTGCCTATTTTTGTAAATGAAGTCTTATTGGCTCATACTTTTGTATTATATATGAATGCTTTTGTGCTACAACAGAAAGTTGAGTAGTTGGAATAGAGGCTCTATGGTCTGCAAAGTGTAAAATATTTACTATCTGGTCATAGGTAGAAAAAAGTTTTCCAATGCCTAGATTAGAACAATGATCATAAATAATTTCTTTAGAGAGGTAGGAGGGCCAAAGGGAGAGGGAGAGAGAGAGTCCCAAGCAGGCTCCATGCCCATCACAGAGCTTGTCACACTGCACAATCCCACGACTCTGAGATCATGACCTGAGCCGAAATCAAGTCAGACACTTAAATGACTGAGCCACCCAGGTGCGTGATTATAAATAAATTTTGTAACAGATTTTATAATGGGGAGATCAGACTGATAATGCACTTCAATCTTAGCAACACTGATAGTGGATCAGACATTAAATGTGAAACAATGTGATTCACTAGGATGTATACCATAGCACATACATGAAGTATTTTTTTTCAAGAAGGAAAAAAACAAAGTAAATCAAAGCAGGCTTTCTGATCTAACTACCAGATGACAGGAGATATGGGAGAGTAAGAAACTTGTTCAGTGACAAAATGAGGACTCAATCAACAAAATTCAGAATATGGGACATTCAAAAAGAAGTAATGTAGTAGTTATGTAGTGGCTGAAAAGAGATGGATCTTTAAAATGCAATGTGTGGACCTTGTTTGGATCCCAGTTCTAACAAACCACTTGTAAAGATTTTTCTAAAGACAAATTCGGAAATATGAACATGGCTCTGGGTATCCAATGGTAGTAAGAAGTTACCATTAGTTTTTTCAGTGTGATAATGCATTCATGGTTGTGTGTGTATTTATCTTTAATGTTAAAGATACACACTGAAGCCTGGGATTTGCTTTAAAATATTGCAATAATCAAAAAGGGGATGGGGTCGGAAGGATACATAAAAGAAGACGGGCAAAATGTTAGGTGTTAGAGCTGGGTGATGGATACTGGAGAGCTGAATATACTATCCTCTCTTGATTTTGGGGTATGTTTGCAATTTTCCATAATAAAAAGTAAAAACTAAGGGGTGGTTCAGTTAATTAAGCATCTGACTTGATTTCAGCTCAGGTCATATCTTGGGGTCCTGGGGTTGAGCCCCATGTTGGGCTACATGGTCAGCAGGGAGTCTGCTTGCCTCCCTCTCCCCCTGCTTGTACCCTCTTTCTTTCTAAAATAAATAAATAAAGCTTAAAAAAAAGTAAAAATTTAAAAATATTAAAGGACAAAAAAATAGTACACTCTTTTGGTAGAATCCATGTTTAACTCACTCTAAATCTGGTTGTAACATTTGCTCACCCCAAAGTTGTTCTAATATCTATTTCTGCTTGCTTGATTGGCAGTGTTGGTCACTCTAAGACTTCTAAATACTGCAGCACTGACATCTAAAATCTCTATTTTTACCTTAAAGTTTTAGAAAGATGCTTTCTCTTCTCTACTTTTCCTCAGGAATACCTCAATAATATTCCTTGTATTTCTTTTCACAGAAGGAGAAACTACTTTCTCCCCCCCCACCCCAAAGTTTGGCTATAGCAGGGCTTCAAACTCTTATGAGAAGAATTAAAGGGAAAAAAAATGATGTCATAAGTAATATACATACTATCTATCTATATATATATATCACACTATATATGTATTCTTTCTCCTCTCTCTACACACACGCTCTCTAATGATATCATTACAGTTAGAAAAGCTCATGGATAAAAATTAAGCATCTAATAAACTCTAACTCCCTGCTCAAGTGCACTAAAACTCCCTTTATAAACACAATCTTACATAGAATGTTTTAAGGTTACTCTTTTAAGTTATTAAGCTTCTGATATTTTAAAATAAAAATTGGGTTTTTATTATTATATTTTTATCATTAAATAATTGTCTAATACTCTAATACTCTAATACTCTGAGCCATGCTCTTCCCTTTCTCTTTAAGAGCATTTAAAAATAAAATCTTGATTTAAAATAATATAATCAGAAATTATATCATAATTTTATAAGTCAAAATCATAGACCTCTTAAGAGCGAGGAAAATCTTACTGAGGTCTTCCTTCTATAAGAAGCAGACCCTGAAGTGACCTACCTTATGCCAAAGTTTAAAGCACATTATTACTCAACATAAGGTCAAAATGATATATTAAGATAGAAAATGCTCCACAATTATAGGGCCACAGTTCTCTATCTGGGGGCAGATGAGTTTCATAATTCAGAACTTCTGGGATTTTAGAAAAATAATATAGTGTCTAGCACCCATAATCAAAATACACTGTTTAATACCCATAACGAATATATATATAACACTCATAATTAAACCCAACAGTATTTCTGCAGTGAAACTAAATATCCATATTGAGTGGAAAAAAGACTGCAAACCTCCTTGTGTGTTAAGGTCAAGTTTTGCTACCAAAGGAGTTATAACAAAATCATTTGGATTTTAGAACTTTTTGGATTTTGGAATTGTAGTTAAGGGATTATAATCCTGAATAATGTAACTATATTCTCTTATTTCAGTGACTCTCAAAAGTAAATTATTTTGAAGGTAAAATATTAGATACTAGGGTTGCCTGGGTGGCTCAGTTGATTATGTCTGCCTTCGGCTCAGGTCATGATCTCAGGGTCCTGGGACTGGGCCAGGTGTGGGGCTCCCTGCTCAGTGGGGAGTCTGCTGGAGGCTTCTCTATCTGCAGCTCCTCCTGCTCGTGCTTGCTGTCTCTCTCTCTCTCTCCCAAATAAACAAGTAAAATAAAAAAAAAGATACAAAAAAAAAAAAAGATACTGAAGAAGGAATACAGTTTTATTTGCCTTGGAAGAAACAGAACAGTAATAACAAAAGAGAACTTCTGCAAGTTACAGATTTGTATGCTCTGGGATGGATTTATGGCAAGTAGACAACTGCTCTTTTGGACACACTCATGATCCTGGTGACACTGTTAGTGAAAAGGACAGGACAAGTAATGGATTGACTGTCCTCCTTTCATCCAAATGACTCTGTGAGGCAACTGTCAAGGTCTGTATGGAACAAACTTTTCTAGAAGCAACTGCAGAATAATATTGTGTCAGTGAGTCATCATAAAAACAACAGGTAATTTACCACTTAAGCTTTCTCTTTTCAGCTCTAATTTTTAATGTTTTTAATTTTTTTTTAAAGATTTCGCTTGTTTGTCAGAGAGAGAAAGAAAGCGTGAGCGAAAGCGGAGGGAGCGTCAGGGAGAGGGAGAAGCAGGCTCCTGGAGGAGCAGGGAGCCCAATGTGGGACTCAATCACAGGACCCTGGGATCATGACCTGAGCCAAAGGCAGACACTTAACTGACTGAGCCACTCAAGTGCCCCCGTACTTTTTAAAGACTGTATTTCCCATTGTGGGAACAT
Organism: Lontra canadensis; assembly: GCF_010015895.1. NCBI lineage: Eukaryota > Metazoa > Chordata > Mammalia > Carnivora > Mustelidae > Lontra > Lontra canadensis. The sequence goes on from NW_022631010.1 coordinate 12,929,952, forward strand.
ACCATTTGGTTGACCAGATTAAACTGAGCTTACCTGAAGATTCCAAGCCTGCTATTTCCCTTCGGTGTGATTCTTCTTAGGATATTCGAATGCTGGACTATCTGGCGCAGAGACGTTGTCCTTCTTGGGCATTTGGAAAACAGGGCTGCTCTTGATTCTATGCCATCCCAAATGTATGAACCCAACTAAGGGTATCATAACAATCAGAACTTTATAGTTGTTCCAAAAGTTCTGAAAGCTCATAGTACTTTAGCTTCAGTGCACCTAGGAAAAGGCCAATAGGCAAAGAAGATAAGAACAAAAAACAACTCCCTCAAGTTACATCTGTGAACTGCCACAAGTAGAATAAAAGTTGACTCTAATAAAAGTTGACTATTAAACATTTTTGGGTACAATATAGTGTAATATTAATTAACAAAAAAGGATAGGTTATAGGCTCAAAGGGAAAGCGGGAAGTCAGGTTTGAGAAACTTATAAAGCAATACAAACCTTTAGTTGAAAATCGTTAAAGGAGCCAAATCACCAGCTAGAAAAGCTATATAAGTCTTTGGAAATCCTCAGGCATAGATGTCATTTTCTTTATATAATTAATTATACAGTCTCTGAGCCACAGTAAAATTAGACTTAAAAAAATACATTTAGTCAGAATTTTAACAGAAGAATCAAATGGTAATCCTTAAGTATGCACTAAGAATTTAGATTTTGTATTCCAACACATGTAAGTGACAGTGTTTCAACTGAGATTGGGACAGTCATGCATGGATTCCAACTGAATACTGGCATGGACTCTGGGTTAGGAGGAATTAATGCCATTTCTATTTATGTTCTGAAGCACAGGATTTTAGTGTTTACCTTTACTACTAATAACTCTACCCTACAGGGTTTACTCTTTACCCAGTTTATACAGAGAAACTGGGGGTAGTAACCTGCCTGTACTTTCAAAGGTAGGTTGTATTAAAAAAGATTCCTTTGGGCACCTGAGTGGCTTAGTGGGTTGAGGCCTTTGCCTCCGGCTCGGGTCGTGATCCCAGGATCCTGGGATCGAGCCCCACATTGGGCTCTCTGCTTGGCGGGGAGCCTGCTTCCTCCTCTCTCTCTCTCTCTCTCTGCCTACTTGTGATCTCTGTCAAATGAATAAAAGAAATCTTTAAAAAAAAAAAAAAAGGATTCCTTTCCTCGGTCTTTGGTTTGGAAAGCATGATGGTACAAGAAGTCTGGTTTTGATGATCTGCTGGGTTTGGGAACTCGAATCTAGACAACCTCTAAAGACTAATTATACTTTTTAATTTAAGGGATGCTCATTAGGCTTTAGTGATTAGCTTATAGACTTGTAATGCTATGAATGGGCCCATTTTTAAAGTTCCTTTCTGAGCACAGAAAGACAGTACAAACTGCTCCATCATCTATGGAATATACTAAGAATTAGGTTCAATTGCATATATATGAGTTTCAATATCATGCAATCGTTTACATTACAGTAACTGTATGACTGTCACTAGAAAACTGTCTAAACAGAACTTTTACTTACTCTTTCCCCTTTAAGTCAAGATTAAAATATACTGCTAATGAGTTAAACACCTTAACTGTCTCAGTGTTCTACATATATTATAAATAAATGGGGGCACATGGGTGGTTCAGTTGGTTCAGCATCCGACTCTTGATTTCCACTCAGGTTATCATCTCAGGGTCGTGAGATTGAACACTGTATGGGGCTCCCTGCTCAGTGGGGAGTCTGCTTGGGATTCTCTTTCTCCCTCCCTCTGCCCCAACCCCTGCTCTCAAACATGCTCTCTAAATAAATCTTTAAAACAAAACAAAACAAAACAAAATTTAATCATTTCTTTGTACATATATCATTTCTAGCATTAGAAACCACTTATCCCAGTGTCTAAATTCACATTTTATAAGGACTTTGTTGTAAAACTTACACTACTAGATGGAAAAAAACCAATGGTCTACTTTGCAGCTGCAAGTATTTTATGCCTTTTTCCTGTGTGTTTTTTTTTTGAAGAATTTATTTGTCAGAGGGCACATAAACAGAGGGAGTGGCAGAGGGAGAAGCAGACTCCCTGCTGAGGAGGAGGCGGGTATGGGACTCAATCCCAGGAGCCTGCGGTCATGACCTGAGCCAAAGGCAGCCACTTAACCAACTGAGCCACCCATGTGTCCTGCCTCTTTCTGGTTCTAAAGTCCTCTTGTATCCTATGTACTTTTTGCAACCTTTAGGGACCATACCTCTTATTGACATACTTATGTTCTATCTTTGGAGAAAGCCAATCACAATTAACTGTACCATTAAATTTCATTGTGAAGCCCACTGTACAAAATGCTTTTGAGATTTGAGGATACAGTAAAACCCTGGGTGACTGGAAGTAATGAGGGAAGAACTATAGTAAGGATTATTTCACAGAGAGACAGAGGGACAGGGGCTGTACCAGTTAACTGGCTTGTGTTGACTGATGTGATGTTTTGTCCACAAAATATCTTCAATTAAAGGTTTCAAAGATACTGTCATTCATATTTGGTCTCATCAATACTTAAGGTGACTCCAACACCTTTGACACTCTCGATGTGAGGTTATCAAGTCATATTACTTTTTTTTAAAAGATTTTATTTATTTATTTGACAGAGAGAATCAGTGAGAGAGGGAACACAGCAGGGGGAGTTGGAGAGGGGGAAGTAGGCTTCCCCCTGATCAGGGAGCCTGACGGGGGGCTAGATCCCAAGATCCTAGGATCACGTACTGAGCTGAAGGCAAGACACTGCTTAATGACTGAGCCATCCCGGCGCCCCAAGTCACATTACTTTTAATGGATGGCATCTCTTCTATTCACAGTTTACTCCTCTGATCACTAACCTAATTCAGTATTTGTCAGCTTTTTCCTGAATTACAAACTTTTAGGGAAAGAGCTTATACAAAAGAGAGTTAGCATCAAGTTAGCTGACTCTTTGGGTTGTCCAAGAGTTAAGGACAAGGGAGGCATTCCATTTTATTTACATTGTGTTTAACAGTCTATTATTTGTTTCCATTAGGATGACTTAAGGAGCTATACATCTTTTTCTACATTTGGGCTTGGTTAAATCTGGGAATTATCTGTTTTGGTTGAAAACTCATTATTGGCCATTATTACTGAGGCCCCGTAACAGACTTTCTGGTTAGTAAATGATGTAGACTGATCTAATGATTAATTGCTTTAATGTTCATGCAACAAGTACATATCCCCATTTCCTCAAATTCTCTATGTCTCATATATTGATTTGGCTAATGGGAGTGGGAGGTAGGTAACTATTTTCCATTGATTATTCTGTTGTACTCTGAGATGCTTAGAAAATGATCAGGATCAGGATGATAAAGCTTTTTACTTTATAAGATACTTTTAGAGTTTTCACATTTAATCCACATAAAAACACTACCACATTGTATGTATAATAGCCCATCTCCATCAAGCCAGATGGGAACTAGCAATCTTTTAAAATGGTACAGTAACTTTAACCTCTTTGATTTAATAGTTTTCCTGCACATCACATGTATCCGATTACTGCCTGAAAGAAAAACCAACTTCCCAGAACAATACACATTAGACTTTACTAAATAAGGCTCATTATTAGTTTTAAGAAAAAGACAGCATAGTTTTGAAATTTAACATTTCATGTAGTAGTGAGGTAATGTGTTCCTTATTTTGTTCATATCTTCTTATGGATCTTTAAAATACAACCAAACATATTTTGGGGATACAATTTTAACACCTTTTCTCAATTCTTCTGTGGGACTTTTTTTTTTTTCAAAATGAAAATTAGCATCCTGCTATTTCTAATATAATATAGGTTTGCTTTTTAAAGTTAGAAAATATAGAAATAAGGATAAGAATGCTAAAAATGTCATCTTTTTGGTTTTGACAAAAATGTGACAATTTACTTGCTGTTTTATAATCTTTTCTTCCCCCAAGAATATAAATCTTCATTATCATTTTTGATAGCTGTGTAGTTTTTTATTATATGGAGATACGCTGATTTGATGGATCTCTGATAGAAATTTGAGATTTGTTTCAATGTTAATTTTATTGCTAAATATGCTATGGCTACAAATATTCTTGTAAATATTCTAGAGTCCTTGCTTACAGTCCCTAAATGCTGCTTCTCAGGATAATATAAAGAATTACCACATTTCTTCATTAACTCATTTTCCAAATGAATTTACGCGTTTTTTTAAAACCTTGACTTTTACAAAGGTTCATGGTACTGAGCATAAGGGATACTGAAATTCAATTTGGGAAATTAAGCTAAATACAACTTACCTTGAGATGGTCCTTCCCTCAAAACACTTGGCAAGTCATTCCAAGTGAGATGGAACTATTTACTGACACCAGAGATTCCGGAGTCTGAAACAAAACAAGAATGCACTCAGAATGATCAGATTTGATGAGCAGTAACAGGTAGGTCCCTAAAAATAAATTAGTCTTTGTTATTTATTCACTGAGCTTTTCAAGTGTGCTTGGAGTAAAGCAGCAACAGAAACAAGAACATAATGATTTTTCTTCATCCTTTACCCCTTTGGTACCTGCAGCTGCCTTTTTCTTATCTTTTCTGAATCTTCTTTAAACGTACTCCTAAAGAAACAAAGAAGGTATGGAACTCTTGGAAAGATGAGAGAAAGGAAGAGTTACAAAATTACTAAGTTTAGGTCAAGAAAAACAGCGTTTATAGTTTTATTCATTGAAGTGCCTTCTGTTAAGTTTAAAATATGTTTAGAGACAAACTTTATTTATTATTTTTTTTAAGATTTTTTTTGTCAGAGTGCATAAGCAGGGGGAGCAGCAGTCAGAGGAAGAAGCAGGCTCCCTGCTGAGCAAGGAGCCCACTGTCGCTGGGATCATGACTTGAGCCAAAGGCAGAGGCTCAGCCAATTGAGCTACCTAGGCGTCCCGTTTAGAGACAATCTTAACACAGATTAAGCTTTCATATACTCTTCTTTCCAAAATACGTACCCTGCATTATTCCAAAGGCTTCACATTTTTAAACTCGTTTTGTTTTCATAGCAGTTTTATGAGGCCACTTTATAAATGAGGAAACACTAAATGATTGATTCCAAGATTATTGTCATTTAACTGGCATTCAGCTTGGATTTTGGAGTCCTAAAAGTCTTGGCTGGTATTCTTTTAGGCTATTTTCCAGAGTCAAGAATTAGTGACCCAGCTTTGGCAGTAGAGTTAATCAGAATTTCCAGTGCATGATAATGGATAAGAACATTCTGAGTGCATCGTGCACACTTTTAAGAGTCACTGAGGTCACCTATCCTAATGTATTAAGCCTGTCATGTTCTTCTGATTCTCATGTCAGGTATGTAAGAGGTTAACAGTGGTCTTGTGTCAACTTGTCCAAAATTAGTCTGTATCCTCCACATACACATCTGTGACCTACTAATAGTTGAGATTAGCTGCATTAATTTTAGTTCAGTTTCTTCAGCTTAGTTCCATATACAGAATGAATAATAAGAGTTAATGAACAGAATGGGGAGAAGCTTGCTGTATTTCCACCTTAATAAAATAACTGTAATCTCCTCAGTGCACATAAATATCAAGGCTAAGAAAGGAAAACACTGAGATATATTACTTCATACCACAAATATTGTTTAAAGTCAAGGTATTACTGTGTCTAAAGTAGCAACTTTCCCTCCCCCTATTTTATATTACAGAAATTATTATCTCTTCAGTTTCTACCACTGAGACCTCTCACAGGTTTGCTAACAAATATAATATATATATATTAATATATATTATATATATTAATATATATAATATAACATTGCAAGCTAAGTGAAGGTTTCTAGATGACAGAACTGGACTGTAAAGCAAAGGACAGAAAGACAGGTAGGCTTCCTACAAAATCCTAAACAGCCGAGCTCTAGCTATCAGTTTACTCTGCCCATGTAGCATCATGTCAATTAAAATCATCAAGTTTTGTTATTGGCCATTACTAAATTAGGCCTACAACAACCTGGATGCAAGAAATATTCTAGAAAAGGTTTATCATTTTGCCTACTGGGCTTGCGGGGCGCCATCTGCTGGTCTTTTGGACATAGTGTAAGGTAGATTCTTTTCAGGTTTCCATTACTGCTCTGCTAAAAGTATTTGAAAAATAGTAATTTTTAAAAACTTCCCTGAATATAATTTAAACATGAAGAGGACATTAGACAGAATATTACACAATCAATTAGCCCAGATCTTGTGACTGTGATGAAGTTTACTGGATCTGTATAATGCCTTTTCTTTTATGACAATGTTGGCTTAGATGCTTGAGAATTCTTCATTTCTGAACTCCAATCTCTGACGCTAAAAATATCCCAAGTTTTTAATATGGCAGTTCAAATGTTGGCACTTTTTGTGTACACATTAGAAGGTCTGTGTACGGTCTTCATGCTTATTCAACTGATTGGCATACTAGTGAGACCACCAGTTTCCTTTTTTCCCATCTTCTATCTTTATCACCTAAAATAACAGTTTTGCTGAATTTTCGTCTTGTAAAAACACACACAATCAAATACATTACTATCGGGCTGTTGAACTGAATGGATCATACCTGAGTTCTAAAGTTTCCATTTGGCAAAATCCTACCACATTTCCCTCCCCACCGCCTCAAGGTCAGCTTGACCTATACCCAGTAGCTATAGTGCTGACAGCACAGCTGGTCAGGAGTAGTCACGAACACAGTGAAGGCCAACATTGTTATGTATAAGTATTTTATGGTCTCTGCTACCTCCCCCATTACCGTGAACTCAACGTCTTTATGAATAAGTAATAAACTGAAAGCATCACTAGTTGTATATGAGCGCTTTACTAAATGTCGGCAGTCCAAAATGTGAACAGTGAATGAGTGATTAGGGACGAATGAGGATGAGAAAATCAGCTTACTGCAGGCTGTGACTAACCAGAAAGGTTGTAGTGTTGTTTATTGAGTTTATACTTATATTAAATATATTTAGATACATTCTCTTTTAAGTATACTTAATTTAAGTATAAACTCTATAAAACAACACTACAACCTTTCCATTCCCTGTTTTTACACCTGGCTGCCATTTGATGCTGAGGTTGGTGGGGGAAAAGGAGTGGGTATCATGCTGAAAGCCAGCTTGTTTCAGATTAAATGTGTAGTTAATTGGCCCTTTGGTGCTAGAGCAGTGACTATGTACCCCTAATCAGCTCTGAATCCCTAAAAAGGTGATTTCTATCTTCATCACTTTTCAAGAGCTCTGTTTTACTCTTCACCTCTGTTTCTGCAGCTAAGCTAATGGCCAGAAGAAACAGTGGCTATCGGGTATTAGCACCCTTGACTTCCCGTCTCACATGTAAAAACCCGTCAATCGCAGTTCTCATCTTAACCTTCTTCCCTGCTGTCTCTGCAGGGTTCTAACTCCATTATCCCTCTCTTACATTTCCCACCACCCACTATTTATAATGGGTCTTCTTCCTCCTCCGCAAAACCTGACCATTTTTCCCTACTGAAAAGCACCAAAACAAGTTTCCTAAAGCAACTGCCCTTTCCCTGTCTCCCTTCCAGCTGCTACACTTTTCCCAGCCACTGCCCTTTCAAAAAACGAATCTTCTCCTAGAGTCACTTCCCACTTCCATTTTCAAACTCAGCTAATCTGCTTTTGTTCTACCTTCCATGGCAACTGCTCTGACTGTGACGATCACCGATCTCTCCCTTTACTTGATCTCTGAAGCATTTTGATGTGTTCCTGAAACTCCCTTAAGTACTTGAGACTCTGGTTTGTTCCTTGTCAGTCTCCTTTAATGGTCCCTCGGTTTCCATCCACCTCTTCGTCCTTATCAAAGATCTGTCCTTGGTCGGTGTCTTCCCGTGTTCCATCCCTGGGTGGTCTCATTCACATCCAAAGCTTCTGTTACAGTACATCCATTCACGACGGTTATATCTTCAAACCATGTATCCAACTGCTATGGTTCACCTCTATTTGTACCCACAAACAGTCTAAACTCATTTCGTATACATATGAATCGTCTTTCATTCCCAAACTGCTGTTCTACCTCTATTAACAGTTTCAGTTAAAAAAATAAAATAAACTACCAAGCCTTTCAATTCAGAAGTCTGGATATAGTGGTCTCTGCCCTTTTCTTTGTATTCCTCTTCAAATCAGTCCCCCAGCCCTGCCATTTGACATGATAATTTCACATAACCTCTCCCCACAGTTACGGTCTAGATCCTTATCACTTCAGATGATGTCCTTGCTTATAATCCAAGGGGCTCTCGAAGTGTGGTCCCCTCACCAGTAGCCTTAGCATCATCAACACATGAGAAATACAAATTCTTGGGTTGCCTCTGACCTACCAAATCAGAAACTCTAAGGTGGGGTCCAGTAATCTGTGTTTTCTAAGTTAAAGTTTGAGAACCACTGTTCTAGTTTGCTCTGCATTAAATATACTCCACCCACTTAACAGCCATCTTGCAAAAAACCAAATCTGGTTTGGTTTATGCTTTGCTTAAAAGCTGTTCGTTATATATTTATATATATATATATTTTAAAATATATACACATATTTTAAAGATTTTATTTATTTGACAGAGATCACAAGTAGGCAGAAAGGCAGGCAGAGACAGAGAGAGGGGAAAGCAGGCTCCCCGCTGAGCAGAGAGCCCAATGCGGAGCTTGATCCCAGGACCTTGGGATCATGACATGAGCCAAGGCAGAGGCTTTAACCCACTGAGCCACCCAGGTGCCCCCATTCGTGATATTTTTGATTAGAAGAAGAAATCTAAAATTTCCTAATATAGCACAAGAGGTCCACCAGGATCTAGTTCCTGGTTAGTAGTTTTCAAAAGGTAAAGCAGAGCCAGTCATTTTAGTAAGAATGCACTGTCGTGTGGTGTTATGAAGGGGATGATGAACTGTGGAATCCTACTGCCTGAGCTTTCAATCTCAACCTCAGCACCTCACAACTAGCTGTGACTTTGGATGAGTCTCTTAACCTCATTGTCACTCAGTTTTATCATTTGTAAAATGAGTGTAATAATGACTTCATATCACAGGGTTGTTGTGAAGTTAGCACAATACCTGGCACTTAGTCTGGACTCAGTGATTATTAGCTATTACACTTGTTTTGGTTATTTCAAAAGGAATAGAGCCAGCCTAAAGTATAGCAAGAACAGGAGAGGACTGGAATGAATAAAGGAGGCCTGCTTCCCTGGGCAGTTTCAGTTAGTCTAGATGTGAGTAAAAATACTCCGATTCTCATGTAATAGCCTCTGAGATCTCGGGGGTTATTTTTTTTAAAGATTTTATTTATTTATTTGACAGACAGAGATCACAAGTAGGCAGAGAGGCAGACAGAGAGTAAGAGGGGGGGAAGCAGGCTCTCCGCTGAGCAGAGAGCCCCATGCGGGACTCGATTCCAGAACCCCGGGATCATGACCCGAGCCGAAGGCAGAGGTTTAACCCACTGAACCACCCAGGCGCCCTCGGGGGTTATTTTGACTAGAGGGGGCTGGATCTGTAATCAGATTCCAGGATGATTGTTATAGGAAAGGTAAACTCCTATAGTGATAGCCAGGAAAGCTAATTGTGAAGGAAACAGGAAAAACTCAGAGCAAAGCAACAAAAACAGGGTAAGTAATTTGTTTCTTGATAACAGCTAATAGAGTCCTAGTGGACTATATATTCAGAAATTTTTTTTTTTTTTAAAAAGATTGGAGAGAGAGGGAGAGTGAGCATGTTTGTTACTTAACAGCGAAGGCATTAAGTAATGATGGGAATCCCAACTGTATCCACCAAAAATTATAACTTTGGGCAAATCACTTCTCTGCTGCCTCAATTTAATAATCTATCATATCAGCTACGTTATGAAGATCACTACGTATATACTTATGTATTTACTGCTTAGTACAGTGTCTATTTTGTGGGAGGCACTCAATATATAGCAACTATTACTACTGGAAGTATATTATCTTTGTATTAATACAAATTAATAGATATAGGCACTTCTGGAGATTCCTATCTGACCAAAGCACTTGTGTTTTATCAACTAATATTGGGTTATAATTTATAAAACTGAGGAATATTGTAAAGACAGATCCCAAAACAGTGTTTCGGTCACGTAGGGCTTATCAATTTTCATTCCAAATACGTGTGAGATTGATTCTATTCAAATGTTTACTTAGTCTCTGTTAGGTGCTAGCAGGACATTAGGCTGGTGGCGGGGGTGGGGTGGACGTTGTGGGACAATTAAGATGAATAAGGCATGGTTCCTGTCCTCAAAGAGAATACAAGCTTGAGAAGAGAAAGGCAAAATCCAAATAAAACATGATTAAATGCTGTATATGAGCCAAAAAAAAAAAAAATACTGTAGAGATTTAAAGTCTTTACAAAGTTGACTAGTTTTTCAAAACTTCTGGACTTCTCAGTTTCTCCTCTATCTTCCTCTGTTAGTCTCCATCTATTTTTACGTACTCCATCTTTAGTTATAGCAGGAGTCAGTATGTATTAAAGCCAGTAACAGCCACCCACTGTAACAGAAGGTAGAAGCCATTTGTTTTCTTTCTCCATTATATTCTCAGTACATAACAAAAAGTGGAGCATCTTCCTCCCCTTGTCTTACACAGGGTGGCTCATTCTTGCGCTTCAACTTGTTCAGATGTTCTACCCAGAGACTTTCTCTGAGCACCCAGTCTACAGTTTCTTCCCTCTCCCACCCCCATTATTCCCTAACACATCCCACCTTTACCCTCAAAGCCCTACTGTTGTGGGTGAATGCTGTGATGTGCCACCTTGATCCCCTTTAAGAATAAAAGGCTCATTTCCCTAGCTCTTGGGACTGCTGAGACAGCGCTCAGTTGTCAGTCTCCTTCCAGGACAGACAAGGCTGAAAAGAGCGGAAGTCACGCCTTCTTTTCAGGACAACAGGCATCCAATGACTGTCCAGGTTATCAAGGTCTGGCCTTTCCCTCCAACTTGGGACACCCCTGAAGGGACAAACTAGCACTAGAGTTCCCTAGGGACTGCACTGCAGTTTAACTTTTTCTATCTGCCAATTCCTCCTTTATTCCTTGGTAAGATCCAAAACAGTCCTTCCTAATAAACGTCCTGCCCACAATTCTCCTTAGAGTCCGCTTTCCTCGGAACCCAACCTAGGATAATCTGGAAGCACCTTGTTCATTATCAGGGTACTTGTTTATTGTTTCTTCTTCCATCACTAGAATATAAGCCCCGTGTGGTTAGGGACTAGGTCTGTCTTGGTCACTGCTGATACTGAGTTGTATCTGCTAACTCAGGTCAGAAAGAAAGAAAGAAAGAAATATAAATTACATATATATATATATATATATATATATATATATATATATATTTTGACAAAGTGAATGAATTGAGAGCCTCTGTAACAGCTACAGTATTTGGGCATGGTCCTATTCGAGAAAAAGATGAACATGACCCAGGAGTTTTTCATCTCAAAAGGATTTCCATCCCCATAACGTCAAAAGTCCTGTGAGTCCTGCTTCTCCTTTCACACGGTGGCCACCAACCAGGCTGTACAACAGTTCTGACGTCCAGTTTCACGTCAGAGAGTGGCCCTGACCCCCCAGATAGACACGGGCGCACAGTGCCCTCTTCCTTGAAGGAGTGACCGACGAATCACAGGTTCCAGCTAGCAGGTGGAAGCGCAGGTGCAGACGGTGCTTTCACTGGGAACACCTTTTCCAGCTCCTCCACCGTGTGGCCGCGCAGATGGGAGAGGGAGGAGGGCCTGCACCTGGAACTCTACCCACACGATTGGAAAACCTCCTCGCCATCCACAATCCTTCCGTTACCAAACATTTACTGCCTATGGCTCTGTTACGGGTAGGTCTTTAGTTTTCTAAGGAGCCAGCCTCCTCTTTGTCCCCGCCCCCAAATATCCTTCAGCGAAGATACCAGTGACCTTTCGGAGAGGGGCCAGGGAGCACCAACAAGCCCACCTCCCCTCTCATCGGCTAGGCAGAAAACAGGTTTTTCCACCTGAGGTTCCAGCGCTCTCACCTGCCCACCAGCCGCTGAGCCTCCCTAGGCCGCCGCTGGCCCCAGAGGCCGAGCCTCACGCAGCCGCCGCAGCCGGTCCTAGCAACTTGGCGCACCGCGCCTGGAGACAGAGCATGCGCAGCGCTGTGCTTGGCTCCGGCGCTGCTGAGAATCCGTTTTTCCGGGTTTTAGTGAGGCTCTCAGCCCGGAAAGCGTTTGCCAGAGACCGGAAAGAGCCGGGGGCGGAGCTTATTCGGCGTCAGTCTCTGCAAAGGAGTTGAAACTAAAGAATTTAAATAACATCAAGTGGATGTGTTAGGGTGCAGTATCCGCCTTATGGCGCGCGCTTCGGAACTATTTTTGACTGAATGACAAAGTAGTTAACGATTCCCCGCAACATACTGTCCTCCCAGATTTGACCAATCACAAGGCGCCTGATTCATTTTTTTTTTTTTTGGCGCTATTTCCCCGCCCTCTTTTACGTCTGCTTCCAAAACCAGAAAAGGAATAGCTCATCACCACGTCCCTGGATCGGGTTGGAAAGTGGACATGCGCAAATGAGAGCTGGTCGCTTTCACAGAGCTTTTGCACATAGCTTTTCCTATGGGGGTTTTTGAGGAGGTCGGGAGTCCTCCAACTCTTTCGTTTCACAAAGTAGATAATTTTGGCAGTGTCTACCCATCCTGCTTCTTAGTTCCGGGACAAAACTTTTGTTTTTCTGTAGCATTCAAAAGAATTACGGAGGAAAATATGTGTATTTCTATTTTAAAGCTTATCCGGCATTATGAAAGCCACCTTTGCTTTCTGACCTTCTTTATAACCTGATTCTTGTACTTGTAATTTTCCGGTATCAAGGTGCTCTGAACCACAGAAATGTTAGGTTTTATTTTTCTTTTCTCTCGATCATCTCCGCCGTGTAGCACTATGGGTAACCGTGTTTTGTTACCTGCCAATCATATTCACGACGCTTCTAGTCTCTGAATAGCTGGCTTTGGAGGCCATTTTTATTTTGGGCTCTCTTTGAAAAATGGGCGGAGGCCATTTTTCTTTGGGGCAGATTCCTCGCTCCCTCCTGTCCCCTCAGTGTTTCGCCGCCATCTTAAGTCCTGGTTTTGGCCTCAGCAGAGGATGAGGCCGCTCAGATCATCTTGTGTTTGGGCGGCGGCGGCGTTTTTTCCAACGCGCGGGGAAACTCTGGGAATGGGGAAGTAAGGCCGAAGCTTGAATCACCAAAGCAGGTGAAGGTGGGCTTGAGAGCCCGCTCCCTGTTTGGTCTGTTTCCTCAGCCAAGTACTCCTCCACCAGTGACCCTGGACAGTAAAAAAACTAATAAAATCCCGAACCCAAACCCTACCACCGTCATAGGTAAGAACGTGGAACTCCTGACAACCTAAGTGTTCCTTCACTTGAACTATTTGCCCATCTCCTCTTCCTCCCGCTCCCCGAGGTTTTTTAATTTTGATTTTTTAGCTTTTTCTGAATTCTTTTCCCTGTGCTTTCAACTTTTTTCATTGTTTTCAAAGTGCTAAAGAGTTGTTAACCTAACGGTGCAGGAAACCTAGGCATAAAAGGGGAAAGTTTTGGTCTGGAGAATTTTTTTTTTTTTTTTTTTTGTGGGGAGGAAATGGAGTAAACTGAATGGTCCAGGTGTTTGTATCAAACTGTGGCTGTCCACAACTATTTATAGAAAAACAGTCTCTTCTCAGACATTTCTAGGTTACGACATAGGTATGGGCTGTGTTTGTATATACTGCCCTTTCACTCATTCATTGCGTTTATTGAGATTCTGCAGTAAACCAAACCAAACCAAACCAAAACAAAACTTTCTTTCTTGGAGTTTGCATTCTATCTGACCTCAAAAGCTACTAGGCTGGGGCAGGTGATATTCTGTGGTTGTTAGCACTGTTGGAAGATGACGAGTTATCCCCCTGCTTCTTCCTCGATCTCCTCACCTTCCTTTCCCCCTCCCTGCACTAGGGAGAAATTGTATTGACACTTATTTCTTGGATCCTAGATGCCACCGTAGTTGTAGGCCAGCTGGCTAATTTTATGACCAATATTCAAGTTACTTAGAGTCTTGCTCAGAGTGTGGCCTATTGACAGCATCACCTGGGAGTTTCTTAGAGACTTTAGTCTCAGATCCCATCTTAAGATTCAGTGAATCAGAATTTTCCTAGGGAGTGTACCTTAAAATTCATGGAGCATTAATTCAGGACATGAACTCAAGATATAGAATGCCTCTTTTCAACCTGTGTTTCTTGAACAGTTCACAGTATATTGTTGGTTTATTCCATGTTTTCCATGCAGTAGACATATGACATGTTTTCCTGGCCTTTTGTTTTTTTTTTACATTTGTTTGTGTTTATTTATTTTTCTAGAGAGAGGGGTAGGGAGGGGAAGAAGGAGAGAGGGAGCCCACTGCTATGCATGGAGACTGACTTGGGGTCTTGAACTCGAGCCTGAGATTATGACCTGAGCCAAAACCAAGAGTCTGACACTTAACTGATTGAGCCACCTGGCTGCCCCTTTCTTGTGTTTTTTACCCATCATCTTGATGTCTAGATAACAATTTAGTCTTCTAAAACATTGAGAATTTATCAGTCTGGTATATTATGTAACTGTTGTCATGGCAACACCTGTGTGCATATTTTACTTTTAATTTATTACAAGTTGAATTCAAAAGCCTGCACGTGTTCAACAGTTCAATATTGACTTGGAAAACCTTGGGCCGTGCTTTACCGAAGTTTTTTGTGGCATCTTGCTCTCTTCCGTCTTCCTCTAATGAGAAATGTAATAATTTAAAAAACGATTCCAGGCCATTATCTGCAGTTTTAGACCCTGTGGTTGGAATTTACGAACAAGTAAGGTCTTTTGAGAGAACAGCAAATTACGTTTATGTTTTTCACATGCTGTGTTTAGATTTTTTAAAAATCCCAGATGGATTTACTTAAAATTACTTAAAAATCAAGTAATAAATAAATTAATAAAATCTTTTTTTTTTTTTAATGCTTCCCAGCTTCCCAGGAACCAATCAACTTGCCATTTATTTGTTCTATGTGCTCAGTAAGTTGTCCAGCTTTTCTGTGTTGTCTCTTTTCCACTTATTAATTTGGAAAAGAATGAAGGTTGTATAGTTTTTTAATTTATCCTTACGTGAGTTTTTCAAAATGCAGCAAATGCTTAAGTGTTGGATAAATATAATATGTACTGCTTTTGACTGTTACGTATTGAATCTTGTGTTGTGTATGCCAGTAGAATAGAGTGGGTAAAGGAATGAACTTCAGAACCTTATGCCATGGGTTTAAAGCCTAACCTTGAACAGATTACTTAACTGCTTCAATCTCCTAAAATAGGGTTGATATGAGGGTTAGATAAGTTAATAATAGAAGATTGCTTAAAACAATACCTGGCGGGTTATTACAGCTCTGTACGTATTCATCGTTGTTTTTTGTTATTATAATTAAATCTTCGGGTTCTTAAAGTTTTGTTCATTCATGAAAATCACTAAGGGAAAAGGTATTACAGTTCATGACTTTAGGACACGTACCCGTTGGTATTACAGTTCCATGACTTTAGGACACGTACCCGTTGGGAAGAGGGGGTTGGTCTAAATGTACTAGGAAGACAAATTTATTTTTATTATTTTTTTAAAAGATTTTTTATTTTATTTATTTGACAGAGACACAGCGAGAGAGGGAACACAAGCAGGGGGAGTGGAGAGGAAGAAGCAGGCAGACTGCCAGCAGGCAGGCAGTCTGATGTGGGGCTCCATCCTAGGACCTTGGGATCATGACCCCAGCGAAAGGCAGATGCTTAACAACTGAGCCAACCAGGTGCCCCACATAGTTTTTTTTAAATGGTATTTTTCTTTTTAAACAGCCTTATTGAGGATTATAGGCATATCTTGCTTTATTGTGCTTTGCGGATACTGTCTTTTTTTATATATTGAAGGTTCAGGGCAACCCTGCACTGAACAAGTCTTTCATTGCCATTTTTCTAACAGCATTTGCTTGCTTCATGTCTCTGTGTCACATTTTGGGTAATTCTTGGAATATTTCATACTTTTTCATTATATTTGTTATAGTGCTCTGTGATCAGTGATTTCAGCTTGCTGAAAGCCCAGGTGATGGTTAACACTTTTTAGTAATAAGGTATTTTTAAATTAAGGTATATACATAGTTTTTTTCAACATAATGCTGGGCCACATTTAATAGATAATAGTATAATTTAACATCACTTTTTTTTAAGGAATATAAAACCTTATTGACCACTGATTACTGGTATTTACAATAAAGTAAACAATATACAATTGGATAACATTCTGACTACAAAGTTACTGTTTTTCCTGTTTTCTACTGAACCAGTAACTCAAATACTGAGAAGACTGAGACTACATGTCAGGAATAAGTTGGGGTAGGGATGCCTGGGTGCCTCAATTGGT
Source organism: Lontra canadensis (assembly GCF_010015895.1). NCBI lineage: Eukaryota > Metazoa > Chordata > Mammalia > Carnivora > Mustelidae > Lontra > Lontra canadensis. The sequence goes on from NW_022631010.1 coordinate 12,946,394, forward strand.
TAAGCGTCTGCTTTCGGCTCAGGTCATGACCCTGCAGTCCCCAGATCAGGCCACATCAGGCTCCCTGCCCAGCAGAGGAGTCTGTTTCTCCCTCTCCCTCTGCCTCTTCGCGGGCTGTGTTCTGTCTTTCAAGCAAATAAATAAAATCTTAAAAAAAAAAAAAAAAAAAGGAGTAAGTTGGGATAAAGAAAAAAACATACAGGTCAAGAATTCAGATTATAAAAGTCTGTCCACTCATTTATTCTGGCAGGTGCTAAATTGCCAGCATCTCTTCCCATCTGATTATGGTTCGATTTTCACGAACACAGCCTTAGACATTCCATGAGACATGAGCTTTTAGGCAGTACAGGTCTCTGATAGTCCTTGAGTTTGGGGTGTTGGACTCATGCTTTTGCAGATGTATGTTTGCAGTTGTTGTTAGTCTGCTGTTAGAAGCATCAGTAAATTTCAGGACTAATAGTTGTTAGCCTCATTTTGAATGAATATTTATGATCATCACCTACCGTCAGGTATTGCTTACAGACTGGTCACAGGGATTTCAACTTCGTGAAAAGGAATGGTTCACTAGAAAGAACTTTTAAATGTCCATTTAAGTTTTGCTTACCTAATTAAAACACACCAGGACTTGTCTAGTTTTTGTCGTTTGGGTGGGGAGGTCATTGGTGTTGGTAAAATTTTCTTTCCAGGGATCTTGCAAATAAACTTGCATTTATATGACTATAGATAATGGATATGGATTCTGATAGGGCTTCTTATAAATTGTCCAATTTAAATTGTCTACATAATATTTAAATTGTCCAATTAATTACAAAACTTGAAAGATTAGGGCTTCAGGAAAAATTTCGATTTAATTTTAAGTGATTTATTTCTTTAAATTTTTTTTTTTTTTTTTTTTTTTTTTTTACTTTTAAAGATTTTTTAAATTAGCACAGAGGGAGAGGGAGACGGAGAAGCAGATCCCTGCTGATCAGGGAGTCTACTGCGGTGCTCAGTCCCAGGACCCTGGGATCATGACCAGAGCCTAAGCAGACACTTGGCTGAGCCACCCAGGCACCCCTTAAGTGATTTATTTCTTGTTACCGAAAATGGTAGCATCCCAGAAACAGGGGTTTATCCACGGTTATAAAATGTTTCCCATTCACCGCACATTGGTCCAGTACTTTGTCCACCGCAAATTCTTCAGGCTCTGCCTCTTCTACTTTTTTACTTTTTCCTCTCTCATTCCCATTTTTTGCAATGTAGTTTTTATTGGAGGCCATTTTCTTATTGCAGACTTGCATAGCTATTATTCACCCCCTCCGAGATGCTCCAGGTCCCTGGTCTTAAACATCACTTTAATAGGCACTTGAGAACCAAAACATTTATGTGATTCACTTCCTTGTGATAATCCCTTTATTGTGGTGGTGTGGCGTTGAACCAGGAGTATCACCATGGTATGTCTGGAATTGTACTACAGTAAAGTGCACATATTTAAGGTGTATAGTTTGATGTGCTTAACATGGGTATACTGGTAAAACCATCACCACAGTCAAGGTATATTCCCCAGAATGAACATACCCATATTTCCCAAATTTCCTTCTGCTGTTTTATAATCCCTCTGGCCACTCTCTTCCAGGCAACCACTCCTTTGCTCTCTGTCATGATGTATATCACTATAGGTAAGTTTGCATTTCCTAGCTTATCTAAAGGAATGCTGTTTTTGGTGGGAGTCCTTAGAGTGTGGTTTCTTTTCATAATTGAGCACGTTCTTTGTTTCCAGTATCAGTAGTCATTTTTTTAAAAAGATTTTATTTATTTGACAGAGAGGGATCACAAGTAGGCAGAGAGGCAGGCAGAGAGAGAAGAGGAAGCAGGCTCCCCGCAGAGCAGAGACCCCGATGTGGGGCTCAATCCCAGGACCATGACCTGAGCTGAAGGCAGAGGCTTAACCCCCTGAGCCACGTAGGTGCCCCAATAGTCATTTTTTTTCTTTAATCACTAGGTAGTATTTTCTTGCTAGAGGTCCTGTAATTTGTTTATACATTCACCAGTAGAAGGACTTTGAGGTGGTTCTTATTTTCATAGTACTCCTTTTCACTTTGCTTTGTTTTCCAGCTTATTTGAATTGGGGGAAAAAAAGGCCAATTATTTGGTATCCATACCTTCTGTGTGCACTGAAACTGGGAGGTGGCAATGGTAAAATGGGTATGTCGTGGGATTTTTTTTTTTTTTAACTTTTGCCTTTGTTAGTTTATGGATTAATGTTTTTTGAGTGAATCATGTTACGGCTTTTTTAAAAATGCAAAATGTGGGGCGCCTGGGTGGCTCAGTGGGTTAATAAGCCTCAGCCTTTGGCTCAGGTCATGATCTCAGGGTCCTGGGATCCAGTCCCATATTGGACTGTCTGCTCATCAGGAGCCTGCTCCCCCACCCCCCAACCCCACTTGCCTCTGCCTACTTGTGATCTCTGTCAAATAAATAAATAAAATCTTTGGAAAAAAATGCAAAATGCATGCATTGACTCTTTAGTGGGCTAGAGCTCTTGATATGTACATGCCTAGTCATTGTAAGCTGTGTTGAATCTTTAAAGCCTACTGTTTGTATATTACTTTCTGGAGATTGAAAACAATAATGGATGTACACTAAGAAACCTACCCATCAGGCAACAGAGTAGAGAATCTAAATGGAGAGTACTGCTCATTTAATATTGGTGTAGGTACATTTCTAAAGTCTTGGCTTCTGTTATAAAGAAGCAGTGCCTCCTGGTTATTATGGCATTGATGTTTTGTGCTTGAATATATTAGAGCTGGTAACTAAAATTGGATTTGACTTCTGTTAGTTATAGGATAATATATAGAATATTGCTGTTAGGATATCTTGGATATTTAAGTGTCGCTCTGTTGATTCTCTAGTTAGAAAAGTTTGGATTTTGGTTTTGCAATTAAAAAATTATTTTTAAATTTATGTATGGTAAAATTCATTGTTTTTGTTATACACTTTCATGAATTTTGACCAGTGCACTGAGTTTTGAAAGCACGGTGTCAGTCAGAATGCAGGACAAGTTCATTATCTCCCCACCTCTCCCCCACTCCCTGCCAAAATTTCCTTCTGCTGCTCCCTTAGTAGTAACTCTCTCCCATCCCCAGATTAGCAACCAAAGATCTGCAGTCCATCTCTATAGTTTTCATGTTGAAAGGATTAGATTTCAATACAGTTATGTTAATGATTATCAAAGGTATTTCGTACTGTGAAGGTGTCTGGAAGACCGTTATCAGAGTGGGGCTTGGGGCTTGCAGTTAAGAAGTGAGTTGATGGGATGCCTGGGTGGCTCAGTTGGTTGAGCAGCTGCCTTCGGCTCAGGTCATGATCCCAGCGTCCTGGGATCGAGTCCCACATCGGGCTCCTTGCTCGGCGGGGAGCCTGCTTCTCCCTCTGCCTCTGCCTGCCGTTCTGTCTGCCTGTGCTCGCTCTCTCTCCCTCTCTCTCTGACAAATAAATAAAATCTTAAAAAAAAAAAAAGTGAGTTGATGAGGTGTTCTTTGTGCCTGCGGTGTTTGTAATGATTATGGTTAACGTAGATGAGGGAACTGATGTAGGAAAAGATGTTAGAGTTCAAAGCCAACGGCCAAGGAAGAATTCTTGAGATGTCTTCAGTGCAAAAAGGTGACTTTATTACAGCGTGGGAACAGGACCCGTGGGCAGAAAGAGCTGCACTTGGGTCCTAAGAAGTGGCTCATTATATACTTTCAAGTTGGGAGGGGGTTGGGGATGGTGTAAGCATCTCTGGTATTTGGAGGCAAGGTTTTCAGAATCATAAGGGGGCTAGCTGCTGTTAGGAAAAGGTCATTTATTACTGTTTAGGAAAAACTCAGTCTTGAGACCTTTCAGATCTGTATAGCTGGGTCATATGCTTGGAGGATGACTGCCAACAGGTATCTTGGGGGTAGAGATAAAGTTTCCAAAGGAATTTTTATATGTTAAAGGAGATTTACAGGTCCTGGGGTTTGGGTTAAGATTGCCAAAGTGGCAACATTGAGGCAGTTGAATCTCTAGAGGAATGTCACTTTGCCTGTTTCAAGGATTTGTCAATGGCTGTAAGTATAAGGAAACTTAATAATTGTTCTTCTGCCTTTGTTTCCCACATCACCACTACTGATGTCTCAGAAACTCTGCCAAGTATTACCTGTCAGGTCTTATCTAGTTCTCACAGGACCTCTAGATAGACACTCATTATTATCCCACTTCACAGATAAGAAAACAGGAGACTTAGAGGAATTGAATAACTTGTCTGAGATCACTTGAAGAGGCAGAATTTGAACACATGTCTGTTTTACTAGGACCTAAAGACTGTGCCTGCCCCCAAAAGCAGGTGCCTGTATCTGTTTCTGACAAAGAATTAAATAAAAATTAGGCCTTGTCTACTAGTGAATCATCCCATGCCAGGATCAGTGAGGAGTTTTTGTGCACACAGCAGGAAGTGAGGGGCCCAGATCTTGGGCCAACTGGCTGGATAAAGGGTGTAGAGTGACTGAAAGGTAGTGCCGTTTCATAGAATTATTTTTGGTAGAGGATTTCTGTATTTGACCTACATGTAAAGACAAAAGGAAAGAAAGTCCTAATGTTTTTGTCAGTTGCATTATTGTTATTGTCACTTGCATCACTTCCACTGTTGGAGCTTCCTTGTTTGTTTTTTGCTTTGTTTTGTTTTCCTTTTTTAGAAGCTGATTTTGGCATTCAAAATCATCATAGGAATAATAGGAAAAGCTGATTCTTCCTTACAATTACATTGCTGTCTTAAGCTTTATCTAAGTTGTCAACAGCAAGATCTTTGTTCATTTGTTAGTTTTCCTTGGTATTTTTGTTAAAGTTTGCGCTTACTTCCTTGATACTGATTTTTGGGTTTTGTGGGGTATTTTTGGTGATAAAATTAGATTGGGACAGGGAATGAAATGATTTCTCATTCTTTGAATTATGGTTGTTCCTTTAGGAGTCCTAGGGTCTTTGTTTTCTGTTTCTGCTCCCATAGTTAGCAAACATTTTTTTAAGATGAAAAAGGGAAGTATAGTAACTTTCTTGATAAAATTTGAAATCCAGAGATTAGAAACCTAAAGTTAATTTCTAGCCTCCTTAATCTGGGGTAGTTGCTTTGCCTTATGACACAGTCCAACAAATCTAAAAGGAAGACAAATGTGAACTTCAGAATGCCTTGGATTTTCCCACAGAATAATCTAGAAGGTCACTGACTTTCTTTATTAGCATTTATCTCTGCTCTGTATTTAAATGACAGGACAATCATGTGATAATGTTTAATCTACTTCCATTCCCTCCCCAAATTAATTTTCTTAAAGATCTTAGGATCTTTCTGTCTCTATGAAAGACATTAATGCACACATATTTTTGGTGGGGTCATACTCTATCAAAGTCTCCTCTTTGTGGAAAGAATGACTGTTTTCAGGCCAGAGAAAGTGGGCTCAAGAATGCAGAATAGAGGATGAGATGTAATTTGTAAGATTTATAATATACTTTAACTTCTCAGGATACTTATGTAACTTGTATATTTCAGATATTTGGAAAATTGATCTTTTTGTCCTGAACTTTTTAAAATCAGGCAATAAACTAAAAAATTCTGCTGAACTTAGACTTCAGTTGGAAGCTCTGATAGCAAGACTTCTTTTTTTCCCCCACAGATTATATTTATTTATTTGAGAGAGAGAGAACAAAGGGGGGGGTGGGAAGGGAGAAGCAGGCTTTCCACTGAGCAGAGAGCCTGGCGCAGGGCTTCTGTCCTAGGACTCTGGGATCATCACCTCTGAGCCAAAGGCAGATGCTTAACCAACTTAGCCATCCGGGTGCCCCTGATAGCAATACTTAATATTATGCTCTAAACCCTGGGGCACTGAGCTTGTTGCTCTGTCTTGAAAGCAACTTTAGGCCTAGGGAAGTAGTGTTTTAAGATGCGTACTTTTGTGTGTGTGTGTGTGTGTGTGTGTGTGTGTGTGTGTGAATGTTTAAGATATCCAGTAAAGCAAGTCTAGAAAAATCTTAGGATGTTACCAGATTTAAAATTGAATGAATACAGAGGCTAAAAATACCTTTTCCATTCAAATGAATATTAGAATATCCGTATTTTAAAAACAAAATTACACAGTGAAAAACTCACATTTATGGCCTGCACTTCAACATTACCTCTGATCTGTTGCCCATTATTTTTAAGAGGAAACACTTTGATCTTTTGTTTACAAGTTTATGTGTATTACAACTCTTTCAACTTAGGCTGCATGATACATTCAACTTAAGTGTTATTTATGTATTGAAATATGTCCAGAGTGCTTTGACTTCTTTTTAAGAGAGCTTAATGTGGAATTTGAGATTTGGGGACAGTAAGAATTTATTAGATAAACAGGTGTAAATCTAAAAAAAAAAAAGTCTGTAGCCCTTTATTTGGAACCATCAACAGGCTCAAGTTAGCAAACTTTTTTTTTTTTTTTTAAAGATTTTATTTATTTATTTGACACAGAGAGAGTACAAGCAGAGGGAGTGACAGGGAGAGGGAGAAATGCAGACTCACTCTGAGCAGAGAGCATGACGTGGGGCTCAGTCCTAGGATGCTAGGATCATGACCTGAGCCGCAGGCAGATGCTTAACTGACTGAGCCACCCAGGCGTCCCCAAGTCAGCATACTTCTGATGCATACCTGTGCCATGCACCAGGTGTCAAAGAAGATGGACCTTGTCCTCAAGACATGTATAGTCAGACAGAGGAGAGAGACTGAGGACGAGAGTTACTTGTAATTTACTGAGCTAAGCATGAAAGCAGTGGCAGTGTGAGGTGCCCATGTGGCCCAGAGCAGAGTTATTCAGTCTAGAGATTTATAGAGGCCTCCACAGAGCAGGTGGTGTCTGAGTTGGGTTTCGGAAGATAGCTCCCCTCGGGAGGGAGAGGACATTCTCTAGGACTGTCTGTATGGGTGATAGTGGGGAGAGTGGGAGCTTCATGTTCAAGAACAGATGGTGGAGGTGGCTGTGTGGGGGCAGTGAGGCCGTGGAGTTGCCTGAGTGGTGAGATGGAGATGTGGGTGGAGGGCCTGAGAAATGTGGGAGATCCCAGTCAACAGTTCTGATTGGAGGACTCCTGCTCAGTTAGCTCCAGTGATGGCTTTGGGGATAGAGAAGTGCTCTGGTTGTGGGGACCTTCATGATAACTAGCTCTTTGGGGGCTGGGACTTTTGGCATCTCCATGTAATGATTTTTCCTTCTCCTGGAAGGCAGATGGGTCGTCTTTGACTTTCATCTCTTTGGTCCCAGATGATGGGCTGTATGCCTGAAGTAAGAGAAGAGAGCAGAGTGTGTGCTTTCCCCAGATTCCCTTGTAAATGGTCTCTCTGTATTTAGACTTCATGCTTCCCAGCCCTTAAGAAAGAATAGTGAGAGACATACTCTCACCTCCCCAAAGGAGGTAAGAGTTATGATTGGTTGTTGTGCAGTGGTTGTAAAGGCATAAATAATAGAAGGGATCAGGAAATTCTTCCACCTCCACTCCCCATCACCTTGCCCAACCTGTAGACTTGTCTGGGAGACAGGGGCATCTTGTTCTGGGTACCGCCTTTGCCTATTTTTCTATTGGATTGTTTAATTTTGGAATGTCGTCCTTTGCTGGTTCTATGTCTTATAAATTTCTTCTCCCAGTTTGTCAAAATCCCTCCCCCATTTCTTTATCGTGGATTTTGATGAATAGAAGTCTTAATTTTTGTAAGCTTTTTATTTTGAAATAATTAGAGATTTATAGGAAGTTGGCAAAAAAGGGGGAAGGTCCTGTGTACCCTTCATTCAGTTCCTCCCCAGTAGTCGTCCCTTGCATGTTTATAGAGCAACAATTAAAGCCAGAGAATTGACATTGGTACAATACACAGAGTTTATTACATTTAAGCGGTCTTACACATATTTATTTAGTTCTGTGCCATTTTATCACATGTGTTTATGTAACCATCACCAACCACAGTCAGGGTACAGAACTCCACTACCATAGGCTCCTCCCTACCACCTGTTTATGTAAAGCCATGTACCCCTCCCCCATTCTTAATCCATGGCAACTTTTAATCTGTTATTCACTTCTATTATTTTGTTATTTCAAGAATGTTAATAAATGGAATCATACATTAAATAACCTTTTAAGATTGGCTTTTTTTTTTTTTTCCATTCAGCATAATTCCTTTGAGATCCATCCGAGTTGTTACCTGTATCAACTGTTCATTCTTTTTTTTTGCTGAGTAATGCGATGGTATAGAGATACCGCCATCTGTTTAACCATATACCCCCTGAAGGACATCTGGGTTGTTTCCAGTTTGGGGCTATTATGAGTAAAGTTTGCTGTGAACATTTGTATAAAGATTTTTATGTGAGCCTAGGTTCTCATTTCTCTCAGATAAACTCCCAGGAGTGAAATTTTTGAGTCATATGGTAAGTGCATACTTAGTTTTATAATAAACCTGTCTCTCTTCCATTGTGGCTGTACCACTTTAATAGTCCCACAGGCAATGAGAAATACATTTTCCCCGCATCCTCATCAACATTTGGGGTTACCTCTGTTTTTTATTTGCCATTCTGGTAGGTATGTAGTGATATCTCATTGAAATTTTATTCGCATTTCTCTGATGGCTCACAGTGTTGAGCCTCTTTTCATGTGCTTATTTGTCATCTGTATATCCTCTTTGGTGAGATGTCTTTTCATGTCTTTCACCCATTTTCTGACTGGATTGTATTTTTTTTTTTTTTTAATTGGTGAGTTTTAAGAGTTCTTTATATGTTCTAGTTCTAAGACTTTTGTTGCGTATGTGAATTGCGGATATTTTCATCCAGTCTGTAGGGAAGTTTTAATTTTAATATGGTCAGATCTACCATTCTTTTTTTTTAACGGTTTGCATTTTTTGTATCCAGTTAAAAAAACTCCTCCTTTACCCTGAGTTTTTGAAAACATTTTCTAAGAGGTTCTGTTTTTTTTTTTTTTTTTACATTTTAGTTTTTAGTCCATCTGTAATCGATTTTTGTGTGTTGTATGAAATAGTACTTCAGTTTCATCTTTTTCCAAATGGATAAACAGTTGTTCAGCCACAATTTATTGAATGAATAATCTCTTCATTTCCCACTGATAGGCAGTGCTGCTTCTTTCATCCATGCCCATAAGCATGGAGGTTTGTTTTCTAGTCTGTGTGGTCTGTCCCTTTAGACTGTTTACCCCTTTGCCAGTACAGTATTTTATTTACTGTAGCACTGTAGTTTTGCTATGTCTGGTAAATATCTTTTGTTTTTCTTCTTTTCTCTTCTCCTTTACAAGTATTTAGTCCTCTTTGCTCTCAGATTCGCTATTCAGGATTGTGCTTAGAATTGCATTAAGTTAGAAGAGCAATTTGAGGAGGTCTTCCACATTTCTTATTAAATTTATTTCTAGGGACACCTGGGTGACTCGGTTAAGTGTCTGCCTTCATTCAGTTCAGGTCATGATCCCAGGGTCCTGGAATCGAATTCCACATCAGGTCCCTTGCCTAGCTGGAGGCCTCCTTTCTCCCTCTGCCTGTTGCTTCCCCTGCTTATGCACTCTCTCTCTCTCTCTCTCTCTCATAAATAAATAAGTTAAATTAAAAAAAGGTAAATTTATTCTAAGATATTTTATACTTGTCAATGCTAGTTTAAAAGATATTTTAAAATTGACATTTTCTGCCTTTTTCAGAGAAATTGCTTTTAATGGTTTGTCATGAAGCATGTTTGCTACATATTTTGCAGACAGTTTTTTATGATTAAGAAATTTCTTTTTTTTGGGACGCCTGGGTGGCTCAGTTGGTTAAGCGGCTGCCTTCGGCTCAGGTCATGATCCCAGCGTCCTAGGATCGAGTCCCGCATCGGGCTCCTTGCTTGGCGGGGAGCCTGCTTCTCCCTCTGCCTCTGCCTGCCTCTCTGTCTGCCTGTGCTCGCTCACTCTCTCTCCCTCTGTCTCTGACAAATAAATAAATAAAATCTTTAAAAAGCAAAATCTTAGTTTGCTTGTTTGTTTGTTTGTTTATTTATTTATAATATAGTAATCTCTACACCCGTGTGGGGCTTGAACTCATGACCCTGAGATCAAGAGTTGCATGCTCTTCTAACTAAACCAGCCAGGAGCCCCTATGATTAAGAAATTTCTTTTCTCAGATTTCTAATGTTCTTTTTTTTTTCCCCTACCTCTATTAAAATGACCATGTCTTTTTTTTTTTTTTTCTACTTTAATTTTTTAGTATGGTGATTTTTCTAGTGTTAAACCAACCTTGCACTCTTCTGATAAACCTCACTTGATTCTGGTGTATTGTTTAAATGTTGTTATATTCAGATTGCTTCTTTTTGTTTAGGTTTCTTGCCTTTATGGTCACGTGTAGAATTGGCTGTGATTTTCTTTTCCTGTACTGTCCTCATCTGGTTTTTCTCTCAGGACTTCATATAAGAGTTGTTGAGGGGGGCGGGCCGAGTTTCCTCTTCTCTTTTCTGGAGGGATTTGTAAAGTGGTATTATTTGTTCTTTGAACTGCTGTTGGATTTTGCATCACAAAGATTTAGCAATAGATGGACTTGAGAATCCATCTGTGTAACATCCTTGTCCTACAGAGGCAGAAAGAATTAAATGCTGAGGCTCAAATCCAAAGGGCACAGTTCCATGACTCAGCCATTTCATCATTTCAGAAGTCCTAAAGTTAAGGTAACAGCCATTTTATTACCTTCACACTGAAGTCCATGCAAATCCATTTAAGAGAGGCTTGGAAAATACCCCACTAACCCATCAAACTTGGTCCCTTAGGTTTCTAGCCTTATCTAGTGAAGTTGCAGAACCTAGGGAGGAGAGGGAGCCTTGGAAGACAGGCACTCTGACAGCTTAAGGAAAGCCTAGGAGAGCCGGCGGAACCCTCACTGGCTCCACCGTTGAGTAGCCGCTCGGAGGGCCCTTAATCTGTGTATTGCCCAGTGTGCTCATAGGGGATCACTTTCTTCTGAGTATCAAAGAAATATTCACCATGGGGTATTTTTTTATGAAAGTTGTAAAGATTCAATATACTTTTTGGAAAATTTCCCTAAAAACAGCAAAAATAAAATGGTCGGGTGTGTTAAATGACCCAGCTCCTATTATCTGGAATATTTTTCTTTACCCAGCAGACATTTCTTGAGCACCCTCTAGTGTCAAGCAGTGCTCTAAGGGCTCTTCACCTTTGAGAACTGGTTCCTACCAGGATGGATAAGAGGGCTTTTACTGTATTCGGGAATTAGCAGACCACTTCAGTTCACCATTTAGCTCATTTCTAGTGCTTGTTCCTAATGATGTAACGAAGCAAAAGGAATATGTCTTCCTTTTCTAAAATGACCAGCAGATTTGCAGGCTCAAGGTCTATACAGTTGACTGTCCAGATGTTTTTGGGCTTTATGTTGGTGGACTTTTTTTTTGTTTATGAAGATATGTGCCATGTCACCTAGCACAATGGTATATTAAAGTCATTCAGACCACGTTTCCTCAAGTGTAGACTTCCTTCCTCTTCCATTAGCAGGAGAAAACCACCACTCATGTAGCTCTATTTAAAATCTTACTCTGTTGGGATCTTGTGGTTTCGTGGTGGGAATCAAGAGGGGAGGGGTTGTTGAGGGAGGGAGGGTACACATACCTTGACAGTCTAGTTAACAATCGACCTTGGCAGTTCTGCAGTGGACAGATGGTTTTAGTTTGCTCTCAGCTGAGTTAACAAGACACTTTTCTCGCCCTTGACTCTCAGCTGTGAGACCCTGGCCTGATCTGACAAGTATACTCTCTAGGGGAATAGATGACAGGACTGAGAGTAGATAGTTTGTGAGGTCTCTCTTAGTCCTAAAGTTGTGACTTTTTGAACCTCCAAACATTGTGGAAAGAAATGAAAAAATTACATACATTGAGAGGCAGAATTCCACATGATATTAAAAAATGGATTAAAAATAAGCAAAATGTAAAAATATCACATAGGTGAAGGGAATTAAGAGAAAATACATAAGCAAAATGTACAAAATAGTTCCCTTTCCCCATGTGGCCTATTTTTACATTAGTGGGCCATATTATATAAAAATATATACTATTTGGTCCTAGATTCCTACAGATCATATCTTTGAGATTGGGCTTTGATGCTACTTTTTGAAGAATCCAGTCCTTAAAAAAATGTAGCTACTCTTGTTTTACTGATAAAAGTAAAAAGGAAAAAAAAAAATGAGTGCTTTAAGAGTGAATATTGGAACCTTACTGTGAGTTGAAAAATGTAACCTTCACTGTAATATGGCCCATAATCTAATGGCAGATATGGTTTGAAAGCCTTGCTGCAGCCTCCCCTGTGGTCCACGTGTCCTTCAGGAAGGGAAGGACATGTGGGAAAATGAGTGTACAATTAAAAAATAATTTGATCACATGCTTCAGCTTGGTTGGGTACTTGCTGACAAAACTCTCTCCCCCTTTTCTCTGTCAGCTGGAGCACTTAAGCACCCTCCAATGAGGGATCCCCTAAATTCTTGGCAGAAGTTATTCAAACCTAATTTAGTATATTTAAGGGGATCAGTTTTGTGTTTATCAGGCTCAGATAGCGTAAACATCTAAAGTTTTCAGTATTGTTTATAAGTATTGTTTTCAAACACATGTTCCTTATTCTCTAGGAACTTATTTTTTCCATTTACACCTATTTCTAAATGGGGTTACTTGGTGAATGTCCTCCAGAATTTTTCTAAGTCATATGCACTGCATCATTCAGAGAATAGAAATGACTAATTAGAGTGATTTGGGATTTGAATAAAGATGTTTTTGTCCATTAAAAAAAAAGAATCAGCCGTGCCTGGGTGGCTCAGTTGGTTAAGTGTCTGACTTTGGCTTGGGTCATGATCCTGGGGTTGTGAGATCAAGCTCTGGGTTGATTTGGGGTTGTGGGGCTCTGCACTCAGCAGGGAGTCTGCTTCTCCCTGTGCCCCTCCCTCCCACTTGTGCTTTCTCTGTCTCTCTCTCAATTAAATAAATAAAATCTTAAAAAAAAAAAAGTAGAATCAAAGGTTATCACATTTTGAAAAAAAAAAAAATCATCCGATTTTAAATCATCACCATTGCCTAAGTAGTTAATACTTATCAAGGGCCTGGTGTTTACAAAGGTTGTGTTGGGGGTTTTTATATATCATTTTATTTAATCCTTTGGAGAATTTTGAATTAGGTATTACTATCGTTTTTTAAATTAGTAATCTGGGACACAGAAATAAGTGCTTTTCTTGTAATGAAACTAAGCACGCTCCAACTGTACTATCTGTTGTGGTAGCCACTGACCATGGGTGTCAAACAATTGACATGTGGCCAATCCAAATTAAGATGTGCTGGAAACAGAAAATATACACCCGATATACTTGCTTTCAAAGACTAAGGTAAAACACTAAGAATGTAAATATTTTTATAGTGATTACATGCTGAAATGATAATGCGGTGGATTTATTAGGTTAAATAAGAATATTTATGGAAATTATTTTATTGAATAAAATTAAATATTAAAATTATTAAAATTAATTTCCTCCATTTCTGTTTACTTTTTTTTTTTTTAAAGATTTTATTTATTTATTTGACAGACAGAGATCACAAGCAGGCACAGAGGCAGGCAGCGAGAGAGGAGGAAGCAGGCTCCCTGCTGAGCAGAGAGCCCGATGAGGGGCTCGATCCCAGGACCCTGGGATCATGACCTGAGCCGAAGGCAGAGGCTTAACCCACTAAGCCACCCAGGCGCCCCTTCTGTTTACATTTTTGTTAACTGCAACTGCTAGAAAATTGAAAAGTACATCTGTGACTTGCATTCTGTTTTTCTTTTGTACAAATGGTACTCAAACATCTGTGCACACAGTTGAAACGGGCAAATAGTTCCATGTACAAGGCTTGTGACTTGTGGCATCCTTTTCACCTCATTCCTTCCTCCAGGGCAGCTGTCTTCATCTTGATCTTCATGTCGGCGCCAAGTTTAGCACTTAACAATTGGGTCCATATCACTAAATTACTCGCTGCGTTTCTGCTTTATTATTACTATTGCTGTGGCGGTTGTTATTGTTTTATATTGATTGTAGGCTTTGCTTCTGAAACATCCCCTTAGCATTCAAGGGAGCTCTCGCTCAGTTTAACCCCTGTACCCCTGCCATGCAGGTTGCACAGACACACATATTCTCCATCCTCGTAATATTGCTGTAAACATGACATTGTTTAGGTCAAGATTTAGGGTTTATTGTCATGACTACACATGCTTGCTGTGACTGAGCTATGTATGAAGTACTCTTTTTATTTTCTGCACAATTTTTGTTTATCCTGGAATCAGTAATTGCCTTGTTATTATTCGGTTGCCTAGCTTTCCACGTTCCTGTCCTAATTCAATCTCAGATTCTCTACCAGTTGTCTAAAGTCAACTATGTGTGCTCGCAGATACTTCTGGAGACGCATCTCTTGGAGACTCGGATACTGCTGTAGCCTGCACTCATGGTTCTCTCCTGGTCTGGCCCATGATCTCATGCAGGGAGGGATCTGCTTTCACCAGATCCTAGGATTTCCTCTGCCTTTTGCCCATCTTGGCCTTCCTGTTTCCTTTAGCTTCCTCTTTCTTGGTTAATTTCCTCATTTTGGTGAAGTACATCTTTAGTTAAGCTTCCTGAGAAAGGATGCATGGGATTTAAATTTTTTAAGACCTTGCATATCTAAAATGTCCCCTCCCCCTCATGTTTAAATGTAATTGGAGGTTGGAAACAATTTTCTTTAGAATTTTGAAGATACTTCTCTATTGTCTTTTAGTCTCCGGAATTGCTTTGAGCCATTTGGAGCCAAACATTCACTCACCACCCCTTCCAACTACCTCCCACCCTCTTTTTAAAGTTTTTTGTTTTTTTTAATCTCCAGTGCCTGATGTTTTACTGTGTTATATGCCCTAATATGAGAGGTTTCCATCCTAACTTTCATGTATGAGCCCTTCTATGCTGGTCCTTTAATTTTTAATTTATTCTCTCTTATTTTTCATCTTTTTTATTTTCGCTGAAGTTTCTGAATGACTTCACTGAACTCCAGAACTTCTGTTGTTTTTTATTTCAGCTATCACTTTAATTTGTTGTTTTCTGAAAGTTTCTTACTTTTTGTTACTGTGTTTATTGCTTTATGGCTCCAATATCTCCCTGATAATAATGGTAGTTTCTTAAAAAATGGTTTCCTTCTCCCTGCACAGTTTCGGTTTTGGCCAAGTAGTTTCTTTGCTGTTTGTTTTATAGAGTTGCTGTTTATGATAGAGTCTTTCCTTAGATGGCAGGTGATTCCTGGTTGTTCACTTGTATTTGAGAGTTGGCTATTAAAAAGATGGAAGGCAGATCTCCATGCAGATGTGGGGCTTGTGGGTGTTTGCTTCCCTTTAGAACCATCCATTGGGGCTGTTTCTTGGGGAATCTCTGATGTCAGTACTTATAGATCCTACCTTTTGGGTTAGTCCAATCCCTGAATAGTTTTAGTCTCCTATTTGGAGAGGCTAAGCAGGAGAGAGGGGTGTATTAGACAAGGTTCTCCAGAGACCCCGAACCAATGGAAGGTATATATAATTATTACAGGAATTCGCTCATGAGATTACAGAGATTGAGAAGTCCCATAATCCACTGTCTGCCAGCTGGGGAACAAGGAAAGCCCGTGTGTAATTCATTCTCAGTCCAAAGACCTCCTTAGGTCTGAGGGCAGGAGAGGGCAGGAGAATATGGGTGTCCCAACTCAAACAAAGACTTCGAATTCACCCTTCCTGTACCTTTTGTTCCGTTTGGGCCCTCAGTGGATTGCATGGTAACCACCTACACTGGGAGGGCCATCGGCCTTACTGAAATGCACCAATTCAAATGCTGATTTCTTCCAGAAACACCCTCACAGATATACCCAGAAGAAATGTTTTATTACTTTTCTGGGCATCCCTTAGCTCCCATAAGTTGACCCATAATATTAACCATCGTAAGGGACATGTGGGTTGGGGAAGATATCAATCAGTTTGTAAACGTTCCCTTAATTTTCTTTTTTCAGTAGGGTTTGCCGTACTTTATACTGTGCCCAGAGTTTTCCAGAACAGATCCTCTGTCTTAATCTCTCCAAAAAATAATTCCCCACATTTCTGCAAGGGTGAGAGAGAACAGTTGGTCTGGCTGAGCATAATAAAAGGGAGTAGACTCTTGAATGATATAGGTTTGAATTGTGTGGGTCTACTTATACATGGATTTTTTTTCAATAAATACAATACCGTACTGGGCGCCTGCATGGCTCAGTTAAGCGTCTGCCTTCAGCTCAGGTCATGATGCGTTAGGCTCCTTGCTCAGCGGGAAGCCTGCTTCTCCCTCTCCCTCTGCCTGCCGCCCCCTGCCTGTGCTCTCTCTCTCTCTCTCAAATAAATAAAATCTTAAAAAAAAAAAAACCCACAATATGGTACTATAAATGTATTAACTCTTATGATTTTTTGGTGGCAAAGGCAGAGGGAGGGTGAGAATCTTAGGCAGGCTCCATGCCCAGCGTGGAGCCCAAGGCACAGCTCAGTCTCACAACCATGATGTCATCACCTGAGCCACAGCCAAGAGTCAGACACTTAACCAGCTGAGCCACCCAGGTGCCCCAATGGTCTACTCCCTTTAAATATCTGATAGAATTTATCTGAGCCTGTGCTTTCCTTTGTTGGTGGTTTTTCAGTTGCCAATTCAATATTTATATATATATTTCAATAATTTATATATATAAAAAGTAGGCTCCACTCCCGTGCAGCCCAACGTGGGGCTTGAACCCATGACCCGGAGATCAAGACCTGAGCTGAGATCAAGAGTCAGATGCTTTATTGACTGAGCCACCCAGGGGCCCCGATACAATATATATATATTTTTAAAGATTTTATTTATTTATTTGACAGAGAGAGATCACAAGTAGGCAGAGAGGCAGACAGAGAGAGGGGGAAGTGGCTCCCCGCCGAACAGAGAGCCCAATGTGGGGCTCGATCCCAGGACCCCGGGACCATGACCTGAGCTGAAGGCAGAGGCTTTAACCCACTGAGCCACCAAGGTGCCCCCCGATACAATATATTTTTAAGACTAGTTTTAAGTAAGTATACATCTTGCAACTACTTACTGTTATTTGGTTATTCAGCCAAACTTTCTCCTATCTATTACCCAAATAGAGGTTTTGATATACCTACTTACAAACTTTTTTCTTCTCTTAAAGGTCCGTAATTATACTCTGGAATCAATAAGCCATGGAGTCAAAGAAATTTGCCGTTAAAGTAAGTAGTGCTTAATAGTCTTTAAAATGGTTAATCATTTTCTAATATAATTGAGTTCTGTGTTCACTGACAGTTGAAGTTCTGAACTTGCTTTCTACTCTTTAATATCTTTACTGAAAACTTGAAGTAAGTTATTGAAGATTTGTATATTAAGAGTTGGGGGGGAGAAAAAAATAGTTCATATGGTTATGGGGGTTTCTTGCTTCAAGTCTTCTATAAAATGCTTTTAGGTCATAGCTTGGTCCTTAATGTTAAAAACTGTCATTCTTATATGTATGTCTGGGACATGATTTTTTTTTTTTAAATTAATTAATTAATTAATTAATTTGACAGAGAGATCACAAGCAGGCAGGAAGGCAGGCAGAGAGAGGAGGAAGCAGGCTCTCCGCAGAGCAGAGAGCCCGATGTGGGGCTCGATCCCAGGACGCTGGGATCATGACCTGAGCCGAAGGCAGAGGCTTTAACCCACTGAGCCACCCAGGTGCCCCCTGGGACATGATTTTTGATAATGACAAAGCAGATAGAAATGAGGTAGGCAGTGAATGCTGCAGGTGGGTGAATGCCAGGAGAGAGATCTCTTGCCTGGCTGTCCTCTTTTATTTTCTTTTTGTAAGTATCTCTCCTCTGTCCCTTGGTGGGCGGGTGCTGAGACCTTCTCCATTGTGGGGAGATGGGAGAACTATGTGTGAAAGGTATGGGAAAGGAGAGGGGAAGAATTGATAAATAGTGACTATGAGGTGCCTAAGATGCCTTCACCAATGCTGGCTGCTGAGGACATTTTTTCTGTGCTCGTATTATTATATTAAGTACATTCACAACACCAAAACAGACATATTACCATAGTTAACCAGATCAGATACTACTTAGTATTGTAGTTATATCTTATTTTTACCAAGTCCTGGCTTATTAGACTTACACCATATTAATAAATTTCATTGCTTATCCATGTGTTCTGTAGTGTATCTTTTTATGAGAGGTTATAAGTGGTGAAATTTCATCATTTGTCTCTCTAAAAAATGTATTTTTGTCTTAAATCTGGAAGGTTGGTTATAGAAATCTAGGATGAGCATTATTTTTCCTTGGCATTTGGAAGATACTTTTCCATTGTTTTCTGGAATCTCTTATGGCAACTAAGAAACTTTGTAGTTACTGATTGATGTTTAAAACCACCTTTAAAATTTAGTAGCTTAAAACATAAGCCATTTTATTCTCTCTTGTGATTGTGTAGGTTGCCTGGGATCATTTGGGTCATTTCTCTTTTTGATGGTGGTCGGGGCTGCAATTATCTGGGAGCCCAGTTCAGCGGGAACATCAAAGATGACATGCTTACATGGCTGTCACTTCACACTGGCCGTGGCTGGGGACCTCACCTGGGTCTGTTACTATTGCCTGTCAGTTCTCATTCACATGGCTGATCTGTCTGGCTTGGGCATCTCCTAGCGTCGTGGCTGAGTTTGAGGGATGGTGTCCCAGGACAAGAGTTGCTACAAGAAAGAAGATATCTTGCCAGTTCTTTGAAGGCTTGGGCTCAGAAGTCTCACTTGGCACTCATACTACATTCTGTTGGTCAGAGCACTCAAAGGTCCCAGCCCAGGGGAAGCTGCAGCTTTTGATGTAAGAAGCAGCATGTGCCCACAGGGAAGCAAAGATTGTGGGGGCGCATCTGTGGAGACTAGTAACCACAGAAGTTTCTCTCCTGCCACACTGTGATTTCTTTCTTGGTTATCTTGGTTATCGGCTTTTTTCCTTCTAGCTGCTCTTAAAATTTTGTTTTTGGCTTTGATGTTTTACAATTTGATTATGAAGCCTCAAGCCATAGACTTTATTTATCTGGCTTGGGATGCATGTGCATCTTTATTTGAAAGATACAAGTCTTTTTTATCAGTTTTGGAAAATCTCAACCATGGTCTCTTTAGCTACCATGCTTTATCGTCTCTGTTCTCTTCTTTTGGAACTCTTATACTGAGTTTTCTGAGTAGTCTCATGTAATAGTTTCTTCTGTGCTGTGAGGGTGATATTAGCCTGACCGAGACTGAGCCCCGACAGGCTGTGTGCAAAGCTCTGCCAAAACTGGCAGTGGCCCAGCCGGACAGTTCTGGTCAACCACAGATTTTGGACCCGAGGTGCCTCATGATGCTGGAGAGGAGTCTCTTGATTTCTAAGCCATACACACTGATGGGGCAGATTTGGCTACCGTATTGCCCCATCTCACAGCCGGCTGCACCACCAAGGCCTGGACTTAGCTCCTAGATCATACCAGACAGGGGAGTTCCTCCAGCCATGAGTATCAGATTAGCAGTTAGGGATCTAGACAGCGTTCTGACACATTATATGGAAGATTGTGTGCATCACATTGTTACTGTCTCTGTGCCTCTGATCACACAGGCAATGGGCCAGTGCTTCCCAAATCATGCACCTTAAAAAGCCCCATAACCCAAACACTGGGATCCCATTCTGAATGTGTGACATCCTTCTTGCCAGATTGTCTGTGCTGGCCTAGGGTGTCATGGGCAGTGGGGGACTCGCATACCTGCTACCGATGCCAACATCATGTGCCTTCTCCGACGAATGCTCCTCAAGTAGGCTTGCATGAGTGCTGCTTAGCCACTTGCCTTTTCTTTTTTCATCCTGTGTCTCTGTGTTGCATTCAGAGTGCTGTTTATTACACATCTTCCAGTTCATTAACATCTTCTCATCTGGATTTAATTTGCTGTTTAATCTGTATTTAATCAACTCTTCAATGTGTTTATTTTTCATGACTATGTTTTTCAGCTGAGAATTTGTGTTTTTTTTTTTTTAATTCAAGTTCTACCAGTCCTTTTTTTTATATGCTTATCCTGTTTTTAAAATACATTTCCACATCCTTTTATCTTCTTTATAATTTTAAAGTAATTTATTTCGGGGCACCTGGGTGGCTTAGTCATTAAGCATCTGCCTTCAGCTCAGGTCATGATCCCAGGGTTCTGGGATCAAGCCCCGCATCAGGTTCCTTGCTCAGCAGGAAGCCTGCTTCTCGAACTCTTCCACTCTCCCTGCTTGTGTGCCTTCTCTCGCTGTCTCTCTCTGTCAAATAAATAAATAAAATTTTAATAATAATAATAAAGTAATTTGTTTCATAGTCTCTTGTAGACTGTTCTGTTATTTCTATTATATACTAAGTGTGGAATAAATTGGTGATTGAAATTGCTGGATTGTTCATGTGTGTAATTTTTAATTGTGTGCTCATTTTCAGTCACATCCTACATGTGCATCGTGTGCACATTCACGTGTGTGCATGTGCATGCACACACACAGACACACACACACACACACACACACACACACATTCTAGTGCAGTTGAGCAGTTTCAAGTTTACTTCTGTTGGAACCACTGGCATTTCAGTGGTTTTGGACCAGGCTTCACATTAATTTCATGGCTTGGGATTCCACCACCTTGTGGGTAGTACAACTTTGCAACCTACGAAAGAGTCTGGTGTAAGGTTGGTGTTTTTAGTGTTTTCTAGGATTTTCCTTGCTGTTTTCCCTTCCCTTCCCTCCTGCTAAAGCCATCCACGTCGCTTTCCTTGGATGGCAAGCAGTGATATTTTTTCTTCTAGTTGCCATTTTCATGAAGGTCACAGTTTATCAAGAGAATGAAGGAAAAAGTTCTATGGAATAGTTCCTACTCCAAGAAATTATGGACAGCCTTACCTGTATGAAATACCATAGAGTATTACAGAGATATCTACAAATCCAGTGCTTATGTGTCAGGCATTGTACAAGGAACAGAGGTTGAAGTTTCTTACAGCTCGGCTTAACTGGGATGAGTTCCTTCTGAACTCTCCTTTCTCTTCTACCCATTTTGGGCATTAGGATCCTAGCTCTCTGCTATCCTTGCTCCCACATATGCTGTCTGCCAGGCTCATACCTTCCAACAGGGTGATTTTTTTTTTTCTCCCTTTTCCCCACTTTATTGAGATATAATTGACATATAGTATTGTGTAAGGTCAAGGTGTACAATGCGGTGATTTGATAAACCTATGTGGTGAAATGTTTACCAGAGTAAGGTTAATATATCCTTTGCTTCATGTAATTACCATTTTGTTGTTTCTGTGGTGCAAACATTAAAGCTCGACTCTTGTAGCACCTTTCTAGGATACAGTACAGTATTGCTAACTGTAATCACCATGCTATATGTTAGGTCCCCAGAACTTACTCATAACTGGAAGTTTATACCCTTTGACCGACATCTTTCTATTTTCCCTACTCCTTAGCCCCTGGCAGCCACTGTTCTATTCTGTTTTTGAGTTTGAAGTTTTCAGATTCCATATATTAGTGAGATCATACAGTATTTGTCTTTCTCTGACTTGTTTCACTTAGTATAATGCCCTCAAAGTCTATGCATTTGTCACAAACAGAGGATTTCCTTTTTTTATGGCTAAATAATACTCCATTGTGTATTTACACCACATTTTCTTTATTCATTTGTCCATCAGTGGACACTTAGGTTGTTTCCCTGTCTTGCCTTTTGTGAGTAATGCTGCAATGAACATGGGGTGCACATACCTCTTTGAGATCGTGATTTCATTTTCTTTGGGTGTATACCCAGAAATGGAACGGTTAGATCGCATGGTAGTTCAGTGTTTTTTGAGGAAGCTGCATACTGTTTTCCATAGTGTCTGCCACCAGTTTACATTTCCACCAATCATGCAGCAGCCAAGGTTCCCCTTTCCCCATGTCCTCACCAGCATTCCTTATCTCTGGTCTTTTTGATAGTAGCCATTCTAGCAGGGATAAGGCGATAATGGTTTTTGATTTGCATTTCCAGCAGAGCAATTATTAGTACTATTAGAGGTTTGTTTAATTAGGAGTCTTTTCAAACAGAGAACCATCTTTTGCCTTTGATTTTTTTTTTCCTGTAGTGTACTTGTTTTCTATTTTATGGATTTTTTAAAAATTTTCTCCCTTATATTTCTTTGAGCAAATTTGCTCTTCTCTGTCCAGTTTAAGGTGGGAGCTTAAATCATGGAATTTGAGCATTTCTTCTTTTTCAATATATACACTTAAAGCTATACATTTTTCTCTCCAAGTGTTTACTGCTTTAATTATATTCGTCTTGTTTTGTTAGAGATGCAGTTTAAGTAGAGATTTTGTTCTTCAAATAAACATTATTTTCTAATTGTCACTATGATTTCATTATTTTTCCTCTTTGGGAGAGAGAAAGAGAGCAGAGGGAGAAGGAGAGAGAGATTCCTAAGCAGGGAGGCCAGTGCAGGGGTTCATCTCATGACCTTGAGATCAGGACTTGAAGTGAAACCAAGAGTCCGATGTTTAACTTACTGAGCCACCCAGGTGCCCCTGTGATGCCATTTTTGATCACTGGGTTATTGAAATGTATATTGTTATTGGAAATTTTCTAATCATTTTCTTATTTGGCATAATTCCTTTGTCTGTTTTGGAAAGTATTCCATAAACATTTGAAAAATGTGATGGTCATCAGGTGCATTGAACTATATGTCATTTAGATCAGGTTTGTTAATTTTGTAATCTAATTTTTTTTTTTTTTTACTAGTTAGTAATCTGATATTTACTAATAGTGTTTTTGTTTTCTTTGGGTAAATACCCAATAGTGGAATTACTGGATCATCTGATAATTCTATTTTTTCATTTTTTGAGGCACCTCCATACTGTTTTCCACAGTGGCTATACTGGTTGCATTTCCACCAGCAGAATACAAGGGTTCTTTTCTCTTCACATGCCTGCCAACACTTGTTTCTTGTGTTTTTAATTTTAGCCATGTGACAGGTAAAGCAGAACAGAGACATTCTCAGAGATGCAAAATCTAAAAAAATTTCCTTCTAATGTACCCTATTTTAGGAAGAATGTGGTGTTCCAAAGTGAGGGAGTAAACAGAGAAGGAGTGAGTTATAGGGTCTGGGAAATAGGAAATCTTGCAGGTGAGTACCTGAGCAAATCCCATGGTGATCAGCAGTGTGTCGTTCCTAGAAAGCAACCAGTCCAATTGGCACAGGACTTAGAGTTCCATGAAAGATGGCTCCAACAGGAAATGAAAGGATGAAATACCTCATGTATTTGAAAGTGGAGAGGAGTTTTTCTTAGGTCTGTCAGAGAATGTGGGAATGGTTTAGTGATAGCATATAGGAAACTAAACAAAAGAAAAATGAAACAACCCTTCCTTTCTTGTGCAAGTTTGGACGGTAAGCATAGTATATACCCTACCTGGCTCAGTTTGGAACAGAATGTACATTTCATGTTGTGAACTCCAGATATTGGAAGGCTGGGGAGGGCAATGTGTGGGTGGTGGGTTGTAAGCATTGTCTTCATTTTCAGTAGAAAGTATGTGAAATTAAAATAATAAGAAATTGGTAGTAATAACATAGTATTTAGAAACATGATAATAAATACCAGATCAAATAGCTGAAGTTTTCAGTGTCGTTGGTCTTGATGAGAGCTGGAGAGGGTGGTGACAGGATAGGGCAGAGGAGGCCTGTTTTTGATAAGGCATTTTAATCTGTGTATATATATCAGTATAATCAGTAATTAAATGAGTAAGTAAAGTTTAAAAGGAATTAATCTTAGCAAATTTTCATATAGATGCATGTACTGGATTGAAAAATCCTGGGTTAGAGCATGGTTTTTAAAGTAATAGAAAACCAGATGAAAACCAAATAGTTCTCCATTTGCATCTCAGTTGTTTATTCTGAGACTTTCCCTGGAATGGTATTAATTATCCATGCAAACAGCTTATCCTTCTTCATTTTTAAAAAAAACTTTTAAGATTTTTTTTTTTTTTTAAATATTCCTTTGACAGACACAGAGAGAAAGAGAGCACAAGCAGGGAGAACTGCAGGCAGAGGAAGAGGGAGAAGGAGGTTTCCTGCTGGGCAGGGAACCCGAGGTGGGACTTGATCCCAGGATCCTGGGATCATGACCTGAGCTGAAGGCAGGCACTTAACTGACTGAGCCACCTAGGCGCCCCACTTATCCTTCTTCAAATGCAGAAAAGTCTTTTGACCTTCCTGCCTGTAAGAGGGCCCTAAAAAAAAAAAAAAAAAAAATCCAAACCAAAAAAAGGAAAAAAAAAACAAAACAAAACTGCTATGTCCCTGTCCTTGAACTTTTCTTATAATTGTCTCCTGGGCCAGAATTCCAGGAAATGGCAGCAGTGAATGAGATGACAGAGTCCTTGGAACCACAGCTTTCAGGGTCTCTTGACTTCTGGGTCACTACAACTTGTGGCAGGGAGATAAGTCCTATACTTCCATAACTCCTTTCTCAGTCGGGTGTAGTGGTGACAGCCGACACATATGTCCCCAAGTTTCCTTAGTGATCTTAATTCTAGCTCTGCGCCCACCCCAATATTTTAGAATTTCCAACAAATTATATCCCACAAACTAGCTACTTATTTTTGTAAATAAAGTTTTATTGGATCACAGCCGCTCCTTTTTGTTTTCAAATTGTCTCTGGCTCCTTTGATGCTATGTTGGCAGAGTTGAATAGTTGTAACAAAGATCTCATTGCCTGCAAAGTCTGAAATATCTCTCTATATCAGTAAATCCTGTTTTAGGTGTATAAATCTATCTCTTAAAGCACATCTCACTTCCTGCTGGCCACAGTTCAGGTGTTCAGGAAGCACACATGACCAGTAGCAGCTGTATTGGACACCATGGGTCTGAATCTGTGCATCCATCTTGGCCCCTGTCAGTGTAGGTTTTCAACGAAGTTACCTAGGGGTTAAACTGGCAGCAAGGGTGGGTAAATTAGCAAGGCCAAGACAAGGCCATTTCCTTTGCAAGTGGAAACAAGAAATGGACATGGTCATAAACTGTATTAATCATGGACTTTTATCCATGTTTTGGTAAGAAGTTTTAGTTTTAGTAAGAGGAAATAAGTAAAGAAATAAGAAAATAAATTTGAATAAGGAATTATGGTCGAAAGTGTCAAATCAGAATATATGGTGTTTGCCTCTGAAAAGCTTATGGATCCATCCCCTGCTTTAAAGTTATTTTTGAAAGTATGTAATGCTGCCAGGTCTCACTCCTGATAATAATTACATCTTAGGATTTAAAGTTTTCAGCTCTGGTTCCAGCAAAGCAGTACTTTGAAAGGTTCCTACCTCATTGTCTGTCTCTGTTTGTAGATCATTTCCTCTGCTTCCTGCATCTGTTTTCTTGGATTAGTTAGGTATTACACCAAAGTCTAGAATTCTTTTGGCTACAAAGCCTGCTCTGCTGCTTCCCCTCCCCCCAATCTACTTTATTGTGGGTGGGAAAATTTTTGTTGGGAGGGCTTGATTAATTAGAAGGGATTCCTGGCTTCCCTAGCAGTGGCAGCCTGGGAAGATTACAGAGCCTGGCTTAGTGACAGGCCAATCTGTATTTAAGGAAAAACTCGGACCAGACAGATTTCCCTGGAATGTGGATCTGGCTTTGTCTTCTTTCACAGAGAATGTGTAATGACCCCCTCCTCCTCTTTCTCACCCACTCCAGGAGACTTAAAGCTTTTACTTTTGCTGTTGATATTTGTCCACTCTATTCTGGGGAGGGTGGGGAGCTAGAGTTTTGGGGGTAGAAAGACTGAATCATTTTCTGAATCTAAGGTAACAGGTTTAAGATTTTATTAATGTTTAGGAGGAGAGGAGAGATTTTACTTTTTTTTTTTTTTTTAAGTTCCCTGCATCTTTACTATCTATTTTTCTTTCTACTCCTTTGTAGCTATTATAGTTTTAGGTACTGCTCTGAATTTCAGTTAACCCTAGTCTCTGTATTCCTTAGAACAACCACAAAAAGAGAAATATGTCCAAGAATTGACAGTAATTTCCCCTTTGTAACAAAAGTAAAAGTGAAGAGCAGTGCTTTGAACTTCTAGAGAAAGAGAGAAAGTTGAATAGCAAATGGGCTTTTGTCTTGCTGGCTTGCCTCAGTGAACCATTTCAATTCTGTGTCCTAGGTTTTTAAGTCTACCTAAAGGGGAATGTGGTACTGACTTTGTCATCAGCACTCATTTGAGAACTGATGTATTAACTTTATGTATGACATTAAAAAAACAAGATTCATACAAATATTTTCATACCAGTTGAGTTCTAGGTAATGATTTTCTACTATATTTTAAGAATAAAACTGAAGTGTCTTAAATCACAGAAGTTTTAAATGATTACATTCTTTATTGGAAATGAATTTGAATGAGGAGTGTGTAACCTTTATCCCTGGGAATGTTTTTACCGAGGCATTTGTCTTTGTCTTTTTAAAAAGGTAAAAAAAAGTATCTCTGTATTTCTTCTCGCGTATTTAAACTCTTCATCTTTCAGTTCCTTCTTAATTCTGTCTGTTCCTTGGGAGAGCTTTAAGTTTTCAAGACCTAGAGCCAGTAAGAGTGTGCCTAGTGGCGAATGACATGCTTCAGCTGAAGTAGGCTGCTGTTTTTCCCCTGTTGCATATTATTTGTTCTATTACACTGGCTGGCCTGGAAACCATAGTCAACTAAATGTGTTCTGAGTACTTGATAGACTCCAGATAAAGTTCACCAAGTGTACTAATGGTCATCCAATTCCCAGTTAATTCTGCCTCAGACTTAAAGCTCTTAGGTTCCTTCTCACTCAATAGGGCATTTGCTCTGAGTGTTGATGACTTTGAAACAAAGTTCTTGTTGGTTTTCAAGTGAAACTTCCTTTTCCAAGTGTTCTCTCTGTCTTTCTGGCCAGATACCCAGTTTCTGGACTTTTCTTTCCCCAGTCCCTTCCTGTGTGTGTAAGCTCATGTATTCTTTTTTTGGATGATTAGAAAGTGCTTAAATACAGCCCTGGCTTCTTGTCCTCTTTTCAGTTTCAACTTTCCACCTGCCTCCATTAAATCTCTGCCTAAATTGATCCCCAAAACCTCAGACGGAGAATTCAGTGTGTCATAGTTTTCTTCTAAACTGGCTTTTGCTTTGAATATCCGTGATGCTACCCTCACGCATCTCGGGCTTGTCAAATTGTGATATCTTCTTGTCCTGTATCCATGATAACCTGTATAATGTATCTACCCTCTCCAGAGTGTCTTGGGCTTGCTCCTTCTTTATTCTTTTCTTACATGCAGGCTTATGATCCTTTGTGGTTTGTATTTCTTCATTAATCTCTGGATGATCTCTGTTCCTTTCCTGTCCTGCCATTCCAGTTTATCTACACAAGTGCCAGGATACTGTTTTCTTAACACCATTTTCATCATGTTACTTCCTTAAGTGGTCAGAGTAATTCCTTTTGTTTAATCAGATCTGATCTGAACTCTCTGGCTAGATTTAAGACACTCTGATAACTGTTCTGTCTTCCTCTTTAACTTTGACCCGTGTTTTCATCTCGGAACTTGGGAACAAGCCCACCTATTCCTCTGAAACTGATGCCTTTGCAGTTCCTGCAGTGATCTAGCCTGTGGTTTTCTCTCTTCCTGTTCGCTCTTACCTTTCCTTCCTTAGTCTCTGTACAACAATCAAGCTTGTACCAGGCTTGATTAATGACTTGCTTTTCCTTTGACACACAATGTAAACTTTTCTCACATTGATTATCCTTTGTTCCTTGGAGTGCCATGTGCAGCTTCTGTTTTCTATATGATCACCAATTGTTTATATGTATGTTTACCATTGCTTTGACAACATCCTATCCCAGCCACATTCCCTGAGAAGAAGGGCCTTTGCATCTTTCTTATCCACATAGGCCTTGAGTAATCTGGAATATTTCTGAGGTGCTCAATACCGCCTCCCTCACTTTCCTTATTACAGATACGAGAAGTTTCTTTCCTCATGGCTCATGGAGAACAGGGAAGTCATTTGAGCTTAGTGTTACTTCTTCTGGTGTTGTTATTATTATTTCATTTCCAGACAGGGAGTGAATGTTGTAATCCTCAATTCGTGGTATATTTCTTTTCTTAAAAAAATTTCATCTCAACCTATTTCTACTTTTAGGAGCCTGCGGTTTCACTTTGAAAATATTTTAAGTAATTCTTTTGAAAATAGCCTCTGTTAATAGCCAAAATGAACATGTGTAGTTCGCTTCTGTAGGTCTTTTAGGAAAGTGAATTATTTCAGTATAAAGTTAATCATTTGGACATTATTATATTTTAATTAGCATCTCAGCTTTAGACCTTGATATTTTCATTTTTCCAACATACACACATATTCTGTGTATGTTATAACTTGCTCTAGTTTAAAAAATAATTCTGGGTGGAACAGTAGACTCAGAATCTTTCACCAGATATAAGAACTCAGTTAAGTTCTTTGTATTCTCTCTGAAGGCTGTAGAGGGCATCGTTGTTCTATGTTTTGTTAAGTATGTGTTGTCTGCAGACATTGTGACTCAAGGAAAAGCAGCAACTAAAGTGCTTTTAAAATCGCTGGCTCATTCCTAAATTATCATGACATCCTAAATGCGGTGTTTGTTTGCCTGGGAGCTGTGTGCATGCTCTCATCTGTAGCCTGTTATGCCTGTGGATATTTAGTTTGCTGTGTCTTACAATTGTCCTCACCAGGAAACAAACACCACCATTAATGGCAGCAGTAGAAAACAATCATGACAACCCAAACTATCCAGAGTGGCCTGAGAGAAAACATTTTTAGAGTGACAGAAGACTGCCTCTGGTGTGTTTCCTTTCCAGATTTAGGAACCGGAAGTAATGGGTTGAGAGTGAGGATCCCCCTTGTCCTTAGAAAGCTTGGACAGCCCAGCCCTGCCCTGGTCCTGGCAGTAAAAGCTGGAGGGTTTGTTGGGAGTGGTACAAGTCTTCGAAGCCATGGTATTACACTTATAGCTTTTCCTACTCACCTGCCTTCTTGCTGTCTTCACTGTTCCTTTTGGGAACGCATGGTTGAAGAGGTGGGGTGGGGGACCACAGAGTTCTTGCATTCTTCATTCCCTGGTAATTACATGCAGTTGTCATTCTGCTGAGATAGCTATGTGTGCAGCAGTCCAGTCAGCCAAATCATGGAAGGGTGTACAGTGTTCGCTTACTGTCCTTTAAAAGTTTCTCTTGTCATAACGTCTTGGAATACCCATGATTACGTAATATAGGAAGCTTGGCCACTGCATATATCACTTTGTCACATGTGAGTAGCATGTGACAGTAACATTCTGATTTTAAGACTATAAGAAACATCAAGTAATGAGTTTTTCCTGGTGACCCTACATACTCACACAGGCATGTGCTATATTTTGCAAGTGTTGTCTGAGATGAGAAGGAATGTCATACTATTTGCATCACAAAGGTGTAGTGTCATATAGATGCTGGCAAGGCATATGCCAAGCTTCATATCCCAGTTCTCATTACCTGAAAATTCACTGTATATTATGGATAATATTGAGGTCCTGTCTATTTCCAAATTTCTGTAATTGGCTATATTATATTCATGTTACTTTAAGTTCTTTTATAATACTTATTGAAATTTAGATCATCTGGTTTTTGAGGAGAGGATTCTAGAAGATGAAATTAGCATTGGACATTTAATTAGGTTTCCTGAATTCATACTGTGGTTTCACTTGGGAAAATTGGGTGATTTGGGGCAAATCCTGTTACCTCTCTAGGTAACTTCGTTTCTTCAACTTAAGAGAAGAATAGTAGCACTCTATGTTTGACAGGGTTTCTTGTGGGTATCAGATTTATAATAAAAGACAATGCTGTGCAAGTGTTTGGGAAAACAACATTTTATACATGTCATGGCCCTCAGTGATTATTTTACGGTGATAATTTGCACAGTAAAAGAGGGATTTGGCGTCAGTATCTCACTTGTTCCTGGTCTCATAATTCTTTGGAGTGAGGACTAGTCTAATTCTTTTCACATGGGAGGTGTCACTTAGCAAACTTACATTTATGCTGGCATGCAGGGCCCTGGGTTAGGCACTAGAGACACAGACAGGGCTTGATGATCGCTCTTCCCTATCCTCAGGAGGATTTGCAATGAGAAATGAATGTGTCAAACTGTGAATAGCAGTAGGTCAGTGGAACATGGACATGCCAGAGTGCCTTGCTTAGCTGAGATGTCAACAAATGAGTACAGTAGTCCCCCTTTACCCATGGGGGGGGTACATTCCAAGACCCACTATATATGTATAAAACCAAAGATAGTACTGAACCCTATAAGTACTATGTTTTTTTACTCTATGTACATACCTATGGTAAAGTTTAAATTTATAAACTAGGCACAGTAAGAGAAACAACAACAATAAGAAAATAGAACAGTTGTAATGATATACTCTAATAAAAGTTATATAATGTGTTCTCTCTCAGAATATCTTATTGTACTGACTCATTCTCCTTGTGCTGATGTGAGATAATAAAATGCCTACATGGTGAGATGAAGTTAGGTGAATGACATAGCGTTAAGCTGCTGTCGGGCATAAGCTACTACGTATTGTCAAAAGGAGGATCATCTGCTTCCTGACCTTGGATGACTGTGGGTAACCGAAACTGCCTAAATTGAAACTGTGGACAGCTAATATGCAGTGATTTTGTTCAGATTTATTTTGAATGGGATGTTGTGGCAAAGCCATAGGTCAGTCATTCGGTTTGGTATCCTATTTGTGTGTTAGTTTACGTGGTGGACTACAGTGGCCGGTGGCCAGGGCTAGAAAGGGGCTTAGATGTTAGTCCTTGCTCTTCCTGACTATGGCCAGGTGAGTTCACCTCCTTTGTTTTAGTATTTATAGCTGTGTAACCAACTAGCCCCAAACTTCCTAATCCCATGGGTCAGAAAATCCAGCCAGTTAGTTTTTCTGCTTTACATGACATTGGCCGGGGTCACTCTCTTGGATGCATTCAGATACCACCTTGGCTGGAAATCTCAAGAAGGCCTCGCTCACATGTTTGCTTTTCCTCCATGATGTCCTGTTTCTTTGTTCACAGGATGTCTCATCAATCAGTAGTCTAGTTTGAGCTCCCTTCCTTATAGCATGGCGGCTGGTTTCTCCAGAGAACATGGCAGCAGAAACTGCCAGCTACTAAGGGCTGTGTCTGGAACTAGTAAACTGTTTGTTCTACCGTATTTTATTTTATTTTTTAAAGAGTTTATTTATTTATTTGACAGAGATCTCAAGTAGACAGAGAGGCAGGCAGAGAGAGAGGGGGAAGCAGGCTCCCTGGTGAGCAGAGAGCCTGATGCTGGGCTCGATCCCAGGATCACGACCTGAGCTGAAGGCAGAGGCTTAACCCGCTGAGCCACTCAGGCGCCCCTCTTCTACCATATTTTAATGGTCAGCGGATCACAAGGTCAGGAGGAAAGGAAAGAGGCTCTACCTCTTGACAGGAGGAACGGGGAACATACACAGAGGAGGTGCGGAATTGTTGGTGGCCATCTTTGCAGAGTTTTTACCAAAGTTCCCTTATCTGTTAAATGAAGTGTTGAATTAGGGAGTCTCTAAGGACATGGTTGTCCTACATTTTTATGATTCTGTAAATTTTTATTTGAGGAATTTTTTGTGTATGTTATAGTGGAAAGAATTTGGTCTTTGGAGACAGAAAGGCCTGGATTTAAATCAGGGCCTTAACATTAACGTGCACTTTTGAAAAGGACTTATTCTTTTCTGAGCTTTTGTATTCATCTGTTAAATAGGGTTAAATAAATAGCATTAACATAAACTCCCTTGTGGGATAATTGTCCATTTTAGCCCAGAATGATCCCTCAGAAAGTGTTAGCTTTCTTAACTTTCTCTTCATTTTACCTGCTATGGGCCTTTTTCAAAGCCAATAGTAGTTGAAGACATTAATTGTAGGTCTTTTTAATTCTGATATGAAGATGTTCAGGTATTTAATCACGTTTTGTGGGTGCTAGGATATTTTTGTGAGATTGGGAGCTCAACCAAGACGATTCAGTTCGCTTAGCCATGGTGGAGTTATGAATTATCTCTAGAACACCACTGCTATTTAGAAAACATGCTTAAAAATAACTAATTTGAAAATATATTTTGGTCTGTGAACAGCTGACTTATTTGGCATTTCTAGTATCTTTTGTCTGGAAGAAAGAAACAAAACCATGTGGGGTGGCCAGCATTCTGTCTGGCGGTTTTGGACTGTGAGAGTACACGCCCACGGGCCAGGACCAATAGGTGACCTGGGACATGTGCTTCCACTGCCATGTGAAATGGGTCCAAAAGCTCAGAGACCAAGGGGAATACAAGAAAGGAAAGACAGTACTCTCTAAGGCACTGGTTCTCAAAGTGTGTTCCTTGGACCAGCAGCGTTAGCATCTCCTGCACTAACTGCAGTGCGTATTTTTGTCACAGTGTTATTGTGAAGGTTAAATGAAATGATTAATATGAAGTGCTTAGCAAAGGTAATCATTTTAATAAATATTGGACAGTATAGTAACACCATCATCAAAGATAGTAATCATTTTGATTAATTTTTTTCTTCTGGGATGTTTCAGGCAGCAACTTATTTCGCACTTCTTAGAGCTGCCAGAGTTCTTATTAGTCCTTTTTAAAGTTTTGCAGTTGCTCTGTCGGTCTAGCTGTATTTCATGTTCTTAAGTAAATGAAGACTTGTTTAAGCAATGTCTCAAGGTGCTTCTTACAAAAGCTCATAATTCTGAAGAAGATATTCCTCCGTCTAAAGTGATGTTGAGAAATCATATAACATAGTTATGCAGATAGGTTCAAAGCCCTAATGTTTGTGGGAGTCATTAATGCCATTTGATGAGTCCCCAGGCAATGTCTGAACTCTGGAGTTTGCTTTTGAAGAGTCATTCTCTCTCTAGATCTCCTTTCTTTCTTCATTTTAGATCTTGATGTCTTTAAACAAAAGTCTCTGTGGAGTGTCTCCCCCCCCTTTTTTTTCCATTTGTGGTCACATAAGGATCATGGTTAACCCCAAAAGGAAGGCCAGTGAGGCTGTGGGGGCCTTGGTTGGGGCCTGGAGCCACTACCCCTCAGCCGGCTGCCTTATTCACTTCCTCTTTTCTCCCCCTTACCACTACGTTTAAGCCAACTCCCAAAGTGAAAAGCAGTTTATTTGTCTTTGGGGCTTGCTGATTCAGAGGCATGGGTGCTCTCTGGGATGTCACTGTCTGACCGCTGAGCTGTCAACCATCCTTTGGCTGAGCTGTCAGCTTCCTTGTGGCGCCTCCTTCTAGGACTAGAAGTGATGGTTTTCCCCAAGGAAGCTTCGGGTTCAGGCCATGGCCAGTGACTGACCGTTTGTCTTGCTTGTACTTGCTCGTCTTGGCTTTAGTGTTGGCGCTCATCCGCTTGTCTCTTGCCTCCTCTGGGCCAGCATGTTGAGTGGCTCCTATGAAACTGCTGTTCCCTTGGAAGGTGAAATACTCAGGCAGAGCCAGGGACCCAGAGAGCATTCTGCTTCGAATCTTCAAAAGTGGTCCCTGCAAGTGCTCACGGGGTTCCATGGAAGGACCCAACTTCCCTGTCCTGTTCCAGCTGAATGGCCCAGCTCCTATCATTTTCATGTATTGAGGTTCTGCATAGAATTAATGGGGGAAGGGAGGCATAAAATACATTGAGGGCCACTGATGTAGTCCAGCTCCTTCACAGAGGAGGTCAGAATCCCTATGGAGCAGAAGATGAAGATCTGAAAAGTTGCCCAAGAGAATTTTTTGCCCTATGAAGAGAGTAAGGACTATTGGACCGGCGGTAGTGAAGGTCCATCGGAAGAAGAAACAAACCTGGCAGACTGCCAGGGCTAGAAAAGGGTATTTTATGATAAGAGATCAGAAGTGTCTTAGTGTCCTCCAGAATGGAGCTTCGTGAAGGCCTGGAGACAGCTTTTGGCCACCCTTGGCCCACTTCCACCGTGGGCCTCTTTCTTTGTTAAGCAGGGCCCTGACCTCTGCATCTTCTTGTCATTTTCCCTCTGCTGTTATCTTTCTGTTCCCTTGTGCACATTATAGAACATGATGACTCCTCGCCTCCCAAGTGTGATGTATTTTACAACCTCTGAAGGTGAGCTTGGGTAGGTAGGCACCTTTGCTCCAATGACTGTGGAATAGGGGCTGTGTCGCTTAGTACGTATGTGGCTGTCCATGCCTGTACCTATCCTAGGGCATGGCAGTTGTTAGAAAAAGGGGCACAGAGAACCTCGAAAGTTATGCAGTAGTACTTAGGGTTTAGAGACTTTAAAGTTTCTCCTTGGCAATCCTATAGACAAGCTTTCTTACAGAACGTAATAATGAGTACTTAAAGTTTGTAAGAGGCCTCAGGGGCATCCAGGAGGTAGCTGGAATAATCTGACCCTTGAGAAGGCTCTCTTGGTTACTGGGGATGAGGATATTCGTAATTAGGGCTTTACTTACAGTTTGCAACTTGCTTTATTGTTGGTATGCATGTTGAGGTGTTTTAAGGTCGTTCCTATCCCGCAGTGTTTATACGTTACGGTAATTAAACCAAACTATTGCAACAGTCAAGAAAAGTACCAAAGAGGATGTCATTCTACTAAAATTTCCGAACGTCTGCTCTACAGATGACATTGTGAGTCAGGAGAGGAACCAACCTTCAGTAGCGTGAATCTGTCATTAAATCTTAAACTCCAAAGCACTGAATCTCATTCCAGAGACTCAGCTATGAGTTTGCATATTTGATTTTAACTCAGCATTCCATCTGTACTTCCTCCAGTGTGTGAAACAACAAAAAATTGGATTGTAGCTTTAGTATTTTTAATTGTTACCAAGTTGTGCTGCTAGCCACTGTGCAAAGTCTTTTAACAGCTGATGAAATGCTTTTTTAAAGATGGCCTGATGGGATCAGATGTTGCTGCATCATTTCCAATGCTGCCTGAGTCTGTTTCACTTCCCACAATGACTGATTCTCCATCTGCCATGACAGTGCATTCCTGAGCTGCTGCCCCCTCACTGGGTTGGTCTAGAATGTTTATTTTTAGGAATAATTAAAATTATCCAGAGAAGGGTGTTGTCTACAAAATTTACACGAATCAGCCCTTCACTGCAAGAATCAGAGGGTGGTTGTTGTGTGTGCAGATCTTAAAACACTCTTCATGGAGAAGTTTAAAAATACCAAAAGAGAGGAGTATAATGAGCCCTGATTTACCCATCACCCATCTTCAGTGTTGTGGACAATTTGAAATTAAGTAATACGTAGGTTGAAGGTTTAAAAAAAGTGAGTGGTACCAGTGTGACATTAACACTTGTGCGTTGAAACTCAATTTTCCACATTTCAACACTGTTAATAATTCTCCCTCACAAAATCAAAAGAGCCTTTGTTCTTTCCTTCAGTTTTCAGTTTAAATTCTAAGAAATATTATTACAAGTATTAGTACAAGAGATATTATTAGGGTGTTAATGTGGGTAGTGCATGACAAAAGCAGCCACTAAAACTGTTGATTTTGGTTGTCTACGTTCTGAAAATACCAGTGTTCCTTTGATTTCTGATTTTACTTTGAAAGGAATTCTCATTGGAGTATTGTACAATAGTGACATGGACCTCACTGCTTTTCCTACCTGTAGGATTTTTTTTTTAAGATTTTTTTTTTTTTTTTTTTTTTTTTTTTTGAGAGAGAGAAAGAGTAGGGAAAGGGGCAGAGGGAGAGAATCTTCAAGCAGACTCCCCACTGAGTGCAGAGTCCGACTTGGGGCTCAATCTCATGATCTAGGAGATCATGACCGGATCCAAAATCAAGAATCAGATGCCCAACCGAGTGAACCTCCCAGGTGTCCCCTCACTGGTGGATATTGATTCCTTTTCTCCAACGTGGGAATAATGTGTCAACCTTCACAGCATTGTTACCTAAAAAATGTCTAACCCAGTGCCTGGCAATTAGTAAGCACTCACTAAGTAAGTCTTAGCTCTTAGTAATCACATCGAAGACACACACAGCTGGGAAGCAGAGCAGTTCTAAGATTGTGTAGGCCTCTTTTTACCCTCATCAGGTATTTCATTTCATCTGCCTCATGTGTGGAGCGCAAGCAGGTTGTGGTGGGTTTTTTTGTTGTTGGTGGTGGTTTTGTTTTTTGTTTTTTGTTTTTGGCTACGGGCTCTCTTTTAAAAGCTTTTGTGATAGCCAAGGAAGGGTACTTCCATTTACTGACTACCTACTGAACTGGTGTTTGTCA
The DNA here is from genome assembly GCF_010015895.1 of Lontra canadensis. NCBI lineage: Eukaryota > Metazoa > Chordata > Mammalia > Carnivora > Mustelidae > Lontra > Lontra canadensis. The sequence continues at coordinate 12,982,712 of NW_022631010.1, forward strand.
CATATTAACCTGTTTAATTCTCACAACACCGCCAACTACGCTTTACTGTTGATAGTCATGGAGGTAAAGGGCCGTGAGGTTGAAGAATTGGCTCAGGTCAGAGGTCAGAATGGTGAAGGCAGGTTTCAAGCCTGGGATCTCTTATTGATAGTTGTATGCTTTGATGAAGAAGGTAGAGACTGCTAGGTGCAGTCTTGTAAGCAATTGGTTTAGAATTTCCCTTGACTGATAATAATATGACTTCTTATATGGATTATAATTTTTAATGTTAATAATTGTATTACTAACTTTTACTAGCTGTATTAAAACCCCTATCTTGGGGGGCCACTGGGAGGCTCAGTGGGTTAAGCCTCTGCCTTCGGCTCAGGTCATGATCTCAGGGTCCAGGGATCAAGCCCCGCATTGGGCTCTCTGCTCTCTGCTTCCCCCCGTCTCTCTGCCTGCCTCTCTTCCTATTTGTGATCTCTGTCAAGTAAATAAATAATTTCTTAAAAAACAACAACAACAAAAACCATATCTTGGGAAATAAGCAGGGCCGATGTGACCCTGGAGCCCCCAACTCTGGTTTTTTATTGCCCTTCCCTTCAAAAAAGTCTTTTTGGGGAAAAAGATGCATTGAAGACCATGTTGGTCAAAGGTCAGTTTTGGGCCCTGTTCTCCTTAATGAACCAGGCCACTTCTGCCAAGCCCTTCTTCAGGTAGGTGCCCCTCTCAAGGGAGATATTCTTGAGCTACTTTGGCTTACCAGATAGATGGGGTGAGAGAGAGAGAGTAAAGAAGGACAGTGTGAGAAGGAAGGGGTCAGTCCTAGAGCCAAGGCGTGCTGCCTCTGGAGTTAGGTAGAAGCAAAAGAAAACTGCCCAAGAGCTAGAATTCCAGGGACAGGCTGGTCAGTCCTCCCCAAACTAAAGCCTCTGCCTAGGTCCTGACTGAGTTTTGGGGAAGAAGTTAGGGAGACCTTGAGAAGTGCGTGGGCTCACTGAGCTCCACCTAGATGACAGCCCTGACTCTCCATTCTTCCCAAGGTGACAAACCTGCCTCTCAGGTTGGGGACAATCTGGGAGTCAGCTGGTGTGGATGCAAAGTAAAAATCAATGTCCTATAACTCCCAGACTCTTTGTATATCCTTTTTTCCCTTTGGAAAATCAAAAAAATTCTGAAATGCATAAAGAAGAAAAATTTCCTTATGCGGACCACTCAAATTTATATTCTATGACTGTTAACATCTTGTAGTATTAACCTATACACTTTTATTTAAAAACAGACAATAGACTTGTTTTATAAAAACTTGTTTTCAGGGGGAAAAAAGACCCATTTTCATTTTGAAGAATTCAAATGTGAAAAAAAAAAAAATCACTTCAGGGGTGCCTGGGTGGCTCCGTTGATTTGGTTTGCCTTTGGCTCAGGTTGTGATTCCGGAGTCCTGGGATCAAGCCCTGTGTCAGGCGCCCTGCTATGTGGGAAGTCTGCTTCTTCTCTGCCCCTCTCCCTGCTTGTGCTCTTTCTCTTTTTCTCTCAAATAAATAAAATCTTAAAAAAAAAATCAGCTTCAGATCTCTTTTGGAAACAATTCTTGTTAGCATTAGGTGAACATCATTCTGGATGAATACTGTGGATATATCAAATGTATCAATATAATGATTACAGCGAAAGGTAGAAACACTTTTGTTAAATATTAGATACTATAGCTGTTACTGTAATTAGAAAATGGAATTTTACTTTAATAGTAGAAAAGAAAAGCTGAATTGCAACATAAGGAATTGTTGAACCTCAACTTTATTCTCATGTAGATTTTATTTCCTAAAAGATATCCCTAAGATTAAAATCGCTTGTAAATAAGCAATTGGACTAATATTTTTTAAAAGTTAAATTTCAGTCTCAGAGGGGCGCTGGGTGGCTCAATGGGTTAAAGCTGCTGCCTTCGACTCGGGACATGATCCCAGGGTCCTGGGATCGAGCCCTGCATCGGGCTCTCTGCTCAGCGGGGAGCCTGCTTCCCCCTCTCTCTCTGCCTGCCTCTCTGCCTACTTGTGATATCTGTCTGTCAAATAAATAAATAAAATCTTTAAAAAAAAAAAATTTCAGTATTAGACCCCAGGGTTTGACTGCTTGCTATAAGAGAGGGCAACAGCGTCTCACCCTTTCTCCTCACCTCCCATTTTTTGTTATTATTTTTATCTGTTATGTTAATGTGTTTTGTATTAATCACGTTTTTGTCCTGTACTATTCAGTATGGTAGCGACTAACGGCATTTGGCTATTTAATCTTAAACTTAAATTTATATAAAATTAAAATTGAATTCTTCAGTCTCACTGCATTTCGGGTACTCAATAGCAAGTCATTAAACCCAGCCCATGATCAAGAGAAAAGGATTATAGAAGAGCATGAAAACCAGGAGACAAAATCATTAGGGGCTCTCTTAGATGCTACCTGGCACACCTTCCTTGCCATTTTATTCTTTTTTATCATCTGTCTTTGGGTTCTTGAGTTAATGAATTTTCTCCCTAGCCCTGAGTTGTTTTGTTTCCTGAAGCAATTAGATCCTGTTTCTCACATTATGTTTCCTTTTAAGTTTGGCATATGCCTTTTGCACATTTGTTCCTTTTTTATATTGTGCTTTTCATAGAAACCCAAAGCCATGCCATTTATTTCTATAGCAGTTTTCTCTCTCTCTGTTCACACATTCTATTTACTTTGATATAGTGTGAATCACTTTTCTATATTCTTCCCTCTATCTGATGCCAGTTTGATTTCCCTTCAAACTAAAGTTTGAGGATGGATTATTTTGGCCAGTCCATTATTATGTAGCTGTAAAGGATAGTCTTTGGAGGAAGAAAGCTCAGTTGCAGTAAGGAAGTTAATTCCACTATACCTGGATCCTGCTGTCTTCTGAGGTTCTGTTAGAGGTCCTGTGTCAGAGTTCATTCCTGGTTGTGGAGGGGTGGGCAGGACTGGACATTCTGTTGCTAACTCTGCTTCCCAAAAGGCCCTTTCCCATATTTAATAGAAGGAGAGAAAAGCAGTTTTGCTGGAGTAAGCAAATGGGCTGAGGGAATATTTTGGGGTGATTGCTCTAAAACTAAATTGTGGTGACAGTTCCACAATCATTTAAATGTATTAAAACTTATCAAATTGGCAACTAAAGATGGGTAGATTTTATGATCTGCAAATTAAACCTAAATAAGGCTGTTTTACAAAAGCGTATGTGTTCAGTGTGCTTTTTTTTTGAGAATTAGAGGTATAAAGAATAACTTTCAGGATGGTGATGACTCAGTAGTCCCAACCATTCATGTTTCTGGTGAATTTAGTGGACATGTACTACCATGAGTAAGTAAAACCAGAAAGATAGTTTTGTATTATGGAATGAGTTAGTTGGTTCTCTTTAGCTTTACTAGCAAACCAACATGTAGTTGGCCAGTATCGATTAGATGGTATGTAAATGAAAATGTCCTACCTGAATGTTGCAAAAATGGAAATTAGATTTTATTTACTTCCCAACTATAAAAGAAACCAGTAGCAAAGAGGAAAAAAATTTCAAGTAATGCTCTCCTAGAAATGTTCTATGATGAGCTAGCCTTTTATTTATGTAGAGTCAAGTAGAGTCAAATCTTGATGGTTTTAAGATGACAAAGATTGATATATTATGGATAAGGAATTATAGAAAAACCTACATTTCTTTTAGGAGGAGCTTTTTTCACTTACCTAAGGTATCTTTATTGGGGGCTCATTACTCTGGTGATCAATTAGATGCAAAAAGATTCATGGCAAGCTTCCTACCAGTTAGCCTTCCAGTAAACAGATGGGTAAAGACTTCCAAGTGCTTGTCACTGTTAGGTACTGTGGGACATACTAAAATTGTGAGGTCCTTAAGAGAAGAGCTGCATCTTATGAATTCCTTTTTATATTTCGGATCCTTTGTATATTACAGGTGTTCTGTAAACTTTTAATGCATGAGTGAATGAAAGAATAAGTAAGATATACTCCTTATCCTCCAGGAAAGTATATTCTAGTTAGGAGACTAAGCCATGTGCATATGAAAAAGATAGCTGATAACACAAGGCCCCTTATGGATTCCAGGTGTTCACGTTGTCTGAGTTGTGCCTGAGCATGGTGAAGGGTGGTGGCTAGGAGTGCTGGGAAAAGCTAGGGGAGTTAGCAATAACCAAGTGTGTCCACCTGCATCCCTGAGTCAGAACAGAGAATATACTTGGGAAGGCTACATGCCCAGGTTCCAAGGTAGAATTGAAGATAGTTTTTGTGGGGAATTGAGAGATAGCACTGATTCTGGTTGTAGAGGAAAGAACTGGGAAAATTTGAGTTGGATGGAAGGAGTGGCTGCAGTGCCCAGGGCCTTGAAAGCCCAAGGGAAGAGGTGGGTTTTGTTTCACTGGGCACTAGGGAGTCAGTTGGTTCTTGAGCCAAGAAATGATTAGGTTAAAATTTATAAACTCACTCTTAAAAGTTACTACTGATCAGCCTGTAGATAATTTGGCTCATTTTTGCATCTCTTATTTGCAAGATGCTTATGGATTTAAGAAGGTTTGTATATTTGGTTGTTGCATTTTCTTTTTTTTTTCTGGCACCTTGCACAAACTCTTTCCAAACTCTTTCCTGTAATTTTCCTACATAGGGATTCTGACGTAGTATAACACAAACAAAAATATTTTATTTGAAACAGGGAGACAGAAATTCACTGAAGCAGTTGTGTGCCGGACAGAAGTCTGGAGTTTGCACGTGCGGTCCTAAACAGGATGTACAGACCATTATAAAGGGAATAATGAAATGCTTCTGGAGAGAAAGAGAAGGGAGTCCTTGGGAGCCAGGGACTAGAAGATGGGACCTGTGTGCTAGGCATTGTCCTGTGTTTTCTTGTAGTTCTTACCACCTCCTGGTAAAAATTGCAATCCCTGTATACAGAGGAGAAAGGCTGAGGGGCTGCTGTATATTGGCGTGAGCATCTCAGTCATAGGTCTGGATGAATCTGTTGCTAGCATGTTGGTAGGAAAGGCAATCAGGTCTTGTAAAATAACTCAGTATTGTTACATCTCTCCTGGGATAATTGATCAGGCAGAGGATATAACCAGGGCAGTCCAGTGTCCCTGCTTACAAAACGTTAAACTCTAAGATCATTACTAGTCCTTTAAATGCTGCTTACAATCAAGTTAGTTACCCTAAACACTCAGCCCTAGTATTTCTCGGAAGGTTTAAAAATGGCCCTTTGAGGGGCGCCTGGGTGGCTCAGTTGGTTAAGCAGCTGCCTTTGGCTCGGGTCATCTTTCCGGGGTCCTAGGATCGAGCCCCGCTTCGGGCTCCCTGCTTAGTGGGGAGCCTGCTTCTCTCTCTCCCTCTGCCTGCCGCTCTGCTTACTTGTGCTCTCTCTCTGTCAAATAAATAAATAAAATCTTAAAAAAAAAAAATGGCCCTTTGAAAGGATTTCTAGTCTGAAAAAAGATTTCTCCTGTTGGAACAAAGTAATGCCCCAGATTCTGAATTCAAATGTACTTTGTTTCTTTCAAATAATCAAATGAGGGGCGCAATTAAGTATATTGGTGTAGTTCACTTGATTGTTTGATTCTGATTTACTTCAGCAGGGGGCCTTGGTGTCCTACTTAGTAAACAGAGGTTTGTATTAGGGCAGCCCCCAGACCTTGTCAGCTGCGCTCTCTATCCTGTACTGTAGACAACTCTCCCTTCAGGCAGTAGCTCTTGGAGGGTTAATGATTACAAGGGCGAGAGCCACCACCACCACCACTCCTGCATCCAGTCTAATCCCACTCCGCTGTTACTGCTCTTGTTTACTGAGACATTTTTTGGAACTGTAATGACTTGTTAGATCTTGTGCAGCAAAACATAATTCCCAATTTTCCAAGGCCAGCTGTAGATCAGGATTCTAAAGGCCTTAATGGAAAAGGGTGGGTATGTGTTTGTTAAGAGGCCATTTAGAGAAATCAGTTCCATGTAATTTTTAATACAGTGCTTTGGAAAGACTTTTTTATGACTCATTGTTACAGATGTCATTAATTTATAATGGAAAATAGACAATATGACAATTATCTTCAGACTCAAGAATATTTAGGCACCAGGGTGAGTGATGATTGAACAGAGACTGCTGTGAAATGTCACTGCCAGGAGGCAGCCCCAAGCTGAAGGACGGGCCTGTGCCATGTTACCTCTGAACCTGCTCGACTGGCCAGCTGCTCGCTGTATAGACAGCCTGGGCAGCAGAAAGAAACCGAGGTCTGCTGGAAACCCAAGGCCCTCGAGGTGTTTTCTCACCAAAGGAAATTTCACAGTGCGCTTTCTTTCCTCGGCCCACTGAGATGTGTGAGATGGGCCAGCTTGGACAATGTGGGATACACAGTTCATTTGTTTTTCCTCCACAGCCCTGTTTCCACGTCTTCCCCTCCTCTAAACAGCAGCCATTTTAGGTGGGGGCTGGCCTGTGGCAGAAATATTTCAGGCATTTTGGTGAGGGAGGATGTTAAAATACGTTGGTGAACATTTACTGACTAAATGGAATAATGCTTTTCCCTCAGTTGGTTTTTGAATGGTTTATGGGCTTTGGCAGAATCAACTTACTATGGCTGGGAGAAGTCCTACCTGAATTTGTAAGTAGAGCCTGTCATCTGGGGACCCTGCAATGTGCAATATGGCCCAGTAGCAGAGAGAATCTTATAAATAAGAAAGGCTGCTGGCACGGGAGTAGGAGACCTGGGGTCGCCTCAGGTCCTGAGTGGAGTTCTCTCATATTCCTCAATATACATTGAATTATGTCTCTCCCCAACCCCCAAAAGATGTTGAACTTCTAAGCCCCAGTACCTCAGAATATAGCCTTATTTGGAAATAAGGTCTGTGAAGAGGTAATCAAGTTAAAATGATGTCTTTAGGGTGGGCCCTAAGCCAGTATGACTGGTGTCCTTATAAAAAGAGGAAATTTGCACACAGACGGGTGCAGAGAGAAAACAGAGAACACCATCTACAAGTAGAGGAGTGGGGGACATGGAATCTGTTTCATGCCAGGAGTGAGGCGTGGAATAGATTCTCCCTCACAGCGTTCAAGAGGGAACCTACCTTGTGGCACCTTCATTTCAGACTTCTAGCCTCAAGAACTGTGAAAATATATTTTTTGTTGTTTTAAGCCACCCATATTTTGGTACTTTGCTATGGCAGCCCCAGGAAATGAATACAGTCCTAACCCCCCATCCCCCCACAAAGCCACAAAACTTTGAGCGAGCCTGTCAGCCTCTTAGACTTCTACTTCCTTATTTGTCAAGTAGCAGACTTGGAGTAGATGATGTCAGGACCTTCCTGCTCTGACATTTGATGATTAATACCTCAAAAAGAAGTGTACTCCATTTCCAGCAAAATAATAATTGCTATATTTCTTAATTTAGCTAAAACACGCAAAGAAGAAGTTTTTTTCAGTTCCCAGTTTTGTTCTTTTCATTCAGGAGTCATTCTTGATATTTCCCTTAAGCTAAAAGATGGGGCAAGACTGTCCCTTCCAAGTTGACACACTAAACCAATGACAGCTTGTCTAGTCCATATGTAATACGTAACCAGAGAACATGTCACTTGAAAGTGCAACTGTTATTCTACTGCTGGGAAGCTAGCATATTTTGGACGACATTTCATTGTTGGAAGTTAGCGTATTTTGGATGACATTTCATTAACTTTTCTTCCTTACATGTGACGGGTGGTTTCTTTTTGACGTCTATAGGCTTAATTCTGTTTTTCCCCAAGGAACCTGCCACATAGATACAGGCCACTCACATATCTGCTAGAGGCCTCACCTTGGTGAACAGTAGCACAGCAAGTGCCCTGCATACCGTGAAGTGTTCTTCCTGCCTGAGTCTCACAAGTGTCCAGAAGTTCTGCCTGGGGGCTTGGTCTCTTGCTCAGCTTGTCAATAGGTGAGAGTTGTGTCCAGTGATACAGCAAAATTACGACGTTGTATTTAGTGCTGTCCTAGAGGAATGCAGTGAGGAGACAGTTGCCCACGTCTTCAAGAAATGTCTTTCCTCAGGGGGCACCTGGGTGGCTCAGTGGGTTAAGCCTCTGCCTTCAGCTCAGGTCATGATCTCAAGGTCCTGGGATCGAGTCCCACATCAGGCTGTCTGTTCTGCAGGGAGCCTGCTTCCTCCTCTCTCTCTCTCTGCTTGCCTCTCTGCCCACTTGTGATCTCTCTCTGTCAAATAAATAAAATCTTAAAAAAAAAGAAAAAGAAAAAGAAATGTCTTTCCTCTAAAAATCAGCAACTAAAACCCATAAGATATGTTTGAAATAATGCTCCCTTTAGATCTTCTCTGTAGTTCTTTTTGTTTTTTCCCTTAGTCCCTATATGACTGTGAATGTTTTTTTTTTTTTTTCCCTTTTAATGTGCCTTAACCTTGTTAAGGAAAGATTAGTAAAGTAAAATTACTTTCCCACTCTAAAGAAAAAATGTATTTGATTCAAGGTACAGAAAGGAAATCTTTTATAACAAGATTAATGTAATGTTTAATAGCACTTGCCCTCCTGTCTGAGGCTCTGTTCATGTTCTTCCTGTGTTCTTCAGAGCCCTTTTAAAATTTCTTCCTCTATTAGGATATTCCTTCTTCTCAATCTGTTAGGATTAAAAGATCAGGGGGTCAAGTTAGGCCTAGGTAAAGAACTTTAAAAGGGAATGGGGATAGCCATGGTGGCATATGGCTGGGTGGGCCTTAATGGCTCTTTCTATTTTCTTTGTATGCCTTAGTGCAAGGGATAGTGAAATGATTAACTCGAGGACAGTTTCAACTATATTCAGCCAAATTAAAGGCAGTGATTTTATTATTTTTTATTTTTTAATTAACTTTTTTTAACACTTCAAGTGATTTTATTTTCCATCTGCTAAAGAGTTTCCATGTCAAACTTCATGATATCAGTATCATTACCAATAAACATTTGAGAGCATTGCCAATCCAAAGGCAATTATTTTATTCACGTTTATTCACAAGCTTATCTAGTTCTTCAAAAATTACTGTGCTGTCTTCTGAAGGTGTTTTAACACATGTGGTGTTATCATGCATGATGTCTCACTCTTGACTTCCAGTCTGATTGAAATTGTCATCTTCTTCTTCTTTTTTTTTTTTTTTAATTTTCTTCTTTACTTAGTTCTATGCCACTCACTTATATCTATAGGTGAGAGCTCAGGGCAGGGCCTAAGAATGTCCTTAGTCTTAATATTTATTCCGAAGAGGCGCTGATGAATCACCCCTATGGATTAGAAAGAACAACACACCTTAGAAAATTACCATCACTGTGAGAGGCCTTAGGAAAGAATTTCTATGTGAACCTAAAAACATGATTTTTTTTTTTTAAGATTTTATTTTCTTACTTATTTATTTGACAGAGATCACAAGTAGGCAGAGAGGCAGGCAGAGAAAGAGAGGGGGATGCAGGCTCCCCGCTGAGCAGAGAGCCCGATGCAGGGCTCAATCCCAGGACCCTGGGATCATGACTTGAGCTGAAGACAGAGGCTTTAACCCACTGAGCCACCGAGGCGCCCCCATCGTGTGTTTTGAAAGGACATATTTTTCGTACTTAAAGTACTAAAATGTCCCCTTTTTTTTCAAGGTTAAAAACTTTCTCTGTATGTGTGTACATAAGTTGTTTATGACTGCAATTTTATTTTGCTTCTGAATAAAATATAATTATTAAAGTCTTCCATTTCTGGCTCACTGCCTAGTTCTTTCTTCATGCTGTGTCTAGACCTCTCCACTGGTTTAAGTAGAGTAGCAGTGACCAAGGAGATGGTCAGCTGATTTGTCCGTGTTGTTTTCTGACATTTTTCTTATGGTAGCAAACGTGGATTAAAAATAAAACTGATGAAGAGTCATAGTCTCATTGATTCTTTGGATTAACATTCACAGTCCCATCGATTGTTCTGACATCACATTGTTGAGACTGGCCACTCGTTTTGGGAATTTTACGAGCTCTTTAATTCCAGAGCCTTTTCTGGAGACCTAGTGTTTTGGCATTTTCTTTCTCCCTTTGTGCTTTTTCCAAAGGACTCTAAAAGAATGGAAGGTCTTGAAACCCACCCATAGGTGTTGCTGAAGTTAATAGAAGTTGAAAAGATTTGATGGGTCTGCAGTTTAAAATTATTGACCAAATAGCGACTTAGATATTTTTTCCTTGTTGTTTTGTTGTTTATTTTAAAGTGTCTCTGTCAATTTTCCTTCTCCCTGTGAGTATAGTTTCTCATGGTGAGAGTCCCATTTGCATTCATTATTTGATTTGAACGCTCTGATTCAGTGCCTCTCAACTTGTTTTCTGCTACACACAGATGGCTTTCACATGCCTCACACACTCACAGCGGGGTATCCAGGGCTATGCAGAATTCCAAGTAAGCTACTTGTAATTCCACCCCTTTCTTTCCCATTCAGGGTAGTAGAGTTTAAGCAAGTGAAAGAATGGTTTTATCACATTGCTGTCAGTTGGCTCCACTTCTTAAAAGCAAATGGTTACAAACTTTGGCACTCGATTATTGTCTTTCTTTAGTCATTTGTAGATTTGAATGATTCTTACTAACAATTTATATCTGAACATACTTAAAGTAGATGATGACATGAGTAATACCTTTGTACTTATTCTCCAATTTGAACATTTCATAACATTTTGCCAAATATAGGCAGTCTCTGTCAACTTCTCTTTAAGAATATGGAGTTAATACTTTTATGTTCTCTATTTGTCCTTCAACTTCCCTATTTTTTTTTTAAGATTTTATTTATTTATTTGACAGAGAGATATCACAGTAGACAGAGGCAGGCAGAGAGAGAGAGAGAGGGAAGCAGGCTCCCCGCTGCGCAGAGAGCCCCATGCGGGACTCGATCCCAGAGCCCTGAGATCATGACCTGAGCCGAAGGCAGCGGCTTAACCCACTGAGCCACCCAGGCGCCCAACTTCCCTATTTTTTATACTGTGATTTTATGCAGCCAAGATTGTTCATGTTTATCCCCTGTAATCATGTTTATTACATTGTTGGGTCTTAGTTCTTTGTGTAAATGGGTTTCATGCATACCACCCCTTCCTTCCCCTTGACCACTTCTTCTCTGTTTACCTCTCAGTGGCCAGAGTTACTCATATAGAAGAATCTTTGAGAATGGCTCCTTGATACCTTCTTCCCCAAGGGTTTTTGCTTTTTCCTTTTTGACATATGCCTTTCTCTTGTGTGTATTCTGGACTGGCAACTCAGATAGGTCTAACTCTTACTCTGGGAGCTTTTGGACTTTGTCTCATCGTCTTCTCCAGTAACCAATGTAGGGAAGCATTCAAACAATCACTTTGTGGGGTCCCCCTCATGACTGGATTTTTCTGTGTGCCTTAGTTCTATAACCTAAGCATCTTTTAGGCAATTATGCTGTTATCAGTCTTTCCCAAAACATGATGCGTCTTTTAGATCTGAAGATTTATTTCTTAATTTCAGAGGTAGTTTCTTCTATTACATCTTTAAACTCTTGTGTTAGATAATAGTTTGATACATACAGAAGAACATCTGTAATGTATTTGTAAAACTATGAAGCACTAATTCAACAAAAATTCATGAACTCCTCACCTAGCATCGTAGCTCGTACAGTGCCAATAGCATAGGGTTAAAAACAGGACAGACACATGGGAATCTCCTTGTATACCTCTCCTCAACCTGTAATTCTTTGGCCCACCCCGAAATAATAATCGGTGTTTATTATTTCTTTGTATGCTTTCATGGCTTTTCTACAAGCGAACATGTCTGTAAACAACTGTGTTTTCAGACTTCATATAAATGGCATGCTGGGCGTAGTATCCTCCAGTTTGCCTTTTCCATCATTCTTAGGTCAGTGATACCACCACATTGGGACATGTAGCTCTAGTGAGGGATCTGCTGTGTAGTTTTGTTTTCTCTTTCATGACTATATGCCATTTATTGTCCCATTTTTCTGTTGACTGTTTCAGTTTTTTCTAACGTTGTGCTAGCCCAGCAGTTCGTGATGCACATGCTTGTGTATTTGAGAGCATGGAGAGTTGTATGCAGGTGCTGGTTGCTCTAGGAGATGTGCCCAGGATGGAGTAGCTGGACTGCATGAAGCTGCTCATTCTTCACTAGACACTGGAAAGTGCTCTCCACACTGGGGTGCCAGTTTGCCCTACCAGTGGCAATGTTTGCAAATTTCTTCTTCCTCACATCCTTGGAAATTCCTGGTATTGCCAGAAATTTTACTTTTATGATATTATGGGTATGAAATGATACCTTACAGTTGATTTTTATTGCTTCTACATGTGGTCAGTTCATATCCCTTACTTATTGTTTTGTAGGATTTTATGTATTTCTCTTTAGACATAATCTTTATCCTATATACTGTTCTTTTGTAATTTGTATGTATTGCTAATACTGACCTGTGACTTTTCTTTTTTAACTTTGTCTCTGGTCTTTTGTGCAGGCCAAGTTTTAAGTTCCAATATAGTTAGATTTATCAATCTTTATGATTTGTGTTTTTTAGGTCTGGTTTAAAATATCAATTTTTCAACCCAAATGTGTCATGTATACAAAAATTTTAGAGTTTGGGTTTTCATATTTAGGTCTTTAGTCCACCTAGTATTTGGTTTTGTATATGACATTAGGTAGATACCTACTTTTATTTAATTCCATATGGAAAGCCATTTGTCCCAGAACAACTTATTCTTTCCCCACTGATCTGCAGTGGTCTTCTTTCATATATTATGATTCTAGATATACAGTGATGTATTTTTGTATTACTACCTTTGTCTCTTCATATGCCAATGCCAACTTTTTAAAAAAATTGAGATATAAGAGACATATAACATTATATTACTTTCAGATGTACAACATGATTTGATATATGTGTATGTTGCAAAATGCTCATCATAAGAAGTCTGGTTAATATCTGTCACCACACATAGTTACCAGATTTTTGAAAACTTAAAAATTTTTCAATTTATTTATTTATTTGAGAGAGAGAATGTGAGCAGGAGTGGTGGAGAGAGGAAGAGGGAGAAGCAGACTCCCTGCTGAGCAGAGAGCCGAGGTGGGGCTTAGTCTCAGGACCCTGGGATCATAACCTGAACTGAAGGCCATTCAGGCTGAGCCACCTAGGCGCACCTAACTTTTTTTTTTTTTTTTTTTTAAGATTTCTTCATTTATTAGAACATGCACGGGCACGCATGGGGGAGGGGCAAAGGGAGAGAGAGAGAGGCAGAAACTCAGGCAGACTCCATGCTCAGCGCCGAGCCCATGTAGGACTCAATCCCATGACCCTGAGATCATACCTGAGCTGAAACCAATAGTTGGACACTTAACTGACTGTGCTACCTAGGCACCCCTTTGGATGAGAACTTTTAACATGTACTCTAAGCAACTTTCAAATTTACAAAACATGATTAACTAGAATCACCATTTTACGTTACATCCCCAAAACTTACTTTATAACTGTAAGTTTATACCTTTGACCACCTTTAATATTAATTGTTTTGATTGCTAGGACTTTATAAATATTCCACCTTTTTATTCATTTTCAAAATTATCAACCCCAGGGTCTTTGATATTCCTTAAAAATGTAGGATTTTGATTCAAGAAACTTTGATTTTGTTCATCAGTTGGAAAGCATTGCCATCTTTAATGATTCTGAGTTTTATCTTTGAACTAAGTCCATTCTGGCCTTACACAAGATCTTTTATTAGTAGTTTCATTTCTGGGCTTTTTGTTACTGTTGTTGCTACTGCTACTATAAATGGTATCTTTTTATTCTATTTTGTTTTATAATGGGTTATCACAGGGTTTAGGAGAGTTCTTCATTGTTTATAGATGGATGTTGAAATTACCAACCTTACTGAACTCTTTAATAGTTTCTCTGAGATTTTTTTTTAATGTTAACACTCATTATTTACAGATAAGTTCAGTTCTGTCTCTTTCATTTAATTCTATATATCAATTTTCTTTTTCTTAAATCATTGCATTAGGTAGGACCTCTGGTACAACGATGAATAGATGTAGTCTGTACTTGTGTTGTGCCTAACTTGAAAGAATTTTGGTCTCAATATTAAGAATAGCATTTGTGGGGGTACCTGGGTGGCTCAGTGGGTTAAGCCTCTGCCTTCACCTCAGGTCATGATCTCAGGGTCCTGGGATCGAGCCCAGCATCGGGTTATCTGCTCAGCAGGGAGCCTGCTTCCCCCTCCCTCTCTGCCTGCCTCTCTGCCTACTTGTGATCTCTCTCTCTCAGCCTCTTTGCCTAATTGTGATCTCTCTCTCTGTCAAATAAATAATAAAATCTTAAAAAAAAAAAAAGGATAGCATTTGTGTTAGGTCTAGATAGATACTGCCTTTTAGGATTGAAGAAGTTTCCTACTGGTCTGGTTTATAACCATGCTGTCTCATGAATGAGTGTTGAAATTTATTGAAAATTTCTAAAAAGCATTTATTGAACTGATTATATTTTAATCTTTAGTCTTTTGATATGTATATTTTATGATACAAATTCACTATATTCTGATTTTGTTGATATTATTATTTCTGGGGTAAACTCTGCCTTTATTGGCCAATATTACATTTTAGGATATTTATAACTGTTTTAATAAATGAGCTTTATCTTCAGGGTTTGTGGTTTTTTGTTTTTTGGGGGGGTTTGTACTGTCTTTGTTATTAATCTCACTAAATGAGTTGAGTAGATCACCCCCTTGTTAATATTTTTTAGTGAGTTTGCATAAGGTTGGGATTATCTGTGTCTTGAAGACTTGGTAAAACTCTTATCAAACTGCCTGAGTTTGGGTCTTTTGGGTGAAGGATGGGAATGTAGACTTTTGATTATTAGCTTGTTTTCCTTATTATTTACTGATTTGCACACGTTTTAATATTTATTTTGAGTCCATCTTGGGGGTTAATATTTTTCTAGAAGAACAGCCATTTCTTCCATATTTTCACATATTTCATGTCTTAAAATTGAGTGATAGATTTTTTTTTAATTAATTTCTTTCTTTCTTTCTTCCTTCCTCCTTCCCTCCCTCTCTCCCTCTCTTCCTTCCTCTTTCTTTCTTTCTTTCTTTCTTTCTTTCTTTCTTTCTTTCTTTCTTTCTTTCTTACAGCACTACTGTAGGGGTTCCCAGGTGGCTCATTTGGCTAAGCATCTGACTCATGATCTCAGCTGGGGTCTTGATCTCAGGGTCATGAGTTAGAGCCATGCACTGGGCTCTGTGCTTGGTGTGGAACCTACTTAAAAAAAAAAAATCTTAAAAAAATGCTACTATATTTAATGTTATATCAGTCTTTTATCCAATATTATTTATTTGTGCTAGAGGTTTGCCTGATTAGTTTGGTTTTGTTAATATTTGCTGGTTTTTTTTCATTTTCTGTTTAATTTTTACTTTCTTTATTCCTCTGACTTTATGCCCCTTCTTCTGTCTCTTCTTCTTTCCTTTAGTTTGCTTTGTCTTAAATTGAAATTATTTTGGTTCCTTCTTGTGTTTTAGAAAATACACAAAAGGCTCTAAAATTACATATATGTATCACTTTAATTGCATGTTATATTTTTGGATATGTAGTACTTTAGTCATTGTTAATTTCTGAATATTTTGTGATTTTTATTGTTATTTCCTAATTCCTGATTTACTTAGGATTGCATCTTCAATTTTTCACACAAATAGTTTTAAAGAGCATTTATATTGTCATTTTCTAACTTAACTGCCTACATTGCGATTAGGAGGATGTGGTCTGTATGATTGCAATTGCTGGATATTTGTTGAGGTTTCCTTTCTGAGGTGGTACTTGGTCTGTTTTTGTAAATGTTCCATGTATAATTGATAAGAATTAGCATTTGGCATTTATTTAATTCTACTTAAATTTATTTTCTTTCTTTCTTTCTAAATTAAATTTATTTAATTCTACTTAAATACCAGGTTAAGCTCATAAATTTTGTTGTTCAAGTATTCTGCCTGATTTCTCAGCTTCTGGTGGTATCTCTCACTGTGGTATAGAAAGATCATTTTCTCCTTATAATTTGGTCAGTTTTTGCTTCATATATCTTGAAGCTGTGTTGCTAGGTACAAACAAATTCATAATTGTTCCAATACCCTCCTCTGTTTCTCTATTTTTATGATCAAGTGCTCTCCTTCAGTGATATTAATGCTTTTTCTCTCTGATAATATTTTGATTTTGTTATTTCTTCAGTTTTTGTTTTGGTTCAAATTTGCAAGATACTTGCTTTAACAACTCTTTCTTTGCATTTTCTCCTTTATGAGCAACAGATAGCTGTTTTTTGTTTGCTTCATTATTTACCTAGCATAATAATAAGACCTCTTCATTGGTTACATTTATTACAAATATTAGTATATTTGGACTTATTATTTGGACTTATTTCAACAACAGTATCTTTTTTTGCTTACCGTTTATTTATTTATAAAAGATTATTTATTTATTTGAGAGAGAGAGAGAGATGGTGAGCACGAGCCAGGGGGGAGGGTGGGAAAGGGCAGAGGCAGAGGGAGAAGCGGGCTCCTGGCTGAGCAGAGAGCCAGATGTGGGACTTGATCTCAGAACCCTGCGATCGTGATCATGACCTGTGCCAAAGGCAGACATTTAACCAAATGAGCCACCCAGGTGCCTTACCATTTATTTTCTTTGTATTTTCCCCTTTCCTGCCTTCTGGCAGATTAATCAAAACCTTTTGTTTGTTTCTGTCTTGAAGTTCCTCTTCTGTTTTTGGAATACATGTATATAATTCTGTTCTTATGGAGCTTACTCTTAATTCTTCTAACTATATAGTTTAAATGATATTCAACTACAAGTGGTAGGAACCCTACTTAAAAACAAATAGGCATTATTTTTCTGACACAGCACAAAATCTGGAGGTGGGCTTGCCATCAGGGACTCTGGCTCCTCCGAGCTTTCTGCTCCATCACCCAGAACTCTTGGCTTCTCCTCATTCTTGCTGCTTCATGGCTGCAGGCTGGCGGCTGCATTTCCAGGCGTCACATCCATCCATCAGGCAAAAAGAAATTGGGAAACGGCAAATGGGTGAAGAAAGATGCGCCTACCGAGGAGTCCCCCCACTGCCTTTTCTTTTTGGTCAGAAAAACAAAGGCTTTTCTGAGAGCACCAACCAAGAGACTTCCATTTTGTTGGCTAGCGTTGTACCCTTCCAAACCCCAAAAGAGGCTGGGCTGAAACGGAGACTAGGCTTTAAGGTGAGGCCATCAGCAGTGTCCCACACATACTTTAATCTAAAATTTTCTGATAAACTCTAAGTCTGTTGTAAGACTTTATGATAGCGTTTAAGCATTATAGCTTTCTCGTAATTTCTGATATTTTGTGGTTTCACTACAGTGTGTTGAGATGTGGATTTATCAGTTTGCTTTTTACTCAAAGGTATTTCCATCTGTGGAATCATTTCCTCAAGTTGGGAACATTTTCCAGTATACTCTCTTCAGATAGTGTGTTTCCACCATTCCTTCCTCTTTTCTTGCCTGGAACCCTTATTCCAGCCTTATAATTCATCTTCTATGACAGATGTGTTCTGTCCTATGTATGTATTTCTCTTTCTCTCTCTGCTGTGTTTTGGGGAAATTTCACCAGCATTCTCTCCCAGCTTACTAAGTGTGTATGTGTGTGTGTGTGTGTGTGTGTGTGTGTGATCTCACTTCAGTCTAGACTTGATGCTGTCTAAAGATATTTCAAAATATTTTCCGAGATTTCTAATTTGTTCTTTTGGTATTTTTCATATCAGTTTCTTTTTTGTCCCTTCCTATATTTTTAATTTCTTAATATTTTAAATGAAAACTGTTCTTTTATTTCTCTTTAAACTTCTCAAACATACTTATTTCTCAGTCTCGTAGACTTTTCCAGAAATAATTTTTCTTATTGACTTCTTGTTCACCTTTCTCAACATTAGAATTCTTCATATATTTTGGAATTTGGGTTTGTCAGTTCATTTTTAGTAGGTGGTGGGCTGCGGCTGCTGCTGCTTTTTGGTTGTTTTTCCTCTGTTGCCCTCTATATGAAATCTTTACCTCAGTTCTTACATTTTCTTAAAAGCTCCTGGGAGTCTGTGCTCTCTTCTCATGGCTCCTCCAGAATGGGGTCTAGGGCCAAATCACAGAGTATGTTTAATTGGTTCCAAAGCTCACATTTTTGGTGTTTTAAAATCTTTCAGATTAGGATATACAACATGTACACACACATGCATTCATACATACAACTGAAAGTATCAAAACAATTTTTAGCTTTTGTAATGTTTTAGAAATGTTTCTTCTTTTTAACATGTAGTCGTATACTTTGCTTTATCAGTTCCGGAGTGTTGACTATACTCAGTTAAACAAAATACTGATTGTAAACCCATAAGCTGATTCCAGGACCCACTAATGGGTTATTGTTTGGAGAACAGTTTCTACTGTATATGTGATAATTTCTATGAAAGTTAACTATTGGGATTTATCTTCCCACTTGTATTACTGGACAGGAAATATTGAAACATATTAAAACTATTACCCACAGACAAGAGAAACATTCTGGCGACCCTGAAAATGCTAGACGGTATTACTAAACATGAGAACAAAGTAATTATTTACCCCTTTTCAGAGAGTGTGGCATAAAGATTATTAGCTCTGAAATAAAAGCTATTAAAAAACTTTAAAAGTATCTTTAAAAATTAAAACGATAAAAGACAATTGAGTGCGTCCATCACAAACTATAACCTGGGTTTAACTGGACTAAAAGAGTAATAAATACAGCTAACTGTGATGATTGTTGTGAAAGTCACAAACAAACTCATTAACTGAATGCAAGGAAAGGTCATGCCAATGGAAAAGGAGTATCTGTGGTTAAAACGTGGTTGTTGCACAATTCTGAGATTAATTTAAGAAACACATACCACTTCGTCAAGAGACCAGAAGATTATTTAAAAATCCTGACGCTTTATTACTGTCTGAGCTCTGAGGATAGAAGGAGAGGGCATTGCATTTATGATGTTCTGTGTCAGGGTTCTGCCTGTGGTTTTTTTCATTGTGGCAAAAGGGGGACTTTTCTAAAGGTTTACCATGACATGCTTTGCCTTCCCCATGCCCCAGGTACTCTTTTTGGGATTCTGTTTTGTAGCCACCTTTGTTTGCCAGAGGAATGTTCTTGGTAAAGATGCTTCTAAACCCGGGCATCAGATGCAGAATGTATGATGGAAGTGCAGGTCAAGGCTAGTTCTGTGGAGGGACAGAGCACCACAGTGCTCTAGAATCGGTCTGTCTTTTCTGAGTTCATTTGGCCTGGGCTTCTTTGTCCACTGGCCTGATGATGTTTGATGAAATCAGCTGGTTGTTTTGTTTACGTGAATAATACCTAAAAGTAAATCATGAAAGTTCTCATATAAAGTTCTGGTGTAGCCATAGGTACCTGCATTGATGGTGACTAAAGTAGGTGAAACTCTTACAGTCACTGTATAACTAGAAACAATAGTGCTGGTGGCAGTGATAATGATAATGATGGCTAGCATGTATATGTATGAGTTCTTTCATACACATCCATCAATGAACTAATAGGCATTTTATGTGGAATATCACATGTAAGGGCCACAACCACAGCTGTCTTATGACCTTTCACTTTTTCAGATAGGAAATTGGATATGATGGCTAATTTTATGTGTCAACCTGGCTAGGCCCTAGTGCCCAGTTTTTGGTCAAACACCAGTCTAGATGTTACTGTGTCAGTATCTTTTAGATGAGATTAATATTTAAGTCAGTAGACATTGAGTAGAGCAGATTACCCTCCATAATGTGGGTGGGCCTCATCCAGTCAGTTGAAGGCTGTAAGAGAAAGGATTGAGGTTCTCCAGAGGAAGGAAGAATTCTACCTTCAGACAGCCTTCTGGACTCAAGCTTCCCACTTCAACTCAACCCTGGGTAACTAGACTGCTGGCATGCCCAGTATATTTTGGACTTGCACGTCCCCGCAATTGTGTGAGCCAGTTTCTTAAAAACACATCTCTCTCAGTACACACACACATCCTATTGGTTCTGTTTCTTTGCAAAATCCTGACTGCTACACTGAGAAAGTGCCCATGCCATCTCAAGTTGTTTAATTCCGGAACCTATGCTCTTAACCAATATAGAAGAATTTTCACTATATACTGATGATTCAGTTTAAAGTTTGTTTATGTTTGTTTGTTTATTTGTTTTTAGATTTTATTTATTTATTTGACAGAGATCACAGGTAGGCAGAGCAGCAGGCAGAGAGAGAGAGGGGGAAGCAGGCTCCCTGCAGAGCAGAGAGCCCGATGTGGGGCTCTATCCCAGGACCCTGAGATCATGACCTGAGCTGAAGGCAGAGGCTTAACCACTGAGCCACCAAGACATCCCTGATGATTCAGTTTAAGTTTTAATTTTATTTGTTCTCCCCTGACCCCATAGTCTGTCCTCTCAAAAAAGATGATAGTAAGTAGAAGGAACTGGAGCTGAAAAGAATGAGCTGTCTTCCTTATAAACGGAGTCCACCTTCACTGAAGAGTTGAAGGTTGACTGGTTTGCAGTTGCCAAAGAGCCGGTAGACCGAGACAAAGTTCTCATGTACGACAACAGAATATCCTTCCTCTAGGACTGTGACTGCTAGTAGGTACTTCTCTGTCCACAGAAGTCTCCTGTTTTACCCCCTCTCCACAGTTCCCACTCCACTTGGTTCTTGAGGCTGACAGACAAAGGCCCTCACCTGTCAAAGAGCTCAAGACTTACTGTAAGGACACAAAGAGATGGTGGTCATGCCAGATGGCGGGTTATACTTGGTTCTACTTAACCCAGATAAACAGACTTAAAAAAGATCTGATGTTGAAATGAGAATTATTGTCACCATCAGGAAAAGCTTAAGTTCTTTTTTTTTTTTTTTAAAGATTTTATTTATTTATTTGACTGAGAGAGAGCACAAGTAGGCAGAAGGGTAGGCAGAAGGAGAGGGAGAAGCAGGCTGTCTGCTGAGCCAGGGAGCCTGATGCGGGGCTCGATCCCAGAACCCTGGGATCACGACCTGAGCCAGAGGCAGCCACTTAACCAACTGAGCCACCCAGGCACCCCAAAAGCTTATGTTCTAATGTATTAATTTCTTTCCACTTTCTTCTGAGACACAGATGACTTATTTAAAAATTTAATAATTTAACAACATAATTTAATAATTTTAAAAAGTGTACTTTATCTTTCAGTGTTTAAAATAAATAAAGTTTTAAATAAAGATGTAATTAATAGGTGTATCAGAATCCTGATAAATAGGGTAGACTGTTAATCCTGAAATAAAGGTGGACGTGATCATTGATTTGAATGTAGTTTCACTAAGCAAAAAATGGCCAAATTTTTCAGTGGGTGGTGCTGAGAGAGCACTTAATGATTTTTTTCTTTAGGATACTTACTCAGAAGGGGAGTTCACTGACCGTACCACATTGTCCAAGATTTGTAATCCTCAGTGTTAGCAAAGGTGTGGCTGTTGCTGCATGAACCTCTCCCTGGTCTCCCTTTGACTGTGCCCTCACCCGCCATGTAGCAACCAGAGTGATTGTGTTAAACACTTGTCATATCGTGTCACTCGCACAGAGTCAGAGCCTGTCCTCAGAGCCCTGTGAGATCTGACTGTTGTCTGTGTGCATGTGCATGCTTGCCCCATGTCCACTTGGTTTCAGCTTCACAGGCCTTCTTTTTATTCTTGGAAGGCTCCAGCACACATCTCATGGCCATTGCTTTTGCTACTCCTAGAATGCTGCCTAGAAGGCCCTTCACCCAGATAGCTGCAGAGCGTATTCCCTGTCCTTGACCTTCTCTTTGAGGCCTTACTCTACTCCGTTTACTCTAGTTACCACCCCTGTTTCCAGCCTTTCCTGTCCTTTCCTCTGCTTTTTCCTTCTCTAGTACTCAAATCCTTGTCTGATATTTTATGTCTCCCCCCACCCCCCCACCACCACCTTGTCTGTCTCCATTACAGTGAAAACTCAGGCAGGGATTTTTACCTGATATATTCACTGCTATATCCTTAATGCCCCAAATAAAGCCTAGTATAGAGTAGATGCTCAGTAAATATTTGGTGAATTTGCAGCTGTGTACAGTAGGTGTTCAAAATGTGCATCTAGCTCTTTAGACTTGATTGCCTATACCACCTTTCTTGCTATTTAACCTTGGTGTGGTGACTGTGACCTGGTTCTCCTTCTAGTTACAGTGTCCTGGGCTGCCTTAAATATATGCTCCTCCAGTGTTGTTACCACTGTGAGACTCCACCATTATGGTCTATCAGCTGTCTGTTTCCCTGCCTCCTGTTAACTTAGCAGGGTTCTCTCTGGGTGTGAATGGGACCCTTCTGTGTGCCAAGGTTTAGTCAGGGCCCTAGGATATGTATGTCACAGTCTCTTGGGAGCTCCTAGGTCTCCAGACCTGTTCTTCTCTAGAGCTTCCCAGGGGTAAAATAGCTATCGGTGGCAGGTGGCTGATGCGCAGATTTTAAAGACTTTTTAAATAATTTTTTTATTTATTTGAGAGAGAGAAAGCGCTCTTGCTTGGGGAAAAGCAGAGGGAGAGGGACAAATGGACTCTGTGCTGAGTGTGGAGCCCCACTCGAGGCCCAGTTCCATGACCCTGAGATCATGGCCCGAGCTGAAATCAAGAGTCGGATGCTCAGCCTAGGTGCACATAATTGGCAGATTTTAACTATGGAGCCAGACATTGCCAGGTGCTGTGCTGCTCCCCTGAGAAGCAGCCACACATGTTGTTTTCTGTAAAACTACTGTCGAGGCCAGTCTGCTGCCCCCCTGGCAACAGGAGATCTGCTGTGCGTACCCTGTGCTGTCACAAGCAGCTTTGCTTTCGTTTGAAGGACAGCTCCACTCCCAAATGTCCTGACTTTCTGTCAGAGAGCAACTGCCCTTTCTCGTAGCTTCCTGGGGCTGCTGTAACCAAGCACAATACATTTGGTGGCTTAAAAACAACAGTTTATTGTCTCAAGGTCCTGGAGGCTGAAAGTCCAAAATCAAAGTGTCAGCAGGGCGTTCTTTTTCTCTGAAGGCTCCAGGGGAGGATCCTTCCTTAACTCTCCTGGTTTCTGGTGTTTGCTGGCAATTCTTGGCTTTCCTTGGCTTTTAGACACATCATTCTAATCCTTGCCTCCCTCTTCACATAGCCCTCTTCTCTCTTTGTGTCTCTTTTTCCTTTTCTTACAAGGACTGTGGTCATACTGGATGAAAGGCCCACCCTACTAACCTCATCTTTACTTGATTACATCTGCAAAGACCCTATTTCCAAATAAGATCACATTCACAGGTACTGGGAATTAGGACTTCAGCATATCTTTTGGTGGGGACACAGTTCAACCAACAACACAATGAAGGAGTAGCAACCAGGAAGAAAGCCTGTGGGTGAAGAGCTAAGTTGACTTCTTGACAGCCTTGAGATTGTGTAAATATGTTTGCCTTTACTGTTGGCTTATCCTAGGTCTAGCGTCTTTCATCTTCAGACTGTGGAGTGGGATTCAGTTAAATATGTGTACCTTCTTTATTCTTTGGGGTCCAAGAGCCCTGGGAGAATGGACAGGTTAACTTTGAATGGAGAATTCCCTGAAATGACAGGGAGAAGCCCCTCCTGGTCCCTTGTAGGAGTTCCTGGATCTCTAGTGAAATAGACCTGGAAAGCTGCAGCAGGACATGGTGGAGAGATGGTTTAGAGCCTTTTGAATGTAAAGAGCCCCTTCTCAAGGGCTCTCCCAGACCCTTTATGCTGCCCCTTCAAAGGGGTTCTTAGCGCTCCTTATTTTAAGTAGAGCTCTGTAGCATTGCTGTGTAATAAGTGGGAGCCATCAAAGATGCCTGGTGGAGCTGGAAAGGCATATATCCACCATGCTCCTCTAATCATGGCTCTGCAATTGAGGAAGTGTAGCATTGGACTTACAGTCCTCTCCTTTTAGCAGGAGACCATTACCGGATGTGTGTGTAGGAGTCCCAGCAGTTAGAGAGGGGCCTCTCAGAGGCTTGTGGGATTTTCCTGGCCAGAAAGATGGTGGCTGCAATGGAGGGAGGCCAGTTAAATGGCTGTGATCCACTGTCTATAGGGAAGAGTGCAACCCACACCCAACAGGGCTTAGGTAGCCGGAAATGTGGCAGCTCCATACCCCCAGAGTGAATTCTAAAGTTGACTTATTTACACTGTGTCCTAGCAACAGAAAAACTGTTCTGACCTATAGCTGTAGAAGGCTGTAAAAGAAACTGTAGAAGGAAAAAAAAAAAAAAAAAGAATGCCAAGGGGGGAAAAATTGTAACGAAGTGCCATTCTTTCACTTATTCAGTCAACTGAGAATAACAGTTTGTTCCTTTGGCAGTCTAATGGGAAATGGCATTTCAGGTTGCAACATGAACCTGCTTACATTAAGTGATTTATTATTTTTATTATTTTTTGTTTAGATCTAGTGTACAGAGAACCTTTTTCAAGTAGAGAGCTATTAAAAATGTGAGAACCGGCAGTCCTCGCTAACCTGAAGCATTTGGGGACTTAGAGGAATGATAAATGCAAACAGCCCAGAATCCAGAAACTGTCTTGAGCATTTAAACCGTAGACTCTGGCAATGAGTGTCTTCAGTTAGTCAGATGTAGATAATTTTTCTTTCT
This sequence comes from Lontra canadensis, assembly GCF_010015895.1. Classification (NCBI taxonomy): domain Eukaryota; kingdom Metazoa; phylum Chordata; class Mammalia; order Carnivora; family Mustelidae; genus Lontra; species Lontra canadensis. The sequence goes on from NW_022631010.1 coordinate 13,007,326, forward strand.
GTGAGGTCTTTTTTCAGTTATATCTTGTCTGGACAGGGCGGAGGCCCTGCTCGAATTCTATTTCTAGCTTGAAGAAAGTCTGAGTTATTGTAGACCAAAGCCAGTGCTACTTAGAAAACGGAAAGACAGAGGAGACAGGGCATGTCTTCTCGTTTGGCCGGGCTGTGAACTTGGGGCCCCTCCTCTGCTGGTTGCCCCGCACAGGCTGCATGAGGCCTCCGTTGAACCACTGGGTCCAGCCCAAGTAACGCCTCTCATCTCCAGTACATGATAGTCCGTGCTTGGGAACCCTTTCCTGGATCTTCCTGCCCCTTGAGTCTGGGCTTATAGTTCACACTGTGCTCAGCAGATTTGTATGTGATCATGAGTAGAAATTTGTAGGCCAAAGACCTTATTCTGTCCTCTTTCTCGTGCTCCTTCTCATTCCCTATTTAATATATATGGTTTTCTATATTATGTATATGCAGCTACAACCCAGTTATATCAAGTTATTCTCCAAAAATATATTAAAATTGCTTTATTAGACACTCCACCCAGCTCCTCCTTCCCCCACTGCCTTCCCCCCACCTCTTTTAACCTGCTCATTTATGAGTTAGTGCTTGCATAGTAACGTCTTGATTCCCAAATTGGCTGTGGAAGGACATCAACTAGTTTGTTGCATGCTGCTCCACTTTTTCTTGGTGGTTATGATATTGAGACTTCAGGACCACACACAGATAGCAAAGTCTCTGGCCACTTAAGCATGTAAACAGTCTGGCTTTTTATAAAGTGGAAAAATATTTCTTGTGCACTATTTTAACATGATCAGCATGTTGAAACTTGGTGTGCAACTGTGTCAACATTTCTTTGGCTGGAGAGAACAAACCTGGAGAGCCTCATGGTAACATATAAAATGCAAAGCTGGTTTGTTTACTACTGGGATTTGGACAGCAATTACAGTCTGAAGCTGACTTCCAAACTTGGGATGCAGAATAAGTGAAATAATTATTTTTGCATCATGATTATGCTAGTTAAAATAATGATTCCTTTTCATATGGCTGTGATTCTTCCAGGAAATTAGAGGAAAATGGGTAGCTAAATTCCCATGAATTCCTTTTATAGAAAAACTCACATTAGACCTAGCCCGATAGTGTCTTGTTTTGCTTCACATATTTACTGAACACCTCAAACGTGTCAGACTCTTTTCTACTTGCTGGGTGTCAGGATTAAACAGGACAGACTGGCTCTTCCCTCATGGTGCTTACTCTGACTCTCTGATTCTCCTGGAGCAACAGTAAATAAGTAATCAGGTAAACAAGAAAGGTGGTATTTGTGATTCCTCTGAAATGGGTTTGCTCAACATCAGATGTTTATCGAGGGCATCGTGGAGACCCTTCAGATATGTCAGCGAACAAAACCAATTTCTTCTCTGACAGGTCTTACGTTCTGGTGCAAGAGACAGGCAATAAGCAGTAACCCAAATGAATACATAAATTATATTGTGTGTTGGAGGGTAGGTTGGTAGTAAGTACTATCCAACAAGAGAAAGTAGAAAGTAGAAAAAGGTAAAAGGCATCGTTGGGGGGCAGGGATTGGGGGCAGACAGGCTGCACTTTTATTTTTTTCTTTTTAATTTTTATTTATTTATTTTTTTAAAAAGATTTATTTATTTATTTATTTATTTATTTGACAGAGAAATTACAAGTAGGCAGAGAGGCAGGCAGAGAGGGGGGTAGGCAGGCTCCTTGCTGAGCAGAGAGCCCGATGCGGGGCTCTATCCCAGGACCCTGGGATCATGACCTGAGCTGAAGGCAGAGGCTTTAACCCACTGAGCCACCCAGGCGCCCCAAGCCTGCAGTTTTAAATTGGTGTTCCCAGAAAGCCTCACTGAGTAGGCTTAAGGAGGTGACAGAGTTCGCTCAGTGGTGTCTGTGGGCAGAATGTTCCAGGCCTTTGGGAGACCAGTTTGTTTGAGAACAGCAAGGAAGCCAATGTGACTGGAGGGGAGTGAGCCAGACAAGGAGAGAAGGGGCCATGGACCCATACTAAGGATTTCAGCATGAAAGCCTGTTGAGAGGTGCGACAGAATGACAGAGGTCATCATGCTGCCCTGTGAAGGCAGGAGGTGGGGACATGGAGCAGGAGAGGGAAGAGGAGGCTTGGGTAAAGTTGTAGGTCTAAGCAAGGGCCCTGGGTTTTATAGTGAGTGGAAACAGAGGTAGAAGGAGATGAGATAGCTACTTCTTCTTGTCTTCTAAGATTTCAGAGAATGGAAAAAGCATGCCGTGAAAGCACACAGAAGGATGGAAGCTTTGCAGGGCTGGGACCTGATCTGCTCCCTTCACTGTGTCCCCAGCTCAGCCCAGCCTGGCAGGTACCAGGCCCTGCAAAGCAGGAGACACCTGCATGGATGGACACATGCACCAGTGATTTAGTGACATAACCTCCTGGGGGACAGAAACCCATCATCTTATATTTTTTGAGATACTTGAAAACGCACATACACAAAATCCCAAGAATCATATAACAGTACTATTTATATACCAGTCACTCAGAATTTATAGCACTTAACATTTTGGCATAGTTGTTTTGAGCCTTTGTAAACTGCGTGTGTGTGTGTGTGTGTGTGTGTGAGAGAGAGAGAGAGAGAGAGAGAGAGAGAGAGAAACTTCTTTTCAATACCAGCCTCAGTTGCTTTCCCCATCCTAGAGGCAGCCATGTTGTGTGTCAGCCTGATCACTTTTTAGCAGATCTTCTGTTTTTGGTTTGTGTCTGGGGAAGGGGAAGGTGGAGAGGAGAGTCAGTGTTTTCTGGGAAGCCCGTGGCAGACGCTGGGGCTCAGTATTCCCCTGGCTGGAGTCAGCAGGAGTGTCTGTGTACACAGACCCTGCTCTGGAACATGAGCCCTGCTCAGCAAGCACCTAGCTAGGGCTTAGCATAGTGTTAGGCGTGATGCCAGTATGGGCAGAGCGTACAGGAGCCCAGTCCTGAAAATCCCTGCGTTTTACCAGCGTCCCTTTAACAGGGTCTGTCCTGAATCAGTTTGCTTTGGCTCCTCATTACTTTAGCAGATGAGATGCTTCACATGGGCCATTCTTTCAGATAACTGAAACTTACCCTTTTAAAATTTTGTTTTATTATTTTTTTAAAGATTTTATTTATTTATTTGACAGAGATAGAGATCACAAGTGGGCAGAGAGGCAGGCATAGAGAGGAAGGAGAGCAGGCTCCCTGCTGAGCAGAGAGCCCAATGCGGGGCTCGATCCCAGGACCCTGAGATCATGACCTGAGCTGAAGGCAGAGGCTTTAACCCACTGAGCCACCCAGGCGCCCCTTATTATTTTTTTTAAAGGTGTATTTATTTCAGAGAGTAAGAGAGAGCGTGTGAGCTGGGGAAGGGTAGAGAGAGAGGGAAAGGGAGAGAACCTCCACTGAGCGCGGAGCCTGACTGCATTTCAAGAAGACCCAAGCCAAAACCAAGAGCCGGGGCTTAACCAGCCGAGCCACCCAGGCACTTCTCCCTTTTTTATTTGAAACACTTTTGATGGAAATTATCCTCAAATGTCTCACGGGTTTCGCTTTCCATGTCCTCTCAAATGAAGTCTGTTAACCTTTGGTGTGAATTAACCAGGATCATTCCTTCGAACCCCTGTGGCTATATCCATCAATGCTCACAAGGGCCACGGGCAGCCTGTTCCTGCCATAAGTGGCCCCAGACTGCTTTGCTAGAACTCTTCTGCTTATCCTTGCTTGCTTGTGCAGAACTCCCCCTCCACCAGCTGCCAGCTCTCCCTTCTTGCTCTTGTCAGCCTGCCAATCACTCTCCTTTAGTCCCACTTCTCCTTACTTCTGAGTTCCTGTCTGCTCTGGCCTGCGGAAGTAGATAACCAAATTAAGAGAATTCTGGGTCAGGCTGAAGGAGACTCCACGTGAGTGGCTGTCCACGGAGCGTTTGCTTTGGGCCTCGGGGGTTAACTCAGGGCGTCTGTTAGACTTGGCAGTCTGACATCCTGATACTGACCAGTGAACTTGTTTGGACCCGTGGTCTCTCGCAGACAGCCGATGTTCAGAGCAGGGCAGCTGTGTGAGGCTCTCTAAGCATTCTGTACTTGCTCGCCACGGTGGGTTCATTTCCCCCATACTGTGCCACACTGGGGCTTTACCTCTCCTTCCCTGAGTTTCTTCCCACAGTGTCTGACTGAGAGCTTGGGGCACAGGGCCTCTCAGTAACGGCCGTGATGGCTTCCAGTTGTAACTCACCGTTAGAGAAATTCAACTGTATTGTTGAGGAAAGTCACTAGCTGGGTCTGTAAAACTCATTCTCTTTTCTAAAACCAGCCATTCAGTTCTGAAGGCAGCAGGGAACACTGAGATGATCTCATTCCAGCTCCCACTTTTACAGCTGAAGAAACCAAAGCCCCAAATGAGAAATGACTCGACCAAGATCACGCAAATCAATGGCCACTGACTGAGGAGTGTTCCCACCACAGAATAGTCTGGCCACTGCGCTCCTAGGGGCCCTGCTTTTGCTGTGATGTGTCTGAGCACCCTGGCTTCCAAGTGGGGATACCTTGGCAGCAGCACAGAGCAGGGGGTCCCTTGTGCATCGTTTCCGAGGCTTGGTGGGATATCACCTCTGTGTGGACCAGATTATCTGCTGGTTAAAAAAAGTGGTTTGGAACCTATTCACTGCGTGGATGAAGGTTTACCCTGAAAAATGTTCATTGTGGCATTATTTAGAAAAGTGAAAAGTTGGAGACAGCTGGTCTAGTGTTGGGCTGATGAATAAATTTTGAAATAGCTATATAATTATGTAGCCATTAAAATTATAGGTACTGAGTTGCTAATAGCAAGGACTGTAGCAAAGTCATTGGTCTTTTTTTTTTTTTTTTAAGATTTTATATATTTATTTGACAGAGACAGAGCAAAAGAGGGAACGCAAACAGGGGAGTGGGAGAGGGAGAAGCAGGCTTTCTGCTGAGCAGGGAGACCAATGTGGGGCTCAGTCCCAGGACCCTGGGATCAGGACCTGAGCTGAAGGCAGATGCTTAACAACTGAACCACCCAGGCACCCCAGTTGCTAGTCATTTTTAAGCCGGATGTTATAAATTTTTTTAAGATTATTTATTTATTTATTTGAAAGACAGAGATCCCAAGTAGGCAGAGAGGCAGGCAGAGAGAGAAAGGGGAAAGCAGGCTCCCTGCGGAGCAGAGAGCCCAATGTGGGGCTTGATCCCAGGGCTCTGGGATCATGACCTGAGCTGAAAGCAGAGGCTTAACCCACTGAGCCACCCAGGTGCCCCTGGATGTTATAATATTAAGTCAAACAGGCAGAATTAAGGAAGAAAAACAGTAGAAAAATTGTATACACTGTGACCCTAACAATATTAAAGTTTAAAGAGAAAAAAGGCTGTAGAGGAAATATTCCAAAATGAGGCTGCTTTTTTTTTTTTTTGGTGAAGGTCTTTCTTTTTGTTACTTCCTTTCTGTACTTAGCAAAATTTCTAGAATACCCATCTCTTTTTATAAATTAAAAAATATCCTTTAATGCTGGGGAGACAGAAGCAACTCTGGTTAGGGAGACAAGGACTGAAACCATATTTTAAAGTTCCCTGGATACAATAGTGAGACGCTGCGTGGCTCACACAGATGACACACACCTGTTACGCTGTACATCTACCGGGTGGACTTCTTTTATAATGTGATCCCTAAGTGTAAGTTAGCTATATTGTTTGTTACTTAACCAGAGAAACCATGATTAGTTTCAACACTAGAGGGAAAATAGAAAAAACTGGTCACATTGGATTGATTTCTGTACAGACAGTACTAAACTTGTGTTTTATTTGTTTTTGTGTTTAAGATAGTTTCAGGAGTAGTTTTTAATATAGTCAGTTCTTGGTGAATTTAGAACCCAGTCATCATATAAGCTGGATTCCACTCTGTATGCCTAAAAAATTAATGTTGTTACTGGTGGGCTTGGACCAGCCCTCGAGGCCTTGCAGTGTAATCTTTGCCCTTGCATGTTGCATTTATCAGGCTCTGAAATGAAGCCCGAGAGGCAAGGAGAACACGGGTAGAGAAGCCAGGGAAAGAGAGGGTTGTTACCTTGTACCCCACATCATTCCAGGCCAGCCTATCTCCCAGTATTGGGTAAAGAAGGAGAAAATCTAGAAAGCTAATGTTTATGCACTAGCTACAGTACCAGATGCTAGCAGGTGCAGTCTCCTTTAGTCTTCCCCGCAACATTTTGAGGTAGGAATCATTATCCCCACTTTTCAACTAAGACAGCTGGGACTCAGCTAGCACTCGGTAGAGTGGGAGTTCATAGCCAGGTCTGCATAGGTCAAAACTCAAATCATTCCTTCACCTTCTGCAGCGCCTTCAGGCAGCTCACACTCCAGGGAAGTCAGGAGAGAGCCGCTGGGGACTCCACTGGGGCGTGGTGGCCATTTGTTGCCAGGGTGCACGGCAGTGAGTCAGTGGGGGAGCTGCATGGTTCATTGTAGCCCCATCCTGCAGGCCTCAGCATCCATGTTGTTTGGCTAGGACGGCATTCATGGAACAGGGGCCCAGAAAGCTGCAACAGAGAGTCAAACACTTGTCTTCACCTCCAGCCGGCTTTCTAGAAACTGTGGAGAAGCATAGGGGAAAGGATCTTTGAGGGGTCAGGATAGCTCCCCCAAGTGGCAGTAAGAGCATGGCCATGGATGAGAGCATGGGGTGGAGAGGAGGAGGAGGAGGGAGGTGCTGCTCTAGACGGTAAGTTGTTTTTGCTTCATTAGGGTTGAACTTCCTCTTTTCATGAAATCAAAGACTAACTACAAACCGCTGATTGGTATGTTTCCCATGACTGCTTTCAGATGAGGTTTTAGAGCTTTGACTACCTGTTGTGGTGGATAAGCACGTGTCTGAGGTCAGTCGCTAGGAGACATGGTGCTAGGTCCTCCAGACCATCTCCTTTGTTCACTCCTTATCCCCTTACCCCCACTCTTACCCCTTTCCTTCTGCCTAGATCCTTGGTCATTTCTCACCAAGTCTCCAGTGATGCTCCTGCCTAGGCTCTGGTACCCTTGTTCTCTGAAGCTGGTGAACATCTCATTATAGCGCGGAGCTGCCTTCAGAGCTTCCCTCAGTGTTTCTCCTGCCTTGTTGTCTCCATACCTGGTTTCCAGGCAGCCTTGGGGTAGGGAAAGCAACCTGGAGTTAATGCCGTCAGCTAGTCCACATATGATCTTGAACTTGACCCCTCAGAGTCCACTTTGCCATGCTGAGGAGTCCTATACACCATTAGGATTGTGTGAAGAAAAACTGTCTGAGAAAGGGCCTAGCGCTCCTCCTTCCCCCTCTTCATTCTCTTCCCATCCTGTCTGAGAATCCCAGCTCTGAAAAGCTGTCTGATAAAAAGTACAGTGGGTTGGCGGACTGTGGTCTCCTTTAGCTATGAGACATCGGCCAAGTCACTGGTCTTTTTTGAGTCTGGGAGTAGAACCATACTAGTTTTTTATTGTGGTTGTACCTTATGAACTGTCAGGTACCACACAAAGGAGTAGTACTTGTTACACATTCCAGTGCCTGTCCAACCTGGGGGTGGGGACTTGAGAAGGATGGCATGGAAGATTCGATAACCTGTGTAAAGATATTTCATACTTGTAATTCAAGAAGAAAACATGGACTGTGTGTATTCTCGTAGTATGTTTACCTTTATCCAGTTATCTGCCTGCAGCCTCACTGGCCTCTTCATCGTGTTTCAACTGTGATTTTTCTGTAGCAAGCCCATGCTTTCCTCTCCTCCTCTTTCTGTTCCTCCATTTAAAAAACAACCCCCCCCAAAAAAAGAAAAAAAATGCTTTTGATTTGTATTCCCGATCCTGAATTAATAAACCCTCAATCTCTGAGCACACTAAGGAGCGTGTGAATCTATATTCCTCATGGCCATGCTTAACTTTCATCCTGTAGCTGGCAGCTGGGACTGCAGGCCTGTTATACAGCTGGCAGTCTTCCACCCACCATGATCCATGAGGAAGCCTCCTGTTGGAGCCTGCCCCCAGAGGATAAGGCCGGCTATGGTGGGAGGGAGACTGGGCCTAGCCTCAGGTGCCTAGCAAATAATCAGTGGGCCCAGGTTGAATGGACCCAGCAGAATTGGGCACAGTGTGCCTCCTGCCAGCCAAAACCATCAGTTCTGTTGTTTGGCAGTGGGCCACGTTTCTGGGTTAATCCATCAGTCAACATCGTGGCATTCGTTTGTGCCATGTTCTTGCCCTTCCATTCACCTTTGTGGTGAAATGGAACCAGTTTGCTTTCTACTGTTTTGAGTTGCTGGTGGTCCCTTAAAATGTCAAAAGTTTGCAATCCATTGTCTTTGTAATCTACTGACGTCTGTTTAATTTCTGATGTGTCGTATTTCCCTATCGATAAGATGATAGGTGCTCATCTCTCAGGCACATATAAAACATTCTTAAACATGGTCACACAGCTTTGTAGTAAAGCTTGAAATCAGGCAATGTGATGTCCCCAGTTTTGTTTTTCCTTTTCAACATTTCCTTAGCAATTCGGGGTCTCTTCTGTTTCCATACAAATTTTTAGGATTTTTTTGATCCAGCTCTTTGAAAAATGCTGGTAGAATTTTCATTGGGATGGCATTGAAAGTATAGGTTGCTCTAGGCAGTATAGACATTTTAACAATGTTTATTCTTCTGGTCCATGAGCATGGAATATTCTTCCATTTTTCTCTGTCTTCTTCAATTTCTTTCATGAGTGTTCTATAGTTCCTCGAGTACAGATCCTTTACCTCTTTGGTTAGGTTTATTCGCAGGTTTCTTATGGTTCTTGGTGCTATAGTAAATGGAATCGATTCTCTAATTTCCCTTTATGTATTTTCATTGTTAGTGTATAAGAAAGCAACTGATTTCTGTACATTGATTTTGTATCCTGCCACGTTACTGAGTTGTTGGATGAGTTCTAGTAGCTTGGGGGGTGATCTTTTGGGTTTTCCATATAAAGTATTATGTCATCTGTGAACAAAAAGTTTGACTTCTTCTTTGCCAATTGAATACCTTTTATTTCTTTATGTTGTCTGATTACTGTTGCTAGGACTTCTAGTACTATGTTGAACAACAGTGACAAGAGTGGACATCCTTGTGTTCCTAATCTCAAAGGGAAGGCTGTCAGCTTTTCCCCATTGAGGATGATACTTGCTGTGGGTTTTTCATAGATTTTATGAAGTTGAGGAATGTTCCCTCTATCCCTATACTATGAATCGTTTTAATCAGGAACAGGTGCTGTATCTTGTCAAATGCTATTTCTGCATCAATTGAGAGGACCATGCAGTTCTTCTCTCTTCTCTTACTGATTTGTTCTATCACATTGATTGATTTGCAAATGTTGCACCACCCTTGCATCCCATGGATAAATCCCACCTGGTCATGGTGGATAATCTTTTTAATGTACTATTGGATCTTATTAGCTAGGATCTTGTTGAGAATCTTAGCATCCATATTCATTAGGGATATTGGTCTGAATTCTCTTTTTTGGTGGGGTCTTTGCCTGGTTTGGGGATCAGGGTGATGCTGGCTTCATAAAAAGAGTCTGGGAGTTTTCCTTCTGTTTCTATTTTTTGAAACAGCTTCGGGGGAACAGGTATTATTTCCTCTTTAAATGTTTGGTAGAATTTCCCAGGGAATCTGTCAGGTCCTGGGCTCTTGTTTTTTGGGAGGTTTTGATCACTGCTTCAATCTCATTACTAGATATTGGTCTATTCAGGTGGTCAGTTTCTTCCTGATTCAGTTTTTGAAGTTTATAGGTTTCCAGGAATGCATCCATTTCATCTAGGTTGCTTATCTTATTGACATATAGCTATTGATAATAATTTCTGATGACTGTTTCTATTTCCTTGGTGTTAGTCGTGATCTCTCTAAGACAGCATGGTACTGGCACAAAAACAGACACATAGACCAGTGGAACAGAGTAGAGAGCTCACATATGGACCCTTAACTCTATGGTCAAATAATCTTCGACAAAGCAGGAAAAAATATACAGTGGAAAAACAGTCTTTTCTATAAACGGTGCTGGGAAAATTGGACAGCTATGTATAGAAGAATGAAACTCAACCATTCTCTTCCACCATACACAAAGATAAACTCAAAATTGATAGAAGACCTCAATGTGAGGCAGGAATCTATCAAAATCCTAGGGGAGAACATAGGCAGTAACCTCTTTGATATCGGCCACAGCAACTTCTTTCAAGACATGTCTCCACAGGCAAAAGAAACAAAAGCGAAAATGAACTTTTGGGACTTCGTCAAGATCAAAAGCTTCTGCACAGCAAAGGAAACAGTCAACAAAACAAAGAGGCAACCCACGGAATGGGAGAAGATACTCGCAAATGCCACTATAGACAAAGGGCTGATATCCAAGATCTATAAAGAAATCTTCAAACTCAACCCACCCAAAATAGATAATCACATTAAAAAATGAGCAGAAGACATGAACAGACATTTCTCCAAAGAAGACATACCAATGGCCAGCAGATACATGAAAAAATGTTCATCATCTTTAGCCATCAGGGAGATTAAAATCAAAACCACATTGAGATACTACCTGACACCAGTTAGAGTGGCCAAAATTAACAAGACAGTAAACAAGTGTTGGAGAGGATGTGGAGAAAGGGGCAGCCTCTTACACTGTTGGTGAGAATGCAAGTTGGTGCAGCCACTTTGGAAAACAGTCTGGAGATTCCTTAAAAAATTAAAAATAGAGCTTCCCTACGATCCTGCAAATTGCACTACTGGGTATTTACCCCAAAGATACAGCTGTAGTGAAAAGAAGGGCCATCTGTACCACAATGTTCATAGCAGCAATGGCCACAGTCGCCAAACTGTAGAAAGAACCAAGATGCCCTTCAACCGACAAATGGATAAAAGATATAGTCCATATATAAAATGGAGTATTATGCCTCCATCAGAAAGGATGAATACCCAACTTTTGTATCAACGTGGATGGGACTAGAAGAGATTATGCGGAGTGAAATAAGTCAAGCAGAGAGAGTCAATTATCACATGTGATATGTGGAGCATAAGGAATAACACTTATTTTTGGAGCATAAGGAATAACACAGAGGACATGGGGAGATGGAGAGGAGAAGGGAATTGGGGGAAATCGGAGGGGGAGATGAACCATGAGAGACTGTGAACTCTGAGAAACAAACTGAGGGTTTTGGAGGGGAGGGTGGTGGGGGGTTGGGTGAGGCTGGTGGTAGGTATTAAGGAGGGCATGTATTGCATGGAGCACTGGGTATGGTGCATAAACAATAATTTTGGAACACTGAAAAGAAAAATTTAAAAGCAAAACAAAACAAAAAACATGGTCCCAGAAAAAATACCATTGAAGTCATTTAATACAAATTATCAATCTTCTGCAGCTCCCTCTGCATCCTGTCTGTCATAGGGTCATGACTCCTCTGGGGTCAGTGTCAGGGATTTTGAATTTACTTTATGAGTCTGTTTATCTGTTTATGAGGCAGGCAGGAAAGTGGTAAGACTTCTACTGTCAGGCTGAAATCTGCCTGTCTGAAACCTACTCCTGGCTGTTTTAATTTTGTCAGCAGAGTGTGTCTACCCCCTCTTTAACAACAGCAATAATACAAAGGAGTGATTTAATAAAAGCAGGAGCAGCTGGGCACTTCCCATCTCATTTGATGCTCACCACCACCCTTTGAAGAAGGTACTGTTAGTACCCTGGTTTCACAGACGTGGCTTGGAGGGGAGGTAAGGGGGCCGCCCTCAAGAATGGAGCGCTGAGTCACCCATCATGCTGCCTCCCGCTCTTCATGACAGCCCTTCCCCTGTGCCAAGACCATTGTCCTCTCCTTTCTGACCCCAAGTCTTTTCTCCTTTTATTTTAAATGTTTTTTTTTTAAAGATTTTATTTATTTATCTGACAGAGAGGGGGAGAGAGAGAAAGAGCACAAGTAGGCAAAGCAGTAGGCAGAGGGAGAGGGAGAAGCTTGCTCCTCACTGAGCAGGGAGCCGGATGTAGGGCTCAATCTCTGGGCCTTGGGATCATGACTTGAGCCTCAGGCAGACGCTTAACCAACTGAGCCACACAGGCACCCCTATTTTTAAATAGTTTAGTTTCCTTGATCATTCCACATGTAATAATATTCCTACACACGATACGTAAGTATTCCTGCTGCTTTGGCTCCTTTCTAGTTTGACAGAATCTTCTAATTTGGCTCCCATGAGGAAGCTGTTATTTTGATAAAGTTTAATTCATTTAAAATATGGTCTTGCGGGGCGGCGCCTGGGTGGCTCAGTGGGTTAAAGCCTCTGCCTTCGGCTCGGGTCATGATCTCAGGGTCCTGGGATGGAGCCCCGCATGGGGCTCTCTGCTCGGCGGGGAGTCTGCTTCCCCCTCTCCCTCTGCCTGCCTCTCTGCCTACTTGTGATCTGTCTCTGTCAAAGAAATAAATAAAAAATCTAAAAAAAAAAAAAATATGGTCTTGCTATATAATAAGAATCCATGCTTATCATAAGAGAAGTAATTCGCCATTTTATTCTTGTCAAAAAATGCACACTACTATTTGCCTGTGGGCTTGGAAGGCAGTGTCTCTGAATTACTTGAGCCTAGAACAGGGGTTGGCAAACTTTTTCTGTAAAGAGTCAGCTACTAAATATCTTAGGCTTTGCAAACCATCCGGTCTCTGCATCAACTTAACTCCACCCTTGTTGATGAAAGCAGACATTGACAATGTGTAAACAAGTGGGAATGGTTGTGTTCTGGTAATGCTTTATTTATAAAAAGCAACAGCTGGGTTTGGACCCTGGATCATAGCTTGCATTTAATGGGGTTTTCCTTAATGGTGAGAAAGTGTTTACAAGTGGGTGTTAAGTAGGACAGTGCTAGTTACTTTGGCATAATTATTAATAGCACCCTCTTTCAGTTTCAAGTGTCTTGGTCATAAATTAATATATTGTCACCCTAGTATTATGTCACCTTAAGGTTATTAATGAGACTAAGATGATGTAGAAACTTTGGTTTCTGTCCTTCCTTCCCTCAGTTATTTTGTGTTATAATAGTCAGGGTCTTACCACATCAAGTGACCTTTTCATCGATTCTTACCCTCTTCTGGTCAAGGAAGAGGGCCTGGCAGTGGAAGGAGGGAGGGAGGGAATAGAGAGACCTCCCAAAGGAGTATCTGTAGCTCACCCTTTTTGCAATTCTGCCTGTGTGCTGGGCGCTGTATGGGGGCTACAAAGGGATTGTGTCATGAGATACTCTAATCACATGAGTTAAGTATGATTATTATCTTCACTTTACCGATAAGGAGCCTAAAGCCCAGAAGGTTAGGAAATTCGCCTGGAATCACAAAGCTAGTAGTTGCGTTTGGGTTCAGATCTGGAGTGTGACCTCAGAACCTAAGCTCTGAGGCTGATCAAGTGTGAAAGAATTAAAACTAAATGAATCTAATAAATAGGTCAAATGCAAGCAAGACAAGATTGGGATCAGTTGAAAGCATGCTCTTTTCCAGAGCAAAAGAGGTGGTAGAAATTACCTCTTACCCTTTTCATCACATCATAGGTATAATATCTTGAAGGTCAGTGAGTCTTAACTGGGACTTCTCACAGGAGTAAAGGAATTACAACATTGTTAGGCCCTTTTGGTTGAAAGAAACCTCAGGGCATTGGAGGCACTTGAGGCCAAAAGATGCCAAATGGACTAAGGACATCCTTGAACTTTAAGGGGTAGAGTTTGGTGGATTAGAGGCTACTTTTGATTAGAGCTGCCTCTGGCTGGCTGGCCAAAGGATGAGAAGTCATGGCTTTGCTTCTCACTAGTCATTGTCTCTCTGCAGCAGAGTAAAGAAGTCCGTGTTCAACCCCGCATCTGCCCGGGAATTAAGATGTGTATTTCCTCAGGACACCTGTGGCTTCCAGCTGGAGAGGGAGTGACCCACACTAGTCTCTGGACTCCTATAGGTTAGACCCCCATATTTCCAGCCCAGTGATTTCAAAAGAACACCAAGTTGTATATAATTTTTGAAGGGAGTTGCCTTCTTCAGATAAAACTGTGCCAAAAGGAAATCTTTAAAAATAATTCCCATCAACTCTTGTTATTTCTGGGTGGTATTTTTTTGTACAGTTTCCAAAGCTGTGACCCTAACCACAATGAAGACGGTCTTTTGGAGCTTTTGCAAACTACTTACTCAGAAGTGAAAAGCAGGGTGCCTATAGGTTGGTTACAGAACTCCTCCCAAGGATGGGAGGTGAGAGTGGGAAACCAGTGGGTATTCCTTCTCACCTCTGCTTTTTAACATGTATTCTTTGAGGTGTATTATAGTTGGTGTATTTTCCCAGACTTTCAGTGTTGCCCCAGGACAATTGTCTAAGTTCATTTTGGCATCAGGACAAATGAGAGGATGTTTCCTGTTTGCCTGACTCTTGCCCCAACTTCTTTCTCTGTTCTGTTAAGCTTTTGGCTAAGTTCTTTCCTGTTGTATTCCACATTTTAACTGATGTTAGGGCACCAAGTGCAAAAATCTGCAAACAGTTAGCTTTCATGTTTGAGTATTCGGGTTGGAGCATACTAAAGTTCTCATAGCATGGAAAGATCACCCTCTACAATGCATTAAACATTTAATAACTGTACTAATAATCCCAAACACTTTTAATGGGCCACATGGGAGCCTTAATGTGGTAAAAATGTATTTCTTCACTGTCAAATTAACTTGCATCAAATTGAGAGAAATTCCTCGAAGCAGCTTTGAGGGGTTGGAAGTTTACAAGCTTAGTAACAAACAGCATATTCTGAAAGTAATTTTTATGTAAAAAAAAAAAAAAACAATAGAAATCAAGTGGGCATTACTAGCCTAGTGCTCTGTGCATTTCTTTCCAGTTTAAGACTTTTGAGGTCGAGAGAGGTGCATCTGCTCTGTGTCAGGTTAAATGATCATGAGTGCGGTTAGTGGCAAGACCTGTACGAGAACATGGGTGTCTCTGGCCCCAAGACCTTCCTCTTTGGTTGCAGAATATGGATTGTTTGAATTTGGCCCCTCTTGAAGTATTTTAAAAATACAGCACCTTTGGAAGGAAAAGTCAGAGGCTGATGCGTATCTTGTGTTGAATTGAATTCACATTTATTTCTAAGTGGGAGCATTTTTTAATGGTGCAGTAGGTGTGCATTTAAAATGATGCAGTTGCTTTCAGAAGCTCAGAAAGGATTGATTGATACAAGGACAAAGTCCAGTAATGTAATTACCAATTTTACGATGTTTTGGCTTATTTAAAATAGCCTTGGCTCCCGACTACTAGGGAAGTCCAGTCAAAACACTTATAATGTGCATAAATGACGAGACTTAGGAAACTGATATTTCTCAAGTGTTGGGAAGGAAATGATCTCTTCTGAATAAAATTCAAGACATAAATCTTGCTCATCAGTTTTCTAGCCTGAATATTATACATTATATTTGAATTTTTTTTTAGCTTGAAGATTTTGTTGTTTATTTCAAAATGTCAGATATTTGTATATATGTCATCATTTTAGATCTCTTTGTATGGTCGATACCTGAGGTTTTTTTTTTTTTAAGATTTTTATTTATTTGACAGAGATGCAGCAAGAGAGGGAACACAAGCAGGGGGAGTGGGGGAGGGATAAATAGGTTTCCTGCTGAGCAGGGAGCCTGATGTGGGGCTTGATTCCAGGACTCTGGAATCATGACCTGAGCTGAAGACAGAGGCTTAATGACTGAGCCACCCAGGCACCCAATATCAGAGTATTGATTAGTTTGTTCTTTAAAGCCTTTACTGTAATGGTGAAAAAACTCTTTATACCTGATTTTGCTGTGTTGTTAGTTACCTGGTATCTCTCCCTCCATCTCCCCCCACCCCACCCCTGGTTCGAGGTGATTTTTATCCACTCCATTATACCTGGCCTGGTAGTGCTGCCTTTGCCATGGTTAGGTGCACACACACAAAATGTAGATGCTGACAAGTTTTTAATCTTTCAGGGGAGATTTCAGAGAAAGTAACAGGCTGTTGTCTATGGCTGACAGATGAGGTAGATAATGTTACTGAGCAGAGCGGGGGGGTTATGACTGTGAGGCTTGTAAACGGACTCTGAGGGCTGTTTCAAAAGAGAGATCCCTGCCGTTGGCAGCATTCAGAAAGGGACATGGTGCTTTCTGAGACGTGTGTTTCTTGGCCTGTGTCAGTTTTGGGTTTTCTTACAACAGGTCAAGTTCTTGCTTAATGGCCCTTCTTCATCAAGATGGCTCTAACAGGGAGAAGCCCAGAAGTTCACCATGCTGAAGACAGCTGTGAGACAGACATCAAGCAATAAGTATGCTGCTTTGTTTTTGAGAAGGAATTTGCTGGCATTAGCAAAGAAAATCTCAGAGTGGCTTAGGTCGTCTCCATTGGCTTTTATTCATCTTTCCCTTTAAGAGAATGAAAAACGTCTGGGCAATTACAGCTTCGTTCTAAAGTGGCCCATAATTTTGTCTGTTTTACATCGCAGTGGATTCCTAAGACCAAATATGGGATTGCTTCTCAGAGAAGTCCCCTTTTCTTTCCCTTTATTCTATAAAATATTTAATAGATTTATTTTGAGGTCAAGATTATCTTTTAGGTCAATGTGCAGCTTAAAACCCGATAGACAAATGGGTTTAGTAAAATAGTCACCGAGAATGAACGTGGAAGGTATCTGTTGTGTGTGTCTGCTCTGATCACACTTTAAATTGTCAGGCCATTGCCTTTGAGAAAGCATATTCATAAGAATTTGTGAAATCATTTAAATCAGTCGTTTCTCTTGACTCCATGCCATCATTTCTTACTGGTTCTTTGTTTTCATATAATACCACACAAAAAAGACTGCTTCTCTAATACCTGTTGCCATATGGTCAGCGCCACGCTGGGTACCACCAAAAGCCAGGAGTAATGCTGCACCCCTCGGTCCGGCTTGACAAGGGGAGATTCAGGGATAGAAAGAGAGAAAGAAGGGGCCAGCTTCAAGACTTAGACCAGAACTTAATTCGAGGTAGGGATAAACAGGGTGTTCTAACAGAAACAATGTGTCCATAGGTATCTTTCCATATATTAGAAATGTAAAATGTCGACATTTATTGAAAGAAGTGTAAGTGTAAAATGTTTGCTTTAAGGAAATGGGCCTATCTTGTTGTTTAGAAATTCAGGTTCTAGAGACAGATGGCCCAAGTGGGCCTCCTGGCTCCCTTCGTACAGCTCCTTGACTATAGGCTGCATACTAACCACCTGGCGTCTAGTTTCTGTCCAGTTACTTGGAGATGAGGACGTGGGTGATAGTCCCTGCTTCACAGAGTCACGGGAGGAGTAAGTGAGGAGAGCATCCTGTCCTAGTGCAGTACCTGGAATCTAGGAAGACTTCAGTGTGTGATGATCATGGGCCCCTGTCTCCGGGGATGCTGGTAAGTGACCAGTGCTGGAGTTCATGGACAGGGAATCTGGCTACAGCTTTGTCAGTTTACCATCAGTGTGGTCCTGAGCAAATCTTTAACTTCTCTAGGCCTCAGTCAGTTTCTAGGTCTGTAAAATAAGGGGTTTGATACCCAAGTTCCTACCACAACAAAAATGTTAAGCTTTTCAGCTGAAATTGTGATTCTCCCCTAAAGCAGACTGAGAATGAATAGTACTTTAGTAATTAATAGTTCTATTTAGAAAATTAGGTGTTCTGCCAAGAAGTCACTTTTGCTAAGCTTAGGAAAATGTTCATTAAGCAGACACTGTAGCTTTCCTGCTAGACACTGAATCTTGTCTCTTCTGACAGGTGACCATTGTTCAACCAGTATTAGAGGCCTTTCTAATGAAAGCAGATGGTGTCTGCCTAATGATGATTAATGCTAGTCATGGAACGGTAGTAATGAGTTTGATGTTCTTGCTTGCTTGGTGTTCTGAAAGTATCCTTTGTCTAAATTCACTGTTATAAAGTTATTACATTGAAGACATTTTTTAAAAGTCTACTTTATTGAGGTATAATTTATACACAGTTGAATGTACTCTTTTAAGTATATGGCTAGATGAGTTTTGACAAATGTTTGTATCTACACAATAACCACTGCTTTATAGACTTTTTTTTAAGAGTTAATTTATTTGAGAGAGAGAGTACATGCTAGCACAAGGGGTTGGGATGGGGGAAAGAGAATATTAAGCAGGCTTCACACCCAGTGTGGACCCTGGTGTGGGGTTTGATTCCACAACTGTCAGATCCCACAACCTGAGCTGAAGTCAAGAGTCAGACCTTTAAGCAACTGAGCCACCCAGGTGCTCCTGCTTTACAGACTTTTAAAAACAGCTTTATTGAGATATAATTCACATACTACAAAATTCTATGAAAAGTGCATATAATTCAGTGGCTTTTAGTATATTCACAGAATTATACAACCATTACTGCAGTGTTAATTTTAGAGCATTTTCATTACCCCAAAAATAAACCGATAACTATTAGCAATTACTTATTATTTTTCCCCTACCTCCTGCCCTCACTCCTAGCTGTAGGCAACCATCAGTCTGCCTTTTTTTTTTTTTTTTAAATAAATGTCCCTGTTTTGCACATTTCGTATAAATAGAACTATACAACGTGTGGTCTTTTGGGACTAGATTCTTTTGCTTAGCAAATTGTTTTTAAGGTTCATCCATGTTGTACTATGTGTCGGTATTCATACCTTGTTTTGATTGACTAATATTCCATTGTATGGATATACCACCATTTATTTATCCATTCATCATTTAATGGACATGTGGGTTATTTGCCTTTTTGGCTATTAGGAATAATGCCACCATAAGCATTTGAATTAAAGTTTTTGTGTACGCATGTATGTTTTCATTTGCTTGGGTGGAATTGCTAGGTCATGTGGTAACTGTGTATTTAACTTTTGGAGGAACTACCAGACTTTTCCAGATAGGCAGTATGTATCATTTTACATTGCCACCCACAGTATAGGAGGGTTCCATCTTTGTCCACATCCTTGCCAGTACTTACTACTGTCTATCTTCTTGATTATTGCCATTCTAGTGGTGTAAAGTGGTATCTTATTGTGGTTTTAATTTGCATTTCCTTTATGGCGAATGATGTTTTCAGGTACCTTTTGGACATTTATTGATCTTGTTTGGGGAAATGTCTATTGAGATCTCATTTTTAAATTGAGTTGTCTTTTTATTGTTGAGTTGTAAGAATTCCTTATATATTCTGATTAGATACCTGATTTGCAAATATCATCTCCCATTCTGTACATTGTTTATTTTCTTGATCTTGTGCTTTGAAGCACAAAGGTTTTTGATTTTGACAAAGTCTAATTTATCTTTTATTTTTATCACATGTGCTTTTATTATCATATCTAAGAATTATTATCTAATCAAGGTCATGGAGGGTTATGTCTATGTTTTCTTATAAGAATTTCATGGTTTAACTCCTACATTTAGATCCATGATCCGTTTTGAATTAATTTTTGCATATGGTTTGAGGAATGGGTCCAACTTCATGCTTTTGCGTGTGGATATCCAGTTGTCCCAACCCATCTTTATGAACATGTTTTCTTTTCGTTCTTTTTAAAATTCTTTCCTCCATTTAATTGCCTTGACATCACATTCGAGACTTTGAAAGAGAAACAGTAGTTGCCTCTCACCTCTCTCTTTACGCTATTCTCCCTAGAAGTGATCACTCTGAACTCTTTTAGATACTTCTTCTCCATATATCTAAGTAGCATGCTTATAATGGCAGGCTTTATAATTAAACTCAGTATATTTAATTTTGACACATTTTATAAAAATCCATAGGTGTCTAATTATTTTGACAGTATTTTATGTTAGTATGACAGTGTTTACTGCTGAGCCACATAGTATACTCTGACTACATTTCTTTTACATTTTGTATCATTTCTGTTTTCCTTGGAGTTAATTCCTGCCCCCACCATTTTAAGTCCCCTGCCCTCTTCAGCAGCCAGGCTGATCTGTCCTTACCCTCCAACATCTCTTTAAAGTGCCTGCCTTTCCAATTTTCCAAATGATCAGACCCAACAGATAATCTTCTCTTCCATTCTTTCCCTTTGTCTTTCTGTCCTTTTTGTCCTGGGAGTCTTCTGTCCTGGATTCCTCTCTCGCTCCATTCATTCCAGGCTGGTCACTCTCCAGAATTGCTGTCTTCAAGAGACTTCCTGTTGGGTTTTCTTTTAGGAGTCCCCTTCATTCTCCCCTGCTTTGGATCCCCTGCTTCCTAGCCTAGCACGAATATTTCTATCAGAGATCTTTTCTGTCTAGTTGAGGTACCTGATGCCCGGATTAATGAAGTTCCTTATTAATACCCATGAGCTAATTACCTCCCCCTGCCCCACTCCTGGCTACTGAAAATGAAATAAATTAAAAATCCCAAGTCAAGAATAGCTCACTTACCTAAAAGGCAGACTTATTCACCAGAACTATAACTCTAAGAACCAAGAAGCTACCAGGAAAAGACCAATAATGACTTGTGATCCTACCCAAATCTGTATTCACAAAAGGCCCAAGCAGCCTTGTGGTGGGACCCCTTTCCCACCAATGGGGTACGTTCCATTCATCACAAACAGCAGCTGGGCTGTTGTCACCCAGGTGAATTACGGATTCAGTGCTCTCAGCAATGGCACCTCATCCCCAAATATGGCCACTGAAGCTCAGATACTTTCCTCACCACATCTCTCTTCATTTGGGTCTGCTTCTCTTTTGCATGCAGTTCTAAAGTAACTTGACTGTTTGGCTCTCCAGGGTACGACAGATAATAAGTCAAAAAATTAAAAAATCAGAGAGTGGAGGGAAGGCTAGAGATAGAACAGTAAGAAGTAAGCAGTAAGAAGTGCCAGTTAGCTAAGGGAATATATGGGGACATTATTTAAAAAATCAATATATAAAGACCTAATGTGTGTACAGAGTATATATCATGTTATGTTATTACAGAAAGTCCTGTGAGTGTCAGAATCACATGGAGATACCACTTTGTTATGGTGCTCCTCAGCGGCCTACCTCCCCCACAGCTTCTTTTCTGAGATGCTAACCAGCTCCTTTGAGCTAGGCATTATACCTGGTATTCTTTATGAACCAAGTGTAAGGAGTAAGTCTTAACTATCTGGAAGATGACTTTATATAGAATGCATTATATAACATAATGCATTTGTCACAATTACGAAAAGAAAGGGTTATTACCTTATATCCTTATGAGAATAGGATATTTGGTGGGCTCCAGACTTAATCTCCATTATCTGCCTTTGAATACACATTATGATGACTGTCCTTATAAATGGCATTTGTCAGTAAAACTATTTGTGTTCAGTAAGTTAAAAAAAAAGTCTATATACGTGTGTGTATACATTAGCATATCAGTTTTTGTTTTTGTTTTTGTTTTTGAGAGAGAGAGAGAGAAAACGTGCTTCTGTGAGCAGTGGGGTTGGGGCAGAGGGAGAAAGAGAACTCCAGGCAGGCTCCACACCCAGCACAGAGCCTGATGTAGGGCTCAACTCAGGGCTGGATCTCATGGCCCTAAGATCATGACCCAGGCTGAAATCAAGAGTCTGATGCTTAACTGACTAAACCATCCAGGGGCCCCTTAGTGATATTTTACAAAGTTTCCAAGTTCTCTCCCTCTGTCTTTCCTCCCCACCTTATGTTGTAACATTGTCTTAGTTAACCAGGAAATCTATTATTACGGCATACTGTGATAATAAAAAAGAGTTTTGTATAACATGTTGTAATAAAAATACATTGAATATGTTCATTGGAGCGCTGTCTTCAAGTTACACCACTTTTTAGAACAAACTGTCTGGACATGGTCTTAGCCATGATCAGGACTGGCCCCTTCAGATTGTCCAAAGGAGACCAAGGTTAGGATTTTTTGAGTGAAGCAGGACTGAAGCGAATCTGACCTACCCGGCCGTACCATCATCTCTGTTACATCAAGAAGAGACAGCTTCATTTTGGGGGCTGATCAAGACCTTGCCCAGTAAATGGAACTCATTAGAACTTTCGTTAACCACAGTCAAGAAGTAGAAGGAAGGCACCATGATGTGTGCTAGAGATCACAGCAGTAGACTGGGTGGCTGTTGGAGGCTGCGGAGAGTAGGCTCAGCTCAGCAGAGACTGAATAGGAATTTGATGGCATGTGTTGTGACATGCAGGCATTGGAGATAATTATTAGTAAGATAAAACTGGAAAGTGGCTGTTTCAATCTTTTGCTGTCAATAGAAAATGTACGTTGTGTTGCAGTTGATATCAAGGGATTATTCTCCCTTAGAGTTATGTTTTTCTTGGGATTATGGATCTTTTTGTAAAGATTTATTAACAACCCCCCCCCCCAGCTCAGTGGTACAGACTGATGGTTTTCCAACCTCTTCTCTTCGTTCTTCCAAAGAGCAGAAGTGTCCTGGTGGTGGAAGTCTGTTTCCCTTCCTCCCTGTCCCCCATCCAGGCTGCTCAACAGGGACCAAGGAAGGAGATACGAAGGAGGGAGGGAGATAACATGGCCCCTGGCCTCCTCAGCCTGTGGGTACCGGTGACACTGAACAAAACCAAAACCTGGATTTTGCTGACCTATTTTTTTTTTTCTTGCCCACCTGCCTCATTAAATGTCCTTTGCCCACCCAGGTCTGTGTGTTCCAGGGGAGGAGGGTTTGTCCCATATGTGCTCATATATCAGCCTGGGTGGCTGCTGCCGGTCTTCCTCCTGACAGAGCACCTTCCTTGTTCTTCCTGGCCACTGAAGTACTTAATCCGTCATCCACTCATGTGACAGCAGCCCAACTGCAAGAATGTTGACGGGAACATACCCCATTGGTGGGGAAGGGGTCCTGCCACAGGGCTGCTTAGGCCTTTTGTGAATACAGACTTTGGTAGGATCGCAGGTCACAGCCATGAGGCTAGATGTACAACCCCCTTCCCTTCTGCCCTAAGTTTTTACTCTTTTGTTGCCATTTAGCCTCTAAGTCTCCTGTCCGCTGGTCTTCCCTGCTTTTGCTAGACATACGTGTGTGTGCAGACAGAGGTCTAATCTGCCTCAGACTTCTTGGTACTGGATGGATCAGTGGGTACAAGCATGTGGGGAAGATGGCCATCACTGTCTTCCTGGCCAGATGGATCTCAAACTCAGATCCGCCTGAAAAGGACACTTGGCCGTAGATACTGTAATGGTCACTGAGACATGGAAATTGTTGATAGCTTTCTCCTCCTGGTAGAAGTTTATATTAATTTTTTTAAAGATACTTATTGATTTATTTGTGGGGAGAATGAGGGAGGGACAGAGGGAGAGGGGCAGAGAGAGAGCAGACTCCTTGCCAAGTGGGGAGCCCAACTCGGGGCTTGATTGCACACCCCTGAGATCATGACCTGAGCCAAAACCAAGAGCTATACACATAACTGCTTGAGCCACCCAGGCACCCGCATGAAATTTGTTTCTAATGATGAAGTTGCACTAAGCCAGTGTAGGGAGGAGGGGAGTTGATTGAATTCATTCAAATCACATTTCACTGATTTTCATGCTAATTGTTAGATTGGCTAAATTTATCTCCTCCTCTGTATGGTGACATAATGAAATGCTTTTGTATTTATTTCTCCACATTTATTGAGGTACAATTATATGGAAAGAGATTAATTATAGGATAAATAAGGTCATATTCCCTTCACCCTTTTTAAATGTTATGTTAAACCATAATAACTGTTTCTAAAATGAGACCCTAAGCACCAGGGAAGATGGGGACCTGGACTGCTTCTTTCAAATCACCCTCCCCAGCACCTGGCATGGTGCCTGACACCAAGGCCCCTGGTGCTGCCTTACTGAATGAGTGAAAAATTTATTGCAGGGGATGATACATTGGAACTGTCTGCTGGAGGATATATTATGTAAGAAGCTCATGTTAAGCTTTAAAATTACGAGCAGATTAAGAAATCTTTGTAAGAATTATCTGTCATATAAACAATAACTCACATTATCAGCTACAACTGAATTCTTTTTTGAATCTCTTAAGTCCATTTTTTTTTAAAGGATGTAGACAGTAAATACGTGAAGTATTTTTTATAAAGTGAATCAGGAGGAGGAGGCAGTGAAGTTCTGTGGTTTGCTTTTGTTCCTGCCTGGCACAGGCATGGGAGGGCTGGGCTAGCTGGTCCAGCACAGAGTCTGCAGGGCTGGCTGGGGCCCCCACCAAAGACCCTCAAGGTGGGAGATGTAGAGAAGCAGAAACGTCTGGCAACACTGGTAGCCTAGGCTCAGCCCCGGGCTGTGGGAGGGAAGAAGACTGCAGGCCTCATGGGGTTATTAGTATAGGAACCAGCTGTGTCCATTTGGCATTTATTTATTACCTATTATAGGCTGGTGCCCAGAACTCCATGGCGGTAGGGGGATGGGCCTATGTGGCATTTCTCAGGTCAGCTCTCTGGGCTTCAGTGTGGTTCTTCTCAGGCTCTCATGCAGCCCCAGCATTTCCCAGTTCACATGTTACAGGTATGGCCGAGGAGGAGACATTCCGGACCACTTGCCTTGCCCTAGTTCCGCATTGCTGAGAAACATGAAACAACTGGTCCATCAGCTATGGCCAGGCCTGGGGAGGAAATCAGGCATACTCAGGGTTCCACCCAGGGCTCCCCGGGGGCCCACTCCGTGATGCCGGGAGGATGGTCCTAGGGAAGACATTTAATTGGAAATTCGGTTTACTATGCACATAAAAATGTCTTTGATGTTTAAAATAATTAATATTTTTGTGAGTTGCTTTCAAGTTTTTATTTGACCCAAGGTGGGTGTGGTGTGGTACTGGAGCCACAGACACATTAGGCAAGGTATGTATGTTCAGGAGACAACAGAGCAGTGTCGAGAAGAACTGGGCTTCCATCAGTTACTTGCATTTGATCTTTCCAGAGCCTTAGTTAACAGCTCTCCAAAGTGAGGATAATGATTCGTGCTTGCCCATGTTTTAAGATTCTGTGCAGATTTGGTGACATTTTGCCCCAAACCCTTATTTTCTCCCGCTCTGTGTACTCCCCCCCCCCCCTCCCCCCCTGTCTTAGTTTCCCAGCTTCTTTCCTTACCTAAACACTGGTGATACCAAGTAAGTACATCTAGCCTAGATCCCCAGGCAAGGCCTCTGCCCCTGACATCCAGAAGCCTCATCTCCTGCCCTGCCTCTTGGGTGTTTCTGGAACATGCTCCCTTTTCCTCTTGTTCGTGTCGTTACTGTCTTGGGTCCAGGCGGCACCTTCTGTTGTCAGACTCTTTAGTGGCCACTTTGCCCTTTCTCCCTTCTCGCAGCCACCCTGCCTGGCATATCCTGGTGATGTTTGTGAATTACCTGTGTGGGTGTGTCTCTGTGCACACGCATGCACGTGTGTGTACGTTCATACTGTATGATTAAAAGGCCTTAGCATATTATTTAAAACAGAAATCATGAAAGAGGGAAAATGAAAGAAAAGCTTTACATTCTTGTCCAGTCTTTTTCTTCCAAGTGTGTTGTCTTGATAGTTGGTGTATGTATTTACTATCCTTTTTTATATGTTACTAGTTTCACATGTGAAACAGTACTGCAGGGACTTTAATGAAAAGTAGCAGATCCCTGGCCCCCACTTCTCCTCATCTCAAAATCCTGTATCTCAGAAGATTCTTCTTTTTAGCTGTTTATATTGTAATTTCTTGATTTGCCAAATTTCGACATTATCTATGTACTTCTGTAGATGGGAACTGGCACTCTTATACCTCTTGCTTCCCACTGACCCACATAGAAACTTGCCCTGTGTCCTCTGTAGTTGTATCACGCTGTTTAGCTAAATCTGGCTTCGGTGTTTATATTTTTGTAACTGTACAAGTATTTTCACTGCTGTACCACACTATACCATGGATATTTTCCTAGTGTTAAAATATGTTGTGTTTCCTGGAATTTAGAGTTGCTTCTGTTTGTTAGTTACAGTTTTCTTTATTTCTGTCACTTTTCCCCCCGAAATTATCCAAAGGCACTATAAAGTCCTTCCAAAGAATATTTTCCCACAGCCAACCCTCTTGGGTATATTATTGGTACATTTCTTTGTTTCTTCCCAGAGATGTTATCCTACTTTCCAGGCTGCATTTGAGACTCAGTATACAAGCATCATCTTCGATTTCTCCTCATCTCTCTCCTGTGTTAGATCCTCTTTCTCTTCCCTTACTCTTTCCACTTCTTACTTGTTTGGTGGGACAAACTTCTAGTAACTTCCTGAATAAGGGATGTGGATGTAGGGAGTAAGGACTTGTGGTTTTGTGGTCACTGCTTCTCTGCCAGCATTTCCCTGGAGCTGAGCATCAAAAGGGTCTCACTGCCGCTTAAGTCCTCTCCCCTGCTCCTTGCTGGGCCCACGGGTTGGTCCTGTTCATCTTCACCTACATGTAGAACCTCGTCTTCTCCTCCACACCCTCCTGCATGTTTCAGCATCATTGTGTCCTTTCACACTTCTGCATTTGTTCATGCTGTCCCCTTAGGCTGAAGGCTTTTCTCTGGCTATCTACCTGGAGAAGTCTAGTCAGTATGCTAGATGTTTATTCAGGTGATAAAATTATAATTGCGAAAGAATATTATTTCTACTTTTGTTTAGCAAAGCACAAAGTGGCAGTTTTCAAGCAGGCATATTGCAACTGTTCGTCAACTGCCTTAATCCTTTTTGCAATGAGCCAGGGTATAATTCATCAGCAAATACAGTTAATACTGTTTAAGCATAACAGGTGACTTTGGAAATGGTAAGCAAACTAACAAACACTGGCTGTTCAAAATATGTCTTCAAGATTGCCATTCAGGTATTGTTTCCATCGAATAATTTTTGATCTTCCGAGATAGTTTTAATAGGCCTCTGTATTAGTTTCCTAGGCCACCTTAACACATTACTTTCAACTTGGTGACTTAAAACAATAGTAGTTTATCCTCTCACAGTTTGGAAAGCCAGGTGTATATGAAACCAAGTCTGAAGTTGGCAGGGCCTTGCTTCCTCTGGAGGCTCTAGGGGAGAAGCCATTCTCTGCCTCTCCCAGCTTCCGATGGGTGCCAGCTTCCTGATTTTCTGACTGCATCCCTTGTTTTGTCTTTACATCACCTTCTCATCTGTGTGTTTGTCTTCTCTGTGTGTCTTTTGTGAGGACACTTATGATTGGATTAGGACCCATCTGGGTAATCCAGGATGATCTCTTCATCTCAAGATCCTTAATAATACCTGCAAAGATCTTTTTTTTTTTTCTAAATAGGGTAGCATTCACAGGTTCTAGCAATTACGACATGCACAGTGGGGAGGCCACCATGCAACCCAGTATGGCCTCTGAAGCGCAGTGCCCTTTGAAGGCACCAGTGTCGTTTCTGCTGATAAAATTGTTCTCTGATCATAATCATACATCAACCAGTATTTTCCTGGTTCATTCATTACTTAACAGGTATATATCATTACCCAGACCCTGTGCTAAGTGCTGGCGTTAGAAAAGCCAACACAGACAAAATCTCAACCCTCCAGAACCCACAGTATTACCAGAAAAGCTAGCTTTCTTGTGAGGATTCTAATCTATCATTTGAATACATTTTTTAATAACTGTAGACATAGATTTGGAAATAAAAAGGGAAATGCTGGCAAGTATAGTAGACACAAATGGGAAAGGGCAGAGAGGTCTAGTCAAAGGACTACTGTCATGTTTTATCAGCCAGAGGTTGGTAGTATGCACAGTGGTTTGATGATACATAAACTCTCTTGTAAAGCCAGGTGTTGAATTTCTCTTTGTTATCATGTCATTTTGTTTAATATGAGCCCTGTTAACTTCTTGCCCTAAAAATTTATTCTGTCCCCAAGGAAGATATTTTTAACAAAGCAAATGGAACATATCCTTCAGCCTTTGGAAATGCTTTTTTGCTTTCCATTGTTTTAGGGTACTTGCTTGCACTCAAAACGATTTCTTCAGGGTATTCTCATAAGGCTTTCTTGGACTCAGTTAATAAGGAAGAATAATTTATAAATCCAAAATTACCGCTTCTATTAACGTTTCTAGTCCAAGATTTCCTAATAGTGCGTTGTGTTTTAGATAAGTTGTTATCAGGAATAAAGGACCTGAGTTTGTCAGTGATTTCTTTACTGGGGGGAGAAAAAAGAGATTGACACACATTTAAGGTTATCCATTAATGTAATAATGCCTTTTCTTTCGCATTTCATTCTGCGTTTTCATTTGGGAAAGAAAAGGTGGAGGGACAGCTGGTACCTCTGTACCACCATAGACATGGCTGGCACATCACAGCTAGCCTACCTTATCTGTGCACTCCTGGGAGTGGCTCACAAACGTCATCCTCTTGCTTGCATGTTCCAGTTAAAAAAAAAAAAAAAGAAAGAAAGAAAAAATTGACAGACCTGGTGGTTCTACCTTCCCCAGATAATTGATCATTATGGGTATTGTGCAACCATTTACCAGTTAAGAGTAGAATTAGTATTATTTTTAACTTTTGAAGCTAATTAAAAAATAGTTTGAAGTTCATAGGAAATAAACCAAAATGTGTTTTTAAGAAATTCTCCAACATTTTACTGTTCTCACAATTTTTCTGAAGTTTGAAATTGTATCAGAATGAAAGATGGGGCACCTGGGTGGGTGGCTTAGTCAGTTAAACGTCGGAATCTTGGTTTCAGCTAGGTCATGATCTCAGGGTCATGAGATCAAGCCGCTCTCTCTCTCAAATAAATAAATAAAAATCTTAAAAAAAAATCAGAGCAATTTTTAAAAGCTTTGTGCTTATTACAAGAACTGGATCCTTTGTGGGAACATGACATTGGTTTGACAAACATCATTTTCGAAATATAGTTAGTTTTCATGGTGCAATTGAATTATTGAAGTGGGATTTGTACCTTCCATAATCAGTCATCCTCTTGCTCCTTTTTTTTCCCTCTCCATCTGATACTCATGAGTAATAGCAAATGCACCAGCTAACATTTATGAAGTAAAAAATAATTTTACTTATGTTACCTGGAAGAGTTAAAGGGCTTGGGGCCTTAAGTTTCATTGGCCTCATTGGCCTTGCTGTACTTAGAGATTTTTCTTTTTCTTTTTTCTTTTCTTTAAACTCCTGGGAATGTGTGTTACTGTAATAGACTAGATCTTTAGAGTGAGCTCTGAGTCTTTCTCCTTATGTATCAGGATGAGAGAGGAGGGCCTAGACTTGTCAGCCCCCATCCAAAGACCCAGAAGACAAACCCCTTGAGTCCACTTGAAGACCCATACCCAGCCAGAGTCACTGAATATGTTTGGTCATGTTCGATATTTTTGTAGTTTGGGATTTTCCTTCTGAGCATGAATGCAAACATCTTAGATACCCTCAAACTATGTGACCAAATGCAGCCCAGCTCAAAGTTAAGAGGCTGTCAGAGACCCCTGGAGGTTTCTCTTCATGTGTGTGACTTACAAATGTGGCAGTATTAAAAATTTCATTTTGATCTGTGTAAGGAAAATACATGATTCATCAGTGATTTATTCAGATGGATTTGAGGCTTTTGCTTTGTAATTATAAGTTTAGGATGGTGTCTAACAAAAAGATTCATATATTGTCCACCGCTTTCCTTTTATTACAAGTCCAGTTTCAGGTGGAATATGTGGATATAATTTTCCTCTCATGGTGATGAGTTATTTAATTTTTATAATCCAATCATATATTTTGTTCTTTAGCCTTATGGTAGAAGAAGATAAAATAAATGGCTCACTGTTGGAAACTCATTCTCATCACTTTCTTTCTTTCTTTTTTTTTTATCAAATACTAGTTTTGTTAGAATTTTATATCACTAAGAAAGAAGGAACAGCAAATCATTGAAAATTCAAGGACCCTCTTTAAGAATTCAAGGACCCTATTCCATAACTGCTATTATGTGAAATGTTCTTTTCAATTCTAGTCCACCTGGATAGAAACCAGCTTAGGCTAAAATTAGCATTATCCTTGTTGCTGGGAGAATTTCATGAGTGCAGGAAGCCTTTTCAGTCTCTGCCCTCAGAAGAGACTCATGGCAGTTGTTTCTATTTCTCTGTTGATGGAGAAGTCCAAGACCACCTGCAGCCCCCAGAGTTGCCACCTGTGGGACAGGAGTTGGGAGTCAGCCAGAGGAGTTCGCACTGTGAAGATTCTGGTTTTCTCTGCTGTAGCTTTGGCTGCCTAGCCAGTACTCAGCCCTGGAATGTGGTGCTTACCGGAAGTTCTAGGAATCCATATTGGGACGCCGTTACAAATAGGCTGACGCTTCATTTAATATTTAAAGGAATCCACTTTGTAGTAAAAACAAAACCAAACAAAAAAACTGCCCAAAAGCTTTGCAGGGGGATAAACAAAGACTCCTTTTTTGGAAACAAAAATAGCATACAAAGGCTTTCATATGTTACCTGCCCCAGAGTTTAGCAAAGCAGTGTCTGAGACACAGATTTGGAGTTTTGAAGCAAAGTACTGCACTGGTTGAAACTGTCATTTATCGGTTAGTCTTCATGCTTCTGGTATGAGTTTGTGTGTTCAGATGATTCAGTGAATTTTCGAGCTTTTTCCTTTGTGAGGTCTGTTTGCACATTTGGAAAGATCTGTAAACATGGTACCATTTGTGTTTTGTGGCTTTGCGCTTTTGATTTCCTTCTGAAGCTGCCACCATGACGTTAACCTTTGATGAAGTTAAGAGTGTAGAAGAAAATGATTACCAGTGGTTAATAACGTCCCGAAGTTTTAGGAGTTTGGGAAGAGTGCCCATTTCCATGAAGGAGTCTGAGAGCTCACATGGGGAGAAGCTCCCTGACCACATGTAAATTGAGAAATAGATTTCAAAATCAGTTTTGATTAAAATGGGAATTTGAGCCTGTCGCTGAGAAGCAGCCATCTTTCTATAAATTATTTATGGCATGAGCATAAGGGTTTGGTGTAGAGGCTGTAGGCCTTTTTCCATTTTGCTTCAAAAACTGTTTTGATTATAAAGAGAAAGTAATGAATTTTGGTATTGAAACAAATTTTTAAAAGGGAGGTTTTAGTTTTTTAGTTCCTAAAGTGATTCTAAACTGGAAAAATAAGAAGTGATTAGTAAATACTTTCACCAGTAATAACAACCAGTGTTGCAGCTGGATTGGATGTAAAAATAGAGATTATAGAACCCTGATGAACATAGTTTATCATATTAGACACATATTGAGACATTTCTAATAGTGAGTAGTACATCAGTGGCTTAAGGAGCATGTATTTGTAGCGTGTTCTGCTTATTAATACATATTTAGATGTTGTTCCTGGCTAAGTAGGTTATAGCGTATCTTTCTGTTTAGACCATAATGGAAAGCCCACTGAGCAATGTGATAGGAAGAAGGGTCCTAGGAGACAGTTTCTGGGCTTGGACCTCTCCCTACACCTTGGCTGCTGTCTTGATGTGGGATCAGACCCTCACTCTCGACCTGCTGCCTGCTCTACCTTTTCAGTGAAGTTCAGGTTCATTTAGGAAGTTGGAAGTTTAGACTGACAGTTACAGAAAATGTTAGTGCTTAAAAAAGTGAATGCTTGAAAAGATGGTGTGTTCTCTGCTCTCATTGTACAGGGCTTGATGTATATGTTACAGGTCACCATTGTATATTCTTTGTCCTCTCTGGTCTTATTTTTGCCTCTCTCATCTGGCATGGGCTGGAAGAAGGGGATTCAGTCTTCTATGACTTCAGTGTTTCTCTAGTTGTTTTCACACATTTTATTTATTCAATATATATTTAGCGTTTGCTTCCCATGTACCAGAATGGTTCTCAGCTGAACGAGACTGACACGTTCATGGTGTTATGGAGGTGACATTTGAGGGGAAGACAGACATTGCACAAGGAAAAACACAAGATAATTTCAGATACCAGTATGTGTGATGAAGAAAATAAAATCTGGTAGTTTGATGGTGAGTGACTAGAGGTGGCTCCAGTTTAAACAGGATGGCCATGGGTGCCTGGGTGTCTCAGTTGATTGAACGTTTGACTCCTGATCTCAGCTCAAGTCTTGATCTCAGAGTTATGAGTTCAAGCCCTAAGTTGGGCTCTACTTGGGGTATAGAGCCTAGTTTAAAAAAAAAAAAAAAAAAAAAGAAATAAGATGGCCAGAGAGCCTTTCCCGAGAGGAGCATTCCAGGTAAACAGTCAAGTAAAAAGAGCTACGTGCCTCCCCAAGGGTCTGGGAGTAGTGATTTCTAGGGAGGAAACCTCAAGAAGAGGCTTTAGGATGGAAACACGTGGCATTTGAGAGGAACAGATTTTGCAGCTTTTCCATCTGTATTAGCATGCTGTCTCTCCCTAGGATTCTCAGGAGAGTTTTGATTTCTTTACCGCTTTTATCCTCTGTCATTGTAAATGCCCTCCTTTGGTCCCATTTAATTCTTATTGCTGCCAATGAACAGTTTCTGACATTGCCTCCCGGAAGTTGTTTGTACTTGCTGCCTTTATGTAAACTCCTGGTCTCCTTGGAGTCATCCAGATGTTTCTCTGGTTGACTGCAGTGGTCTCCAGAGTTATGTGGGCAAGTGCCACGTTGAGGGAGCACTTAAGTAATCCACTGTGCTGTGGAAGAAATATGAGAACTTTAATCTGCCTTTTGATTGACATCAGCTCCCTCGCGATGAGGGTGCATGTGAGGGTCCTCTGGAGGTGACAGGAGGGAGGGAAGGGCTCCCCTCCTGAAGGTGTGACTCTGGTATCTTCAGCTTGCCAGATTACTCTCATGGCTGGGATATGGTGTGGTTATTTCAGAAACTATAACTGGTCTCCAAGCCCCACCTCATGCCACCCCCACCGCTGTGGCATTTTGTGAAAATAACCAACCTTTTGAATACAGGTTCACATCCTTTCAGTATCCCCCCCACTGCCGCCAAGGTGAGTGGCTATACCCAAGCTGAAATTGGTATTCAGAGATAATCTATAATGGGTAGAAACTGACCCCCCCCAAAAATATGGACTTTTATAAGCCACAGGCAATATTTTTTTTTGTCAAGAGGGAGAAACTTCAGTATTGCAAAAACCTCATGAAAGTTGATATTTCAGAATACCTGCTTTTGATGCAGTAAATTTTGGCTTGGTTTGCTCCTTTGGTAGTGGTTCTCCAGGTAGACCTTCCTCCAGCCCTTTTCTGGGAGTGGGGGTGCAGAGTACAGAGTACATCTCAGCTAAAGGGTGATGATGATGGTGAGAGGGTGGAGGGCTTCTGCTCCCTGCCAGAACCCACAGATCAGGTTTGAGCCTAGGAGGGTGGGGTGAACAGGGCCAGAAGCTGAGATCAGGAGAGGATTTGTAAGATTCTAGGCACCCTCAGGGTCACACTGGGACCCAGGAAGGAGAGCCGGCCCAGAGTTGAACGAGGCACACTCCATGCTTCCTTCCTTCCTGCAACGCACTTGTGAGCATCTTCGATGGGCCAGGCACTGCTGAACATTAGGGCTTTAGTAACTAGCAGAAAATAGAGGCAGATCTCATCATCTCGTGGAAGAATCTGGTAGTCAGATCATGACATGGAAGCAGGAAAAGTTGCAGTCTTGAACTGTTGTTTCAAAGAGAGGCACATGATGCTGTTGGCGAGGGGAAGGGTGGGACGCCTGGTCTGGAGCCCTCAGGTTTCCAAGAGGAAGAGGCATTGAACCAAGGCTGAATAAAAAGCCCCAGTGGGAGCCCAGGGGGAGTTGGGTGCAGGCAGGGTTGGGGAGTGCCTTCCAGCAGAGCCAAGGTCCTATCTCTTTTGTTCTCTGCTCTGTGTTCAGCTCCTGGCACAAGGCTGGTGTCTGGTATATGTTCAGTAAATAAAAATTAAGTGAATGAAGGCCAGCAGTGAGTGCAGAGACAGTGGATTGACATGAAGCTGGAGAAGCTGGCAGGAGCCAGACCTCTCAGAGACTTGTAGCTAAAGAGACCATATATATGGGTTGTTGTGGAAATCAGGACAAAAGGGGGCGGTGCTATTAATAGTTATGTTTGGATACTAGGGCATGAAATGAGACTAAAAGGCAAACTAGGGTGTATGGCTAGCCTCTTATAGGCCACTGTAAGGAATTTATTTATGTATTTTTTAAAAAGAGTTTATTTGTTTATTTGACAGAGATCACAAGTGGGCAGAGAGGCAGGCAGGGGAGGGGTGAGGAAGCAGGCTCCCCGCTGAGCAGAGAGCCCAACTCGGGACTCGATCTCAGGACCCTGAGATCATGACCTGAGTCGAAGGCAGAGGCTTTAACCCACTGAGCCACCCAGGCGCCCCCACTGTAAGGAATTTAGTCTTTTTTTTTTTTTTTTTGAGAGCCGAAGGCCTTCCAGAAAGTTTTTGGCTTGAATTTGAATGGAGGGGTGAAGGCAGGGCCAGCCTTGATCACTCTGGCAACAGTCTGGTAGCAGGTTGAAGGTGAGCTGACTCAGGGGGTCATGGGGGACTGGTACAGTTAAAGGCCAGGCAGGAGGAAGCAGTGGCTTGAACTGGAGGCCAGGATGGTGGGAGGCAGGGGAAGGACACACGATGTGGTGATGGGTTGCACACAGCTGGTCAGGAAAGGGAGGCGATAGGGCTTCAGAACTGGACAGATGTTGGGGGCTGCTGGCTGATCCAGAACAGGGAAAAGGAGCAGGTCTGGAGAGAGTGTATCATTTTGGACAGGCGGAAAAGTCAGGGAGTGAAGGTGTGAACTTAAGAGCTTTCATTCTTTCGCTTGTGAATTCCCAAACTAGGAGGTAGTAATGCAACTTGACTAGTGTGGCGTGTGCTCACGCCCCATCCCTCTTCACACTACCCCCGCCCCTCCCACCTGTCTGTTCACTACTCGCTTATGCCTGAAATTTGATGAGCCAAAAGCAAAGCCTTTCCTTCGTTAGAACTGTTTAAAAAGCAAACATGGAGTTAAGCCTGCAAAGCAAAGTGAAACATTTGTGAGGGAGAGGAGGTTGGGGAATGCTTGGATTAGAAAAGCTCAAAGACCCTGAGCTGGAAAAGGACTGCTGGAGAGGAAGAACTTGGAGACACTCATGAGGGAGAAAAGGACTGCAGAATTGAGACTCCAGCATAGGGGTCTGAAAAGCTTGGGTACTACAAGTGAACGTGAATCAGAATTTAGGATGGCTCTTACAGTTTCTCTAGGTTGCAGACTTCTAATGTACTATTTATATAATATTCGCTCTTTGGAGATCTTTAACAGTCCCTCTTGTTTTTGGAGTGGGAAGAGTTTTGTGGCTGGTATGACCAGGGAGAGAGGATAACTTTAAAATGTGTTGGTTGGGTTGCAGTAAGCAATAGTTCTCCATCATCAATTGGAAATATTGGAATGATTTGGTCTTGCAGCTGCCTGTTAATTCATTCCAGAAAACAGAAAGGCAAAGGGGCTGGTCTTGGCCTCAAGATACTCAGAAGCCATCAGTTCTGCAACCCATTGCCTGGGTCTGACTCCCTTGGCAGGTGATACCTGGCCTGGAGGTAACTGTCACAGCTTGAAGGCATGCCCTCGGGGCCGCCATTGCCCTCTTCTGGTAAGGAGCTCCTGCTACAAGCCTTCGGAGTTCTACAGAGCAGGAGAATTCAGGCTCATTTTTCACTTTTGGTCAACGGTGCTGTGCCAGCTGGCATGAATCCCTCAAGTGAAATGAGTGTTTGGTTTGAAATGTTGTAATGTGTATTCAGACCATGGAACCATGTGAGGGGCTAACCTTATTTACAGTTTTGGCTTGTGGGGGCTACCTTAGATATCCATATCATTTTCCACAGTTGGGGCACTTTCTCTTTGGCAAAAAAGATTCATTTCAGCCTCTTCTCTGCCTATGAAACCCTGTCTGACTGCTTCATTAGCTAACACATGTGTGAATTTGCCTCATCAATAATGGCAGCAAATGCAAGGGACATGGTTTTAATAAAATTTTAGTATCTAATATCTCTGAAGCATTAGGGCACCGAACATTATAAGCCTGAGATAAACAATTCCTATTCAGTAGAGGTTTTGTAGCATTTCTTGGTGACATATTTACAAAATTTATCATTTAGAGATGAGTTTATGTTACATGGTAAAACTTAAGAATATATTAATACAACTCTATTGGAAAGGGGCAATGAGAAGTTGGGGTTACTGTGACGATTTATGCCACAGCTAAAGGACAGTTCCTGTTGTCTAACTGCTGCTTATTCTCTGATCTGTCTTTGGGTGGCATCCTCTCTTTCTGTCCCCAACAGAAGGTGAGCACTCAGATGAACTCAGTGGGCTTTGCTGTTTAAAGGAACCCTGTCGTGACTCCCTAGAATGGAAATATTATTTTGTGAGGCATTTAAGCATGCCCTTAGTATAACTCCTTTTAAAATTTAGGTTTTTCAGTAACCCATTAAGAAGCTCTTGGCATTTAAAATCTGAAGAGTATCACAAATAAAAGCTAGCACCCATACTTGTTTTGGTCACTAAGAACTAAACACACCAATGTTGTTCTTTTGAAGCTGTAGCAATCTGATAATTACAGTTCTGTTGGGCAGTGTAATTTTTCTAGAAATTCAGTAGTCACAGGACAGGCTTCGAATAGTCACGATCTCATTATGATATGAATGATGTGTGAGAAAAGTCCTTAAGTACTACCCCACCCACCTCTGTGCAAAGACCCCAATGCAGATTTCCCGAAGTAAAAATAGTTAGATAATTGTCTGTCAAGAGAATGGGCAGTACTCATTTAGATTTTTGTAAAACTAAGGATATAGTCTATTTCTCAAAATAGCTCTTCAGAATTCCTGCATTTATCCTTTTTTGTTTCTTTTCTTTTTTTTTTTCTCTCTTTCATTCATTCATTCATTCATTCATTCATTGGTTTAGGTCTTGTATTAGTGATACAAGACTGCTTCAGAGCGTGAGGCAGTCTGTCAGTTGGTCAGGTGATGAATCATGGAATTGAACTATTTTACCAAATTAAACCTTTAACCCTATATATTAAAAAAGCCCTTACCAACAAAGTCTGGCAAGGTCAAGACTAAGAGGACCCTCTTTTTCTAGATAGTTAGCAAGATGAGCAGCAGCCTCAGCCCTCTCTTCTGGCTGGGCATTTTGTAGGACTTCTTTGACTCTGGACCATTCGCCCCTCTCTCTCTTCCTCCTCTTAGCTGGCTTCAGGTCCTGGCAAATTCTCCAGTGCCTGAGACGTTAGCTGGCTGCATATAGTAATTTCTAGAGCAGGGTTTCTCTGGTTGGGGACTAATGATGATATGGACCAGGCGATTCTTTGTTGTGGGCTGTTCTGTGCATTATAGAATGTTAGCAGCTTTTCTGTAATCTCTCCCACTTAGGTGCCAATTGTGACAACTATAAATGTTTCCAGACATTGCACATTGGGGGTGAACAGGTGGTGGAAGATGTTGATTTTGCCCGAGAACCATACTCCTAGATTATGAATGATATATTCCTTCTTTGTTAGCCTTATTACTTGGAGGTACACCGCACTGTCACACTTAATCAGTAGGTACTTATGTAGGACACACGGTGTATTTTAGCAAGGAGGTTCCTTAATTTGAGGAATTCAGGGTGGGAAATAGGTTTCCTGTTGAGGGCTAGTGCCCAAGGCAGAGCTAATCAGGAGGTACATACCAAAAATAATTTGATTTAACTTCTTTCTTCTCACCAAGAAAAATATTTAGTTCCCTTTTTTATTAAATTAGGAGCAGGCATCATAAAACTATTTCATAAGAATAACTAACTCTAAACTTTATACTTGTCATTTTAAGGCAGAGATAATGAGGGAAGACTAGAAGCAGGCAAATGATGTGTAGAGATGAGGAAACAGAATTTGATTTGCAAAGAAGGAAAATGAATTTGAGGAGAAGAGAAAAAAAATTGAAGGAAGGAAGACGTTAGATGATTTTGAATGTTTAAGAATCATTCCGTGTTATCTTGTAGGGTTCTCATTTCAAAATTTATTCATTCATTACCCACAGTATTTTCAGGGGATTAGCAGACTTACCAGTGTTCACAGATCTTTAGTTGCTGTAATTAGCAAATCTTCAGAGAGTTCTTGGACAGAGAATGAGAGAGAAAGAGAATGAGAATGTGTGGTTTGCTGGTACAAGGAAAATTATTATACTTTTGTTTGTGGTGGAAAAAAATGACCAGTGAAATATCATCACCGAGGGGTAAGTGGAATCCAGCAGATGCCAGGGTCTGCCTCACTGTCTCTAGTTTGTAAGAGTGTGTGTAATCTCCAGGTTGAGATAGCTTAAAGGTGATCTTTTCTGCCATGGTTCTCAACCCAGCTAGCATATTACATCAAATAGGGAGCCCTCAGAATATACTGGTACCCAGGCCCCATCTCGAGAGAATCTAATTTAATTGGTCTAGGGTAGAATTGGGACATGATCTTTAAAAAATTCCCCCAAGTGATTGTAAGGCGCTACCAGGGTTGCAAACCCCTATTTCTAGACCAGTGATTTCTCACAGTATGGTCTCTGGACCAGTAGCATCAGCATCTCCATCACCCCTGAGTCTGTTAGAAATGCAAATTCCTGGCCCCACCTCAGGCCTACGAAATCAGAAAACTCTGGGGATGAGCCTTTGCAGTCTGTGTTTGTGAGTCACCCGTGGTGAATTGGATGCATGCTCGGTTTTAGGAGACAGTGTTTCAGGCAGTGGGTAGTGGTACTTGGAAGACACCGAATCCCGAGAATCAAGGGTGTATATATATATAATAGTGCATGTTGGAGAGACTGCTGTAAGGTCAATGCTACTGTCTTCAGAGTTCAGTCGCCTCAGGAGACTTTTCACTCATCCAAGGAGGAATGCCTGGGAGCTGTAACTTTCCACTGAGAGCCTTCACAGGGCTTAATTGCTAATGTGTAGGTCGCAGCTGATACCGAGTTGTGCCTCCCACTTGTTCCAACGAAGCTTTCAACCTCACTCTCAATATTCTTAATTAATGATCTTCAGCTTCTGAAGCCATTTCATCAGTGGGTCTCCTGTCCCAGCACGTTTCCCCTGTGAACAGTCCTTGAAGAGGGTGTTATTCCCAGCAGTCAATTAGAAAAGGAAAGTAGATGGGGCTCTAAACAAGTCCTGTGACCAATTAACCACCTCCCTTTATTCCTCTTTGTAGTTCTTTAAAAATGGGTCAGGGGGAGAATAAAGTCCGGCTCTCACCAGCAGACCTCGCCTGTGTTTGTCTAACATTCTTCTATTCCACTTGGTATTTCAATTTCCTGCCTTAGGCATGAATTGGTTGAAAATTCCCTTTGAACTCTTGCTCATTTTGTAGAAACTTGATGAAGTAGTGATGAGAGTAGTTAGGGGATTGTGTCCTGAGCTCTGAGAAGCAGAGCAGAGTAGGAAGGGAAATTCAGCACCAAACTTTAAAGGTTCATTCTTGGTGAAAGCCAGGGGCTTAGGAACGATTATTGTGGCTGTGATAATAATTTTAAGAATTCTCCTTGAATCCTGTTCTCTGATTGGATAGAGCAAGGTCACAGGGAAAGGGGTGAGAGGTGAAGGGAAACTTAAACTTCTTAATCCTCTAATTGGCAGTAACAGTTTTTATTGCTTCATTTTCTGTTTATGAGGAAAACACCTTTACATAAAACAGTTCTATTGGATCAGCACCATCCTTGGTAAAGTTCATAGAAATTTCCCAGGTTAGTCCCTGTCATTCCCTCACATTCTGGCTTGCGGAGGCTTTTGGAATTCCCTGCGGGATGGGAATCCCCTTGCATCACTGGATACTTCCTAGTATGGGGTTCCCAATATTGTTTGCTCTTTTGGTTTTATTCTCTCACTGAAATAATAGAACCAGGATTTCTCAACAAGGAATCGCTTTAGGGAAGTATCTATGCTGTCCAGTACAGTAGCCACTAGTTTATGTGAGCTATGTAAGATAATAAATTAATCGCAAATAAACTGATTTAAATTAATTAGAATGAAATAAAATTAAAAATTGGCACTGGCATCATTTCAGGCCTTGTGACTTAACAAATATCAGCACAGATAAAGAACATTTCTGGGGTGCCTTCATCAGTTGGAAGAGCATGTGACTCGATCTAGGGGTTGTAAGTTTGAGCCCTATGTTGGGTGTAGAGATTACTTAAAAATAAAATCTTTTTTTTTTTAATCTTAAAAAAATTTTTTTCAGTCACCAAAGAAAGTTTTTGGGCAGTGTTGGTCAGTTTTGTGACCCTCATTAGTTGAGATACTAAGGTTGAGAACAAGGTATCATTATTTGTTAACTACTCCCAGTTTATTCTTTAACTCCTGTTTGTCATTGTACTGTATTTTCTTCTCTTTGAATTTAATCCTGACAACATCTCTGTGGGAGCCCTAACCCCATTTTACAGACAAGAGAGTGAAGACGCAGAGGCTGAAAAACTTGCCCCAGACCATACAACCATAGAAGGTACAGCCAGTGCTGGGCCACTCACCTGCCTGATTCTAAAGTCCAAGCTTTCTTTTGTTAAAGTGT
Source organism: Lontra canadensis (assembly GCF_010015895.1). Classification (NCBI taxonomy): domain Eukaryota; kingdom Metazoa; phylum Chordata; class Mammalia; order Carnivora; family Mustelidae; genus Lontra; species Lontra canadensis. The sequence continues at coordinate 13,047,715 of NW_022631010.1, forward strand.
CTCTCTCTCTCTTTTTCAAGATTTTATTTATTTGTCAGAGAGAGGGAGAGAGAGAATGCGCGCACAAGTGGGGGACTGGCAGGCAGAGGAAAAAGCAGGCTCCCCGCTGAGCAAGGTGCCCTGTGAGGGGCTCAGTTCCAGGACTTTGGGGTCATGACCTGAGCTGAAGGCAGATGCTTAACCAACTGAGCCACCTGGGCATCCCTGGTAAAGTGTCTCTTAAGAAGATAAGTTCTCTGGCTTTTGAGGTCAGGAAGCCCGTATCTTTAGGGGTACACTAAAACACTCTAGACCAGTAACTGATGGTGCTTTGGGTGGTTTAAGTGGCTAAGTGATAAAATGGAGCAAGTCAGTAGCACATGTTTTCCTGTGTAATTTTCATCACTCCTCACAATTAGACCAGTGACCTGTGATAACAGTTTATGCAGTTATCCATTTCATGTGCTTTATGCTTTGATCTCCTGGGTTGGGTGGTGAGCACACCTCTTCCCGTGGCATACCATTTTCCCATCGGAAAGTCTTGCTCATGTGGTTTTCTCACCTGCTTCTCTATTTCTTAAAGCCCTAAAGAACTAAAAAGGATTGTTTTTCCACTTTTAAACGTCCTGTTAAGGGGCGCCTGGGTGGCACAGTCAGTTAAGCATTTGCCTTCAGCTCAGGTCATGATCCCAAGGTCCTTGGATTGAGTCCTGTGTCAGGCTCCCTGCTGAGCGGAGAGTCTGCTTCTCCCTCTGCCTCTGCTGCTCCCCCTGCTTGTGTGCTCTCTCTCTCTCTCGAGAGCTCTGTCAGTGAATAAATAAAATCTTAAAAAAAATAAAAGTCCTATTAATATTATTTCATCCTTTTTTTTCTTTTTAAAAAAGTGAATCATTCTGCTTTTTTCAGTTTATCATTGTAATATGATTTTAAGCGTCATTCTTAGTCTAATAGTTTGTCTCACTGTGTATATTGAAACTAATTGAACACTAAATACGTAAAGCATAGCCATCATAATGTTTATTCTAGCTGCTACTGTCAAATAATCTAAAATGAATTTGCCATCATTGACTGTTACAGCATTATGTTGCCCACTCATAGGGCTGACTCTTGCCTAAGAGTAGTACCTCTGTGCTTGGATGATTGGTTTTTTGGAGTCAAAGTTTGGCTGTTACATATACCCTTGTTAAATTCCATTTGGTTAGATTGATCTAATTACTTTCTTTAACTCATCCTCATAACCTGATTTTAAGTGTCTCTGAATCACAGAGATCCAGTTTTTTGGTTTGGGGGTTTTTTGTTTGTTTTTTTGCCAGATCATTTTTGCTACCCCAACTATTCACTATTCCATCCCATGCCATATCATCCACCTTTTTTGTTGACACTGTATCTTCATACCGTCTTTCAAGTCACTTCCAAGAATATGGGTCAAGGAAGAAGTTCTTTATCATCTCCCTCCACGTTGCTCTTTAGCCATTCATGGCTCCTGTGGTTACGGCTGTTGAACTAGTTAGGAAGCCACCTAATCATTGTTTCTTCCACCCCTATTTTTCTGGTTTTTCTTGACCGGCATTCATTTGTGTTCATTCATAGATTCATTCATTAATATTTATTGAGCTCCTTCTGTGCCCCAGGAAGGCCCTTGTGGAAGTAGAACTGTTAGGGCTTTTCTAATAGATTAGGTGTAGACTATGAGAGAAGAGTGGCACTAAAGATGACTCCGTGGTTTTGGACCTGAACAGCTGGAGAACAGAGTTGCCATTTACCAACCCAGCTTTAGCAACACCTGGTAGGAGCAGGTTTGGGGGTAAAATATCAGTAGTTTGGTTTTGAGCTTGTTAGGTTTTAGATGCGTGTTTGACATCCAGATGGACACGTCGAATGTATATATGTGGAGCTCAGGGGTGGTCTGGACTGGAGCAGGAAGTCTAGGTGTCATCAGCATGTAAACTGAAACCTGAACACTGGTGAGGGTGTAAGTGGAGACAGGAGAGGTCTAAGGACTGAGCTCTGGTCAGTTTAGATTCCGTGTGATGGGGATGAATGAGCAGAGGAGACTGGGAAACAGTGGCCAGGGAAGAGGGAGGAGAACCGGGAAAGCAGAGTATCCTAGAAGTGAGGGTTTGCAGGGGCATGTGGAAGAACCACTTTCTTACACGGCTCTGAGAGGTCAAGTAACATGAGGACCAAGAACCGACCATTGAACTTGGCCGTGTGAAGGTCATTGGTAATCTTAAGAGAAGCCATTCTGGTGGAGTGGTTCAGGCAAAAGGACATCATGGGAAACCGTCTGATGGTTGAGGTTCACACCTGCTTTGTCAGCCACATTTCACCAGTCGTTGCAGTCTGGGAACCTTGTTAAAGAAGAAAATGAAGTTAGTTTTTCATACCTTAGGTTTTCTTCCAGATCCCTCTAATCTGTTAGGGATGAAGTTTGTAGTTGCCAAATCTGCCTTTCTCCCCCTTTTGTAAATTGCAGTGTCATTTGCCTCTCTCTAGGATCTCTTTGCCATTGTCTCATCCTTTCTGTGGCCAGATTATGTACAGTGCTCATCCTCCTTGTGCCCTGGGACAGCTTCCCTCCAGCCCAGTGATCTGACTTAAAGGACTGAAATGCACTATATCACCTCCCTGTCTGTATGGGGCTTACAACCTCCTTCTTTTCTATTTCTGCCAAAGGTGCCATCTCAATCTGACAGTTAGGTCATGTCTTGCCGTTGGATCTCTATCACCATCTTTATCATCCTAAGCCAGAGATGAGTTTTTAAGCTTCTCAGCAAGACATTATTGTATCTGTGGTTCTCGAGCCTAGCCACACATCACATTCACCTCTAGAGGATTTTTATGTTTTCTTTTTAGGGAAAATCATAATTTGAGTGTTTTAGAACTCTAAGGGAATTATTTTATCATTGTGATAAAATTGTGATGTTCTTTATTTGTGAGTTTTAGAATTATAATATTTTCACAACTCTGGTGTGTTGCCACTTTCCATTGTTTTATATGGTGAAGCCTGATTAGATTTTCCCCCCTTCCTTTTTATTATAACCTCTAAAAATTTCCTGTATCGTACTAAGAATGCCACAGATGGTCTTCAAGGAGACACAGTGATCCACAGCAGTGGTTCTTAAACTTGATCATCCACCAGAATCTCCTAGAAAACTTGTTTATAAAACACAGGGCATCCTGAAATTCCCCGTTGGCTGGGTCTGAATTTGCATAGCAGTTGAGCTCCAGCAGATTCTGATGCTGCTGGTACTTTGAGAGCCAGGGCTCTCTGTCTAGGCTCCAATGGGTAAATATCCTTAGGGTTGTGCACACAGATTGCTTTCCTGAACTGGCAGAACCTGGAGAATAAGTATGACCAAGGGCAGAGATGAGGCTTGCACTTGACTTGGTTGGGTCTCTGTGAGGTTCTGGTAAGCCTGAGCCGTGTTGAGATGGAAGCTTTTCATGTGCCATAGGCATCAGGAGGTTCTCTCTCTGAGCTTGTGTTTTGGTTTGTGGCCATATACTTGAATTCTTTGTGCTCTCCTGTAAAGTTTACTTGTAGCCTTATCTTTGGCCTCTGAGTTGCTCTCAGAATCACCACTTACCCTGACCCAGTTTATAAGAGCCACTGTAGCCCCCTTTGTCAACAAAATGTACACATTTTGTTACACATCTAGTTAAATGACAACTAGATTGAGCGAGGAGTGCCTGTTGTAGCTTTATCTGGTAAGTCCTTTGTTATATTTGAAAGCAGATTGAGAGGATTCCAGAGAAAACACACTGATGTAGAAGATTCCTTACATTATTTTATATTTAACCAAATAAACAGAATTCCTCTAAGTTACCCACATTCACCAGAGTATTCGTCAAAAAATCTTTGTCCCAAGGAAGTCAGAAAATGTGTCATCTATCTTGTATCTCCCTTCCTCTTTCAAGAAGTTGCCCTCCGAGATTGACTACCCTTTTGAACAATCTACGAATTGTAGGCGTTGGTCACTAGAGGAATATTTACGAGTTTTTTTCTTTTCTCATTCTGATTCATTTAGAATTGGTCGCAAATTTCTTTAACTCATAGGCTGCACTGCTTTTATTCTTGACATTGAAGAATGTCCAGATTCTTCAGGGATGTGAAAGAGTATTTTCTTAGTTGTTAATTTTTAGAGACTTAAAGCCAAACCCACATTCCAAAGTTTCTTGATAGCACATATGCTGGTTAAAGTTGTGAGGGGTATTCGTGGGGACTAACACCCCTGTTGTTTATCAAATCCCGTTTTCCGATTGCTAAGTGGTTAGCCGTAATTGGTGCTGGGCACACTCATGACGGCCTAAATGTCGCTGTGAATGTTGCTTGTCTTTCTAGCCACTTAAGACTCTCTCAAGACAAGTTCCCTATAGACAAGCACATAATAATTTCTTTCAGGTTATCTTCTCATTTCACATTCTCTGTTGCAGAAATATGTGAGAGGAGAGTTCATATTTTTACTTTGTAATCTGCTGTGATTACACACCATCTGCTCTTCTTCTAAGAAGCAGTGTGTGGCCAGAGTAAAACTAAATGAAAGAATTACGAGGCATTTATTAGCTCTTAGTAGGAATAGGTGGAAACCTGTGCCCTATCTGTTTGTAAATCTTACGGATCTGACAATTCAGAGTTCATTTAATATGCCCTGGAATTTGAAGCAAATTCTACCTTGGGAGGGGGAAAAAATCCCCAAAACAATCCATTGAGCTTTTCGTAGGGCTGGCGCCATGCTGAAGCTTTGCACCTGCAGGCCCTCATTTCATGTTCAGACACTGCCATGAGGAGTTTTCATCGCTGTCCCCATTTCACATTGCAGGCGCTTCCTCTGGTCTGGGAGAACTGAGGTGCAGGGCAGGGGGTTAAAGTCCGGTCTGGCCTACCCCCCCAAGACGTTGCGGTCCTCGTTGCTGCACACGCTCTGCACACACCACGGGCCAGTCCCCTGAGGAATAGTGGCTTGCTGGTTACATTTGAAAGAATAATGTCTTGAAAGTCATCAGGGAGAATGTCTGAAGAAATGAAGTCAGTCCTTGTCTATCAAAAGGAGTGGCTGAGGCCTTATTCCTAACTGCACTCTTCCTGCCCTGATGGGTTTTAGAGTCTGTGATTCAGTCCCAAATGTTTCTTAAAGGTTCCAATGGCATCTGTTAAATTTAAGCATTGTTTTATAATATATACCACTTTAGTTGGCGTTCGCTTTATTCCCAGCAGGGCTTTACTTCCCTTCCCCTATCTTACCCGGGAAGACTGTGAGTCATTGTGCGAGCACTCTAGGCCAGAACCCCCAAACTCCTTTTAGTAGGAGACCAGAGACAATCTACTGAAGGATATCAGCCTCTTACTCTATGATTCCTCCTTGTCATCAACCCCCTTAGCTCTGCTTTTCTGTGTTCTTTCTCATTCCTTCGAGACTTGCTTCTCACCCATGCTTCTTTCCCCATTCACAGCATCCATAACAATAAATCTCTTAAGAAAAACAAACAAGTAACTGAAGAGATGTATATCCCTGACCTGTAGCCAGAAGTCCCATAACAGACACCGGACAGGAGAGAGAAACTCCCTCCCCTTTTGATTCCTTTTCACTTGAGACAAGCCACCTCCTCCCCTGTGTCCCCCTCAGCCAGTAAAACTTGAGCTCAAAGAACTAGTCATCTGTTTGCAACCAAGGAAGGCCTCCCACATGGACCCTTTATGGGGTTTGAGCTCACACTGTCAGCCAGGGTTTTGCCGATTGTTCTGCCTGATTGGAAGGTGGGAAAATAACTGTGTGGCATGGAGGGGTGGGTCTCGCAGCCTGTTTTCTGGAGTGACGCTAGTGTTCATAAATGAGGCCGCCTTAGTCTCAAGGCCATGAGATTGATTCTGTGGTGTTTCTTATTCTGAGGACAGAGTGCAGGTAAGAGGGAGGTAATCCTTCCTAGACACAGAACAAGGCAGACATTTAAGTAATTTTTATCATTGATGTATTTTTTTTTTAATTCATTTAACAAGCACTCTTCACTGTCCTCTCTGTGCCAGGCCCAGTTTGAGGCAGTGACAGCCCAAGGTTGACAGAAGGCAGCTCCTCCCTACGGGCAGCCCCGCGGGAGATGGATGTACGCAGCCATGTGTTTATAGCCTGTGATGATTCCACAACGGAATCGGGAAGAAAGTGCTATGGCAGCAAACAGAAGCTTATTCCTGCCTGAAAGGTGTCAGAGAATGCTCAGGGGAAGGACTCACTGGTTGTTGAGATTTTTCCTATTGTGCTTGTGTGACCCATAGCGAGCTGAGGCAGGATGAGTCAGCCTGCCAGACTCAGTGTGGCCCTTTCCTAACCTACACATGGGAGCAAACGTGTGCAAATAGAATCCAAACAAACGTGGTAAACTGAAACACAACCAGGAGGTGGGATCTTAAGGTGGAAGGCACCTCGAAGGAGACCAAGCTGTGGCCCCCCGTTTTACCCAGGGGGAAACTGATGTCCCGAGAAGGGAGGCGGCACACCCCTCTGAAACTGGGGCATCATCAGAAGGGATTCGTGGCCTTGGACTTCCTGTGTGAGGCCCTTCTCCTGTTTGTCATCCAAGGGCTTTCTCCAGGCCTTCTCTGTGTGCTGTGATCTTGAATTCGGGCTGTGTTCTGTCCTGTTACTAAGATTATAGTGTTCCTTCTACCTGGCCTGCCAAGCATTGCCAGGTTGGCAAGGCACCACACCAAACAAAACCTAACCATGATCACCAGGGATCTCCTAAAAGCAAAAGAGAGCAGAGCTCTTTGGTTTCTCGGTGTTTCCAGAACACTGACTGGTAATCATTTTATGACTTTCTGGGTTGTCATGAGTGTCAAATGCAATAATGTATAGAAAGGGCTTCACATAATATCTGGCACACAATGAATGCTCTGTGAATCTTAACTCTTGTTCTTGCCAATTTGTTCACCCTCGAGTTTTTGCAGTTAGATTAAGGAAGCGGTGTATTCCAATGGAATGACTCTTTATTCTCTCCTTCCCTGACCTGTCTGCTGGTTTATCGTATATGCCATTCTAAAGTACACTGCTGGCTTTTCTTGAATGTCAACTTAAGCTTGGATTCCTTGGGTGAATATTGTAATAAGGAGCAGGCCAAGGGGCTTAAATCGACAAAAGCTTTGTGTTGACTTTTCCTCCGCTTTAACTCTCCGGGTAAGGACTGTTAGTGTCCGGGGACCACTGTTCCCGCGCCCCCCCCCCCCCGCACCCTGCCCCACCTTCACTGTGATTTGCTGCCCTCGTGCTCTGCTGCATTCTTTGCCTTCCCCTTTTACTTCTGCTTTCTACCAAACTAGCCTCTTGCCGCAGTCCTTCTGTAGAGGGGCTTTGCCACTACCCAGCCCTCTTACCCAAAAGGGCATCCCACACCAGCAGCTTCAGCATCTGAATTTCTTGCTTCCAGGATGGAGTGAGTTGCTCTGCTCAGGAAAGGGAGCTCAGTGACTCTGTGCAGAATCCTTGGTTCAGTCCCCTGGCCCTAATGGATAGACACGGCTGCCAGCGCTCACCCTAGAGGGAGCAGGTACAGTGGGGTGGGTCCAGTCTAGGCAGCCTTACAGCCTTACATGTGACTCCATGTGGCTTCTGGAGGCGAGTCCTTCGAAGTAATGCATGGCAGTGGGCTTTGGAGTCTGAGAGATTTGGGTTTGATTCCTGGGTCTGTTACTTACTATGTCATATTGGACCAGTCCTTACCTTCTTGGATTCCACTTCCTTATCTATAAAATGTGAATAACAGTTGTGTTCTTTCATAGGTTAGTGGTGAGGATTAAATTGAATACTATAGGTAAAGCTTAACACAATGCCTAGAACATAGGTGCTCTGGAAACTGTACTTTTCCTTTAAAAACCATGTGGCTTTTTAATTCCATGTTATACCAGATGTGCAGTTTATTTTGATATGAAAATATTTAATATGTTCCTTAAAGCCTTTTAGTGAAGTTGATACTCCAAGAAGAGAATTGCCGTGTTGGTTTCTTTTTGGTTTTGTTTTTTTTATGAAAACCTTCGGGAGAAATGTCTTTCTAGATGTAATATTTAGGAACTATCGAGTTATCCTCAGATGATTCATTCTAATCTTATGGATTCTGTTTGGCTTTCCGTTTTTTCCATTGGAAACTAGCAAACTGAGAGCCAAATGTTGCAGAAACCTACAACCACGGTGGGAATGTTGGACAGATTTACCGTTGGTTTTATTTTATGTTTCTACCCTTGTTTTTCTTGCTTCCTCTATTATTAGTCTTTGCCTTGTTAATCCAACCTGCCTTAAATCCTTGGTGACAGGTGAGGATACAAAGCCACTGACAGAGCGGACCCATCTGGATGAGCCGCCTGGGGACAACCCCATGAGCGTGTGACACTACTCATGTGCCTGGAGCATCATTTTTGCCCTTCCTTCTCCTACACCCAACCAACATCCTCTTCTTTTTCTTTTGAGTTTCTCTCAAATCTACCCCTTTGTCTTCACCCATCGCCCTCCATTGTCTCTGACTTGGGTTTTGGGGTGGCTTTATACCCTGTCTGCATGGTTCTATGGTTTCTCCCCGCCAGTGCATGCACCACACTCCTACCTGAGAGAACTGTCCAGCCCACAGGTCTTCTTGTTTCCCCTTGGCCTGCCCAGTGGAACCTTCTTGCCCTGTTGGCCTCTTCTGCTGACGTTGCCATGTGTCTGCTTACCGGACTCTTTTGTCCCCAGAGCACGCCAGGCTATCCAGGCCTCTTTCCCTGGGTGGGTGCTGTTTATTTTTCTTTCTCCACCTCTTGCCATCTACCTCAGGACTTAGCTGAGAGGTCATATCCCTCAGCCCTGGCCTCCCTCGGACAGAGTTACACTGTGGCCACCTTTGGTCCTTGGGCGTACGCTGTGGTTACACTTAACTGTAGTGCTCTGTTGTTGCCTCAAGTTCTGGCCAGCGTCCCTATGAAACTCGGTGGGTGCTGAAGGAATGAGTGAATGAGAGAGAGAGAGAATATACATGGATCTTGCCATTCTGAGCCTGCTTCTGAGATACTGCATGTATGAAAAATGTTAGCATTTCCACCTTTATTTTACACTTAGGGTAAAATTAGAAATAAGATCATCCACTCCTGGCAATGAGTTTAGGGCAAAGTAATTGTAGGATCCTCGTATTATTCCTTTTTCAAACTATGAAAAATGACTACCACTGGTGATGGTGTAGTCATTACCACTCTAGAATAAGGAGAGAGGAAGTTGTTCTATAATGCATCAGTGTCCTGGGCTGAATTGGAACAGCCATGTCCCCAGCACGGGTTTAGCACCCTCACTTAGCAGATAAGGCTGTGGTTTGCCCAAAATTCAGAGCCCGTTTATCTCATCTTTGTTCACTCATTGCTTTCTTCCTTCTATCAAATACTAAGTAAGCACGTGCCCTGTTTCCTTCTCCTTGAGAAAGACTCTTCAGGCAGAGGAGTGGTGTCCTGGATGCTGGATGCTGGTCTCACTGAAGATTAAAGCTGTGTGTGTACACACACACACACACACACACACACGCACGCACACACACAATATTAGCACTTGTTATAAGCTGATCCACAGTGTAGAGTGGAACGAGATTGGGACCCTGTCTGTCTACACCAAGGGACTAACAGCCTAGCAGGGGCAGCTCCTTCATAGAACAGCCGTTCTGTGCAGGAGTAAATAAGCATGGGACGCATATGCCTGATCCAGAGTGGGAGGTGACAGACTGTTAAGAAAAGCTCCACAGAGATGTCCATGCCCTTGCTAGGGTTCAAGGAGGCATAAGAGTTCACTAAACACAGCAGCATTGAGGTAGGTTAGAAGCAGAGGGCAGAAACAGCACATTTGTTAGAGATTGCTCTGATGGGCGCGTTGGGAGTTCATGAGACACCAAGAGAAGCAGCACTGATATTCCAATTGGGAGATGATAAGAGTTGCAGAACAAGAGACAGGGGTTTGTTTTGCTCTTTAAGAAGTAAAATCGACAGGGCTTGGTAACTGATTGTGGAGGGCTAGGGGAAGGGAGGAGTTAGAGTTGACTCCCAGGCTTTTGGCAGAAACCTCTGGGCGGAGGGGCCTAGAAGCTGGCTCAGACCCTGGCCTGTTGACTGACAACCCTGGTTATGGGATGCGAAGCTTTTTCTAGTAGCCTTTGGTCTGTTAAAGAGATAACTTGGCCTGTGTAAAATGAGCAGCTCTGGCCTAAGAAAGAAGTGATGGTTTGTGTGTTCCTCCTTTCTAAAGAGAGAGCTGGACAGTTTATCTGCTGAGAGCTGAAAATGACGTCCTAATTAAGGAGAAGTGAAGGCTGCGCTTCTGGTAGCAGTAATGTCTGTTCACTCATGGGAGCAAAGCAGAAAAGCTTTGAGAGCAGGGGACTTTAGAAAGGCACAGTCCTGCTGCTTAGCATGGGAGTTTGAGAGAGCACTTGCTAGAGAACTCAGAACTGCTGGAAGCAGAGGGAGACTCCTGCTGTTGGGGGGCGGGGGGCTGTCGGGAGACTGCACACGTGCCCGGTGGTGGAGTCTGGCTGAAATCCAGGAAAGTTTGAACACCAGAGTAAGAGTCCATGATTTGGTTGAAAGAAAGAGACATTCTAATCAGTCTGTTTATAATCAAACTTGCACTAGGTGTTTTTGTCATCAAAGTTATGAAATGATGAGAAAATACCTGAGTTGGACCTTGCTACTTAATTTTGTAGAAAGCTACTGTTAAGTACTATTTATTCAGATTGTTTGAGCATCACTTTTTTTAAAAATCTCTTTTAAAAGATATTTTTGCGAATGGAGAAGAGGATGTAGAGAACTTGGTTTGAGGAGTCAGGATTAGACACTTGCAGGAAACCCAGGAAGATGTGCGTAAGGCATATCCTGTTGCTTTGGAGAGGCTCTTGTTCTGTCTGGGAGCCTCAACAGGTCTGTGATAGAATTCACAGGGTCAATGAACTTAGATGGGAACAAAATTACATCTTTATTTTAACCAAATTCCAATCAATTTATTATTTTTATTATAAGTTAAATATTTATTTTAAAGAGAGCAAGTGCATGTGCATACTGGAGGAGAGGCAGAGGAGAGGGAGAGAGAGAATCTCAAGCAGACTCTGTGCTGAGTGTGGAGTCTGACACGGGGCTTGATCTCACAACCCTGAGATCATAACCAAGATTTGGGCACTAATTGACTGAGCCACGTAGGTGCCCCGTAAGTTAAATATTTAAAACATGTAGTATTCGCAGTATATGTCATCATTAGAATCAAAGTTATTTTCGTATTATATTAAAATTGTGGCACATATATTGTTTATGCTTACCACTACTTTGTATTTATGGCAGTTATTAGATCTGCCACTATGTGAGAAGAGCCAGTGCCTTAATAAATAAGTACATACATTACTAAATCACACGCAAAATTTTCTTTTAATTTGGATAAACATACTTCAGTCAAATTGGTGTCTTTTTTTTTTTACTCCTATGCATTGTATTTCATGCATTTAAAAACATTATTCTGAGCAGATGTCATCAGCTTCACAGCTGCCCAAAGAGGTCCGTGGCACACAAAAGGTTAATAACCTCTGGCTAAGAGCATGTAGTTGTGGCATATGACCTCCACCTGGTGGCAGCATACTCCTTAAAGGTTAAATCTATGATCCGCATTGTGAAGAAACTTTTAAAATAACAGTATACTTAAGTATGGTTCTCAAACAGTTTTGACTACAAATCCACAGTAAGAAATGGGCTTTACGTCATAACTCATTATACTCATACATAAGTTTCACAAAACAAGACTTGACCTTACCATGTAACATATTGATATTTTTTAATCTATTCAAATATTCCCTTTGATTCTCTTCTTTAAAATAAAATACTGGTCGTAACACAGTATACTGCAGTTCAGTGGGTTACACTGTTTGACATCATAGGAGACCCTCTTTCACCATATTGCATGAGTTTTTTACATGGGGAACTTCACTTTGGTGTTCTCTGAAATACCCATACATTTTCAGGGACATAATACATTTTATATAACTGTCAGTAAATATAAACCTGCTTTTACACAGCTTTTAAAAAATTATTTATTAGTGATGTCTAATTTATATACGCTGAAATGAACTAATCTTCAGCGTATAACCCAGCAAGATATAGAACATCCCATCACCATGCAACGTTCTTCTGTGCCTGTTCTCACTCAGTTCCATCCTAAATAATCACTATCTGATTGATTTAAAAAAATAAATAATTAGTTAATTAATTTGACCGAGAGAGAGAGAAAGAGAGAGAGAGAGAGAAAGCGTGCGCAGGCACGCAGGCAGGGGGATTGGCAAGCAGAGAGGGAGAAGCAGGCTCCGCATTAAGCAGGGACTCCCATGTGGGGCTCACTCAGTGGCAGGACGGGAACCTGACCTGAGCGGAAAGTAGCCACTTAACCAGTTGAGCCACCCAGGTGCCCACTGTCGGATTGCTTTGACCACAGATTTAATTTTGCCATTCTAGAATCATACAATATGTATTCTTTTTGCCTGGCTTCTTTTGCTCAACATAAGGTGGAGATCACTCCATATTGAGTTTATCAGTAGTTTTGTGAGGAGCAGTCCATCGAATGAATGTACCACACCTTGTTTATTCTCCTGTTGATGGACTTGGACTTTCTGTCTTAGCTATTATGAATAAAACTTCGACAAGCATTTGCATACAAGTCTTTCTGTTCACATGTTTTTCTCTCTCTTGATAAATACCTAAGGTGGAATTGTTGGCTTAGTCAGTAAATTAAATGTATGTTTAACTGTAGGAAACTGACCAACTGTTTGCCAATGTGGTCGAACCATTTTATATTTCCACTAGCAATGCATGAAAGTTTGGGTTGCTCCATATCCTACCAACATTTGGTATGTCAGTCTTTTTAATTTTAGTCACTTTAGTAGGTATGGAGTTGTATGTCTTGGTAGTTTTAATTTGCATTTGTCTGATGACTGATGTTGAACACTTTTTCATGTGTTACTAGCTGTTTGTTTATTTTGTGAAGTATCTATTCAAGCTTGGGTTGTTTGTTTTTTTAATATCGACTTGTAGGAGTTCTTTATTTTGGATGCCAGACCTTATGTCAGATATATGCATTTATGAATATTTTCTCTCAACCTGTGACCTACATATTCATTTTATTAATGAACAAAGGTTTTTAATTTTGACAGAGTTCAATTTAATTTTTTTTTCTGTATTTTGTACTTTCTGCATCCTATGAATTTTTTTTGTATTCTAAGTTTGGCAAGACAATTTTTCTTTTTATATGAAGGTCTTTCATCCATCTCAAATTCATTTTTGTGTATGGTATGATGTAAATGTCGAGTTTTCTTTTCTTTTCTTTTTTTAAAGATTTTATTCATCTATTTGACAGAGACCACAAGTAGGCAGAGAGGCAGAGAGAGGGGGGAAGCAGGCTCCCTGCTGAGCAGAGAGCCCGATGCTGGGCTCAATCCCAGGGCCCTGAGATCATGACCTGAGCCAAAGGCAGAGGCTTAACCCACTGAGCCACCCAGGCGCCCCTGAGTTTTATTTTCTTAACATATTTATGTTTGGTATTCTCGGGTCATTAGTCGAAAATAATTTCCTTTCACCATTGAATTATAGCACAGAATTTAAAAAGGAAAAAAAAAAAACTACTTAGCCAAAGAGGTGCAGAAATGCCATTTTCCTATGGGCCATCACTGACCCTTTGGACCTTGGAGACTGTCCCCAGCCTGCAGTCTTAGTCTCCTATTCCTTTCTGAGTCAGCTCATCCACAGTTATCAAGAGATTTTTAGAAATCACTCATAAGGTGTGAGGATTTATAAGGTTATATTTTACAGGGTCTAAAGCTGTGCCACAGAACGGCTAGCCACATACGGCTGTTTAAAGTTCAATACAGTTTAAAATTCAACTTCTCAATCATAGTAGCCACATTTCACGTGCTCAGTAGCCACACATGGTTATTGACTACCCTATTGTACAGCGACAGGAAGCAGGATATTTGGACAGTTTTATAGCATATTTTAATGAGACTAATTTAGTTTTGATAACTGTCAATCAGCATCTACCTTCCTCTCATTGGTTCTTTTTCATTTGTCCTCACTTTCATGTCTATTCTAAGATGTGCTGTCTCAGCTATTTCTTTTGTCTGTCTAAAAATGCAGTCGCTTATAGCTGTTCCTTCCTACGTAGAAGAAAAACTTTCCCTGACTATCCACAGAACCCTTCTTTTCTGGAGCCTACCCAGGACTGACCCATTTGACTTCTTTCAGTGTCTGATAGTCTTCCAGCTGCTATGGATGTCTTGAACAATCCCCTTTCAAGGCATGGCCCAGAGATAGGTATTTTGTCTTTCCTATCATGACTAAAATTATATTTCTCCTTAGCATTTCTACCCTAAATATTAAACTTGCAAAAAACTGGTAGGTTTATGATGCGTAGCCCTGCCCCGTAGGAAGGTTTCTGTCCACTAGGGAACTTTGTTGCCATTTCATCATGAGCAACCACATAGGAATTTGTGAGATTTTCTCTCATTGTTTGCTGGGTGTGAGCTAACTCTGCCATTAATGTCTTTCTAGTGTGGGAATTTTGCTGTCCTGGTCGATCTTCACATACAGCCACAGGGTTCAAACAAAGATACCAGCTGGTTTTCTGAACAGAAGAAAGAGGTACCACAAAACTTTTCACTGTTTAAATGCAAATGTCTGCTGCTAGAAGAAATATTAACTCTTTCCAGCTTTCATTTTCATTAGTGAGCAAAAAATAAGGAATGATACTTAACCCTTGAGAAATGGTTGTTATATTCCCAATGACAGACGTACACTTGCTTCTTTTTCCCCTGAGAAGGTAATACATCTATGTAATTCATAAGCTATATTATTTAAACTAGGACTTTTCTACCTCTTTGTTTTTGGGGAAAGGGCTCATTATAGTTAGAAGACGGCTGTAAAGTGAGGGTTCTAGGCAAGCAGGGATTTTAATCTAACTGCTTGTAAAGGACAGGCTGAGCCCCTGAAGTAGGCGTGGGGTGACACAAGACTGATCTTTTACAGCTCGAAATCAAATATTATTTAATTCTTAAGTTCTCATCGTCCACACTTTTGTCTTCCACTGTACTTTTTTTAACAGGCATCTTTGATGGCAAGCGTGGAGGTGTTTGACTGTAGTCCTTCTCACTGTGATCAGTCAGGGAGGTGGATGGCTGGGGGTGCTCATGGGTTTGATCGCCCTGGGCCTCAATTTCCTTATTTGCAACTGAAAGAGTTGGACCAGAGGCCTCTGAGTCACTCCTAGCTCTCAGTTTCCAGGATCCCACCCCAGTGCTGCTGTGGCGGAAGGTTGGAGAGGGCATCTGGCTCTCCTCACGTGCCTCTGCTTCCTTCTCCATGTCCTTGTACTAGAGAGCGCAATCATGAGGCAGCAGCTTTCACATAACTCTCAGAATATTATAGCACTTTGTGTCCTCCGTGATCCTCACCACAATAGCTTTTTAGAGCTAGAAGTAAAAATAAGATTTATTGAAAGATAGTATGTGGAGAAGAATCTAGTTATAGTGGCAATCAAACAAAGCAAACAAAAAAACACCTTTATTGTGGTAATTGTTTTTAGTCAACTTTTGAAGACTACTAGAAGACAAAAACTCCCTCAAAGAAAATTTATAAGTAATATATTTTCAGTCACGAGGTACTAATATAATTAAGACTTGGCTGGGCGATATTGCCCTGGGTATCTAGTGGGCCACGGCTGAAAGAAGGCAGGCACGAGATTCGGTGTCATGGGATTTACCGTTCAGGTTAAATAAATGGGTTATCCTCTTCAGGACTCAATATTTAGGAAGCCAGCATCTCCTGCTACAACTCAGCTCCATGGAATTCCAAATTTGGCTTAACCAATGTTGGCTTGCCAACACTCAATTTCTCCAAAGTGACTAATGCTTACCTGAGGGGACCTCAACCCAAAAGTCTTCTGACTTGACTGACATGAACAGCATTCTAGAATCCACTGTTTTCGGGCCCACCTTTTCCTCCATTCTCTCCGAGCTTTACCACCTCAGCCTTAGCCCTTTCTTGTTGATAGGTAGTCAGTTCTGCCAAGAGTCAGTTGATTTGAAAGGCTTTAAAATAAAACCATGAATATGTGAATCACCTTGTAGCCAAAGCATGAGGCTAGATTTTTCCAGGGTGCCACACACAGCTGTTGCTGCTCCACCTAGTACTATGTCCAGGCAGCAAGGCATGACTTAGCAAAGGTGCTCAGTGCAGGATGGGACTTGCAGAGCTTGGCTGCAGTGCTGGCTGCAGGAGGGCCTGTTACGCCGGCAAGCCGAGCTTCCCTCTCAAAGCAGAGCAGATGGTTTGCTGCTTATACTTGAAGCCGTTCCTTTAAAGTTTGTTCACTGACATTAAAATGGCTCTGAGAGAGGGAGAGCCAGAGAAAGGAGAAAGCTAGTCAAGGAAAGGATAGGACTCTAGCCTGTATTCAGTGTCCCAATGTTTTCATCTTTTTTTATTATTAGATCATTTCATGATTGGAATTTCATGAGCAATCAGTTTGATTGCATCTTAGCAGTCACTTTATATAGTGAAAGTCTTAAGAATGTCCAGTTCCTTTTCAGGAAAAGGAACTAATCGCATGTATTAAACCCAAGTTTATTTTGAGTCCAGCACGAGTAGTCTTTGTACCCAAATATGCAAACTTGTACTCTTTCATTTGTAAACTTGAGGAAGCAAGTGTGAGCCCGTTAGCCTGGAAATTCTGTATATATCTCTGTCCTCTTGCTCATTGATTTTGGCTCGGTCTTCTTAGGTGCCCCTCCTGTGTAGCTGGGAATTTGTCTTTTCTAGCATTGCTCTGGTTCTGAGGAGAATGCTTCACTAAGTGTGGTGTGGTCAGTTCCTAGGGTATCTTGACCACACTGCTAATGGTCTACCTTCCATTCGTCAAACCTGACTCATGGAAGGAAAGCCCCGTAACTATAGGGAGAAAGTTTGTGTTGTATGGGCCTTTGTTTTATTTTTGTCGTACTATTTTTAGTTCTAGCCTTATAGGGCATTTATGGCCAAATTTTAACAATCTCTGTTTCCATGTATGTCTTTCACATATTTTCTAGCTCAGTCATCGTTGAACCCTGCATGTGAAGCAAAATTCTTTAATTGTTAAAACAACAGTATGAGGCAAGGCTGCCTTTCTGTTGTGTGAACAATGCCAGAACACTCAGCTGTAAACGGATATCTCTGTATTCCACAAGGCACTGCGTCTTTGGGCTGCAAAATGAGAGCAGGAGAGAGGAGACCAGTGTTTACATTTCACGTAGATCACGTTTGTGAATTAAATCAAGGATTTTCAGTACTCTTGAGGAGTGTACATATTAGCAATAAAAAACAAGTTTGGCGATCATTGCCCTTCAGAGCTACTTAGAATTTTGTTCTTGTTTTAATTTACGAAGCTTCTAAGAGATCAACCTGAGATGGCATTGAAGAAACCAGTGAAACAGGTTTGAGCTGACCTCGGCAACTCCGAGCCTTCTGTGGAGGCTGGGATTTGGATCAGAATTATCAGTCCTTACACACCAGTTTCTTAATCTAAATTAAGAAATTTAGATTTGTGTGCCATTTTCCCCTTTCCCTGCCTTGGCTACATGTCTCTGGTGGACAGTGTCTTCCTGTTGTGTGGTGGACTTTGAGAGCTGTGTTTTTCTTTTCATAAGTAACACTGATACATAAAACAATCGACAGCCGCAGAAATTTGCTGGCGGTGTGGTATGTTGACATTGAGTTAAAATCATGTGTTTCTGTTGCCTAATAAATATTAATCTACTTTAGAGAAATATGAGAAGTTAAATTATTTTCAGCATTAATCAGCAGATACAGTACAGTTTTCACAAAAGCAAATGGTCATGTACGGGATCATCAACAAGTGCAGGGAAGAAAATCACAAAACTGGTTTCCAGTTCTCTCTTCAGCCCATCCCTCGATACTGTTCCTTCTTCAGTAGATTTTTAAACCTGAGGCCAGAAACTAGTGAGTGGTGGTGTTTAGGTTAAAAAAATGTTGTTGTTTTGTCTGTTAGGTTGGTTTTTTTGGGGGGGGTTGTGTCTGCTCCTCTCCCTACCCCTCACCCCAACTCATGCTCTCTCTCGCTCTCTCTCTCAAATAAATAAAATCTTAAAAAAAAAGTTTTGAACCAAGTTTGAAAAATGGGAAAATATTCCCATAAAAATCACTGTGGCCAGCTCCTCCTGAACAGATAGGAAGAGCTAATAACCCTGTCCCTGGAATCCTCACATGACAACGGTCCCCTGAAACCATGGAGTGGTGGGGGGTGGCTGCCATCCCATCTTGCCCAGCCACGCGGGGCACTTCACTGCTTTTATCTTCCTTTTAGAAATGTGAAACTGAGGCAGAGGGAAATGAAATGAATTTCTCAGGTCACAGAGTAAGCCAGCATCATGGTTTTGAACAAACCTCAGTAGCAACCTTAAACCTGGGATGTTACCCTCAAGCACAGACAGCATTCTTTTCAGCCTTCACAGCTAAGTAAAACAAACAAAATGAAATGTTCAGTGTTGACTTTTTAATATGCACGATATTGACTCTTTTTGCATTGCATTACATGAAAAAACTATGTCTCATTTTTCACCTTACTTAGGAAGTCTGTTTACTGTTAAAAGAAACCATTGATTCAAGAGTTAAGGAGTACTTGGAAGTTCGTAAACAGCACAGGCCATCAAATACAGAATTCACGAGATCCAGTCCCTTGACCTTAAAAGGTAGGCACCGAGTACTTTGATTTTGGATAAAATTTCTGCTTTGTAGAGATGGCAATTATGTTTGACTCTGACTGTCATGTTAGTACAGTGATACATTTAAAAAATATGTTCTAATGAAGATGCTTTGTTTGGGTAAAGAAAATTAACCAAAAAGCCCTGGAGGGCTTTTAATAGTAGGCAAAATATATAAAAATAGAGAATAAAACATTCCTAAGGAAAATGTAAATACTTTAAAGGATTTTTTTTTTTTTTGACAAGTAGTCTTACAGATAGATTTACATTAATGCTGACTTGATTTGGGGCTTTATGCTTTTTTAAATGCTTTCATATATGTGACTCTATTTCAGACATTCTCAGCTGGGGGTGATGGGTCCCAGGGGACACTGGGTTGTCATCGGGTGAGCGGGGAGGGGGCTGGCAGGAAACTACTGACATTTAGGGATTGGAAGCCAAGGATGTCACTGAATATCATACAACGCACAGAAAAGCCCCCCACAACAAGGCATTATCTGGCCAAAATGTCAAGGGCACGGAGGTTGAACTGTCTTGCCTTATTTCCCAACAACACTTTGAGAATGGTGATGTCTGAGTTGTAGGTGATGAAGCTGAGGATCTAGAAGATTAGGGGCTCACCTAAATAGAAGGTCATCTTTTTGAGGACAGAGATGATCTTGTTTATTTGGCATCTTACCCCGCACGCCCCCCTCCTCCATACTTAGCCCAGTGCCAGATACACAGATTCAGTGACTTGTTGAAGGAAAGCATACTTGAGTGACAGGTGGCAGAACCTGACCCAAGACCCAGCTCTTCTGACTCCTAGCCCACTGTTCTTTCCTCTCTGTCATTGTCGTGCTTTTATTTATTTTTTTTTTAACTTTAAATCAGCATTTCATAATACTCTTTGTGGTACAAATAAGGTCAACCTTGTGTTAATCCTCAGAGAGCAGCACTGGACAGCCATGAACTAGGTTATGCTAATGCAGCATCCCCTTAGGAGAAGAATTGTGTTAAGTAACCCCTTTGAAGGCACACTTAATCTACACTGTTCACCTGGGCACAGCTGATAAGTAGGCAGACAGATTAATTTAACCCGAACTGAAGCCTCGAACGGAATTTTCAGTTCAAACAATATTGTATTAGATGACACTTTCTGGTATTTCGTTTAGTAGTAGGATAAAGCTGGAGAAAAGCCAGAGGGGCTTATACCCCAGCAGACCGGGCTAGTCTCATTTTCTAACTGCTACAAAAAGAGAAGAAACAGAGAAGGTTCCCAGACCTTCATTTCTGGTGTGGAGGTAGCATGGTCAATACTGATTGTCAAGTAGCCCTTCCCTGGCTTCCTCTGCTACTGAGTAAAAAATGCTAAATACTCAATTTCCCAGCCTCTCTCACAGCTAGGGAAGATGGGTTGTGTGTTGTTCTGGCCTCAAGATGAAAATCAAAGTCTTTCTTGGGCTCATGTGGGCAAGAAGTTTGTTTTTATTTGCATGGACGAATTTATTTATTTATTTATTTATTTATTTACAACAGTTTTGTTTTTAAATAGGAAAGTGATCTTTCTGTATATACAAAATTTTAAAAAAAGGTTTATTTATTTGAGAGCAAGAGTGCACACGTGTGAGCAGCGGAGGGGTAGAGAGAGAGGAGAGAGAATCCCCAGTGGACTCTTCACTGAGCTCAAAGCCCAGCGTAGGGCTTGATCCCAGAACTCTGAGATCATGACCTGAGCCAAAACCAAGAGTTCCATGCTTATCTGACTGAGTCCCCCCTGGTGCCCCATACATAGAATTTTATACCCTGTTGTTTTTTTCCCCCACATAACATAATATAGAAATCCTTTAAAACATATGCATCACCATTTTTTGAAAAGTTGTTTTAATGTGGTAAACTATACATAAAATTGACCAGGGTAACCATTTTCAAGTGTTCAATTTAGTGGCATTAAGTACATGCACATTGTTGTGCAGTCATTGTCACTTTCTATCTCCAGAACTTTTCGCCGTCCCAAACTGGAAGTCTTTACCCATTGAACAATACCTGCCCATTTCTCTCTTCCCTAGCCGCTGGTAACCTCTATTCTGCTTTCTAATTTACTACTTGAGGTACCTCATATAATGGAATCAGACAGTTTATCCTTTTGTGTCTGGCTTATTTCACTTAGCTTAATGTTCTCAAAGATCATCCCTGTTATAGCATTTAGCAGAATTTTCTTTCATAATACTCACACACACACACATAAACACACACACATTTTTGTTTATTTGTTCATCTGTCATAGAATAGTTGGGTTGTTTCTACCATTTGACTATGGTAAATAATGTTGCTATAAATATTTGTGTTCAAATATCTCTTTGAATCTCTGCTTTTCACTTCTTTGGGTGTATGCTTAGAAGTAGAATTGCTGGATCATATGGTAATTACCAGTTTATTTTTTTTTTATTTAGGTTTTTTTTTTTGTTTTGTTATTGTTGTTGTTTGTCTTTTTTTTTTTTTTTTTGAGGAACTGCCATCCTGTTTTCTGGTGACTACACCATTTTACGTCCTCACCAAGAATGGATCTCCGTGTTTTCACAATCTTGCTAATACTTTATTTCTGTTGTTTTGATAATAGCTGTCCTAACATATATAAAGTGGTATCTTATTGTGGTCTCAATTTGTCTTTCCCTCATTTGTAATGATTTTGACCATCTTTTTAATATGCTCATTGGCCATTTGTATATCTTCTTTGGAGAAATGTCTGTTTATGTCCTTGCCCATTTTTTGGGTTGTTTGCTTTTGTTTTTTAGTTGTAGGATTTCTCTTATATATTCTGGATATTAATTCCCTTTCAGGTGTATGATCTGCAAATATTTTCTCCCATCATCTGTTGCCTTTTCACTCTTGATAGTGTCCTTTGATGTGGAAATGTTTTAGATTTTGATGTGTCAATTTATCTATTATTTTGCTGTCTGTGCTTGACACTTTTTCCAAGAAAGCTTTACTGAATCCAATGTCACAAAGCTTTTCCGATGTTTTCTTAGAGTTTTCTAGATTTAGCTCCTTTTATTTAGGTCCTTGATATCTTGAATTAATTTTAAGGGAAGGACTCAACTTCATCCTTTTTCATACAGATATTTAGTTGTCCCAGCACCATTTGTTGGAAAGTCATATCCTTTCCCCCATCAAATAGTCTTGGCTCCCTTACTGAAAGTCTTTGATAATAAATGTGAGGATTTATTTCTGGGCTCTCTATTCTATTCCATCGTTCTACATGTCTGTCTTTCTGCCAGTTGGGGGTTACCATAGCTTTGTAATAAGTTTTGAAATTAGGAAATATGAGTCTTCCAACTTCCTTAATGTTTTTTAAAATTCTTCTGGCCCTTCAGGGTTCCCATCGCCACTTTTAATGACTGTGTAGTATTCCATTAAATATCTTTACTCTGATTTATTGGTAGGACAGTTAGGTTGCGTTTTAATGTGTTCTCTCTTGTAAACAATGGCACAGTGAGTATGCTGACGATACACATGTTCGCACACAGCAACTCCTTTATAATATTTTTAGTTTTAATGTTCATATCTTTATTAGTTTGTAAGAGCTCCTTAAGGATAAAAATGCCTTGTATGTTTTATGTGTTGTACATGACCTTTCTGAGTTTGTCATTTGCCTTCGACTTGGTTTGTTTAACTACACAACCACAAACTAGGAGAAGCTTGCATTTGCCTGGTGGATCTTTCAGTGAGCAACCACTTTCGGGATGAATGCTAGGCTTCACTGTAATGAGATCAGAGTGCAGTCGATTGCCAGAGGGAGGCAGGAGGATCCTGAAGCACCATTGTGTTCACTCAGCTGTGCTAAGTGTTCTTCCTTGAAAGTCATGTTGGTATGAAAGCAGTCACTTCCCTTTCCTTCCTACTTCTGGTAACAGTTAACCTTTAATTGACCATGTCTTTTGATGTTCAGACCTTAGCCAGTCCCCTCCTTTGCTGCCGCCAACCAGTGCCTGCTCCTGCCTCCCCTGCCTGGCGGGGCACCCACAGCAGCCTCCTGGCTGGCTTCCTTGTGTCCACTCTGGCCCATGCCTCTCCTGCTGTTTATACTTCAGTTCGTGTCATCCCTTAATATCACAAGTCTGATCTTGTGAACCTCTTCGCCAGGGCTCCCAGGTGCAAGCCAGGATCCTGCCTCTCCAGCCTCATCTTGTCCCCCTCTTTCCTTCTTTCTTGCTCTCAGTGATGGCAGCTTAATGCCTTTCTTCCAAAGATCCTTTCTTCTGCTCATCTTGGGGGTCTCTGCCCAGATTGGAGCCCAGGTCTCGATCCTTTCCCTGTGCTCTTTCTGCTCTCTGCTCAAAATCACTCCTCAGGGAAACTTATCCTGGGGAACCGTCTCCCTGTCTCCCTGTTACTGGCCCACAAGCATCCCGAACATCATTCAGTTAACGTTGGTCTCTCCACAAGCCGTGTAAGCCTTCTGAAGACAGCTTTGGCCTCTTTTATTTCCATTGTGTCTCCAGCTAGGAGGACATTTCCTGCTTTGCAGTAGGTATTTAATAAGTGTTTGTACAGGTGATAAATTACACGCATGGTTCTATCTTTCCTCTTCCTAGTAAGGTCAGAGCATACCATAACTTTCCCAGCCTGCCTTGTCTCCTCCCACCGCTCACTTTCTTGCCTCCCACAAGCCTGCTTTCTTGATACCACTGCCTTAACATTTACAGGTTTTGCCTTTGTCTGGAAAACTTATATTTAACTTTTAAGATCCACCTCAAATATTACTTCTCCAAAGTCTCCCTCAGTTTCTTGTCTTTTGGCACTTAACACTTTTAATACATTTGTCACATTGTGTTATAATTGTGCTATAATCCGTTTACCTACCTTTATCCTACCCCCTTCAGTGGCAAGACTGGTGCTTTGCCACTCACAGAGCCTCTCTCCTTCTCCAGATCACATTAGTGCTTAACCCTAGAACATAGACAACTCTGCTTCTGGTTGTAAGCGCTTAACCTCATGTTAAACTGTTAATTTCCAGAAGGCAGGAAGACCATCATTCATCTATCTCTCCCACAAGGTTGCTTTCCACAAAGCGGTTCATCTTGCTCTAGGCCGTGTGCACCCGTAGGAATGAAGTAGACACACACAGTAACATACTGTCACCTTACATTGTTTATTAACAGCATCACTAAAACTGGAAACTGAATACATGTTCTTAAGTCTTGCCTCAGAGCCAGAGACATCTCTCTACATTTATCTGACTGCCTGTTCTCAGCTGTTCCCATAATCTTACTTAAATGCCTTTTTTCAAAAGCAATTTGAAAGCCACTAACCATAAGGCCCTGCCTATTTCCTCCTCAGTATCCAGTTCTGTGTCTCATGTTCCCTGAAAATTGAGTTATCCTTACTGTGTTGGTGGTTTGGATGATTGTGAGTGGTTTATGCTTTCGTGTGAGGTGGGTATCTTCTCTCATTCACCTGAATTTCTTACCTTTTTCCATTTCCAGAGCCATGTAGCAAATAATGTGCCTCATCATGTAAAGGAATGCAAAGAGTATTCGCAAACTCCGTGAACAGTAAAGCACAGACATTTGCTGATAGTTTATCTTTTTTTTTTTTTTTTAAATCGCCTGGGGTGTTGTTTCAATAGATTCAATAAAAGTTAGTTTTGTGAGAAAGTTTTTTAAAAGACTTACCTGTCATGGGGCACCTTTGTGGCGTGTTTGGTTAAGGGTCCAACTCTTGGATGATCTCAGGGCCCGGAGACTGAGCCCTGCATTGAACTCCACACACTTGGCATGGAATCTGCTTCAGATTCTCTCTCCCCCTCTCTCCGCTCCTCCCCTCCCAGCCTCTGCGCTCTTACTCTCTCTCTCGCTCTCTCAAATAAATAAATAAATCTTTAAAAAAAAAAGGACTTAACTGTCAAATTCTGTCAATTCTGTCTCATTTAATATTTCCCCCTTTAACCTTGCCAGTGCTAGGTGTTACCAGTGTTTTTAATTTTTCCTAGTCTGACAGGCCAAAAACCAGCAAAGGAGATACTCTGCTCTTTGATTTTTATCTTTCACTTTTTTTGAACTGCGTGTTTATAGCTTTTGTTCATCTTCATATTGGGTAGTTTGCCATTTTCTTCATAATTTATTCTCTTTCCCATTGTCCCTTCCTTGGTCCTAGCCTTCTTAACCAACTCTTGAATGAGCCTCTCAGCTTTTCCTCTTGGCTGCCTTTTGCTACAAACTTCCAGACAACAGCAGGTTTCTGCCTAGTGACACAGCTCTCCCAGTGACAGAGGAAATAAGCCCAGCATCTTCTTTGAGCAAGAATCCAAAGTCTCATGCTCTAGCTCCCAGCCTAGGCTTTCTGAGTGACATTCATTCATAGCCCACGTTTGTTAACTTATTGACTAAATTGTGAAGTTCACTATTGCCAACATAGCTTGAATAAAATAGTAAGTTATTTTAACTAAGTAAGTTATATTAACTAAGTCAGTAACTTAGTTAATACACAGATATATACATCGTGCGGCAAGGAAGACAGTGCAGGAGGATGCTGCCATACTAGCTTTTGAAATGAATAGTTGATATTTCTTTCTTCTCTCACCTAACATGTATTTCATATTCTCTTGGCCCTTAGCCAGTAACTCAGCTGATCAGGATTCTTTACCTGGCAAGGCCATCCAAACCTTCATTCCAGAGGTACTGGAGCTGGCAGTGGTCCTGCCTTTCTGAGGTCACCCACAGTTCTCATGAAGGTTTAGCACTGGAAATGTGCCACTCAGTAAAGCCTGTTATCCTCTCAGTGTTGTATCCACTTGCCTCTGTGGTGTCATTCTGGGCCAGCATTTCCACTCCCCTTTTGGTCTTTTTGTCTGATGGCATAAGAAACCTGAAGTAGTTATGTGGCACTTTTAACTTGCAGCCTGGGTCCTTGTTATCCCCTCCGTTCCAGTCTTCCTTTGAATACTCATTAAGCACAGTCATGAGGATGGAAATCAAATTTTTGCTGAGGTGGTCACTTCCCACTTCCACTCCCTGGTTCCAGGAATTCTTGCCAAGGGAACACATATTGTTCTGCTGGTCACAGCATGTAGTATGTCTTGTCAGACTTTACCCCAGCCCCACAGGATCCTGCCTTGTCATTTGTATCACAGCAGAATTTCCAGTACACCCTTCTACCACTCTGTAAGGCCAGCTGCATTTGATCCTTGCTTGATTGCTTGGTAGGACCATTGCATTTTATGAGTCTATTGGCTTCTTTGTAAAGTGAGTTTCTTGGTCAGAAGCACTATGGTGGTGATGGAGGATGAGGCCTTCAGTAAGTTCTTGGGTGATGTGGCTGGCAGAAACGTGGCAGGCATAGAAATACATTCAAATCCCGAATAAGGGTCCATTCTAGTGAAGATACTATCTCTTCTGTGATGAATGAGGTCTAATATAATAATCTACCCACCACTGATGACTACTGGCCCATCTCCTTGCAGTGTGAGAGTTGATAAGGAGACTCATATTAATTGCTGCTGTTGGCAGATTTGGCATTTGGCAGGGCTCAGTGTTGGTGAGGTTAAGTCCATGGTGTTGAACCCTAGCATATTCATCCTTGCCACCATGGCCACATGTCTCATGAGCCCTATGAGCAGGTCATCTGGCATCTGGGGTAGGAGGCTAGCCAGCATCCACAGGGCAGGTCATTTTGTCCAGCTCATTATAAGAATTGCTTAATGCACCTTGCTGGAGACTATTCACACAAGATACAGATACTTTCACACATACTCTACTTAACTTTTCCTCCTGTGTCCTTGTCTACCAGTCTGAGTTCTTGCCACTGAATAAATGAATACACACACACACACACACACACACACACACGTACATGTATCAGGCTGTCTTTCCTTACTGGCCAAATGGACCCAAAGTATATTCTTCAACATTCAGCTCATGGGACAGATTTTCTTTCTCTACCCCAAGTGAAGTTATATCATTTCATGCATTTACTTCCGATTGGTACTATCTGGTTGGGTGGAGCCATTGATGAACCAGGTCCAAATTTTTATCTGCTAGTAAACAGGTCACTGAAGCCATCACCCTTTCAGATCATTTACATAGATCAAAGAAACATGCAAACATCCTGAAAAGTGTTTGTGCTTATTTCTTAGTACTAAGAGCAACGGGGTGCAGAAACCTGAATGAACTCTTTGACGTGCCCAGAATGAATTCTTTGATTTCCAGGGACCAGTATTGCTTTTCTTTTTGTTTTTGTTTGTTTGTTTTCCAAAAGATGTATTTATTTATTTTGAGAGCGAGAGTGAGCACAGGGAGAGGCAGAGGGTGAGAATCTCAAGCAGACTCCCCGCTGAGTGGGGAGTCCAATGTGTGACTTGATATTATGACCCTGAGATTATGACCTGAGTCAAAATCAAGAGTTGGATGCTTAACTGACTGAACCACCTAGGTGCCCCTGCTTTTGGTTTTGATGGGAAGAGGGAACTCCAGAGACTTTTTTTTGGCCCTTCTTTACTGTATAGCACGTACTCCATGAGACATGGAGTCCCAAGTTTAGGTTATGTCGGTTGCAAGGTAAATCTATCCCAATTATGTACTCATCAACTGAGAAGACAAATACAGATTTTCATAGACCTACTGGGCTCTCTTTGAGATGAATTGAAACCAAGTTTCTATTTATCACACTGGTCGGTCACAGTGGTAGTCAGGAACCCTGAGAATTAGCATTATCTCAGAGCCAATCTCAGGGTTCTGTGTATCCCCCTTTTCTCATTGTGCAGCTCCCCTAGAAAACAGGTGCACATCACAAGTGGGAGATTTATGGTCCTGACTTGAGGGGTGCCTCGCTCTCTTTTCCGGGAGACGTGGTTCTGAGTATTGAGTCAAATCTGGGGACTAGGTAAGAATCTGTGGCATCTCCTTCAAAGTAGCCCAAGTCAGGCCCCTTTTCACCAGACCTTGATTTTTTTTCCCCATTATATAGTGTATTATTTTGCTAGGGCTGCCATAAGAAAATACAACAGACTGGGTGGCTTAAACAAATTTGTTTTCTCACAGTTCTGGAGGCTTGGAAGTCTAAGCTCAAGGTATCAGGGTTGGTTTCTTTTGAGGCCTCTCTTCTTGGCTTGTAGATGTGGCCGTCTTCTCCCTGTGGCTTCACATGGTTTTCCTTCTATTTGTATCTGTATCCTGATTTCCTCTTGTAATAGGAACACCAGTCATACTGGATTTGGGCCCGCTCTGATGACCTCATTTTAACTTAATTGCCTCTTTAAAGATCCTATATCCAAATGTAATCACATTCTGGGGTGCTAGGGATTAGGATTTCAACATATAAGCTTTGAAGAGACATAGTTCAGCTTGTCATATACAGTTTAAGTAGGGCCCAAGTATGCTGTCCATTTAATTTGGAGTTGTGGACATAACTGTTAACCAGTAAGCCAAAGATGTCTGTGGATTGAGCTATTGACAGATTTCCTCCCAAGGTTACCACTGAGTAATCTTGGACCAAGTGACTTGGCCAGCCATGGGCCTTAGTTGACCGCAAATTTTAGGCCACCTAGTCACCAGATGACACACCCACTCTTGGGCTTTTGTGGTCTACAGACACCATGTCTGTCCTGGTCATTAGCCTTCTCAGCAACTATCTCTTACTCCCTGACCCTTATACCCAATGTGGCTACCCGCTCAGGAATAGCCCTGGCAACAGTGTCCTCTCCATGTTGACCCCCCACCATTATGCACAGGGTTCTGGGGAACACAGAGCAGTCATGTGGCACAGGCTGGCATTCTCATGCAGATCAGCACTCATACTGTCTTCTCTCTTGGTATCCTGTACTAGGTGTGTTTACCTGGGGTGCAGCTTAATGTACCTTGTATCTATACTCCAGCAGAGGGACCCTGGTTCTCCCACTGATCAACTTTTTTTTGAGCAAGTAGGAAAGTGACCTTGTGGGCATGGTGGTGGTGCACAGTTTAGTATCAGTGTCATGCACTAGGCAGTCTGATTATTCAGAAGAATGCTAAGCAAGCCGACTGCCCAGAGCTTATAGACCTTGCCAGCCCTGCAACTGGACCCATGGGAAGCCACGTTCAAGAGGAGTTCCTCTCCCCTAGGGGAAGGAGAGTCACTGGTCCCAGTTGGCTTTGGCTAGGCAACCCTGGGAGAGCTTCTGTGGTCAGTTATCAACTTGTCACTGTAACCTGAGTGACAGGACCCAGAACATCATACTCTTGGCTCTGGGCCTTTGCGTATATTGCCCTCCTCTCCCTGCAGCTCTCTTCTCCTTTCCTATTGCTATGTCAGTTCCTCCTCCTCCTGCAAGCCTGTGCCCAGGTGCCACTTCTCCTAAGGAGCTTTATCTGATTCTGTGCTCCCTCTTTCTCAGGGACCTGCCCCCTGCCCTTTCCCAGGTACCCGGTCCCCCCCAGCAGTAGCAGCACTCAACATTCCAGCTGGTTCCTCGAATCCCAGAGAGATGTCATTTTCATTGAGGGCAGGACTCTGGTGCTGTTGAGCACGCAGTGCCGAGCCTGTCACTCAGGAGGAACACAAGCCATGGAAGAAATAAAGGAACGGAGTGTCGTTTCTGCTCACCAGCCATGTGTTTATCTGGCAGAGCTTTGTGGCACACTTGCGTTGCAACGTCGCTTGCCCCTTGACAAAAGGCAGAGATGAAAGTGGCCTGTGAGTTAACAAATTATTAAATAGTTGTTCTCACTCAGTTTTCAGAAAGTCAAAACCACATCCTACTCTGGTGTAAGATCAGCTACAGTGTCTTCCTGACTGGTTGGCACCGAGGGACTGAACCTCTCCTCCCTCCAGCCCCTCCCTATCCCAGGGGTCTGTTAGTATTCTTACCCCGACTAATTACCTGTTAGTGGGCTTTAGCCTGCTTGCTACCGGCCCTGTGCTGTGTCTCCTGCATCCCCACGGCAGATCCTTGGGGCAGCCCTTGCTAGCCGACATTCTTAACTCTTGATCTGAAGAGGAGAACCAAACTCAAAGGAGTTCGAGCAACTTGCCCAAGGTCACAAAGCTAGTAAGTGTCAGAGGCTGTGTGAAAATACAGCTGTCTAATGTCTGGCCTGTTTAAACTGCTTCAATATCCCCATCGAGAGAGAGAGAGAGAGTGTTTTCTCTTTTAATAAAACTTGCCCCTAATCATTGAAAAAAAAAAAAAAAAGGTATCTTTCAAGTTAACCATGTGAAAGCCAGGAAAGGTGTCTTACTTGAACCTATCACATGGATATCTTTGTTTGGGTTGTATATCCCCTATTCTCTGATCACAGGATGGAAAAGGAGACATAGACTCCAGAACAGAACTCATCTGTCAGCTAAACATTTACCTCAGTGCATTGTCTAAATAGTAAGGGTTCACTACATCTTCGTGTTTGTGGAACAGTTCTTTTTTTTTTTTTTTAAACTGCCCATTATTCCATTTTGTATAACCTTTTTCTTGCAGTGAACATCTAAGAAACCCAGTCCTTTGGAAAATGCCATAAAATAAATTAAATTTTCCTGGGTACTGTGGTTTCTGTCTGCAGTGGCTTTCTTTTTGGCTTTTCTTCTAAGCTGAGCACGCCTCTAAAATCTTAGCTTAAATCTTTAGCCAGTGCATGGAGCCGTCTGTTCATTCTTTTGTGGCTTCCCAGGTATCTTCTGCGAATGTTCAGGGCTGAATTACCAGGCTTCCTCTCTCTTCATCGACACCCACGCAGCATTCTGTGGTGGGGCACATTACCACCATGTTAGGAAATCAGTGGGTGTTCACACCAGAGGAGAAAAAGACGAGAATCGCCAAAACAAGCAAGTTCTTCCTATTCTTCCTTCTGTCTGAGAAATGTTCCCCTCCTTTCCCAACGCCCAGTGTGTGGTACCTGCCAAAGAAAGCTTTCTCTTTTCTCTTCAGACACAGGCCTGATTGTGAGCCCTTCTCTCTGGTGGCCCCAGGAGTGCAAATTTGTATATGTGCTGTTTGTTTGGGTTTGTATTTATTTTTCCCAACCCATTGAAAACAGGGCCTTTTCCTATTTAAAATAAATTTTGGAAGTGAACCACTTTTCCTTTTGAGCCCGGCCCTTCCTCAGACCGTGAACAGGCAGGCATTTTCCGAGAGGACAGTGCAAACTGGCCAAGAGACACCATTCCCTGCACATTAACAAGAGTACGCCCAAGAACCGTTAACCCTGAAGAAGCCCCCTGGACAAATGCCGCTGACCGCTGCAGTCACTCCTGATGGCCATCAGCTGTCCCCGTGGAAGGGTCAGCCTCTGCTCCTGTCCTCAGGCCTCGCCTCGGCAGTGGAACTGGGCCACGGTCACACACGCTGCCGTGGAGGGGTCCTCGGGCTTCTGCAGCCAGACATGGACGGCTGAAAGGGGGAGAACCCAGCCCTCGTGTGGTTTTATAAACAGCAAAACAGCACAACACATTTTCAATTATCTACTGTTCTGGTAAATATTCTTCATATTTCGGCATTGTTTTTTCTATTCACAGCCCTTTGCAAATAGAAATGGGTTTCCTTAGATTTGTCCTAGGGCACAGTGGAAACATGTGTTTTCTTTTTACACATGTGTTTAAATAGCTTTGCTTATTATTTATGTTTCTTCCCATAGTGTACTCAATCAAAACATTTTCTAGGCTTTCATCCACATGAGAAGCTTAAAAGGGCAATAATGAAAGCAAGGGCCTAGAAGCCCTCTGGTAGCAGATTATTTTTCTAGGAAGGGGCATTTTGCAGAACTTAAAGTTTTTGTACTTTTCTACCAAAAAAGTGTGTTAAGACACCATTGACAACACAAGACATTTTGTATTCTCAAAAACCAGGAAGACTTTGCTAACCATTTATTGCAATAAACGGAAAGAAAACAAAATCCCTAAACCTTGAAGGGTAGTATTTCCACTTGTTATAGTCACCTGTCATGGAATTTGCCGGTTTTGGTGACTGACCTTTGGTTCACTTTTTAATTTTTCGAGGAATTAAAACACGCACAAACATTCCCTCACCTCCCCCACCTCCGATATACAAAGCTTCAGAAGAGGTTAGGATTCTTTCTGCCGCACCAAAAGGTTGTCACGCTTCAGTTGGAACCACCTAGAAAACTTTGTCGATGGTGCCGTGAACCTTATGAGATCGATCCTACCGGCCTATGAGTAAGCTCCTTCCATTTCTCCCACCCCACCCTTCTCCCTTCACCTCCTACCACACACATCAAAAAGACAATGATTTTTCCCTCATAAAACAAAGTCTCTATTGCCATTGCTTACTTTCAAATTACAAAGCCATTCTGTTGGAGCTTTTATGGTGATGCAACTCCGTATTATTTTTGAGTCTTGTTCACATTGACATCTGGACTCAGTGCTCCCACATTTCTGCATATTCTGAAACTGGGGAGTTCAGAACAATGCTGCTAAATCCCCTGGGACTCTTGGATTCCAGAAGGATCTTTGTCATCAAACATCAAACATTGCAAGACCTTATTTTTTTTTTTTAAGAAGTTGTCCCAGTTGCCTCAGAGCCCTGCCCATTTACCAGCTCTGTGAAGACTGATGATTTATTACCAGATATTCCAAAGACAAATCCCATTTGGTGGTCAGGTAGAACTGGTTGGTACTCCTGTCCTGCTGGGAGTGGGAGGAGAAGTAATGGAAGAAAAAGTCTCTGGCCTTTAACTGATAGTAGGGGTGAGATTAAAAACCTTTCTTTTGGTGATCTCTTTTGTCATTATCTCCAATGGCCACAATTAGATGGGAGTCCTGTAATTCTCTGGGTTCACCCATTGAAAATTGTGATTTATCCCAGCATTTTGGGAATGTGCCCCCAGTGGCACTAGCTTTCTGTTGTCCAAATAGTTGGCTAGTGTTAGCGTATATATATGTATATGTATTCAGGTGAGGGCTGGAGGATATGGGGGGCATGCAAGTACTGTGGGACTCCTATAAGACTGTACTTTCTTTTGGCATTTCCCAGCTGAAGTCTTAAAAAGTGGCAACCTTTCCTGTGTTTGACGGATACTAACGAGGACAACTCCTCTTCCCCACCCTCCCACCACCACTCATAAAACAGAGGCCTTTTCTCATAGGGGTTGCATGTAATTTTTTAATGTGTGGGATGACAAGGGATAGTGGAAACTATTTGCCTTGGCATGTACTGTTCACTTCTCAGGAGTTTTATGCGCATTACACTATAGCAGTACCCTGTCTGGGAAGTGCCCAGAGCATTTACCAGCTTGTCTGTTCCCTTTAAATTCTTTTCCTTTGGCCAGGCTCTCCATGCCAAGTCACATGCCAAGATTTTAAAATTTGTAGTAATTGAGTTTCACATTGCTAATATTAATAGCCCTTAGGAAGCTTGGGAGAGAAAATAGTAATTATCTAACAGATTAAATATCTGTCAAGAACCCCTTGATTCTGAAGGGTTCAGAAAACAAGTGAAGAGGCCCTCGTATAGCATAAGACACTGTGGTTTGACACTTTGGGACCGAGATTTGCTAACTCAGTACCTTGGGAATTGTGGGGACTACAACCCAGAGGATGATTAAAAACCAGAGCGCTTTCATTTTCAAAATTCCCTATCATGGCACCCTAGTTACTCTAATTATTTGGAACAAAAGTGAGAGACTCTAAAATTGTATTCTTTTGTAGTTACTCTTTTCAGTTTACCATTTCAGTCATTTGTAATCAAAATCATTTTATACTCACTGTAATAACCTCTATGAGCTGAGCAGGGAGTATCTGCTCCCTTTGGTAGAGTAGGTATTTCTGTTGTCTCTAAGTGAGCGTGCTGCAGATTCCTGAGGTAGGTATTTGTGAAGCACTGTGAAACCCCTGGGCTATTCCCAGGGAGTCGAGTAGAAGCATATTTAATAACTGCTCAGGTACACTTAATTGTGGGGCATATTTATATTTGTTGTTCTAACACAGTGCTGTTATTACTTAGAGCCTAAACTCCAATCAGATTCAAATTTACTTTAACTATGTGATCATGAACCATGCAATCTAATGGGAAACTTGGCCTAACCTATTTTGTGAAATGTCTTGAGAACCAAATTCTCCATTGTCTGTTTCAAACAAAAACCAAACTAGGTGCCCATTATCTGAAACATAAAAAATGAATGCCTAGAAGAGATGCTAGTTTTACCTTTGAGGCCAAGATCAAATTGCACTTCTGGGGTCATAAATTGGTATGTATGTGTTCATAAATGTTTATGTTTTTGTATTTCTGTGTGTCTTTAATAAATAATATAGATATGTATATACCTCAAATATAAGTTGCTGTTAAAGAAAATAAAAAGTTAAAAGGCCTGAAAGGAGACACCAAAAATATGATTTCCTTACAAATATTTGCAGGAATTTTACTTAATTGCAACCAGAAGTCTGACCTGGAAGTGTAGTGTTTTGACCCCCGAGCTGTCTGGTTTCCTATTTGCGGTGTTTTGCTCTCCCCTAACTGTGAGAAAATCTATTTTACACGGTTTTAACCCTGTATATTCTTAGAAACACTGAAGTAGAAATTATTCCCTTGGGGGAAAAGAAATTCTCATTATTTAAAGAATGACTTGTAAAGGTTTCTCTTAAAGAGAAAACATTTTTGAAACACTTAGGAAATCTTTCTTCTTAAGACATATTTGAAAATGAAACAGCTTCTGGGGTTCCTTTCAAGGTAATATGAACTTTTGGAATACTAAAATTTTTGC
This sequence comes from Lontra canadensis, assembly GCF_010015895.1. Taxonomy (NCBI): domain Eukaryota; kingdom Metazoa; phylum Chordata; class Mammalia; order Carnivora; family Mustelidae; genus Lontra; species Lontra canadensis. The sequence continues at coordinate 13,082,127 of NW_022631010.1, forward strand.
ATTGTGTACATTTATTCTTACTTTAGTAAAATACTAACTTGTTAATAGCAAAAGGGTAGAGTTTATAAATAGTTCTTGTATGAGGAAGCATTTTCATACTTTTTCCCCCTGTTTCCAGCTTATTAAACCTTTTTTCCCCCTCTCTAGTATTTTAGAAAAGTAAAAGTGAAGCTGAATAAACTCTAGGGACTTGGTGTTCTAATGGGCTAAAAGACACCAATGAAATTTAATTAGGATAACGGTGGGGCAAGGAGGCCTACTGTTGGAAAATTATACAATTCACAAATCAAATGCTTGTAGATGATATTTGCTTAATCTAGTAAAACACTGGGGAACATTTTTTCTGTGTAGCCTCTTAGAATTTGCCAGCATGTTCAACCAGTCATAGACCCCATTGTAAAAGCATCGGACATTTTCAGTTAGAGGAAAGCATCATTTCCTAAGTATTTGATTTAGGGATTTAAGAATGAGGAACACTGACAGTTCCCATCCATTTAGTTTGAAGCACATTTCATCCCATTCTTTTTTCATTTGTTTAATAACAGCTTTATTGAGATATAATTTACATACCATATAATTCACTCACTTAAATTATACAATTCAGTGGTTTTTATATATTCACAAACTTGTGCGACTGTCACCAGAACCAGTTTTAGAACATTTCTGTCACTCTATAAAGAAACTCTATGTCGATTAGCAGCGACTTTCCATTTTTCCCCAACACCCTTCCCACCCCCATCCCTAGGTAACCACCAGTTTGTGTTCTGTCTCTACCAAATAGATTTGCCTACTCTGGACATTTCATATAAATGGAATCTTTTAATAGGTGGTTGTTCTTTGTAACTGGCTTTCATTTAGCATAATGTTTTCAAGGTTCATCCATGATGTAAGCATTTATTGATTCTATTTCATTTCTTTCTGTTGCCAAATAATATTCCCATTGTATGGATGTATCACATTTTGTTTATCCGTTCATCAGTTGATGGACACTTGGGTTTGTACCATTTGGCTCCTGGGAATAATGCTACTATGAATATTTGTGTAGGTCTTTGAGTGGAGTGTTTTTCTCATGAGTACATATCTAGGAATGGAATTTCTGAGTAATTTTGTATCCCTGTATTTAATATATTGAGGTACTTCCAGACTGTTTTCCAAAGCAGCTGCACCATTTTATATTCCCACCGAAAGTGGATGAGGATTCCATTTTCTCCACATTCTTTCCAACACTTGTTATTATCTGTCATTTTGACTATAGCCATTCTTGTGGGTGTGTCTTTGATTTTGATATCCATTTCCCTATTGGCTAATAATGTCTATTCTTGAATAGGCTAATGACCTCTACTCAAGTACTTATTTGCCATTTGTTTGTTTGTTTATTTATTTATTTATTGGAGAAATGTCTATTCAAATCCTTTGTCCATTTTTAAATGGAAGGTTTTTTGTTTGTTTTTTTTTTTTTAATTGAGTTGCCGGGGTTCTTTACATATTTTAGGATCAAGTCCCTTGTCAGGTAAATGATGTGCAAAATTTTTCTCCTGTGGATTATCCTTTCACTTTGCTGATAGGATCTTTGAAACACAAAAGTTTTTAATTTTGATAGTGTCCAATTTATTCAATTTTGTTTTGTTTTGTTGCTTCTGCTTTTTATGTCATATCTAAGAAACCACTGCCTAATCCAAGGCCATGAAGATTTGTGCCTGTGTTTTTTCCTAAGACTTTTGTAGTTTTAACTCTTATATTTACATTTTTTATCCATTTTGAGTTAATGAGTTAATTTCATGTGTGATGTGAGGTAGGCTCCCTGATTATTCTTTTGCATGTAGTTATCTAGTTGTCCCAGTACTTACTTAATTGTCTTGGCCCCCTTATTGAAAATCAGTTGTCAGTAAATAAAAGGATTTATTTCTGGACTTCTGGTCCTATTTCTACATGTCTCTTCTTAGGCCACTACCAAACTATTTTAATTAGCTTTGTAGTAAATGTTATTTTCTCCCCAACAGGTTAAAGCTGACATTTACTAATCAGGATCAAGAGTCTCTTATAACCTCGTCAGTGTAAACATCATTTTAAATTGTTATAAATACCTTTTAAAAAAAAAATTATTTATTTATTTATTTATTTAACAGAGAGAGAGAGAGAGAGAAAGAGCGAGCACGCAAGAGCGTGCACGTGCACAGGCAGGGAGAGTGGCAGGCAGAGGGAGAAGCAGGCTCCCATGGAGCAGAGAGCCAGATGCAGGGCTTGATCCCAGGACCCTGGGATGACATAAGCCAAAGGGAGACATACAACCAGCTAAGCCACCCATGTGTGCACGTACACCTTATTTTTAATGAATTAATAAATTATTAATTATGCCAAAGATTTTTTAAGGCTATTTAGATGAAATCCTTGCACAAATTTATCAACTTTAATTATTCCTTTTTTTTTTTTTTAAAGATTTTATTTATTTATTTGACAGAGAGAGATTGCAGGCAGGCAGAGAGAGAGAGGAGGAAGCAGGCTCCCTGCGGAGCAGAGAGCCCGATGCGGGGCTCGATCCCAGGACCCCGGGATCACGACCTGAGCCGAAGGCAGAGGCTTTAACCCACTGAGCCACCCAGGCGCCCCTAATTATTCCATTTTTTAAAAAAGATTTTATTTATTTGTTTGAGATAGCACGAGTGGGGAGGTGGGGCAGAGGGAAAGGGAGAAACGGGCTTTCCACTGAGCAGGGAGCCTGACGTGAGGCTAGATCCCAGGACCCTGGGATCATGACCTGAGCCAAAGGCAGAAGCTTAATGACTGAGCCACCCAGGTGCCCCTAATTATTCCATTTTAACCAAATCAGTAAAGAGAAAAGTGATCCTCAGTATAGTCGAGGTCTTCATATTAATGGAAACCCATAGTGAGTCATTAGTATTTGCAAAGTATAACTGGGGATGCTAGGGGTTCTCAATAACTCCTGTTAAAACACTGTAATTGAGGTTGTAAATCTGACCACTTGTCAGAATCCAGGGTCCTCTGCTTATCCCTCCCCATCTCTCCCCTGTACCTCGTGTCTCCCTGTCCTTCTGTGCATCCTGACTTCTAAGCCTCCTCTATCTCCCAGGGTTCCCAGGAGCCAGTAGGAGTTGTCTGTGGTTTGACACAGACATGCCTGTGGTGCCCACCGTTCTCAGTCCTTGATGCCTTCAGACTCTGCTTAGATGTTTCCCTTCCTTGGGGTTCACCTTCCTCCTAGTTTAGTTTATTACTCTCCCTTATTTAATGAGATGTACCTTTCTTGGTCTCCCCGGCTCCCAGCGTGTGTCTTTGTTGTAGCAGGTACGTTGTAACCTTCATCCTTTACCTGCTCTGTCTCTCCCTCTGACCTTAGCTGAGTCCCTCAGGAGCTGAGCAGTTTTCCCGGCCCACCCGGGTCTTCCCACAGTACTCGTGTCTGTTAGGGTACAGGTAGCGTGCGTGGGGAGACTCTGGTTTGATTATTTCTTTTAGAGGTGCAGCTGGCTTTTGACAGGATGAAAAAAAGCTAACCATTTTCTGTTCACACTAGTCCCTGAAACTCCTCTACTGAGATCATTTTCAGGGTTGGCAAGAGTGAAATCTCTACTTTGTCGAGTGTCTCACTTGAATGAAACGACTCGTTTGCTGCCATCCTGCTCCCGCAGTAATAGCTTACGATCAGTGTGATATTTAGTGTATGTCGTGTGACTAACATTTAATTCCCATATGGAGAGGTACAGCTCAAACTTGTTTAACAATGTTGGCCTTATTTCCATTTCTAAGGAATTTTCTATTTTTTCCTGAGCCCAGGGAAGTCTTTTCTAGAACAACTGTATTTTCAGAGAGAGAGCTGAGAAGTAAGTACGACTTGCTATGATGTGTGGGAAGGGGTTTCAGTGATGGGACTGAGCAGAGTGGAGGGGTGTAGGTGAGGGCAGTCAGGGAAGAGCAGGCCCATGGAGCATCAGCTTGAGTAGACCACAGGGCAGGGTGGGGGGGGGGAATGGTGATGATGGGAGGTATGGTCAGGGCTAGTGTGGAGGAAAACCCTAAGAAAAAGAGAAAGAAGCTTCTTGTAGGACCTCGGTGGTAGGAGAGCCCATGGATAGGTTGTGCCACTGAGAAAAGATAAAGACAAACATAGTAGGCCAGCAAGGAGCGCAAGGACCAGGAAGGAAGTGGGAGGGGCGGAGCAGAGCACAAGACAGGAGGAGATACACGACACAAGGGTACTATGTCCTTGCTGAGGTGGGTATCACTTTGAAACTAACAGCCTGCTCCGGGGCCTCTCAGGGATCTCCCGGACTCCCTTTTAGAGACTCTAAAGCACCACAGGGTCCAGATTCTGTATGTTTTTAGCAGGAGGGTCTCCTTTATCTCTGCTGGACTCCCCAGATTCCACTTTTAGGCAGGTGCTCTTTTTACTGCAAGGCTCAGTTTTTTTTAAATATGGCGCAACTTCTTACTCCATACTTAAGAGGTTGGTAATGTGGCTTGAGTCTGCATAATGTATGTATTTGTCACCATACCTATACCTATATCTATAATCAATTACATTTTCATCTTGGACCACTAGTAGCTCAAGAACGAAGTTACCGTATCTGTTGTGAGGACGATAGTGTGCTTACTTTGAAGGCTTAAGGAAGATGAGAGTGCGGTCACCTATTAGATAATATTTGCTTAGGTTGCTTTTTAATTATTACTTACTTATAAATTATTCTAAAGATGATGGTTATAATTCACAACAGATTAAAGAATGCTTTTGCATTTTTTATATACTGTTATTTTCAAAACTAGCAAATTAGAAAAGCAAGCTTTAATTGTGACTATATGTTCCGAAACTTTGCAAGAGGGATGATGTTAACACAGATATTTAGAGGAAAAAATATAGGGCGCCTGGGTGGCTTAGTCAGTTGGGCATCCGCCTTTGGCTCAGGTCATGTTCCCAGGAACCTGGGATGAGTCCCGTGTCAGGCTCCTTGCTCAGCGAGGAGCCTACTTCTCCCTCTGCCTGCCCTTCCCTTGCTTGTGGGTGTGCAATTTTAAATTTTAAATGTATACAAAAATAAAATTATACCGTGAACCTCCTCTTGTCCAACATGCAGCATTATATTTTAAACATAAGGCCAAATGTTATTTCATTTATCCCCCCACTTGCTTTTTCCTGTCCCCACTTCCAGACAATTTTAAAGTAAATCCTGGATATCATATTTTGTACACATAAACAATTCAATATATACAGCTCTAAAAAATTAAAAAAAAACAAGTTTTTTTTTTCTTTTTTAATGGTCAGAGTACCATTAAGGGAAAAAAAAAATTCTTGATGTCATCAAGAATTATATATCAAGATGTATAGTCTGTCTTCAGATTTCTCTCTCTTTAATTCTTTTATGATCCGATTATTCAAATCAGGGTCCAAACAGGGTTGGTTCACACGTTTATGGCATTTGATTGATTCTTTTTACCTTAGGTGAATATCTCTTTGAACTTAGGGGAACACCCCTTCCAAGTTTTTTTCTTAGTGTTTACTTATTGAAGAAACTAGGTCAAGTGTCCTCTGGAATTTCCCACATTTTGGGTTTGGCTGGCTGCATCTGCACGGTAGTGTTAACAGTCTTCCAGCCCCTTTATTTCCTGTAAACTGGTAGTTAGATCCACAGACTTGATGAGGTCAGATCCCTGTTGTTGTTTCTTATGCAACAATCCTTTGTGGTAGGTGGGGTGTATTTCCTGTTGCCTCTTCTTTGGAAGCACATGTCTGGTTATATCTCTCAAATTCATGTTCAGAATGTATATATGATAAAGGTGGAGGTTCTGTTTTATGTTTTTTTTATTAACCAGTGTTTTTGATTTGTTATATATATATATATATATACATATCAGGAAATACCGTGTAAGCAAAACAAAATTAAAAAGTCCTCTTTACATATTCTTCATTCGCCTCATTTAGACATTTAAGATAAGAATATCAAGGTAGTGTTTTGGAAATAATAAAACCTGAGTCATAGCATACCTTGTTAGTTTCTTTTTAATCTGAGTCTGTGTGAGATCTGATTTAGCATCTTAATTACGATCATAAGTCATTGCATACCTATCACTTTAATTTTTACATATCAAAATGATGTACAGTTTAGATGAACTCTAAGGACTTGGGGAAGATAAAAAATGAGAAGTATGTGGTGACTTTTTTTTTTTTTCCCTGTGCAAAGGTAGATCATCTGGCAGTTAGAGAGAAAACAAAACAAAGGAGGCATGATACTTGTTCTTTGAAATCCTCCAGAGATGTGATAATAACTGAGCTAATATGCATTGGCTTCTCATAAATTGCCTCGGTAGTTTGGGCCTTGAGTGCCTTAGAAATTAGCTTTCTCCCCATGCCTCTTCGCTGTTGCTATAGTACTCCTACCAGAGGCCTATTTGTTTGTGTTTAAGGAGCCAGGATAATATCTCTCTTATATTCACTTCCAGAACTTGCGTTTTGTTTTCATCTTCTAAGAACTCTGTAAAGTACCACCATTACTCTAGCAGGACTCTTGCTACGAAGTTCATTATAACATACCAGGAAATCAACAAAATAAGATTTAGAGCAGTGACTTCTAAATCTGAACTATGCATCAGAATCCCCTGGAGCTCTTCAAACAGAACACAGGTTTCTGGAACTCACCCCAGATCTACATCAGATTCTTGGGTGCTGGGGCTACAGGGATCAGTCACAGTGAGAAAAGACCCCAGCCTTGGAATTTCACATTTCCCAAGTGATTTATGTATGGGGAGTGGGCTCGTGACTGGCAACTGGAAAGACTGTAGACTAGTAGGTGGTTTCTTAGACTTCATAGTGGTTTATTTAATAACTGAAGATGGTAGGATTGATGATAAATTTTGGGGAAATTTACTGTTTTTACATGGGACTTAAGGGAATGCATCAAAAATTGGAAAAAGACCCAGCACATTGTCAAATGGGATCCAAATCCAAATGACTGTGACAGTACTGAGGGGAATGTTTGTTTTTCTTTGAGGGGAATGTTTGTTACAGACAAATGCTGAATAGAAAATATAGAACAGAAAACAGCCTACATAAATATCATGGGAGAAAGCAGTTCACTGTGTGTCATGAGGGACAGAGCCGCAAATCTGTGGTGTAGTACCTATTACAAAAGCTAATAAATATGAAAACTTAGGTGAAATGGAAACAAATACTATTCTCAGTGCTGAAACATTAAAAATGTTCCTATTAAGGACACCTGGGTGGCGCAGTCAGTTAAGCATCTGCCTCTGGCTCAGGTCATGATACCGGGATCCTGGGATTGAGTCCCGCATTGGGCTCCTTGTTGGGCAGGGAGCCTGCTTCTTCCTCTGTCTGCCACTTTCACTGCTTGTGCTCTCTTTCTCTCTCTGTCAAGTAAAATAAAACCTTAAAAAAAAAAAAGTTCCTTTTATAATCAGGAGTCCCACAATGATTCCTACTAGTAGTAGTATTCAACATTTACTAAAAATTCCCACCCAAACAATAAGTCAGGGAAGAAAAATATAGGTGAGAAAATTGGAAATAAAGAATAAAAGTATCATGAGAACTCTAAGGGAAATATGGCAACTGATTATTAGAATTAATAAGAGGGTTTAGTAGGTTTTTCAGCTGCAGGTCAACATGCAAAAAAGTCCATTGCAACAGCAGATGATTTGAAAATGAAATTTTTAGGAAATATTGTGTATGATGGCAACAATAAGAAACAGGAAGTACCTCAAAATAAACTTAATGTAGTATGCAAGAACATTACATAGAAAAATTTTATACCTTATTGAAAGAGATTTTTAGAAGTCCTTAAAAATAGTTGGGAGGTCTGCCATGTCAGATGTATAGGAAGTCCCATTTGTCTCCAAATGGATCTATAAATTCAGGGCCTTTCTAAACAAACTCCCAACACAATTTTTTTGTGCATCTTGGCAAGCTAATACACAAAGCCATATGAAAGCATAAAGGAGGAGGAATAACTGCATACTGCAGAAGATTAGAAACAGTGTTGAGGGTCAGGAAAAGAATTTGCCCTACTAGATATTAAGGTTTACTGTCAATAAAGCTCAGGTGGTTAATACAGTGCATTTTGACTGATAAGTCAATGGAGTAAAATAACTCTGAAAAAGAGGCCTGTGTGTGGCAGAGCTGGCACTGTAGATCAGTAGAACCCTCTTCTATTGGATATTAAATTGTGAAAGAGTAAAAGTGGATTCCTAAATAATACCATACCGAAAATCAGCATACGTAGCATTGAGGTTTTTTTAAAAGAAAAATCAGGTTATAAAGCAGCATTTATCATGTAATTCCATTTAAAAAAAAAAAATACGTGTGTGTGTGTGTGTGTGTGTGTGTGTTTATATATCTTGAGGAAAGATCTGGAGGACATAAAAAATCAAGGTGACAAAAGTAACTATTACTGAGGGGTCAGATTATTGGCAATTTAAGTTTCTCCTTATACCTTTTTGTTTTTCTCTAGGTTTTTTTTTCAGTTTTTTTCTTTTTTAAACACATTGAGTATACATTATTTTTAATTAGAAAAAATTTTTTGTTTGGAGTTTTTTTCTCTTAGCTCTTAGCTATTCTTATTTGCTTATTTTTCTAGATTAGTTTTAGAATTGTTTTTGACAACTTCTAAAGTACCTCCTAACCCTCACGTGCATGCACACACACACACACACACACCATTTTCACTGTGATTTTGATTGGAATTTTCTGGTACATAATAGGCATTCAGTACATGTTTGTTAAATAAATAAATATGGCAACAATTGGCATCTTTATAACTGTTAGCCTTTACGACCCAGAACATGGTATGTTACTTGGGCTTTGAGTCCTTTTTTAATAAATGTAAGTTTTGTGATTTTTTAAAATACAGATCTCACACATTGACACGATTAATGGTTTCTAAAATTGTGCAGTCTTTTCGTTTTCCCCCCACGTTGAGTCAAACTGTTAGCTGTGTTATCTTTAATGTCAGGGCTTAGAAGTGTCAGAATGATTTAAAGGTAGATAAACATGTCCTGTGTAGCTAGGTTAAGGACCTGGGTTTATTTAGCTTAGAGTAAATGACTAGATTGAAACTGACTACCTATGTCCAAGCATTTGGTAGTGGCCAGCGTTCTTCCAGCTCTGCCAAAAACAGAACACAAGTAAATGAACTTCAGCTACAGGGCGAAGAATTTCAATTAGAGATTGCAGACCTGTAGTATGAGGCTGAAGCCACCCTCTGAAATGCCATATTTGGACTGCACAGTAAATCTTAAGTCATTGCTAATCTAAAATTTGGGAGATTACACATAAAAATTAGGATATTCACCTTTTCTGGGAAGACCTAAAACCTGGTACTCCAGTGCCCTAATTCCTGGTGGCAGCTGAGGCTGGAGTTCGGGAGCTCCTGTCTTCCATAAACCAACCATGCGCTTTCCAGTTTTCCACAGCCCACACCCAGCCCTTTTCATGTTCCTGTCCTGCCCCTGTCAGCATCTAAGTTTGCAGCCTCAATTCAAATGGTAAAGGAAGAATCAAGTTGCACGTGGGTGGCTGTTGCATCTTCTCATTTGGAGTTTCCGTGTTGTTTTTAAAATACAACTTAAATACGGTCCTGGCTAACAAGCAAGAAGTGAACTGAATGATTCTTTGAGGATGTTGTTTGTGCTGTGATTCTGCGATCCCGTAGAATAGGCCAGTGGTTCCAAGACTCTTTTCTCATTGCACATGGTCCTATGTAGAAGTGCAGAGTTAGAATGGACCCTCCTGCAAGACAGTGAGGCCACGGAGGACATGCTTCATCTGGAGCTCATCCCACGCTCAGGAAGTGTGAAAGTTATTGTAGAGGGGCCAGCAGTTCAAACAACCCGCTACCTCACTGAGAAGGTTTATTAAAAAATCTGTTTCTTTTATGCATATTTATTTAAAGGGGAGGGAAGGGCTTTGTAGGGAACTTTGAGTTTTATAAGTACCCAGTTCTGCCATCCCCATTATTATGCGTGGTCTGGCGGAGTTACTATTGTGGGAACCGTTCTTTTGAATATCATTTCATCGGTGCTTACCCATGATCTAAACATGGTTTTCATACCTAATGTTATGGGCGAACTTTCCTAAAGCAAAAAGCGGGAAAGCAGTATAGGAAAGAAATCAGAAGCAATAATTTCTCAATTTGTTTTCTTCTAATTTTTGTCTGTCTGAGAAGCTTTCTCATTCAGTGGTAAATTCTCAGATGGATCCCACAGATAGGAAAATTAATAGCACATGTGGCCAGTGGTATTGCATACAAAGTCAGTGAAGTGACAGGTAGGAAAAAAAATTTTCTTAAGGAAATTTGGCCTCAAGCAATAATCTTGTTTGTAGGTTTTTTTGGTTTTTTTTTTTTTTTTTTTCATGGAACTAACTAGTTTGCCCCATTTCTTTTGGCATCAAGTAGACATAGCTTTATTATGACTCAGAGTCCAGTGCTATCCTTATTTAAGGACGTGAAATGTTATCTCAAGGGATCCTTTTTGGAGTCTCTAAATGTCTTGGGTAATAAGTGAAATTTTTAGCCCAGGACCAAATATTCCACTTACCCACCCAAATTGTTTCCCAGTTGTGGTCTTAAACTAGGATCCTGTGTGTGTGTGTTCTTAAACTTATGGTAGGACTCTTGGTTCCCACAGAACAACCCCTGTCCTCAACCCCACCCATCACCAGCAATGGTGAAGATGACATTTTGGTTTATAACATGTTTCAGAAGGCCCCACCAGGGCTTTTCCGAAGTCTCCGTCTTATACCGTGAACCTCTCTGTATGTCCTATGTGAAGGCATCACACTTGTGCTTTTTCTACCCTTGCCTATCTGTTAAGTACAGGTATAAGTTTCCCAGTGGATTGTTTCAGAAGTAATGAGTTATAACTTTATTTTTCCTGAACAAAATAGCCTTAAAATACACATATCCTTCATTTTTAAAATGCTTTCTATGTTCCTGGTCTAGTCTAGCATAGAAGACATTGTCAGTACTTGGTAGCTATCAGCCCCTTCCTTGCTACCCTCTTATTAAATCTAACCAAGTCTTCAGATGGAGAATGAGAGCTGACTCATGACCTCAGACTGGAATCAGTCACAAGTCTGAACTAGTCCTCAATGTGGAGCTGCTTCCAGGTCAGCATATAGTCATCTGATTGCCACCAAGTACCCTTTCTTAAATCAAGTATGAGACCACTATCCTACTTGATCACCTTTGCTAAAAATTTAAGTGTTTATAAATTTAAGATCTAATTTCTTTGAAATTAATCTTTAGGACTAAATCTTCAAGTCATCTGTGTTCCAGACTTCGAATTACAATTACAGCATTAGTTTGAACCTGCTTTTCCTGCAGCACTTCAAGAAGCTATCCAAATTAATAAAGGGCTGACATTATAAAAGAGCATACACGTTGAAAATTTGTATTTAGGCAAATGAGTTTTTTTTTTTTTAAAGTTTAAATTCTGGTTGTCTCTAAGACAACTAGCCTGATCTCTTTAAAAGATCGGAGTTACGAATAAAAGAAAGGGAGAGATTATTTTAGGTTACAGGAAATGTAAGAGACATAACCAAATGCAATGCATGGTCCTTGGTTGGCTTCTGATTCAAGAGGGAAAATCACTGATAACACATTTTGGGGGTAGTTTGAGAAATTTGAATATGGGCTGGTTATTTGATGGAGCCATAATGTCATGCTCAGTTGTGATCTCAGTCTCTTGGTGATATAGGAAAACGTCTTGTTATATGTGAGTCTGTGCTCACATATTTAGGAGTGAAGGGTCATGATGTCTAATTTATTTTGAAATGGTTTACCAAGGGGTGCCTGGGTGGCTCATTCATTTAAGCGTCTACCTTTGGCTTAGGTCGTGATGCCGGGTTCCTGAGATCTCTGGAATCTCAGCCCTCTCCCTCTGCTCTTCCCTGTGGCTTGAGCTTTCTCTCTATCAAAAGAATAAATAAGATCTTAAAAAAATGGAAATGGTTTACCAAATAGGTATATGAAATATGACAAAATATTAACCATTATTGAGTCCAGATGGCGGGGTTTGGGATGTTCATGGCACTGTTTTTTCAACTTTTCTGGATGTTTGACAATTTTCATAATCGTAAGTGATGATAATAATAATGAGGTCATCTTCAGGAGAGAGACACTGTGGGACAAAGTGGGTTTTCCTACCATGAGGCCGCCTTGTGGTTTGGGAGAAGGCGGCTTGGCTGGAGGAGAGCCATGCAGTGCTGGGTGGAACCAGCCATGACGGGCTCACCCGTCATGCAGTCCTCATGGCCCTGCAGGCCACTCAGAGGCATTTTCCCAGGCTCCACGTGCTCTCAGAAGAGCTGTGGGAGAGGGCTCTGCTGCTCGGATGCACTGTCCCACAGACTTCTCTTGGCAGCCTGGGGGAGGTTCACATTGCCTTGGCTATGAGTTCCCTGGAAAACAAGTGAAGCTGGATAGTTTTACAGTAAAAACTCCATGTTGGATATTTGTTCTTGGTGCCCTGGGACTATGAAATATAACAACCCCAATGCACGACCACTCCCTTAAAAAGTATTACTCACTGGAGCACGGTACTACTTTAAACTCATCTACTGCCCTGCTAAGCCAGAATGGAATTTGTTCAACCCGTATTTGAATTTTTTGTTGTTGTTTTTCCCTTTCTCTTCATGAAGTCTCTGAACTTCTAATAAAGCCATTTTGGAGCAGTTTGTTTAGACAAAATGTGGAATAAAATAGCAGAACTCAGGTTCGTCCTTAAAACATGCGCCCCTCTTTCTTTCTCTCATAAATACTGCTGAATCCCTCCTCCCCACCCCCCTTTTTTCCCCTAGAGACTTAATGCTCCTCTGTGAATGACCAGGTGAGCCAGAAGAATGTTAATGTGGTAACAAATCAGCATTTGGGGCCTCCTGGTGGTTGGGAGGTTTGTGCAAAGATAGTAGAGCCGCAGCTCTTTACAAACTCCAGGATGCCAAAGACCTGGACTGGAGACCCTTGGGGGCTGCTTGGAGGCCTGCGATGGAAATGGACTCTTGCTGGTACTGGACGTCGAGTGACATTAAGCAGTGCGGAAATATAAATTACTTCTAGAAATACATATACCTGAAGACTCCTGGTAGAAAGCTGATCCCGCAACAAAACTGTCCTTCTCCTAACCCTAGTCTCTTCCTGTGTCTAACGACAGTCTTCTTAGACTTAGGGGCACCACAATAACTGGCAAGAGAGCAGACGTACTTAAATGTGATTTACAGTGGCCTCGGAGTCTTGGAATGCCATTGTCAGGTGGTTTTCAAGTGAAGAGATGCTCACTTTATGGTTTCCATTTTGTCCCCTAACCCCAATCTCCTCCTAGCTCCAGTTTTGTGCGTTTAGAACACCAGTGTTTGCAGGCTTGGAGCTTAGGTCCGGAGAAGGGAAAGGAAAAGGGCCTCCTGGATTCTTTGCCAAGTTGTTATTTAGTTTTAGAGAATAGTGGAACTTTGCTTTAGCTCTGGATAAGTACAAAATCTCAGTGGCCCGCTGAACTCTTTGAGGAAAGTTAATTACATTAAAGAGCAAAGATAAGCTTGTAGTCTTTATCACCGTCTGTTATCTGTGGATAAATGAAATACATCTCTGTAGCATTTCAAGTCAGTATATTTTAGTGGCAGTGATTTTCTCTGTTTATATATCAAAATTAGTTTGCCATAAGGACTGACACAGTATCTTTTGTGTTTAATCTCTCTTCAAACAATGAAGTTTCCTATGGCCAGTGGAATTTGGAATAAGCAGGTGCAAATGTTTTCTACATGTTGAACTTGCCATTTCTCTTGTAGATGCCATGGCAGAGGTAGGGGGTGGGGGTGGTTTTTCCATTGGAATCATGATGAGTGGCCAGTTTAGGAATGATTCTCTCTAGCATAATCCTATCCTGGGGGTGGGAAGGATGGGGAGAAAAAGAGTTCAATGTTCTCCTAGTAATTTCAGTAATCACTTACATACAATTTTCTTTAGACTGCTTTCTTTTTCTACAAAGGAAGGTGTCATATTGATACTGTTGTTTAGACTCCCGGTAAGATTTAGTTATCACTCAAGGTGTGTCCAGACACCGTGCTTCCTGAATTCAGAGCTGTAGCTTTCATAGTCAACTTCAGTTTTAGCCCCTTCCTAATAATAACATTCTATTGCTAGAGATTTTGTACAAGGAGATTTTTGAAAATCTTGATCTTAGTTACCTAGATCTGTAAGTATTAAGCATGATTTATCAACAAAGGCAGAATGACTTAGATACTGCCATTCTGTTATTGTTATTCACGCCTTTGGAAGACTGACTTTATAATCATTACTTTGAAAATCACTGTAAAATTTTTCTGTATTTGTGAATTCCTGAATTTCCAAATTTGTGAATTGTTAAGGACTCCTTAATTACAATCTCCATCCCCACCCCACAAAGAAGTAGGACAAATAAACATAGAAGTCTCTTCCACTCTCAGTGACTAAGGAATAAAGGATTTGTTTTAAAGCACTCAGAATAATGCCAGTGGTGTGCATGTCTTGTTTGACATTTTATGTAGAGGATAGGCACATGATCAAAACGCAATCCATGTCAGATGTGTTAGAAAAAATACATTTCATCTCTGTAAATCTAGAGATTACGCTGTCATAGATGTCACTCTTATTTCGCAATCCTCGTGACTAAAGCAATTGTGCTGTCAAAGCTGTAGCTTGTGTAGAGAGATGTCAAACTGCATTCAGTGACATTCTGGATCTTTCTACAGGGGAGTCTGAAGGATACTGAATGTAAAAGTGGAAACTTCTTTGTGTTTTTTTTTTTTTAATGTAAAAATTATTTCAGAACAGTTATAATCATGGACTTCGAAGAGTCTGGTGGTCCTGGAGACTACCTGTTATAACTTCTGGCCCTTCCAATTTCATGGATATAATACTATCTCTGAGGCTGTCTTAGAACCTGGAGATGCTTCCCCCTGGATGCTTACTCCTCTTATGTTTCCAGGAAGGTCATCAACAGAGTAGTTTATATCTGGAGGTGGGCTGGAAGGGAAGGAAGAAAGGAGAGATGGAGGGAGGGAGGAAAGGAGAGAGAGAGGAAGAGAAGAAGGAACCATGCTGGTACTTTTTATGAAATTCAGTTGCTACCTTATGAGATGAATGGTAGTGTCTCCATTTTTCAGTTGGAATGTACTCCTTTATACCAGGCTTCTTTACTTAAAGTTTTGTTTGTGAGACTTTTTTCTGATAGCGCCTGGAGTTGTAGTTTATTCATTTTTAGGGGCAATATAATACTTTACCGACCATGCCCCCTCTCTTTAACTGTAAATTCCAGATGTACGTCTTTATAATTTGACATCTATATACATCACAAAGTGATCACCACAGGTCTAGCTATCATTCATTATCATCCAGATAACACCCAGATAATTCTCTTCACCCTTTGACCACCCGCGAACCATCCATGGTTTATTTCTGGACTTTCTATTCTGTTTTATTGATCAGTGTGTCTGTCTTTGTACTAATACCACAATGTTCCGATTTACTACAGCTTTGCAGTATAGTTTGAAATCAGAAAGTGTGATACTTCCAGCTTTGTTCTTCTTTCTCAAGACTGCTTGAATCTTTTCAGAATCTTTTGTGGTTCCATACAAATTTTAGACTTATTTGTTCTAGTTTGTGAAGTATGCCACTGGAATTTTAAGCAGAAGACTTGAATAAACCTTATTCCAAAGAAGACGTCAGATGGCCAACAGACACATGAAAAGATGCTTAACACCATTATTTAACAGGCAAATGCAAATCAAGACCACAATGACCTAACATCATTTATAATAGTTATTTTAAAAAAAAGATAAGT
The DNA here is from genome assembly GCF_010015895.1 of Lontra canadensis. Lineage (NCBI taxonomy): Eukaryota > Metazoa > Chordata > Mammalia > Carnivora > Mustelidae > Lontra > Lontra canadensis. Next base: position 13,097,964 of record NW_022631010.1, read on the forward strand.
AATTACAAGTGATGGTGAGGACATGGAGAAAAAGGAACTTTTGTATACTGTTAGCCAGAGCGTAAATCAGTGTACCCACTATGGAAGATACAGTCCGATGCCTGGGTGGCTCAGTTGGCTAAACGTATGCCTTTGGCTCAGGTCTTGATCCCAGGGTCCTGGGATTGAGTCCCACATTGGGCTCCTTGCTCTGCGGGGAGCCAGCATCTCCCTCAGCCTGCCACTCCCCGCCCCCCCAGTGGTCTCTCTCTCTCTCTGACAAATAAATAAAATCTTACAAACAAACAAAAACCTGAAGAAAATGAAATATAGTGGCCTCAAAAAATTAAGAATAGAACTATTGTATGACCCCAATATTCTACTCTGTGGTATTTATCCAAAGATATGAAAACACTAATTCGAAAAGATATATGCACACCTATGTTTTCTGCAGCATTACTTACAATAGCAAGATATGGAAACAACCTAGGTGTCCATCAATAGATGGATAAAGAGGATGTAGTACATTTATTTATATAATGGACTACTACTAAAACAAACAACAACAAAAAGAATGAAATCTTGCCATTTGTGACAACACAGATGGACCTTGAAGGTATTAGACTAAATGAAATAAGTAAGGTAAAGAAAGACAAATGCCATATGATTTCACTCATATGTGGAATCCAAAAAAAACAAACAAATGAACAAATAAAAACAACAGACTAGTGGTTACAGGGGATGGGGTCGTGGTTTGTGGGTGGTGAAAGGGTGAAGAGAATTATCTGGGTGTTATCTAGATGATGATGAATGATAACTAGACCTGTGGTGATCACTTTGTGATGTGTATAAATGTTGAATTATAAAGATGTACATCTGAAATTTACATTTAAAGAGAAGGGAGCATGGTCGGTGAAGTATTACATTGCCCCTAAAAATGAATAAATTACAACTCCATCCCCCCCCTTTTTTAGAGAGGGGGAGATATGTGGGAAGGAGCAGAGGGAGAAGGAAAGAGAGAATCTTAAGCAGGCTTCATGCCCAGTGTGGACCTGACATGGGACTCGATCTCACAATCCTGAGATCATTACCTGAGCTGAAACCAAGAGTTGGACACTAAACTGACTGAGCCACCCAGGCACCTCTCTTCTGCTCATTTCTTAATCAGGTTGTTTGTTTGCTTTGTTGCTGTCATTGAGTTATTGGATATTAACCCCTTATTGGATATGTAGTTTGCAAGAAAAAATTGCTCCTACTCAGTGGGTTGCCTGTTCGTTTTTTTGGTGGTTCCTGCACTGGGTAGTAGCTTTTAAGTTTGATCTCCAATTTGTTGACTTTCACTTTTGTTTCCCTTGTCTTTAGTGTCAGATCCACAAAGATGTTGCCAAAACTGATGTCAAAGACTTTAAAACTTATATTTTCTTCTAGGAATTTTATGGTTTCAGGTCTTACATTGAAGTTTTTAATGCATTTCGAGTAAATTTTTATGTATAATATGACAGTGGTCTAGTTTTCTTCTTTCACATGTGGTTGTCCAGTTTTCCTAACATTATTGAAGAGACTGCCCTTTTTCCATTTTATGTTCTTGGCTCATTTGTTGTAGATTATCCATTTATGTGTGGGTTTATTTCTGGACTTTTCTGTTTAATTGATCTGTGTGTCTGTCTTTGTACCAATACCATAATGTTTTGATTTACTACAGCTTTGCAGTGTAGTTTGAAATCAGAAAGTGTGATACTTCCAGCTTTGTTCTTCTTTCTCACAACTGCTTGAATCTTTTCAGAATCTTTTGTGGTTCCATACAAATTTTAGACTTATTTGTTCTAGTTTGTGTTGTATGCCACTGGAATTTTGATAGGTATTGCACTGAATCTGTGGATTGTGTGACTAATGTAGACATTTTCACAATATTAATTCAGTCTGAGCACAGAATATGTTGCCATTTATTTGCAGCTTCTTCACTGTCTTACAATGTCCAGGTCATTCATCTTCTTGGTTAAATTTATTAATAGGTATTTCATTCTTTTGCTGATGCAATTGTAAATGGGATTGTTTTCTAAACTTCTTTCTAATATTTTGTTATTAGTGTATAGAAATACTACAAATTTCTGTGCATTGATTTTGTACCCTGCAACTTGACTAAATTCACTTACTCTTAACAGGTTTTTGTTTTGTTTTGTCTTTGGTGGATTCTTTACAGTTTTCTGTACATAGTATCATGTCATCTGCAAGTAGCGACAGTGTTACCTTTTTTCCGATTTGGATACCTTTTATTTCTTTTTCTTGTTTAATATTTTTGGCTAGGACATCTAATACTAGTTCTGAATGAAGTGGTGAGAATGGGTTTATTCCCGATCTTAGAGCTTTCAGCCTTCCACCATCAAGTATGATGTTAGCTATAGGGTTGTCCTATCAAGCCTTTATTACATTGAAGTATATTTCTTCCATACCCACTTTATTGAGAATTTTTATCATAAATGGATGTTGAATTTTGTCACATTTTTCCCCCTGCATCTATTGAGATCATGATTTTTGTTCATTTTGTTAATGTGATGTGCAGTATAGATTGATTTGCAGATGTTGAACCATCCTGGCATCACTGGAATAAATTGCACTTGATCATAGTGTATGATTCTTTTAATGTATTGTTGGGTTTGTTTTGCTAATATTTGTTGTGGATTTTTTGGATCTCTGTTCATCAAGAATATTGGCTTTTAATTTTCTTTTTTTGTGGTGCCCTTGTCTGGTTTTGGTATCACGGTAATGCTGGCCTTGTAAAATGTGATTGGAAGCTTTCCATCCCCTTCAATATTTGGAAGAGTTTCAAAAGGATAGGCATTAAATCTTCTTTGAATGTTTGGTAGAATTCTCCGGTGAAGCCATCTGCCATCTGGTCCTAGACTTTTGTTATTGGGAGGTTTTTGATTATTGTTACAATCTCCTTACTAGTCTATTTAGATTTTATATCTCTTTATTATTCAGTCTTGGAAGATTCTAGGTTTCTAGGAATTTATCCATTTCTTCTAGGTTTCCAGTTCCTTTGTGTATCATTTTTTCATAGTAGTCTCTTACAATCCTTGGTTGTAACTTCTCCTTTTTTCGTGGTATTGGCGTTGGTTGTAACTTCTCCCATGGTATTGGTTGTAACTTCTCTTTCTGATTTTATTTGAATTCTCTCTCCCTCTCTCTCTCTCTGTCTTTTTCTTGTTTAGTTTAGCTAAGTGTTTGTCAATTTTGTTTATCTTTTCAAAGAGCCAGCTCTTTATTTATTTGTTTTATTTTTTTTCTGTTTTTTCTTTTGCCTTTTTAGTCTCTGTTTCTCCTCTGGTCATTATGTCCTTTCTTCTGTTAATTTTGGTCCTTGTTTGTTCTTCTTTCCTGATTCCTTTAGGTGTAAAATTAGATTGTTTATTTGAGATTTTTCGTATTTCTTGAGGTAGGCCTTATTGCTATGAACTTCCCTCATAGAACTACTTTTACTACATCCCATATATTTGGTATGTCCTATTTTTGTTTTCACTTGTCTATGGATATTTTTTTTACTTCTCCTTTGTTTCCTTCAGTGACCCATTGGTTGTTCAGTAGCATGTTGTTTAATTTCCATGTTTTCATGTTTGTTTGTTTGTTTTCTCCATTTTCTTCTTCTTCTTTTTTTAAAATATTTATTTATTTGACAGAGAGAGATCACAAGTAGACAGAGAGGCAGGCAGAGAGAGAGAGAGAGAGAGAGGGAAGCAGGCTCCCTGCTGAGCAGAGAGCCCAATGCGGGACTCGATCCCAGGACCCTGAGATCATGACCTGAGCCCAAGGCAGCGGCTTAACCCACTGAGCCACCCAGGCGCCCCCCATTTTCTTCTTCTAATTAATTCCTAGGTTCATACCATTTTGCTTGGAAAAGATGCTTGATACAATTTAACTATTCTTGAAATTATTGAGCTTGTTTTATGGCCGACCTGTGATCCAAACTGGATACATTTCCTGTACACTTGAGAAAATGTATTCTGCTTTTGGATAGAAAGTTTTCTATATATTTGTTAAGTCTATCTGGTCTAATGTGTTTGAAGCTGATGTTTCTATATTGAGTTATTGCTGTTGTTGTTGTTGTCGTCTAGATAATTTATTCATTGACGACAGTGGGATATTATACTCTCCTAGTGTTACTATATTGCTTTCAATTTCTCTCTTTAAGTCTGTTAATATTTTCTTTATATATTTTGGTTCTCCCCTGTCTGGCGCATATATATTTATAAATGTTATATTTTCTTGTTTGATTGCCCTTTTTATGTAATGCCCTCTTTTTAAGATTTTGTTTATTTATTTGATAGAGAGAGATCACAAGTAGGCAGAGCAGGAAGCAGAGAGAGAGGGGGAAGCAGGCTTCCTGCTGAGCAGAGAGCCCAATGCGGGGCTCCATCCCAGGACCTTGAGATCATGACCTGAGCCCAAGGCAGAGGTTTAACCCGTTGAGCCACCCAGGCACCCCTGTAATGCCCTATTTTGTTTTTTATTTCAATCTTTGTTCTAAAGTTTATTTTGTTTGAAAATGAGCATAACTACTTCAGCATTCTTTTCATTTCCATTTTCATGGACCGTCTTTTTCTGTCCTTTCACTTTCAGTCTTTGTGTTCTTTTTTTTTTATTTTCAAAGAATATATGTTAAAGGATTTCTTTTTTTTTTTAATTTATTTATTTTTTTAAATTTTATTTTTTATAAACATATATTTTTTTTTTCCCCAGGGGTACAGGTCTGTGAATCGCCAGGTTTACACACTTCCCCGCACTCATCATAGCACATACCCTCCCCAATGTCCATAATAACCCCACCCCCCCAACCCCCCTCCCCCCAGCAACCCTCAGTTTGTTTTGTGAGATTAAGAGTCACTTATGGTTTATCTCCCTCCCAATCCCATCTTGCTTCATTTACTCTTCTCCTACCCCCTTAACCCCCCATGTTGCATCTCCTCTCCCTCATATCAGGGAGATCATATGATAGTTGTCTTTCTCTGATTGACTTATTTCGCTAAGCATGATACCCTCTAGTTCCATCCACGTCGTCGCAAATGGCAAGATTTCATTTCTTTTGATGGCTGCATAGTATTCCATTGTGTATATATACCACATCTTCTTTATCCATTCGTCTGTTGATGGACATCTAGGTTCTTTCCATACTTTGGCTATTGTAGACATTGCTGCTATAAACATTCGGGTGCATGTGCCCCTTCGGATCACTACGTTTGTATCTTTAGGGTAAATACCCAGCAGTGCAATTGCTGGGTCATAAGGTAGTTCTATTTTCAACATTTTGAGGAACCTCCATGCTGTTTTCCAGAGTGGTTGCACCAGCTTGCATTCCCACCAACAGTGTAGGAGGGTTCCCCTTTCTCCACATCCTCGCCAGCATCTGTCATTTCCTGACTTGTTAATTTTAGCCATTCTGACTGGTGTGAGGTGGTATCTCATTGTGGTTTTGATTTGTATTTCCCTGATGCCGAGTGATATGGAACACTTTTTCATGTGTCTGTTGGCCATCTGGATGCCTTCTTTGCAGAAATCTCTGTTCATGTCTTCTGCCCATTTCTTGATTGGATTATTTGTTCTTTGGGTGTTGAGTTTGCTAAGTTCTTTATAGATTCTGGACACTAGCCCTTTATCTGATATGTCGTTTGCAAATATCTTCTCCCATTCTGTCAGTTGTCTTTTGGTTTTGTGAACTGTTTCCTTTGCTGTGAAAAAAGCTTTTGATCTTGATAAAATCCCAATAGTTCATTTTTGCCCTTGCTTCCCTTGCCTTTGGCGATGTTCCTAGGAAGATGTTGCTGCGGCTGAGGTCGAAGAGGTTGCTGCCTGTGTTCTCCTCAAGGATGTTGATGGATTCCTTTCTCACATTGAGGTCCTTCATCCATTTTGAGTCTATTTTCGTGTGTGGTGTAAGGAAATGATCCAATTTCATTTTTCTGCATGTGGCTGTCCAATTTTCCCATCACCATTTATTGAAGAGGCTGTCTTTTTTCCACTGGACATTCTTTCCTGCTTTGTCGAAGATTAGTTGACCATAGAATTGAGGGTCTATTTCTGGGCTCTCTATTCTGTTCCATTGATCTAGGTGTCTGTTTTTGTGCCAGTACCATGCTGTCTTGATGATGACAGCTTTGTAGTAGAGCTTGAAGTCTGGAATTGTGATGCCACCAACTTTGGCTTTCTTTTACAATATTCCTTTGGCTATTCAAGGTCTTTTCTGGTTCCATATAAATTTTAGGATTATTTGTTCCATTTCTTTGAAAAAAATGGATGGTACTTTGATAGGAATTGCATTAAATGTGTAGATTGCTTTAGGTAGCATAGACATTTTCACAATATTTATTCTTCCAATCCAGGAGCATGGAACATTTTTCCATTTCTTTGTGTCTTCCTCAATTTCTTTCATGAGTACTTTATAGTTTTCTGTGTATAGATTCTTAGTCTCTTTGGTTAGAATTATTCCTAGATATCTTATAGTTTTGGGTACAAGTGTAAATGGGATTGACTCCTTAATTTCTCTTTCTTCTGTCTTGTTGTTGGTGTAGAGAAATGCAACTGATTTCTGTGCATTGATTTTATATCCTGACACTTTACTGAATTCCTGTACCAGTTCTAGCAGTTTTGGAGTGGAGTCTTTTGGGTTTTCCACATATAGTATCATATCATCTGTGAAGAGTGATAGTTTGACTTCTTCTTTGCCGATTTGGATGCCTTTAATTTCTTTTTGTTGTCTGATTGCTGAGGCTAGGACTTCTAGTACTATGTTGAATAGCAGTGGTGATAACGGACATCCCTGCCGTGTTCCTGACCTTAGCGGAAAAGCTTTCAGTTTTTCTCCATTGAGAATGATATTTGCGATGGGTTTTTCATAGATGGCTTTGATAATATTGAGGTATGTGCCCTCTATGCCTACACTTTGAAGAGTTTTGATCAGGAAGGGATGCTGTACTTTGTCAAATGCTTTTTCAGCATCTATGGAGAGTATCATATGGTTCTTGTTCTTTCTTTTATTAATGTGTTGTATCACATTGATTGATTTGCGGATGTTGAACCAACCTTGCATCCCTGGAATAAATCCCACTTGGTCGTGGTGAATAATCCTTTTAATGTACTGTTGAATCCTATTGGCTAGTATTTTGGTGAGAATTTTTGCATCTGTGTTCATCAAGGATATTGGTCTGTAGTTCTCTTTTTTGATGGGATCCTTGTCTGGTTTGGGGATCAAGGTGATGCTGGCCTCATAAAATGAGTTTGGAAGTTTTCCTTCCATTTCTATTTTTTGGAACAGTTTCAGGAGAATAGGAATTAGTTCTAACTTAAATGTTTGGTAGAATTCCCCCGGGAAGCCATCGGGCCCTGGGCTTTTGTTTGTTTGGAGATTTTTGACAACTGTTTCAATCTCCTTACTGGTTATGGGTCTGTTCAGGCTTTCTATTTCTTCCTGGTTCATTTGTGGTAGTTTATATGTCTCTAGGAATGCATCCATTTCTTCCAGATTGTCAAATTTGTTGGCATAGAGTTGCTCATAATATGTTCTTATGATTGTCTGTATTTCTTTGGTGTTCGTTGTGATCTCTCCTCTTTCATTCATGATTTTATTTATTTGGGTCCTTTCTCTTTTCTTTTTGATAAGTCTGGCCAGGGGTTTATCAATCTTATTAATTCTTTCAAAGAACCAGCTCCTAGTTTCATTGGTTTGTTCTATTGTTTTTTTGGTTTCTATTTCATTGATTTCTGCTCTGATCTTTATGATTTCTCTTCTCCTGCTGGGTTTAGGGTTTCTTTCTTGTTCTTTCTCCAGCTCCTTTAGGTGTAGGGTTAGGTTGTGTACCTGAGACCTTTCTTGTTTCTTGAGAAAGCCTTGTACCGCTATATATTTTCCTCTCAGGACTGCCTTTGTTGTGTCCCACAGATTTTGAACCGTTGTGTTTTCATTATCATTTGTTTCCATGAATTTTTTCAATTCTTCTTTAATTTCCTGGTTGACCCATTCATTCTTTAGAAGGATGCTGTTTAGTCTCCATGTATTTGGGTTCTTTCCAAATTTCCTCTTGTGATTGAGTTCTAGCTTCAGAGTATTGTGGTCTGAAAATATGCAGGGAATGATCCCAATCTTTTGATACCGGTTGAGATCTGATTTAGGACCGAGGATGTGATCTATTCTGGAGAATGTTCCATGGGCACTAGAGAAGAATGTGTATTCTGTTGCTTTGGGATGAAATGTTCTGAATATATCTGTGATTTCCATCTGGTCCAGTGTGTCATTTAAGGCCTTTATTTCCTTGTTCATCTTTTGCTTGGATGATCTGTCCATTTCAGTGAGGGGAGTGTTAAAGTCCCCTACTATTATTGTATGGTTGTTGATGTGTTTCTTTGATTTTGTTATTAATTGGTTTATATAGTTGGCTGCTCCCACGTTAGGGGCATAGATATTTAAAATTGTTAGATCTTCTTGTTGGACAGATCCTTTGAGTATGATATAGTGTCCTTCCTCATCTCTTATTATAGTCTTTGGCTTAAAATCTAATTGATCTGACATAAGGATTGCCACTCCTGCTTTCTTCTGATGTCCATTAGCATGGTAAATTCTTTTCCACCCCCTCACTTTAAATCTGAAGGTGTCTTCGGGTTTAAAATGAGTTTCTTGTAGGCAACATATAGATGGGTTTTGTTTTTTTATCCATTCTGATACCCTGTGTCTTTTGGTTGGGGCATTTAGCCCATTAACATTCAGGGTAACTATTGAGAGATATGAATTTAGTGCCATTGTATTGCCTATAAGGTGACTGTTATTGTATATTGTTTCTGTTCCTTTCTGATCTACTAGTTTTAGGGTCTCTCTTTGCTTAGAGGACCCCTTTCAATATTTCCTGTAGAGCTGGCTTGGTGTTTGCAAATTCTTTCAGTTTTTGTTTGTCCTGGAAGCTTTTAATCTCTCCTTCTATTTTCAATGATAGCCTAGCTGGATATAGTATTCTTGGCTGCATGTTTTTCTCGTTTAGTACTCTGAATATATCATGCCAGCTCTTTCTGGCGTGCCAGGTCTCTGTGGATAAGTCTGCTGCCAAACTAATATTTTTACCATTGTATGTTACAGACTTCTTTTCCCGGGCTGCTTTCAGGATTTTCTCTTTGTCACTAAGACTTGTAAATTTGACTATTAGGTGACGGGGTGTGGACCTATTCTTATTGATTTTGAGGGGGGTTCTCTGAACCTCCTGGATTTTGATGCTTGTTCCCTTTTCCATATTGGGGAAATTCTCTCCAATAATTCTCTCCAATATACCTTCTGCTCCCCTCTCTCTTTCTTCTTCTTCTGGAATCCCAATTATTCTAATGTTGTTTCGTCTTATGGTGTCACTTATCTCTCGAATTCTGCCCTCGTGGTCCAGTAGCTGTTTGTCCCTCTTTTGCTCAGCTTCTTTATTCTCTGTCATTTGGTCTTCTATATCGCTAATTCTTTCTTCTGCCTCATTTATCCTAGCAGTGAGAGCCTCCATTTTTGATTGCACCTCATTAATAGCTTTTTTGATTTCAACTTGATTAGATTTTAGTTCTTTTATTTCTCCAGAAAGGGCTTTTATATCTCCCGAGAGGGTTTCTCTAATATCTTCCATGCCTTTTTCGAGCCCGGCTAGAACCTTGGGAATCGTCACTCTGAACTCTAGATCTGACATATTACCAATGTCTGTATTGATTAGGTCCCTAGCCTTTGGTACTGCCTCTTGTTCTTTTTTTTGTGGTGAATTTTTCCTCCTTGTCATTTTGTCCAGATAAGAGTATATGAAGGAACAAGTAAAATACTAAAAGTGTGGCAACAACCCCAGGAAAATATGCTTTAGCCAAATCAGAAGAGATCCCAAATCGTGAGGGGGAGGGAGGGGATATAAAGAGGTTCAGAAAGAAAAAAAGAAAAGAAAAAAAAAGAAAAAGAAAAAAGAAAAAAGAAACAAAAGAAGAAAACCAATAATGAAAAAATATAAAAAGGAAAAAAAATATATATATATATATTAGATAAACTAGTTAAAAAACGTTAAAAGAGAAAAGGGTAAAAGTTAAAAAAAATTAGCAGAAGAAGAGAAAAAAAATTGAAAAAGAAAAAAAAATTAAATTAACTGCAAGGCTAAAGAATCATGGGGAGAAAGCCATGAGTTCAGTGCTTTGCTTTCTCCTCCTCTGGAATTCCAAGGCTCTCCTTGGTATTGAAACTGCACTCCTTGGTAGGTGAACTGGGTCCTGGCTGGGTTTCTTGTTGATCTTCTGGGGGAGGGGCCTGTTGTAGTGATTCTCAAGTGTCTTTGCCCCAGGCGGAGTTGCACCGCCCTTACCAGGGGCCGGGCTGAGTAATCCGCTTGGGTTTGCTTTCGGGAGCTTTTGTTCCCTGAGCGCTTTCCGTAGAGTTCCGGAGGATGGGAATGAAGATGGCGGCCTCCCAGTCTCTGGCCCGGAGGAGCCGAGAGTCTGGGGCCCCACTCCTCAGTGCGCCCTCAGAGAACAGCACCCAATTGCTCCCATCACCCTGGCCTCCGGCCGCGCTCCAAGCTGACCGAGCCTGCGACCGGTTCAAGGTAAACCCGAGCTTAGAGCTCACTCCTCGGCTCTGTCTCTGTAGCCGGCTTCCTGGTTCTAATACCTGTAAGCTCTGCAACACTCAGACACCCCCGATCCTTCTGTGACCCTGCGGGACCTGAGGCCACACTGACCCCGCGCGGGCTTCACCCCGGTTAAGCCTCTGGAGCGATGTCCCTCAGTGGAACAGACTTTTAAAAGTCCCGATTTTGTGCTCCGTGGCTCTGCCGCTTGCTGGGAGCTGGCCCCTCCCCCGCGGTCTATTTTCCCGTCGCTTTGGATTCACTTCTCCGCCAGTCCTACCTTTCAGAAAGTGGTTGATTTTCTGTTTCTAGAATTGCTGTTCTTCTTCTCTTCGATCTCCCGTTGGATTTGTAGCTGTTTGCAATCTTTAGATAAGCTATCTAGCTGATCTCCCGCTACCTGAAGTAGTCTCAGCCTGCTACTTCTCCGTCATCTTGACTCTGTGTTCTTACTTCTGAAGTGAATATCTTGTAGGCAGCATATAGATGGGTCTTGGTTTTTGTTTTTGTTTTTTTTTAATCTGCTTTGCACTCTGTGTCTTTTTACTGATGATTTTAAACCATTTACATTTAAAGTACACATAAGTATATACTTACTGCCATTTTCTTCATTATTTTCTCATTTTTGTAGTTCCTTTCTGTTCCTTTCTTCTCTCTCTCTTCCTTTGTGGTTTGATAACTTTCTTTAATGTTATGTTTAGCTTCCTTTCTCATTTTCTTTTGTGTATTTACTATATACTTCTTCCCTTGTGGTAACCATGAGGTTTACATAAAATATCATATATAAATAGCAGCTTGTTTTAGGCTCATAGAAACTTAATTTTTAATACATTCCAAAGCTTTACTTTATTACCCTTCCCCCATGTTTTATATTTTTTGATGACACATTTTGCATCTTTTTATTTTATGCTGCCCTTAACTAATTATTGTAGTTTGAGGGTATTTTACGATATTTCTTTTAACTTTCACACTTGCTTTACAAGCAATTGTCCACTACCTTTGTTACATATTTTCCTTTTCCAGTGAAATTTTTAAACTTCATTCATATATATATATATGAACATATATAATATATGTTAATTATGAATATATAATATATTAATTATAGCCAAATATATATTTTCTAATATTTTTAACCAAATATATATATTTGGTTATAATGAATAGTGCAATTTCTCTTTGGCTTAAAGAAGGCCCTTTAGCATTTCTCATAGGGCCAGTATAGTGGCGATGAATCCTATACCTTTTGCTTATCAGGAAAACTCTTAATCTCTCCTTCAATTTAGAATGATAACCTTTTTTTTTTTTTTTTAAGATTTTGTTTCTTTGTCAGAGAGAGAGAGAGAAATCACAAGCAGAGGGAGTGGCAGGCAGAGAGAGAAGCAGGGTCCCCGCTGAGCAAGGAGCCCGATGTGGGGCTCTATCCCAGGCCTGGGATCATGACCTGAGCTGAAGGCAGCCGCCTAACCAACTGAGCCACCCAGGTGCCCTGTGGAATGATAACCTTAAGGGGGAGAGAATTCTTGGTTGAATTCATTGTACAGATAAAGCAACTGAGGTACTTCAGGGACTGGAGACCATTCCAGCCAGGTGCTCTGTCCAGGCTAGAGGAGCTCAGATTGTAATATTTAACCTTTCCTTTCAAGTGAGTCCCACGATTGATTCCTTTTATTCTTTCATTTGGTAAATGGTTATTGAACACATACTATATCATAGGCATTGGGGAGCTAATGGGATTTAGTGGCAAACAAGTTTATAGTCTAATGATTTCCTCTTTCACTTTGCAGGTTATGGCTTTCAAATCACAGCCTATTTCCTCAAGAGAGGGTTACGCCTTTACTGTTTCAGGGGTTCACAGAGTACTGGTAAGAAACTGATTTCTTTAGTTGTCAGGCATTTTGCACTATTAACTTGCACTAGAGAAGGAATGAAAATTAAGGAATGAAGATTCCAACTTGCTTCATTGCCTTTATGAAATTGAAGTACTAATTAAGACTATTTCTAAATATTTGTGATTTTTGTTGTTGTTTTGTTTTTCAATTTTCACTGATTTACTGCCTCTGAGAACTGTGAGCTGAGCCACATTATGCTTCATTCTCCTGCTGCATCTCAGCACTTTCATTGAGCTTCCAGAATGATTGGACAGGCAGTTAAACTATGAATCACTTCATCTTTGTCTGTGCACACCAAGTCCCTGGGATACAGAACAAGTGTGTACACGAGAAAATGCTTTCCCAGCCCAGCGCTGTCAGAGCCTTTCTTAGGTGTGTGACAAGGCCAGCTTCCCTCCTCATTTCCCCAAGTCAAGAAGTCCACTGGGGAAATGACGTCAAACATGTCCAGCCAACAACAATAAAGTCAGATGCTAATGACAATTCTCCAAGCTGATCTGAACATTGGAAAGAAAATTTAACTGAACTTCCTTGGATGATTTTAATATATAAGATATGAAACAGGGACTTTGAAAATAAACTGTGTGGAGATTTGCTCTTGGAATCTTAACAATGATCTGCACTTTTTAAACTTTAAGTGTCAATCAAATATATTACTCTTTTAAAATATATATATCTGTATCTTTTTTATTTTAAAGATTTTATTTATTTATTTGACAGAGATCACAAGTAGGTAGACATGCAGGCAGAGAGAGAGAGGAGAAAGCAGGCTCCCTGCCAAGCAGAGAGGCCGATGCGGGACTCGATCCCAGGACCCTGAGATCATGACCTGGCCCGAAAGCAGAGGCTTAACCCACTTAGCCACCCAGGTGCCCCAAAATAAATAAATATGTGTGTGTGTGTGTATGTATATGTACATATATATATATAATCTTAATGGGACTTTCCACTTTGTTCAGTTCTCTTAGTAAAATAAGCCTGTCTGTTAAAATGAAGACTAGCCACCCTGTATGGTAGAGATTGTTATTGCCTAAATCTTCACTTTATTTAAATATTAAAACAGTAAAAATTCCAGTTATGACCTAAGCAAAGAAAAGGCGTGCAGATGTTGCTTTCTGTTTATACAATACCTGGCCCCCAAATGTTCAAAATTCATCATTCTAGCATTCTTATTTTTCAGAGGAAGAAGTGGAAGGACAAATAAGGGAAATTATTGGATAGAATTGATCATTTTGAATTTGAATTCTGATCTACTGAGTTGTATTTAAATTTTATGGTTTTGGGCAAGAAGCAAATAATGAATTCTGTGACTCAGTTCCTCCTTCCTGAGAGTGAGAAGCAGACTACTTACCACTTATCTCATTAAGAAATTTTAAGAATTAGGGTGCCTGAGTGGCCCAGTTGGTTAAGCACCTGACTTTGGCTCAGGTCATGATCTCGGGATCCTGGGATTGAGCCCTGTGTTGGGCTCTGTGCTCAGCAGGGAGTCTGCTGCTCCCTCTCCCTTTCCCTCTGCCCCTTCCCCTGCTCTTACACTCATGCTCTCTCTCTCTCAAATAAATAAAATCTTTTTTTTTGTTTGTTTTGTTTTGTTTTAAGAAATGTTAACAATTAGTGAATAAGGATGCCTGGGTGGCTCGGTCAGTTAAGCATCTGCCTTCAGCTCAGGTCATGATCCCTGGATCCTGGAATCAGCCCTGCATCAGGCTCCCAACTCAGTGGGGATCCTGCTTCTCCTTCTCCCTCTGTTGCTCCCCCTACTTGTACTCTGTCTCTCTTTCCCCCTCTCCCTCTGTCAAATAAATAACTAAATAACTATCTTTAAAAAAAAAGAATTAATGAATAGATATTAATGACTTCTATTTTATTTATTTTTGGCTTTTCAAAGTCCATCCCTAGTCTTCTAACCAGATAAAACATCTATAAGAGGTCAGAGTTTCACAGCACACTCAGACTTTCTGAAATGGGGATTCCTACATGAGGAGGACTAGTGTGGGGATAAGACCAGAGTGACAGGTTAGGTTCCACTCAGGGAGGGCTTTGAAGTTTCTAGGTCATGTGGTAGATACTGAGAATGGGGTTTTGAGCAGGATAAATGGAGCTGGGGTTTTTTTGGTTTTTTGTTTGTTTGTTTGTTTGTTTTTTAGAGCTGGTAACCTGTTTGCACTGAGTAGGATGAAATAGAATAGGGAAGAGTGATCACCAAGGACACAGCAGTGGTCTAGGGGTGGGTAAGGAGATGGCTCTTACTAGAACTTCAACTCATTAGGCCTTTCGTGTAATTTAACCTAGCCAGGTGGTATGGTGTTAATTCTGTTTAAGTTGTGCGTCTGTGTAATCAACACCTTCATACTTGGCCCCTGAGTATATCAGGCTAAAAGGTGTTATTGCCTCAGTCAGTCCCTCACATTGTCAGCCATTGTTGGAAATGAGCAATGTGTGTAAAAGGCCTCACTTACCGATTCATACCATCCCTCTGTAAAAATATTGGTCATCTTAGATGGAAGTTTTCTCTTTTAGAAAAATGGCTTTGTGTTAATCAGTATGATACATGTGTATTATAAAAATATTAGAGCAGTACAACCAAATATAAAGAAGGGAGAAGATCCTCACCTCCCACCCAGAATGCACATTATTAGCATCAGCTAAACATCACTCCAGAGATAGGTGGAGGCTGCGTACGTGAATGTGGATGGATAGACAAATGAGAGAGGAGAAAAGATACAGATGGCATTTACCACTTCATATTCTTTTTTTCTTTGAATGTTGGGGCATCCAGTTCTGTGATTCCTTCAGCCTTTTCCACCCAAAAGTCAGTGGTTTTGCTTTAAGAAGTTGTAATGATAGATTAGTGTGACTGTAGTGTAATTGTATCAACTGTGCTATCACATGTTTTACTATTTGCTTATTATTATTCCTGTTAATGACACTGCTATTTCCATAGCCTGATTCAGTTTGGGAATCTGCCCTCCAGTTTAGGGGATGGATCTAAGACCAGATGACCAAAGAGATGACAATTAAAGCAATTAGTTAGAATGTCAATGAGTTTTCAGATTTTATCTTCTATCTTCCTCTTCCTCCTGTATAAATCTGCACACTCATTAGAGAACGTTGATCCTATTTCCCAAATGTGAGTTCTGGTCAGAGAACAGCAAACTGACACAGGGGGAGGGCTGCAAGGGCCCTGCCTGGGGGTTTCATGGGATACAATATAATGGTCCAGGGGCTCAGGTGGACCAATTTGCAGCCTCCTGGGTGCTCCCCAGAGCTCTGTACTTGCCCCGCCCTGCTGAGTGCAAACACTGAAAGGTGAGGAGAAGAGACATGTGTCTTATACATACATACTTATGACTAGAACAGAAAATTCTGGGACCAAGCATTTCTCTGGTCATAGATTTTTGATGCCTTTAGTAATTTTATTTTCTTCATTTTGTGCAGAGCTCCGTGTATTTCCTGACAGATTTGTGGTCTGTGTAAGTCAGCTTTCATTCAGTCGTGATCTTTTGGCAAGTCAGAATGAAGAATTGGTATGTACAAAAACATCCTGTAAATAAGTCCGCTTAAAGACAATTTACCGTAAAAATTGAAAAATTGCTGTCTTCAGTTATCATTTGGCTACCCAGCATTCAGTGCATGTTTTAGGGGATGAAAAATGTCCTACCTATTGCATGGTAATACTAACTGATGTGTTTTGGTTTATTTGCTTTTATTTTCTTGTTCTGAAGACCCGTTGAAAATTTAGTTTGATCAACCATATCTTTTCCACATCAATTTTACATGAGAAAGCAACATATCACAAAAACTGTGATGATGCTTATGATAATATTCAAATGAGATAAAGCAAAGTCTTTCAGTGAAATGAAGCAAAATCCACATGTTTCCGCTAGAAGCTTTCATTGGGGTCAGTGGCTTTTGAATTTTATTCCGTGGTGAATCACTGACATTTTCATGAGAATCAGTACTTTTCCCCAGTGTGTTGTTTCTTTGCTGATAGGGCTTGTTTTCTGTCTCTTTTCTCAGGCTTAGTCTCAAGCCTCATCAGGTCCTTGTTTCATTTGTGTTTCGTTGGAGTTCTCAGTGCAGATAAATAGAGAAAACTTATCCACACTATGGTAGCTTTGAGCTTTGTCTTTTAAGCATAACATACACACTTAAGAGAGTCTACTTGGTGTGTGTGTGTGTGTGTGTGTGTGTGTGTGTGTGTTGCGCTGCAGCCACAGTCCACAATCTAAACTTACCGCTGTATAAATTTTTTTCATATTTTTGGATATATTACTTGAACTTTAACAAAGAGGAGAAAAATCTAGCAGACACGAAACCTGGACATGAAGTATGACATGATTGTTATGCTTCTAAAATAATTTTTGGGGATATTAGATGACTCCTTATGTTTATTATTTTTTAATCTATATGAAATGTGAAATTTGGGCCACATGGTCTAAAACCAGCTTCTTAGCTCATCTTAAGTAAATGCTAGAAGGGTGAATAGGGTCTTGGGGAAAGTAGAGAGCAGACAAGCTTTTGTTTGGAGCAGATGATCTCTTTGGAAAAGCCATTGGGACCCTTATTTCTTCATGTATCAATTAAATGGCATAAATGAAGCGAATTTGGCAAAAAGTATTCAAAGTGTATTCTTTGAAATGTTCCCAGGATGTTAGAGTTGTCTTAGTAAATTAATAAATACTAAAGTAGTAACATTGTTGGTAAACAACGATAATACAACTTAACTGATTCTCAGAGCAGTGAAGAAATTGATCTGTGGTTTAAGAAAACAGTTAACTGTACCAGGAAGTGTCACTGCTTCAGATGGAATACAGAAGAAATTAGATCTTTTATGATATGTAATATTAATACTTTATATCTTAAATGATTAAGGCTGAGTTAAAACATTTCAATACAAATGAAATACTATCCTCCTTCGGGGCACTGGTCTTTATATGGATCTGAGTTTTCTATAACTGCTGTCATAGAAATCCTGTAATCTGGAGGACTTCCTAAATGTTAAGTTTTCATTCTGAGGAGTTGACTAGTCTCAGCCTTTTACATAAGCCCGTTCAGTTTTCTTATCCTCAGTACGTTGTGACTTGTAGTGATTAACGCTATCAGAGTTCCTATCACCAGGGTCCTTCATTGTTTTCAGTGACTCTCTGCGGATGTGCTCCGTCTCTGGCTCTGCTGCCGCTCCACTCCCACACCTCTGACTATGCCTTCAGGAACATACGCTTCCCAGCCACGCACACGGGAGTCAGCTAACATGTAGCACCGCTAACCAGGTCCCTCCCTGGACACAGGCTCTGTGCACCCCTTTCTCCTTTCAGGCCCCCAGTCCACCACTTCCTTAAGCTTGTTGTCCCTAGAAATGGTGAACTATCCAGGCTTACCCAGGGCCCTCCTGCAAATTGCCCATCAGGCCAAAAACATGGTCTTCCACCGCAGGTGCCTTGGAGCTCTCGCCTCACTGATGTTGGACCTCTGCAGAGCCTACCTGTCTCAGCCACGTGAGGCTCAGTAAACCATCCTTCCTTCTCAGAATTGCCTTCTGTCTCAGAGAAGGCAGGCATACTCCTCGTTATGTACTTCAAATGCCCAAAGCCAGTGATACCTGGCTCTTGTGTGCATATTCCTTGAACTTCTGAAAAGCCTTGACATCTTCATCCCTTCACACTGATATTTGCCAAAGGGCAGGATCCATCTCATTTCCGTTGGTGGTTATTCTCCAGGAATGTCTGACTGGGCTGGGAAGGACTGGGAAATCGGCTTCCTAAATAGCCGTATTGGAGATGCGTTTTTGTCAATAAACATCAGCAAGGTTCCTCTAAGTGTTTACTGTACTCAGTCTGCCATGGCCCCCAAAGTGATGGGGGAGTAAGCCAGTACCCAGACAACAAACAGCCTGGGCACCCAGCTTGTGCCTCGAGTAGCGGATTCCTTTCCTTCTTCCTCCTCCTTTTTTCTTTTTTCTTTTTGGTTCCTCAGTGTCTAAATGACAGTTGGTTAGGAAAGCTGGGAGTGCCTGTTCAGAACTGCTCTGCCAAGGGGCGTCTTCCAGCCTGTATTGGAGGAAGCCGGCTGCACGTAGTGCCCCGGTTCCTGAAGGTGGCTACACAAAAGGACTGCTGTTCCAGATCCAGTGGTACAAAGGGAGTAATCTCCCTCCCTTGGAGGGCAGAGCAGGTGTAGCCATGCCACCCCCTCGTGCCCTCCCCCAACACCAGGGAGGTCTGTTACCCCAGCGTTGGCATTGCTGTCGCCCCCACCCCCCCGCGGGGCGTTAGTGCCCGGAGATGCTCCGGGTTGCGACAGCTCTGCACCAAGTGCCCATGTGCTGGGGATGTGGGAATTGGGATGTGTGCTTTGGGAAGAAAGGGCATTATTATGAGATGAGTCACTGTATTTTTCTTACTACAGTTTCTCATAAGAAATCTCAAGGCCCTTGTAGCCTCAGTGTTTGACCTATTGCTAGGAATGGAGCTAGGAAGTCTTTTTGAGGGTTTTTACCTTTTGTTTTGTTTTGTGCCGTCTATTCTCCCTTACCTTTGTTTTTCCTGAGAAGTACAAAGAGCATAAAGTAAATTTTGATGGCACTCAGTTATAGTCCATTTCAATGATATTGTCATGTATTTACAAACCCAGTTCCCTCTATCGAGGCTGTTTTTTTTTCCCTCAGAGGTAAAACTCTGGGGCTTTGGGAAATTAAAAATTATTTATTATTTGTATTTTTTTTTATTAAAGTGAATAGCCAATAATCACCAAAGTAATTACTTTACAATGTAATAACTTTATTGTGTAAATAGAACTCCGTATATATCTGGGACATTTCAGGGTCAGAACAAAGCTATTATCTCAAAGCATTGGTTACAGGTACTTCTACCCTTTGGAAATCCTTCCCATCTGTTCTACCCATCACACTTGAACGTAATTTGCTGGGTGCTGGCTCTGTGCCAGGAGCTTGGGTAGGCACTGGGGAAACAGAATAAAAAAAAAAAGAAAAAAGAAAGAAAGAAAGTGGAGCTTGTAGTCTGCCTTCAAGGAGCTTGTAGTCTGCCAAATCAGGGGTACTGAAGGTTACCCTGGTGACCTCAAAAAAAAAAAAAAGTAATTCAAATAGAGCTTCCCTTTTTCTTAAAGATGTATCCATTCTGCATCTTAATGGTACACTTGGATCCTCTGCTATTCAGAAGAAAGCCCCAAATTCTAAATTACTTTCTAACTTTTAAACCGAAGCTGTAAAAGTCTGTGATTCCTTCGGAAATTAAAAATGGCATGTAAAACCCCAGGGCTGCCTCAAAGTGGGTATATAATGAAGATTTTGAGTTCTCTGCCTCATGCTCCATTGAGATTGGGGCCAAGTTGTGACAGTAGCCATCAAGGTTCTGCAGATGGACCCCAGTCACCAGGCCCTATGTGCTAGGCTGTTGCTGTAGCATCAGCTTGGAGGACGATCACTGGTATGATCCCGTCTCCGATGGGAGACGCTGTTTAAGCACTAAACTGAACACGTGAGTCAAACTACTGTGTAATGGCAAAGAATTCTGCTAGTTTATGAGTATAAAATTGACAAGAGAACGAGTCTGAAGAAGCAATAAATTATGCTAGCCGGGGTTATTTTTAGCTTGGCTGTCATAATTGAACCTCTGTGGGCCTTAGCCCTCATCTCAGTCAAGGGGAAGGGTATCAAATGATCTCAGAAATCCTTTCTCACACTGAATTTCTGTCTAAGGAAACAGATGAAAATGTAGCAAAATAACAACCGTAAAATAATTTCATACAAAAGAGAACCTTATTTGTAGATTTAAAAGTTGTGTTAAAAGAAAAAAAAGTGGGGGTAGAGCTACATTTTATTTTAGGAAAGATAAAAAGAATATATAAAGAAACAAACATTTCAGACCATCCATTTTTAGAAGAAATAAACTACTTAACAGTTTGTGCATTAACTTTGCACCCTTATTGACAGGACTAGTTTTATGAGGGAACGTCTGCCTAACTATAAATCAGATCATTCAAGAAAAGAACTTTTTTTGTATCAAAAAATTAAGTAAGTAGTAGATTTTTTCCTAGGTTTTTCATGAAGTGTCATAAGCTTTTTAAGAATCCATTCTTCTCATCTTATTGTATTTCCTAAACAATGCTAATGGTAGATTACTTGGAAGCCATTAAGCAAAGATTCCTATAGCGCTAGGAAAAGTTCCTTGAGGGGGAAGAGGTTGTTCCCATATTTCACATTTCCCACAGTGTTCTGAACTTAGTTTTTTACTTAATAACTGCTTACCAAAATTGTCCATGTTCATTGTACAAAAACTCTAGAATCCAAATATAAACAAAGTAAGTAAAAATTATCCACAACTCCCAACCTAAAGACAGCCTCTGTTGATGACCTAGTCTGTCCCCCTCCATACTTGATACTTGATAGCTGAGGTCACTGTGTACTTATTTTAGCCAGGACCCATTCATTTGTGAATTGTGTGTTTGTGTCCATTTTTCTGTTGGTATTTTTGTATTTCACAAACTCCTGTTTAAAAACTTCTTGCATAGTAACGAAAGTTAACTTTTAGTGAATTTATCATTTACCTTTCAATTACATGACATTGCTGTGTGATAGATATGTATGTCCTCAATTTTATGGTTTCCGTAATGATTTCTGCCTTTGATTATCTTGGTGTTTTGGTTTTCAGAGTTAGACAAATATTTCTTTATGTTTTCTTGTGTTTTTGTGGAATCTGTTTTAGTTTGTAATGTGAGGTGGTTTTTATTCTGTATGTTGATCAGTGTTGTGATAATTGTAGTTTTGGGTTTAAGGGATAAACGTGCTCAGTCTGCCTATACCAATGAGGCTTCACTTTTGGTGTGCACACAAGCAGGAGGCTTCTCTGGGGACCAGGCTCTCCTCTTGACCATGTAGCAGCAGGACAACTCCAATGGCCACCATCTTGCCTTCTGCATCCCTAGGCTGACTGTCCTCTCCTCTTCCAGTCACCTGTGGCCAGTGCTCAGGGTCAGAACATGGTCACCAGATCGTTGAGGAACAGATTAGGGCCACGCCCTCAGCAGAGCCTACAGATGGGCTGTTTGGATTCAGTCAGAAACTATAGCAGCCATCACACACCTGCACTTATAATATGGACTGGCAGGTGCAGTGTCGTAATGGCTGGTGGTGGGGATAAGATATTCTAGGTCGGTTGGTCTGTCTCGAATAGTTTTTCCGAACTGTGATGAAGAAGATAAATTTTTCTCAGGTGAGAAAAATTGTTTTTTTTTTTTTTAAAGATTTTATTTATTTATTTGACAGAGATCACAAGAAGGCAGAGAGGCAGGCAGAGAGAGAGAGGAGGAAGCAGGCTCCCCACCAAGCAGAGAGCCCAATGCGGGGCTCAATCCCAGGACCCTGAGATCATGACCTGAGTTGAAGGCAGAGGCCTAACCCACTCAGCCACTCAGGTGCCCGAGAAAAAAATTTTTTTTTTAATTTTTTATTGTATTTCTTTTTATTTTTCATTATGTCCAGTTAGCCAACATATAGTACATCATGAGTTCTTGTTGTTCAGAGATTCACCAGTTGTGTTTAACACCCAGTGCTCATCCCAACACGTGCCCTCCTTAACACACATCATTTTTTAAAAGATTAACTGTCCTTGCAGTGCCTGGGTGGGCCAGTTGGTTGAGTGTCCAAATTGTGATTTCAGCTCGGGTTGTGATCTCGGGGTCATGGGATTGGCCCACGTTGTGCTCAGCACTCCGCACAGAGTCTGCTGAGATGTTTTTCCCCCTCCCACTCCCTCCCTCTGAGCTCTGCCTGCTGCTGGCACGTACATGTACTCTCTCTTTCTAAAGTAAATAAATTAATTAAGAAAAAAGATTATCCTTTGATTATATGTTACAGTAACCTGAGGTTTCATTCTCCTTTCCTAATAATAAAATTCTCTCCAATGATTAGCCAGCAGTGTTTGTGAAAGAGATGGTTCGTGCTCCCCTGTCTCTAGCACCCATAAGGAACCTGCCCTTTTGGGCACCTGGGTGGCTCAGTCAGTTGAACATCTGCCTTCAGTTCAGGTCATGATCCCGGAGTCCTGGGATTGAGTCCCATATCCTGCTCCTTGCTCAGCAGGGAGCCTGCTTCTCCCTCTCCCCACCCTCCCACATGTGCTCTCTCTTGCTCTTTCTTTCTCTCTCAAATAAATGAATAAAATCTTCAAGAAAAACAAAAAAAAAGGAGCCTGCCCTTTGCTGAATGAGACTAGGATAGGCAGGATAAGCTGAAATAGGACATATCTAAGTTAGACTAGTTAGATAGAATAAGCAAGAATAGGATGTCTCTGGGTCCTCTCATCCTTTGTGCTTATTCTTCATAGTGCAGACCTAGAATCTTCCTTTGATGACCAGTTAGATGATAGATTGAATTGGGAAAAACAGGACAGGGAATAGAAAAAGTAGAAAAGAGATCAAACTTGAAATTAAAACATCTGGCTTTGACCACTGCCTCTCTCACTCCCTGGATGACCTTGGACAAGTCATCTGGCTTTTCGGAGTGTTGGTCCCCTGTCTTGATAAGCAGAGGTAAAAGTGATGCCTATTATACAGACCTTGCCAAGTTTTACTAAGGATCAAGTGAGATAGTGAATATAAAAATGTCTTCTAGACTTAATAAGTACTTATCCAATATTAATTATCATTACTGTTTCCATTCTTCCCTGAAGAGGAGTTAATTTAAACATCATTAACACCAGATTAGCAGATTGCTGTATATCTTACCCTGCCCGATGGAAATGGTAATGTCCATCTGCACATACTATTTTCCCAAGAAACTCAACACCCTCATTTTTTGGTCTCCACTTGTCAGCCCAGCTTCATTTTGCAGCTATAAAAAGAGAGGTACCAAAAAGGTAAGTGATAAACTCCCATTTAGCCAGCAAGTCAGTGGTGAAGAAGGACTACAATAAGAGCATAAACTCGTGACCTTCAGTGGGAGCTCTGTTAATCAACATCCAGAGGAGGAGGAGAGCCAGAAACCACCAGCTAGAATGCCTTTCATTTCCAGCAGCTGCCAGTAGACTCATGAGGAGATACGGCTTTGGAGGAAAGGCCCAGTGTCTTCTCTGACCTACACAGGAATTGGGAGTCCACAGACTTCTCAGGCCCAAATCTGTAAAAGTTCTTACATTCTTTTGAACACCCACAGTGATGGCACAGAGTTTGACATGCGAGAGGATTATGTTTAGAAAGTTCATTCAGTAAGCGGATGATTTAGAATTCAGTACTCATTTTCCCAAGGAAACCATGTCATAAATGGGGTGAGATTCCCAGACTAGTTCACAGAAGCTGTTACTGTCATGAGATGGGAGTCTTGGAAAGGGGGTCTTGCTGTCTGTGTTCAAGAGAAATGGGAAGAGCTGTTCCTTCTGCGTCCCTGGGCAGAGAGCCAGCTCTGAGCACTCAGAATTTTGAAACAAGACAGTCATCTGTGATGTCTTCTCTCTGGCTCTTCTGTCTTATTCCCACTGGTGTCACGGGGTACCATGGGCCCTCTTCTGGCTGGCACTACCTCTTGTGTGGCTGGATATACATTTACCCACCTGGCTCTTCTCCCATCCTGTCCAGGCCCACACACTGAGCCATGGGACATGTGAGGGGAAAAAAGTCATCAACCTGAATGAAGGGCTAGCAACCTTCCTAGCAGGTGTTGGCATTTTTCAACCACAGATCTCTGTGAGAGGAATTAATTTAGAATGGGGTATCCCGCCTGAGAAAGTTCCCATTAAGTTTCTCTATTTTTTCACAGATATTTCCCTTCTGCTTTTAAACTGGGCACTATTAACCTGTAATTCATAAATTCCCTAAAATTTAAAGAAAAAGAAATTTTTAGCTTCTTTAAAAAATATTTTACTAACCAAAGTTAAATAGCTTTCATTCAGTCCTCAGAGTGGTCAACAAACTCCCCATCATTAAGAAGCACAGGTCCCAAACCTACAAATTTTTTAAAGCATCCGAGTTTCATCATGCTTGTATGGTGCCAGAGGCTCGACAGTGGGGCCTAGGGGTGCGTGGGATTTATTTTTGGGTTCTCAAGGGTTAGGTGAATGTAAACTGGAAAATCCCTGTGAAATTTGTACTTCCTGCAAAATAACTTCCTTGATTTTTTTTTTTTTACTGATTTCATTTTCAGGTTAACATTCTTTGCAACAATTTATTGGTACTTCCCTAGATATACACAAGGCAGGTTCATGGTCATCAGTTCAGAATAAAAGAAAACTTAAAAATTTTTATTAAAAACAAAAACAAGAAAAAACCTACAGTGTTTGCTACTGACCCAGGCAGTGGCATCAGCAAGGCTGTGCTCCACTTTCCCCTAGAGATCGGTCCTTTCACAGGAAGGCAGAGAAAAGGAGGCTTTGGAAGAGGGACTTGGCCCAGAGAAACACAGTGAAGCAAAAGGTTTATCCTTCACTGTGGGAATTGGATAGATGACTTGGCCTCATAGGGCATCAGTTTCCTCATCTCTGAAATGGGGAAGGTCATGTCCTCCTCTTGGTTGTCCCATGAGGACTCGCTTGGTGCTAGTCCCTACGTTAACTGCTTTGTCTGTGGTATCTCAGTACAGATGTCTTCCATCCTTATCATCTTAGGAGAAGATGATTTCATTTTATGGTGGAATTCATGAGATACCCTTTGCCCTTTCATTTGACCTCTTTTTTGCTTCGGTTCCTTTGTGTCTATATATAGATATAGATACAGATATAGGTATATCTATCTATCTGTAGTTTCTATACATTCTTTTAATTATTCATTAGTACTCCATCCCACCTGTTTTACCCTTTTTATTTCCATGACTTATTCATTATCAAATAATTTAAGAAAATATTAAAAGTGAAATTTGGGAAAGGGACACCTCTTCCTCATTTTAAGACATGTGGCTTCTGTATAGTCACAGTGCATCATGGTCTAAGATTGTGGTCGTTGTCGGAATTTGTGCTGTGTTGGGCCTGCTTTTCTATAAGTGACTCAACCTTCCCTAGCATGTCACATTTCAGAATGCTGATGCTCTTAAAAATCAATGGGCATCACACTAAAGTTCAAGAATAACCTTTCTGCCTTATCACAGAGTTATGAAGAATCGAAAGTGGTCTAGGCTTATACTTTAATACTATTATTTGCTGCCCAAATAAGTTGATAATATATTACTTTTACTCCGCTTTTATTGTTTGCAAAAAAACTTGTATTGTTGGCAGGGAGCTGTCACATACAATAACTTATTCAATGCAACAAACCTGAGAAGAGATTGTATCAGTCTTGAACCTTTTAGTTTTCAAGGGACAGGAAGGCCAACTCAAAATGGCTTAGCAAAAAAGGAAGGTTTTTGGCTCATGTGCCTGTAAAGTCCAGACTTCAGGTATGGGTTGTTGACCAGAAGCACAAAGAATATCATCATGACTATTTCTCACATCCTCTGGCTCTGCCTTCCACAGTGTTGGCTTCATTCTTCAGCCTGTATGTGGTGGTTGGCTCTGGTAGCTCCAGCCCATGGGAACAGAGAGCAGGCCTCTTCCCAGGCCACCTGCAGCTCATGCATCTCTTTGAGACACATAAATTCAGTACTCTGATTGGCCTGGATAGGGTCATGGGCCTACTTCTGGAGTCTGGTGTAGAGACAAGGCCTCCTGAAATGCATGGATATTGGGTAGGGACTAGAGGCAAAATCTGAGTATTATTTCCAGGAAATGAATGAGTGTCCACCATTAGAGATATTCTTATTCCTCTTTTCTAGATGAGGAAACTGGTGTTCAGGAAAGATAAGTAGCTTGTCTAGAGCTCACTGCAAGGAAGAGACTAGGTGGGGGCTAGACCCAAGGACTATGTGACTACAAGTCACATCTCTGACTATGATGGCAGCTGACCCACTGGGCACAGTGCAGCAAGCACTCGACAGAGGCCTTCTCCTCTCAGTTCTGCCCCTAGCTAAAAGCACACTTAATCTCTTGGGTCTCATTGTTCAAATAGGGACAATACCTGCCTGCTAAGTAACTCAGTAAAGCTCCAATGAGATGTGGGGAAAAGGACTTTAGTGGTGTAAGTTCTCTACAAATGCAAGGCAGGCTTGCGTTTTCAAAGACCCTGTATGGTTTCTGTAGGCACCAAGTTTTCTTTTTACAGTCATGTCAAGAAAATGTGTTTAGCACTTTCCAGTTTCTAAAGTGTGCTTCATATAGCTTGCTGCATTTAAATTTCCCAAACAGTCCTGAAGGACAGATGAGAAACCCACCAATCAGAGAGTTGAGAGATGGGCTCCGGCACAAGCAACCCATGACTACCAGACATTGGCTTCCATCTCCTACTTCACTGTGTTCCCCTTCCCCTCCCAGGAGTGTTAACCTGATTTGCTCAAACTCGGGAGATATGTGATCACAAAGAATTCAGACATGGTAACATTTTGAATGTGACATAAAACTACGTGTCCTAATATTTTACTATGAGTTACCTCCATTTAAAATACTCTGGTTGGGTTATGAATTATTTTCATTTAGGACTGACTGAAACAATCAGAGGAAACTCACATACATGACCATAAGAAATTAGATCTCTAAAGAAGATAGAGCCTGAGAGTACCACATTACTGCATAAGTACTACTGTGAGAAAAACCTTAATGGCATTGAAAAGCCTTTTTTCCTGCCTTCTCCTGTTATTGCCTCCCTATCAGGCAGGATATTCTGCAGTTCTGGAAATAAGAGTGTGGTGGGATAGCTCCTGTCATCCCTTCTAAATGTAGCTCTGAGGGGTGCTGGGAGCACCCCACTGGTGGCTGCACTGCGATGGTGGGGTGCACCCACGGGCTCCTCGAGCGACCTGCAGTCTGGTCTCATGGCCCCAGAACCTTCCCCGGCAGTTCCAACCTAGGTTACTACTCATGTCCCAGGGCCTACAGCCTACTGCTTGAAAGCTGAAGCAAGATTCTCCCGACAGAAGCCCCGTTTGTCAACTGAATAATGGCACTGAAGGCCATGCTGTCTGTCCATGTCAAGTGAGGGCCCTGGAGTGTGGGAATAACACCTTCAAAAGTGACTGACCCTACACTGGCCCCGCATGACCACGTTGGGCCATGGAGCATTGGAAATGTGGCAAGTCAGGAGTGATGTCCTGTTCATGTCAGATATGTACCAGATTCTGGAGACTTGGTATATAAAAATATAAAATATCTCAACATTTTTATATTACATGTTGTAATGGTAACATTTTATATATTGGGCTAAAAAATATATATTATTGAAATCTGATTTCACCAATTTTCTTGTACTTTTTTCATGGTCTATGGAAAATTTAAAGTTACATGTACAGCACATGTTATATTCCTGCTGGAGATCACTGGTTTCTACTCTGTCTCCACTTCACTCTTGAACCCATCCATCCCAAACAGGCTTTGGGTCCCACTCCACCAAAAAAGAGCCTTTGTCAAGTCACCTTCCATTGGTCAGTTCTCACTCCTAATTGCTCAGCACATTTGACGTGGTTGTCACTTTCAGTGAAAGACTTTGTTCCCTCATGACCTCCTTTCCTGAATCCTCCTCATCTTCTTGACTTCTTTCTTCCTTGTCCAAACTCACCCCTTAGTGGGGTCATCCTGGCTGATGACTTTATATACCATCTGCATGGACTTCCCAGCTTTCTGTCCATAGCCCAGACCTCTCTCTTCCTAAAACCTGTGTCTTAACTTCTACTCAGCATCTCTGTTCGGATACCCAGGAGGACTCTTCAAGTTTACATATCTAAGGTTGATTTCTTGATCCCACTTCCCCAAGCCTGTCCCTCCCCCAGTACTTCCTGTGTTGGTAAAGGCTAACTTCCTTCACCCACTTTTTTAAACCACAAATCTTGGAGTC
Organism: Lontra canadensis; assembly: GCF_010015895.1. NCBI lineage: Eukaryota > Metazoa > Chordata > Mammalia > Carnivora > Mustelidae > Lontra > Lontra canadensis. The sequence goes on from NW_022631010.1 coordinate 13,126,309, forward strand.
ATCCTTGAATTTTCTGATGACCAACTATATCCAGTCCATTGACACATTCTATTGGGCCTCCCTTCAAATTATATTTGCATTCTAACCATTTCTTACCATCACCAGCTCCTAGAAGACTCCTCGTCTCTGAGTGGACTATTGCAGTAGTCTTATTACTGGTCTCCCTGTGTCCATTTGTCCCCTTACTGCACCCAGGGTGACCCTTTTAAAATGCCAAGTCCCTTTTCCCCTTAGAACCTTCCAAAGGCACATCATCGTCCTTAGAATAAAATATGCCATCCTTATAAAACCCATATGTGATTTGCCTCCACCAATACACATACCACCAATACACACACACACCTGTTACCTGCCCTCCAACACCTCCCCCTGATTTGCTGTCCTATTTCTTCAACCCCCAGGCATATGCTATCTTCAGAGCCTTGGCGTTCACATTTCTCCCTGCCTGAAATGCACTGGGTTCACATGGCTCACCCTCCACTCAGATCTCTCGGTAAAGCTCATCTTCATACCTACTACAGCGTCCCCCCCCACCAACAGACCTAAAACAGACACTTTGGACATTTATATCTCCTCATAACATCACAACCTTCTGACACATCATATGTTTATTTGTTTCTTGTCTTCCCCATGGGATGGAGACTCCGTGAGAGCAGAGATGTTTTCTGTGAGTCCATGCTTTTCCACAAGGGCCTAAAAACAGTGTTCAGCACAGAGTTCAGTGTTGCCTGATGGGATGATTCTGCCGGACTCTGCTCAGTTAGTTATCAAGTCCACCCGTGCCCTGTTTGAGTGGGCAGAAGTTCATTAACTCTGCTGGGTATCAGAGTCATTGGGGAGATTGCCTAAAAATGCATATGCTTTGCCTCTCCCCACTGGAGATCCAAATGCAGTAGATTCTGGGGTAGAATCTTAAACATTTTTGAACACGCTCCCTGGGTAATTTTGATGCCTGAGGTAACTGGACCATACTTGGCCAAACACTGCCTCAGTGGACCAGTTTACATTTATCTGTTGCTCTGTTCTGTCGAGTATCATTTCGTGTATATTAGCAGTGCTTGAATCACCTGGGAACCTAAATATAGACCTCATATCCCCACCCTAGATCTGGTGAATCAACTTGCAGGGATATTTCTTGGGAATCTGTATTTTTTGAAAAGCTCCTTTAGTGACAGTGTTCCCAATAGCCTTTGGGAGTCTCAGCTGTGTTTTATAGGCTCCTTGAGGAGGATACAAACTCAAGAGCAGGTGTTCCTTACATCTTTTTAGGCCAACTTCTCTTCTCATCCTTCACTAACCCAACAGTGTTCTACTCAGAAGTGGTATTCAGTAGGTTACTATGCCATGAACACCTTGATTTATCCATGGTTTCGATTTGCCTTTGTAACTTAAACATCATCCAATCTGTCTAACTACATTTCAGTCCAGGCCATTCTCTGATTAGAGGCAGGAAGCATGTCTTAGCTGCCTCGCTAATTCCAGTGGGGATTCTCTTTGCAGTGTTTTCTGGCAATAAATTTAAAATGCGTTTCCTAGGTCAGGCCAGGCACATCACCCATCTTCATACTTAAACGCTCACCTATTCAACCTTCCTTTTGGACCTGTACTAGGGCACACAGCCTTAGCCTCAGGGCGCATCCACAAGACTCCACAGCGTCCCTGAGGATGGCATCAAGACCTGACCCCTTGCCCTGGGAGCTTATCTGGGCTGCTCAGTCTGCCAACGGAAGTGTTCCCCTGGATTAGATTCCCTTTGGGGCCTGTGGCCTTGCCCTACTTTTTTTTGGTTATGTCCTGTAACTATACATAGACAGTCTTTACAGCTGGACAGGTTTTTTTTTAAGATTTTATTTATTTGCCAGAGAGAGAGAGAGCAAGCGAGTACACACAAGCAGGCAGAGAGGCAGGCAGAGGCAGCGAGAGAAGCAGGTTCCCTGCCAAGCAAGGAGCCTGATGTGGGACTCGATCCCAGGACGCCGGGATCACGATCCGAGCCGAAGGCAGCGGCCCAACCCACTGAGCCACCCAGGCGTCCCACAGCTGGACAATTTAAAACTAAAATCAAAGCATTGCCAAGAATCAAAAAGTAAATGAGTGGGGAATAGACGGGGGCAGGTGATGATACTTGCAGAATTTTATTCCTTTTCTAGTCTCAGAGCTAGTCTCTAGGTTGAGAAGAATCACCCATGAAGGCCCAAAGCCCTTGGTTAACCTATTTTCTCTTCTCTTCTCTTCTCTTCTCTAATTTTCTTTTCTTTTTTAGTGGTATTTTGAGATTTAAAAAAAAAAAAATTATTTTAGAGAATGAGCAGGGGAGGGGCAGAGACAGACGGAGAGAAAGAATCCCATGCGGCCTCCCCACTGAGCACGGAGCCCAATGTGGGGCTCAGTCCTGGGACCCTGAGATCATGACCTGAGCCAAAATCAAGAGTCAGACGCTTAACCGACTGAGCCACCCAGGCTCCCCTTGGTTAACCTGTTTCTTTAGTAACCGAGTCCCCGTGGAGTATGCACTCTGGACTTTGGGTGGCCAACTGGTAACCTTTTTTAATATATTGAGTTTGTATGTATTCTTTGCAGAAGATGTCCAGGTCATTATTCAAGGCAGAATCTAAAAAGGAATAGCGTCATTTAGGTAAACCCAAGAAGCACTTCAGAGCACACACTGTCTTGTACCTTGGAGTTTTGCCTCTGGATAAGCCACAGATTACATTTCGGTTCCAGATGTGAGAAACCATTAGTAATCAGGACAGCCCCCTTGGGAAATCCTGTTCCCAGTCCCTCTTCAAGAGAATCACTGCTTCCTCTGGAATATTTGTTTGGGGGGCTCCGGAGGCTGCCATTTAGTGACAAAGGGGAATGAATTGACCCTAGAAAAATAAGAATGAGAGATTTCTAATGAGATCTGACAGTTCAAGGACTGAAGAAAGAATCTAAGCTTTTTTTAAATTTTCCTGCCCACCCAGTCTTCATACAAATGTAAATATGCCTCCTTCAACAAATTGCCAAATGTGGTTTTAATTTGTAAGCAGGAGACCCTGCCTTGCCGGTTTCTTTTCTTTTTCTCTCTCTCTTTTTAAATCGAAGTCACAGGTTTTGCACTTTTTGAACTGGACATATCCTCCTGTCACTCCATCATGTTTTCTGTTGTCCTTCTCCTTCCAAGGACATTTTCCCCCATTGTTTGTGATCAGAGGAATTTGGGACGAGAGTCAATTGTCATGTTTCTTAAAGCAGTTTTTGAAGTTCCCATAGGAAATACACAGTGCTCTTTAAACTGAATTTAAAAAATAAATAAATAAAGGCAGAGATTGGATCTAGTATGAGATTTGAAGAGTGTCACTATCGCGGCATCGTACTTTATGTGGTCTGCGTAGTATCCATTGTTGTTATTTATGACCCTGTCTGCCTTCCATTGTGGACTTCTTCAAGCCTTGGGGAATTTACATCATTCCTAATAGCAAAAGGCTTTCTGGTTCCCACAGAGTTGTTCAAAGCCTGACTCATGCTCCTTATGTTAATTGTTCAACTCTGAAAATACAGCACTTACAGGGTGTGGTCGTAAGGGGAAAATCTACTGTACTTATAGGGCATGTTTAGAAGTGTTTCACACATAAATCTCAGTCTCTCTCTCTCTTTCTCCTTCTCCCCCTTTCTTCCCCCTCTCGCCCCCTCTTTTCCCCTTCCCCCTCCATCTCTCTCTCTCTCCTTTAACTTTAAAACTGTAGCTCTATTTGGTCAAGGGGAGAAAGGGAGAAGCATCAAAATGCAGTATAATCCAATAAAACCTACGATATCCTGTTCACTAACTCTTAAAACTGACAGGTTATAACTGGATAGGACTATGAGTGTCATTGATCCAGGTCTGAAACCATAGGAGAGATTAGTAGGAATTGAAAGCTTGTACTCAGTGGTGTGGGGCAGTGATTGTACAAAGGTCACAGCACTGGCCTTAGGGGCTCCCTGGCATCATGCTGACGGCTGCTGTCTGCCAGGCATTCTGGGATTGCCATTGCTAAATTCCAATGTGAGTCTAAAGCAAGGGACCTACTGATAATTTCCCAGAATTGTTCCTTATGGCCTCAACATTTTACTGTGGAATTTGGTAGAGAAGGGCACTTACTCTCCCAGAAAATGAGAACAGATAACACCTTGTCTGCATTATCTACTTGCTTAACAAAAAGGAAATGATTCCAAAACTATGAACTAGGTTAATGGTGGCAAAGATTGGGAGTTTTTGATGTTTTAGAAGTACTTCTGTATGACGCTTCCTTGGGAACATATAAGGATAGATAAACAGATAATCTCTGAATTAATGTAAAACTGTGGTGGTGCTGTTAGTTTAAGAAAAAACTCCCAGTTTTCTGGTAGCCAGGAACCACAAACTTCAGTTTTCAAAGTACCGGTATTCAAAGGCTTTAACTCAACTCCTGTAACCTTAAGTATTGCAAAGGCCACGTTCTGTATTTTTTGTAAATAGAGAAAATGTGTGGAATTCTTAGGCTAATTAGGGTGTAGACCATGGTGCCAGCGGGTCTCTCTGGAAGATCGGAGCTCACACACATGCTGCTGCCTGGCCCCACGATGCCGGCTTCATCATACTCGGGCCCCAGAGATAGCAGATACTGGCCAAGAGTTCCCAGATAGTTTGGATCCAACATCCTTTCTCTTACAGACTTGGATGTCTGTGGTGCATATTAACATATGAACTGTGTTGGGTAGGAGTCCAGAAAAAGTGACCATTTACTCAAAAGTTCTAGATTTAAAAAAATTCAAATAGCCTGACACTAAGTGGTCTCATCTACGTTCAATGGGGCATTCAGAGTAGAACTGTTTTTTCTCATGTTCAGCTCATAGATTTCTGGTTGAACCTTTGTTATCTTTTGGAGTAGACGGAAGGAGCTCTCCATGGAGCGTCTGATTATTTTGCTGAGTGTGCGGAGAGTCGACTTCCTCCCAGTGCAAAGCGCAAGAGAAATGCTCTGAAAGAAATGTAGGTCTGACCAGTTTTCTTTTCCTTCTTTTTGATTCTGTGCATGTGTCGGGGGTGGGGGGTATGGATATGTGACAAGAAGTCTGGAATTCAACAGGAGTTTGTGGAAATTAATCACAAAACCCCCTCTGGCACCAAACTTACCCTAAATCCCATGTTTGCCCTTCTGCCTTCCTGACTCTCTCTTGCAGTGGGGAGCAAGTCCTTGCCTCACAGGTGTGTTGCAAGGAGTAATTAATTACAAGTGCTTTGAAGATGAAAAGCACCTGTTTGCTGGTGTGTTTCTTACAACTTTCCAAGTGACTACAGACCCATCTAAAAAAATACATTCCTTTGCTGAAATGCAGGTTCCAATTCTAATATAATTATGATAATCCTCAAGCCTCTGATTAGGAACAATAAGAACATGAGTGTGTGTGTGTGTGTGCTTGTATGTGTGTGCGTGCATGTGTGTGTGTGTGTGTGTGTGTGTGTGTTTCCAGACTAAAGCTTAGCCAAAGTAAATATTTCAGCTTCAGTGTTACGAGTTTGGTGGTTTAAGAAATTTCTTTGCTATTCACAAGCCTGCAAATCTGTGTTGAAGTCAGTATCTGCAGTCTCTTGATTCTCCCCATGCAGCTCTTGCCCTGCCCCTCAAAGGGAATTTTACAGTCAGAGTGACGTTTGCATTGCCTTTTGTGTGTGCTATGGAAAACGTGTGTGTATGTGTCTACAAGCACGTCCTTGTGCACGTGCGTATGCACACACACAGCCTGTGCTTTAGATGTATCTGATCATTTACTTCTGGGGGAAAAAATCAATATATAAAATTTAGGCAATATTGACCCTTCACATCTGAGACGACCACCTGCCTGCCTTAGTTAAATGAGATCCATCATAACTCCAATAGAACTACATTGAAAACCCAGTGATCAAGAAACAAAGCCTGTCCTCATGTATCTTAATAACTAATCCTCGTGTGTTGGAAAATGCGATGGCTATTGCTTGATCAAGTCTGAATGTAAACATAACACTTAGGGATTGTTCTAGATTTGCCAGGGAGGTAAGGGAGAAGGAACGGTAGCACGTGCCTCCTTTTCTAGGTCTGGGAAACATGATATGCGGTATAGAAATTGGAGGACAGCATGCCATTACAGCTTTACAAAACAAAACCAAAAAAATCTTTCTTTGTTTTAGTGTGAAAAGAACTGAAACGAACAGCAGCGTTGTGAGCAAATCATGGAGCAGAAGGGACATTGTGGGAACATCTAGTGACCGAGAGATTGCGGAGATAGCGAGGAGGAGGGGTGACAGTCCGGCTTCAGCCAGTCCCGCGTCAGAGTCCATGGGACAAGCAAAAGATTACATAAAGGCAGCTGAGAGCCACTGGGGGCTTCCTGTTCAAGAGCTGGAAAATGTTCATCAGACCCAGCCTGAAGACACTAGTGGCCAGTAAAAACCTCATCTTGGGGAGTGGTTAGAGACAGGCCTTCTAAGCAGGAGCCCTGTCTGTAGCTGTGAGTCAGCATCACCAGGTCCAAAACAAAGTCCACAAAGGGCCAGAGTGCAACAGAAATGCAGGAACCACGGCTCTGCAGAAGACGTCGACCACCACAAGAGAGTTTCTCTTGGAAGCGATCAATTAGTCCCAAGAGAAATCGTAGTAGAAAAAAGCAAAGCTGTCAGGGTTTTGCCAGCCTCAGAGCTGTCAAATCCGGGGTTACTTTTGAAACGAGGTTTGGCAAAAACGGCATCTAATGAAGAGTTGCATGTTTTGGAAAAATCTCTCCTCCGGACATCTTACAAAAAATCAGCCAAGGCAGGCACAGCAGACCGTCTCAACCACAAACACTGAAAGATTATCTGCAGTCCGGGGCAGCCCAACCAAGAAAAGAAAGAAGTACGAAAGAGGCCACTAACTTACTAACGGGGATTGCTGAGTTGTAGTTGGGTATGTAATGGCTGAAGGTGCGGAAAGAGAGGGGTGTGTGCAGCTGTCCCGACGTTGAAGGAATTAGAATGATTATTTTGCATGGAAAATAGAGCTCCATGTGAGGATTCTTTTTTAACACATTCATCTCCGGGAGGCTATGTGCTTTTTCTAACAACACTGCCACTTTCTCATCATACTTCTATAACTATCTTCAGAGCCCTTCACCTCGTCAAAGATGACCCCCTTCTTGAAGGAACTGCACAAAGAAACCAATCGTGCGCCTTCATGACTCATCACTGTGCAGACCATACAATGGGCCACATGAAGACAGTGCTATATTTGGGGGGACAGTTTCTGTTCCTCAGCCTGAGTCAGGCAGAAGTGAAGGAACAGGCTAGTGGTCCTCAACATCTGGTTCTGGGCCCCGCATCACTGTCTGAAAATGTGTTAGAAATGCAGACCTTGGGCCCCACCCCAGACCTACTGAATGAGAAACTCTGGGTGATTCCAAAACATGCTCAACTTTGAGAACCACTGGACTAATTGAAAACTCCCTGGTGTTTGTTTCCTCCAGCCTGGTTCCCAGGGCCTCCAGCTCATCAGCCGAGGCCCGCATGTGGACAGGCACCCCCTCGTGTTCCGTCAAACTTGTAAAACACCTGAGTTTGTCGTCTGAGCTGCTCAGTTCCTGGTTTCTCTACGGCATGGTGGCCGCAGCACCCACAAATCTGTCACCCTAAGAGGTGCTAGAAGTTTATGGGTCATTTGGCCCAGCATTAGAGGGAGACAGTGGAGGGAGAGGCTTGCTCTCTCTTGTAGCCCAGGCGTGCGTGTCCGTGTCCCTGTCCCAGCACTTGCCCCCAGCTCTAAGATTTCAGTTAGGTTCAGGAAGGATTAAAACCCAAGGGGAAATCAGTGGCCAGAGTTTCCACTTTCCCAGTTGGAAGGCGTCACAGGCAGTTTGAATTTCAAAACAGGAGCCTTCCATTTGCAGTATCACCCACGAATGTCTCCAGTGGGCCTGCTGAAATGTCACCGAGTGAATCATAGCAATGACTTATTTTGGATGGATACCTACTAAAGATTTTCTTAACCCAATTTCACCCTAAAATAGGAGAAAACCCATATTCAAAGGCCACCCATCAAATACATCTTTTTTTTCTCCTCAACATTTTGTGGTCCTTTGAAGTAGCACTTCCCTAGTAACAAGGAAAATTAAGTATATTCCCAGAGTGTTGGAGTTAGCAGAAAAATGGCCCAGAAAACGTCCAATGAAATAAAAGAACATGGAAACAGACAGAGTGTAGGTGGTTCAGAATGCTTAAAACTAATTGTGGTTTTGTTTCTCCTAGCTCATTCTATGCTTGCCTGTGACTCCTTTCCCACTTGTTAGGGTAAGACTCCTTAAGAGGCAACCATGAGGTTCATGAAGTTCAGTGTTGGTCACTATGCCTAGCTGTGAACGTAGATGCTATTCCTTTGATGTTCCCCAGGTTGCCTGGACACCTGTCCCCTTCTCGTGGTCCCAGACTCACCACCCCGACCAGGAACATGGCCCTGCCCATCTGTGTCCTTTCCTCTTCCCACAGGTTTTTCTCTGCTCTTAGCTGATTCCAGTTAAAGCATTCTGCAGGAGAAGAGGGAGCCCAACAGAGTACTAACCACAGTGAGTCAAGTTAGTTAGTTAGTTAGGGAGCAGATTGTATTCATCCAGTTGGGGTAGACAGCACAGAATGGAAATGCTCCACTGGGGGGCCCCTCTCTTAGAGCGGCAGCTATTCTAGGTGTGCTCTTTCCCGAAGACAGGAGCAGAGTGTGTCGCTGAATCTTCTTCCAACAGAATTCTTGGAACGGTCTAAATAGAGAGGGCCCACATAACAACCCAGGTGACCGGCCAAGAAACAATAAGCTCCCGGAACAGAGTCTTGATTAAAAAGGGCAGCCATTCCAGAACAAGAGCTGCTGCTAACCCAGAACTGGGAGATGTTTGCAATGGAGGCGCCAGAGAAAAGCTTTTAATTGAAAAGTTTTTATTTCATTTGTTAACCGGGGCCTGCACAGTGGGTACAGCCAATCTTTATGATTTAATGATTTTCTCTCAAGAGCAGCCTTGGCTTTAGAGTTTGATATATTTGTGGAAATAACAATTGCTGTGACCTCAGAGGGAAAATAGCATCTGTGGTTGTAGGCTGATAGGGTCTTCCTCACTGCCCACATGTACATGGGATTGTCACAGGATTAACAGAGGGAACAGCTCTCCCCTTCCGCACTGGGGCATGTGTCTGAGGAATTTTGCCTTTAAGCATTTTCTTCCACATGTCTGAAACACCCCCGGATCTCTTATTACTTGAGTGGTTGTGCGATTCTTTGGATGTTTGAAAGTACAAAGGGGAAAATGGCTGCCAGGTTTTATTGTTGCTTATTAGCTGGGAAATGCAGAGTTCCCTATGACTGGGAGTGGTTTGTGTGTTGACACTCTTAATAATCTTATTAATTCCACATCCGATAATCTGAGAGGCTGTCAATATTCTTAGTCAAAAAGAACAAGTTCTTCAACCACTTAACTTAATAACCCAAACTCAATTTATGCTCAAGTCCCTATAATTCTGATGCTTGGGATCCACTTCTGTTACTGTTACAACTTTGAACTCCCTAACTTTCTCAATGTCATGGCTTCTAAGTCACATCCATGTGCTTTCAGATGACTTTTTAATAGATTGATGTTGAGTTTTGTGTTTTTGTTGTTTTTTTTTTAATGTCTCTAAACAAATGTCTGAGGACAGGCAGTGCAATTTTTCTTACACTTTTTTTTTTCTTTTCCACTGGAGGTTAACTATTGTCCAGATACGCATATAAATTATTAAAGGCAAAGGAGCAGCCATTCGGGGATAGAGGAGTGAGTGCTATAGCTTTTTTATTTATGTAAAAGAAGTAAGAAAATGTATTTCATTTTATAAAAAGCAAGAATCATTAAAAATGCTCTAGTTTGATTTATGGAGAATATAGCTTGTTTCTTATCTCAAGATATGTCTCGGGGACAACAGTGGGATCACAGTTAATTGTTTGCTTCTGGTGTCGTGTTTGAATTTTAGTATGAATTGTTTTGCATCACACGGCCTTTGATTTTAGCAAGAGCTTGGTGAGGGCAAAGCACATAAGGGAAGGAAACCTCTGTGCCCAAGAGAATGGCCTGGGATCACAGTACTGCCATTCCCGGTTTCCTTGAATTCCTTCTTGGCAGGCCCCACTGTCCTATTTCCACAGAATTTTAGTGAATGGCCTTCCTTTTGAGGTAACAAATGCCTTTCCTAAGAGCCAAAAATCCTCTCTTCAGCATTCCATGACTTGAATATGGGAATCATTTTAGTTTCTTCTTTGCTCTTATGAGGAAATTTCCATGCTTATTTTGTTAAGACGATAGAGTTCATTCCGTGTTGTTGAAACACTAATGAATTAAAACTTGGTGGAGCAAGTAAAAAATCAAAATTAAGCTGATTTCTGTTAAGCAGTTTCAGATCTTCCTTAAGTAAATTAAGCATTGTAAAATGATTATTAAAGGCAAAGGAGCAGCCATTTATCACTGCAGTGATAAATAATTGCAGATAATTACTCAGGACAGAATATAGATCATTGGTATTGCAATTTAATGATATAATTAAATTCTCAGAAATCTGCAGAACTCCTTCTAATTTGGCTTCTATATTTATTTAAGAAGACAAGGAACAAATACCTGTCAGGGTGTGCACTTACCAGAGGGGACTTGAATGGATGAAATTATTACCTTTAATTGTGGCTGACTACTCAATACTGGACTTTAACCACGTTCAAGTAAGTTTTATTATGCAGCATAATATTACCATGTATTACTTGATAATTGCTTTTAGAATTGCTTATCAAAAATCTTGATTTTTTTTTTTAATTAAAGAAGAATCAGTAAAACCATATTATGACCCCAAAAACATCTGATCAGGTGACCATAGATGTGGATGTGAGAGAATCCCAGAATAAGTTTTATTAATCAAGGTAGGAAGCCAGACGCTGCAGCCATCACCAGGAGAGTTCTTTCTCCCCATCGCCTTTATCCTGTCGTTTGTTTTGTTTGAACTACTTCAACTACAAAAGAGTTGAACGTGTCTGAAGGTACATGGATTAAAGTGGTATGTAGAGGAAACAAACCTGCTTTATAAATAAAAAGGAAAATTGTTTTAAAACATTAAATTAGTGTGTATCACTTTCTCCAAAGCAAGGGAGTTCACCCCAAGGAGTATATATCCAAAATGCCCTTTTCTGAACATGCGATTTAAAATTATATTCTCTTAGAGATTTTTTTTCCTGCTTGAAACAACTCTGAGGTTTTGAATACTATGTTAAAATAATCCCAAGGAGCTCTGCTTCTGAACATTTAGGTCTGGAAAACCCTGTGTGAGGTGTAAGATTCCGGGGTGGTCTTTACAATGCAGATATGTTCTCATTTCTTCCAGTTGTGAGCTAAGGGAGATCCCTCTTGTGAGAGGTTAAAGTATGCAACCTTGACTCCTTTCCAGAAAAATCTTGACATTTCCCAAGTGGATTCATTTCCATTTTCTGAGTGGATCTAGTCCTTGTTCATCACTGAATAAAGTCCTGGGCCAACTCTTCGTCTACACTGTATTTTAGGACAGGATCCCAGGCCCCTCTGATTGCTTGTATATGTATCTCCCCTTGGATCTGTACATGATTTTTCAGAGGCGTTTCAGTATGAGGTTGGGATCATACACTTGAAAAGCATGAAATGCTGAGAACCACTGCAGTGATAAAACAAAGTGCCTTTCTTAGTGGTTTGCTCCTGCTAGCGCGCTGGCTGGCCCAGCCCACGGGAAAGCTGGCCTGCCCTGGGCTGGGGATCCAGAGACTGGAGATGGTCTGGTGCTCCAGGCTACAAATCCTGGGTTCAGGCTACTGCTTTACCACTAACTGGTTTGTGTGTTTTGGGACAAGTCACTCAACTTCCCTGGGCCTCAGTTTCTTCCTTTGTCAAATAAAATTCTCTCTCCTATTTTAAGTGCCACACTGAAGGTGAACTTCCATGTGGTAATTTCTGTAATCATTTTAAGAAACACGTTCTTAGCACTTCCATGTGGTAATTTCTGTATCCATTTTAAAGAAACAGGTTATTTGCACCATCCACACTTTGGGATTACTGGGTAGCTTCTAATTAAATCAGAATCCTTGAAATCTGGCCTGGGTATCAGCAGTTTTAAAAGGTCTTCAAATAGGGGCACCTGGGTGGCTCCGTGAGTTAAGGCCTCTGCCTTCGGCTCAGGTCGTGATCTCGGGGTGCTGGAATCGAGTCCCGCGTCGGGCTCTCTGCTGAGGGGAGCTTGCTTCCCTTCCCCTCTCTCTGCCTGCTTATCATCTCTGTCTGTCAAATAAATAAATAAAACCTTTAAAAAAAAAAAAAGTTTGGGGTGCCTGGGTGGCTCAGTGGTTTAAAGCCTCTGCCTTCGGCTCAAGTCATGATCCCAGCGTCCTGGGATTGAGCCCCGCATCGGGCTCTCTGCTCAGCGGGGAGCCTGCTTCCCCCTCTCTCTCTGCCTGCCTCTCTGCCTGCTTGTGATCTCTCTCTGTCTAATAAATAAATAAAATCTTTGAAAAAAAAGTTCTTCAAATACTGATTCTGATGAGAAGCCATAGTTAAAAATTGTTTTAAAATGTAGGAAGTGTGTGTGTGTGTGTGTGTGTGTGTGTGTGTGTGTGTGTTTAAATTTTAGTGGGTGTTAAAAGAGGCAGGGTGTGCTCAAAGCTGAGTGTCCTTTATAGGAGGGGCGTGCAAGCAACTCAGGAGTGTGCCTGCTCTCAAATGAATGAGAAATGCTTTGGGGACAAGGTGTCAATAGGCATACATTTTAATCACAAAAGAAATGTGTTCTGCCTTCTCCTTCAGGCCTTCTGTGTTAGTAACACTGCGTTAGGACCCAACACGTCCCAGCACCTTCATCTTTGCCAACACTGAGAAATTGCTGCCCTCTGTACAGAAGACGAGTTTTTAAAGCACCTAAATAATTGTCCAGGGTTTGCCTTTGATCCACGATCATTAATATCACTAATAAGCTCTCGAAAAGTGCGTGTGAATCTCAAGTTCACATGTGGCAGGGCAGTGGAAGAATGAACGCTTTTAAAATAGTTTGGCTCTGAAAGCACATTTGAAATAACCCTGTGGGAAAATCAGGAGAATTTCTCATCCTCCCAAGGATTACCTAGGATGAGATGCTGACCTTGTATTTTAAGTTCAGTTACATTTCTTAAAACCTCATTCATTATGCAGCCTGATTTATTTTAGTGGGCGAAGTAGGCTGTGGGAGGGGACTCCGGTGAAGTACAGTGTTCTTGTGGGCCTTTTGTTTTCGCCACAGTCCCCAAAAGATCATCTGTATTTCTTTAAAACACACATGCAGGCCAGCTTCCTCACGAGATTTACTACGGCTTTTCTCTCAGAAATTAGAGCTGAAGATTCTCTGGTCTTCAGGCTTCTAAGGCGATCAAGCCCCAGAAGGCCGAGTGTGCACGGGGTGAGCCGAGCCCTGACCTTTGCCGGGGAGAGGTCAGTTCAGCACGCAGGACTCAAAAGGGAGGAAGAAAAAGCAACTCCTCAGCAGGGAGTTTGACTTGCTTTAGGGCAGAAGAGATTTTATAAATAAGTTCCCAGTCTCCCACGCCCTCTCACCGGCTCTTCTATGACTAGTCCTGTCTCTGCGCTTAGATACACAGACACATGTGCACACGCACACATATACAAATGTGTATACACACACACACACTGGCGTGGGGACGCAGACGGAGCTCTTACTTCCGCTTGCTGCCTCATGTCCCTCTCCCCACCTGCCCCGGGAACTGTGGGTTGCCCTGGCAGAACCTTCTTCGGAGGAGGCAGGTGATGGATTGACTGGGAACTTTTCTAAGCCCAGTGGCTCATAAGGCCTTTTCTCTTCCTCCTTAACATGCTCAGCTGGTGAGAAGCATGCAGAAGGCTCTTTCCCAAAGCCACTGTGGGTGCCCGGGAGGATTAATACCAGCCAATCCATTCCTGTTGTCAGAGAAGGTGGAATGGTGTATTAGGGCGACCTCCAGCCTTGATGTGGCAGACTGGGTGTTTGGGATGTGTCCCAGCAGGAGGAGCCTAGAAGGCCCTTCTGTAACAATGCCAGAAGGAAGTGAGGCTTGTGAAGCAACAGCCTGGCTTTGATTTGTGCCTTCCCCTTAAAATGCTGCTTCCCTGATGAGCCTTTTCCTGGTGCCTCCTGCTCGCCTCGGTGACCATCTAGAGCAGAGTGGTGACTGCATGGGCGGACCCTGGGGCATCTGGTAAAGTGTCCTCTGGGGGCTCCCCAGGGAAGAGTGCCCATCAGTACGAAAGCACTTCTGGGAGCAAGATCTTTCCATGGCAGAGATTCAGGGGATCTGCTGTTGGGGTTCCTGTTTTGATGCTAATTATCTAGCTGGAAGAACCTTCTGGATCTCTGTACAGGCTCAAAGACAAGAATACTGTCCATCTGTGAATTTTCCACATCAAATTGGCTCGTTTTCTCTTGAAGATAGTATTCCTTAACACCGGTTTATCAAATTACGTGTTCTGGATCCTGATTGGATCCTGGTTCTGGATTCTGGATCCTGGATCCAGCCCGATTTGGGCTGTTGTTCTGCAGGTTTATAAGGTCTAATTCAGGCCCTGGTTAACACTTCAGGAAAGCTCACTGAACTTGAGAGAAACCTAAACTTTCTGCCACTGGCTCTGCATGTTCATTTAGGCCAGCTGCCCCTGTGAGGGCAGACTCAGGACAGAGGAGATGGTACTGGGCTTGATACTTAACTCTGACTCAGTCCAGAGCAAATGGCTGGCTGAGGAGGGAACTTCCTTCTAGGGAAAAGCTGCTTGGTGGTGGGGAGGCCATTACCAACTATTTCTGGGACGTCCGGTCCTCTGAAAACCTCATCAAGAAAACAAGTCAAACATCACATTCCGTAAGGAGAGAAAACTGACCCAAGACCTTGTGCCCTGAAGTCCTTCCAAGGCCAAGCACCTGGGTTACCTCATCCGGCTCTAACTGTATAAAAGGGTAGGGAGGATGGATATGGGAGACAGAACCATGTTCGATTGCTATCATTTAGAGGCTGTCAAGAGCTGTCTACACTGGCAGACCACACACTTGTAGTATTTAACCAGGAGCCAAGTTTTCTTGTGGTCCTGTAGTTCATTCTTGACTTGAATACACTACTCTTTCTGCTGTACTGATAGCAGGCACTGAACTGATTTGGGGAAAAGAGGATGGTTTGTGTAGCCGGGACCAAGACCACCACATGACGGAGCCTGGTACAGCTCCCGTTAGAGGAGAACTTCGCTGTTGCTGTGGAACAGCCACACACTTAGCACCTTGCAACATTGCAAATCAATGCTTTCACAGGTTCTGACACTTTTTAGCTGGATCCTCTGCTCTGGATCTCATGAGGCTCAGATCAGGGTGTTGGTCAGGCTGTATCTTCATCTGGAGGCTCAACTAGGGAAAGACCTACTCCCAAGCTCCCTTGGGTTTTTTGACAAAATTCAGTTCCTTGCCATTTTAACACTGTGGACCCCAGTCTCCTGTTGGTGATCGGGGGAATTCACTCAGCAACTGGAGGCCATTCTTGGGTCTTTGCCCCATAGCCTCCTCCATCTCAAGTATGGAGAAAGCCTCCCTTATGCTGAACCTCTCACATTTTGTGTCTCTGACTTCTCCTGAGACCAGCCAGAGGAAAAAACCCTGCTTTTAAAGAGCTTCTGTGATTAGGTCAGCCCCACTTGGAAAATCTCCATAATTTAAGGCCAACTAATTGGAGACTTTAATTACATCTGCAAAATCCCTTCACAGCAGTACTTGGATTAATGTTCAATCAAGTAACCAGGGCCCAGGAATCTCTGGGGGCCATCTTGGATTTCTTTCTACCTCCAGATCCAATGGCCCTTCCTTAGCTCTTCGCAGAGGGAAGCCCAGCTTACTGGCAGGAACAGAGACTGTCACTGGAATCTAGCTGGATTCCTTAATCTCTTAGTGGGCTCTACATCCTATGCCACAGAGCACTGTTCTTTCTTCTTCCTACAGCCCTTTTCACGAATATGAACAGTGGCACACATTTATTATCACCATTTCACGGATGAGGAAACTAAGATGCAAAGAATTTTATGAACTTTCCAAAGTTAGTAACAGAGCGTAGAATCCAGGTCTGTCCAACCCCAAAGGCCAGAAATTCTGCTGTTGGGCTGCAGCTGTGTGAGCTTAATACCGCAAAGGCAAACAAAACAAAACAAAAAAAAAAACAAAACAAACAAACAAAAAAAAAAACCACCGTGCCAGAAATCGGGAAGGAAGAGCTGTGATTGGAATCAAGGAAGTCTGGCTCCAGAGCATATGCTTTGCCACTCAGCAGACAGCCTGGCTTTGCACACCGAGAAGGTGAAAGCCAACAGGCTGCTCATCAGGCCCACGTGGAGGCACGGCACCCTGGAGGAAATGTTCAGGACCTCTTTTGTTGAGTGTTGTACCAAGAGCTCCCAGGACATGCAGAAATACTGGGGTCGTGGCTGTGTAGGCAAAGCCAGAGGTTTGGTGAGGCCTTGCCCACCCCCTTCAGACCTCTTCCCACTTGATTTCCTTTTGCTCACACTTTGTCCTTAGTTTTGTGCAAACCTGTGGCTGTTTCACATTTGTGCTCTCCCTTTCTGCATTGGGCCTTGCTTCCTTTTAAAAAACACTTCCACACACCATCCTGGCAAAGCCAGAGAGAGACCCCAGAGAGAGTCTATCTGATTGTTAACGTCCTGAACTTGGAGGGTTTATGTTTTGGTCTCCAGGTTGGGGTTTTTCCTAGTCGTTCAGCGTGGGTGCCTCAGCGCATAGGAAATTTTTGCATAATATGTAGTTCTGGCTTATCCTGACACGACAAACAGGTTAAAGATGACTTGTGGGATATATTCCTAATCCCTCTGTGGTGGGTGGGGAGAGCACGGGGGAGTAGGCTTTTTGGGGTGTTGGGTGGAGGAAGGAGAGCTGCCCATAGGCAGTGCCAGGAACTCCCAGATCTGCCTGTGCTGGCCCAGCTGTGCACTGGACAGGGTGAACTTCAATGCATTCAGGCTATGTGGATGTTAGTATTGTTCAATGCTCAGATGATTTTTCCATGAATAATCTGGAAGTAGCCTGCCAGGGGAAGCAGGAGTGTTTAGAGAATATGGGATGAAGCTGAATCACAGTTGCCGTCACCTGACACTGGCCAGGACCCTCCCAACCCCCTTTCATACGTGGAGACCAGCACCAACGTCCTGAGAGGTGTAAAGTGTGTGTGCTCGTGTGCGCATGCGTGTGTGCCTGCCATGTGCGTGTGCAGAGGAGTAGGGTGTAGTGAGTGGGGCTGTCAATTTCCTTTCTGAGCCTCCTTTCCTTCAGTCTTATGTTCTAGTTCTGTGAAGCAGAAACTGAGAAGGAAATCTGAAGCTGCCCAAGAACAAAGGAACCACCTCCAAAGGGACAGGGCTTAGTCAGCCTTTGGTTCAGAAAATACCTGTTGCTATCAGATTTATAAAGATGTCACTTTTCTAGGCGAAACCTGCGGGAGGCACCGCTCAGCCTGGGGACAGTGTCTCCTTGGCAGCTCTGCAGCCTCCCTTGAGGCTTTGCAGCCCCTTTTTGTTAATCACTGCTGTCCCAATTGTGTGCCTTTGAAATTCACACCAAAGGCAGGATCCGGACATAAATCTGGCAAATTCCCAGAAACTACAGCAACCCAAGCAGCAGGAGCTCGAGGTTCTAGTCCCAGCTGTTGCTAACCCTCTGTGTGGCCTTAGGCAAATCCTCCAACCTCTCTAGGCCTCAGTTTCCCATCCTGGGAAAATAATGTGGGTTGGAGCCTTTGATGGGTAAGGTTGCATCACTGTCCAGTGAGTCTAAGACGGAGGCTTTTCAACTGCGCATGTCTCGACCTTGATGAAAGGAAGCCTCTCTGCACTCTTCAGGGGCAGAGTGGGAGCCAAATCGTTCGGTTGCCTGAGTAGTCATTAGGAAGCCAGCTGCAAACTTGGATTCCCCTCGGGGACCATGGAGCAGCCCCACTGGCCCTGCTGGGAGAGCTTCTCTTTAAAACAAAGCTGTTTCTTTCATGTTGCTGGCATCTGCTTTTGCTCTCCGGATAACTCAACCTTCAGGTGCCCTGGTGAGGATACTGCAGGAGAAGGGGCGGGGCGGGGGGCGTGGTCAGGGAGGCAGCAGGCAGGTTCTTATTGGTTGGAGAACCTTCACTCTCTCCAAGTTTTTTCCCGACTTGTACGTATCCCAGGTTAATACCAGACCCATGCCTAATGATACATAATTTAAGACTTGTAAAAGTTGCCTGGGACTTGAAAGAAACACACTCTAAGCCAGGAAGGTTGTGCCCGGCATGCAAGAGCAAGTAACACAGGTGGAATTTATGTCCAAAGCAAGAGAGCCACGCCCTTTTGACACGCTCTCAAAGGATGCCGTGCGGGCGTGCCGTGGGACCTGGGGTCCCGTGAGCATCACCCCCACTTGCCCTTACTTTTAACCACCATCGGAAGGCAGCTGTTCACAAAGGGAAATTCGTTATTTTTAATAGTCCCAGAAATGTCTCATGGATATGAAGTGACGCAACAAGATTGCCCTAATGGTTTCTAACCTTTGTTTTTAACACTTCTGGGGCCGGCACCCTACAGAACTGCCCTGGGGCACCCTTCTGCCTCCAGTAACCAAGCTGTCTGTTGGCATTGCTGGAGACTGACATAGCCCAGGCCGGGATGTTTAGCTGCTTGTGGGGTGGAAAAAAAAAATGCTAAGAAAAATAATTGTTGTTTTTGCAAACTATCTATTTAAAAACAGAACCTCAGGAAGCAGATTTCTGTTCCAATGCTAGGATGAATCAGAGCTCACAAAGTATAAATACACATTAGCAGGAGGAGGCTTCCCATAACCCAGTGCTTGTGTGTCTTCCCAGACCAGGAACCTCTGAACTCCTGCTTCTTATTCCCAGTAGAAGCAAGGAGCCACAGCCGAAGCGGAAATGATAGAAAACATGGCCCAGCCCAAGTTGCAAGCTTCTGTAGGTCCATAGGAATTTTTTTTAAGTCTTTAAAGACAACTGGTGTTTAGTGACACACTCGCTCACTTTTGGACAGACAGGTATACACTGTTGAGGAAGGTGGGAAACCCATGCTCTTGTTCCTTGGTGCCTAAGAACTCTTACCAAATAAGTTAATTTTGACTCACTGACCCCTCAGATCAGCCAATAAACATGAAGCACTGAGACCACAGCTTGCTCAAGGGGCAGTACAATTATTTTACTTAAAAATGATGTCAGGTGGCAATTTAGCAACAAACTGGCTTGCAGGCTAATTAATTCAGTTTAACAAGGAGGAAAAACATTGTAATTAATGAAGAGCTTATACTTTAGTACTTCAGTAGAGTTGTTCTTAAATTTTACTACCCACAAGCTGGAGAAGAAGGGGAGGGAGGGAAGAGCTTGTTGAAAATACAGATTCTCTGTCCCCGCTCTTGGACCAGGCCTGGGACTCTACATGGAGAGAAACCCACGGTCAAGTTATGCTTCTGAGTGTTGCCCAGTCTCTCTGGACTTGTAGTCAGTTAAGACAGAGCCACCACCCACTTTCCAGATTTTACATCGTCTAAGTCTAGTCTCTCAGCACAGTCAGCCTCGAGTTAATTCCTTACTGGAGTTTCATGGTATGGTCTAATGCTGGGGCTCGAGTTGGTCAAGTTTCTGGACTAAAAACTTATTTCTCTTCCAGGATCTGCTTGAAGAGGGCCCAGAACATTAATGGGGAATGGGAAAGGTATGGAGTCCTTTCTTTTCCACCTTGTCCCCAAGATAACCAGGGCTCCCTTGCCTGATTACCTCTACCTGGAGAAAGGGGAAAACTGCCCTTTACGATCAAGGGCCTGGCTTTGAGCCATGCCCAGAGGAGCCTGATCTCTGCCTTCTCACTACTGAGAAGTCCTCTTAAAACAAATGTGAATCTCAAGATCACGTCCCTCCTGGAATAAAGAATTGCAAAGGCTCATTAAACTTTTTTTTCCCTCTTGGCACAAAAGCACTTGGCAACTACCCAAGGAATTCTGGGGTCCTGAAGAATCCAAGTTCACAAACCACTGGAGCAAGGTATTGCTTTGGGATGGTGTTTGAGTTGAACACTGCTAAATCAGATGGTGTCCTGGCTCAATGGGTCTATACCAGAGCACTCCCTCCCTCCCGGCCACCCTACCTTCCAGAAACCAGATGTTCACTGGCAGAGATTAGGGACAGAAAGTACTGCTACACCAGGGCAGGAAGATGTCGTGGGAATCCAGACTTGCTGGTGTCCAGGTCCTTCGGGCTGCCTTCCCAGCAAGCCCAGGCACACTGCTCTGAATTCTGACTCCTCAGTGCTCTCTGCTCAGGCACAAGAAGCTAGGGATATTTTTAAAGCCTGTCGCCCTTTCTTAAACAGACACCCATCAGAGAACATAGTTCCTAGCCTGATAGAAGACAACTTTCCCAAGGAAGAAGAAAAACCTATGCAAACCGGAGGTGGGCGTGTGGCCGACCGTGCAACGCTGGGGGATAGTTCCAGGGAGGGTAAACTTTGGCTTGCTTCTCAGAAGCAGAGGACTCCTGGCAGCTCCACGCCGCTGCTGGAAGCCATCCATGTGCCCATCCTCGCGGCTCATCCCTGGCTACAGAGGTGCCAGAGGCGAAGCTTCCCCAGCCCCACATGTGTTTTGGGGGGGTGGGGGGGCAGAGCCATTTGGCGTCTGGCACCAGCAGCCACAGGAAGAACCATAGCTCTCCTGTCCTCAACAGGTACAAATGGGCAACCTCTGGAACCTCCTCGAAGGCCAGCTACCTGGCACCCCACGGCTACGTGGTGAGGCCACCCAAACACAGACTCCCCAGGCACAAGTGAGGAGTAGATGGTTCTGACCCCAGAAGCTTCTAGCTACCACCTCCTGTGCATAAAACCCACCCTGGAGGTGTGCGCGTGCACAGAAGCCACGAGGGTGTGGTCCAGATGGCAGGACATTAATATTAGTCCAAGTAGCCAGGGAAAGAAAAAAGAAAAAGCTTGAAGGCAACAAATCTCCCTCTTCCTCCCCGAACACTAATTCCAAGCTTTTTAAAAACCCTTTTAGTATGGTGGGCATTTCCCGTGAGTGCTCACAAACAATTCACCTCCACACTACAGGCCGTTAACCCAGTGGTGTTTATTCAAGCAGTATTCACACTTGCTGTTGAGTAACAAGGGAATTAAGGCCCCCGAGATGGGGCTCACACAGCTCTCTGGCTTCACAGCAGCCCAGGGTGGTGTTTTTTGGTTTTTATTTGTTTGTGTTTTTTTTTTGTTTTTTTTTTTTGAGAACTTCAGCTGAATTTTGTGGCTGAAAAGGCTTTCAGTTTTCCCTCCTTGCCCCTGTCAAGTGCGGCCTATTTATCACACCCCGGTTACCAGAACAGACTCGGCAGGGTGGCAGAGGCACAAGGCAGAGCCAAGCAAAACTACAGGAGCTCAGAAGAGGCCACACTGTTCCATGTTTCATACAAAAAATTTAATAAATAGTACTTTTCAAAATTTATTGCCAGGAACAACACATCAGAGATGCATTTGTATGTTCATAACACTAATAGGACAATACAAAGTATCTTCACGGTCTCAGTGATGAAGCAACGAAATTAACTTTCATAAGCCTTTTTGATCTTCAACTTTGCAATAGCATTTTGATTTCCTCATTTAAGGCAGGCAGTGTACTCTATGGCAAATCTAAACAGTGATCTTACTGGACATTTTAAGGTTCAAGTATTCAACTAGCTTATAAGAATACTCCCTAAATGCAGTAGATAACGAAAAAAAAAAAAAAGAAAAATCTACAAGTGGTTCAGTATTACATACGAATGGTGAGAAGAAATCAGAATTTACAAAATAAGATTGGTGTGCTTCCAACTTCACACAATTTGATATTTTTAATGATATTCAACCACTCACGTTTTGGCTACGTAAAGTCGAAGCTCAAAGTTGTTCCCTTAAACTGCTGTGTAGCCGATCACCTGCCTGTCTCTTTTCAAGTCTAAAGCAGAAAAAAAAAAAAAAAGAAAAAAAAAAAAAGAACCTGCTGTTCTAGACTAATTTTCAAACTGCCTCAGTCAGTCCTTAAAACGTGTTTTAAAGTGATGCTATAAAAGGTGTTTTAAACATCTGACGTCGTACAAAAAAAAAAAAATTCCACCAGTATTCCAGGCACTGAAGCCCATCCTATTGTTTTAAACTATTTTCAAACACCTTAATTTTGGCTTATAGGCAACACGTAGTAAGAAAATAAGTTCAAAAAAATAAAGCCATACACTTACAATGCTATCAAAAACCTTCAACTCTAAACACGTACATATAAATAAAAAGGAATGATGTTTTAAGGCTCTTGATTATTAAGTTAATAAATCAAATATACACAGTGATTAATAAAAAAGAATTATTTACATAACTATACAAAATTCTACTTTGACACATTTTTCCTCTTTAAATTCTTCATTTTACCAGCAAATGCTGACATCAAAGTCCCCCCTCCCCCAACAACATCAACAACAACAAAATACAATAAAAAAAATAAATAATAAACTCATTTGTGATAGTTGCTGTGGTTCTGAGCTGCAAAGGCACTTTCAAATACAGAACTACTTGTACGTCATCATAAAACCAATATACAAAAACAACTCAAGAGTCAATAAATATAAATAAAAACTATGATCCTAAGACCGCATCACCATTGGGACAGCTGGCAGAAGTGGGAGCTCAAGGCCCAGGGGCCGGGCGTTGTCCGGGGTGCCTGATCCAAGAGCTGGCGGCTGTGGGCCGTGTGCGCCAGGGGTGGGGGGCACTTTGGACTGGCTTTTTGCATAGCTGTGAGATGCAGCATTTGATTTCCCAGCCAACCACAGAAACTACCATTGCCAGTGTAAGCCAGCTTGTCAAAACTTAAATTAACACAGGAATTCTAAGTCAATGACAGCCTCAGACTGGACTAGGACACAACAGTTGAAGAACTACAAGCCCCCAGCACCCTCAGACTCTACCTAGTGGCGGCCGCGCCCGCGCTCTGCTATACGATGTACTCCATCCGGTTTAAGCTCTGGGCACTTTCCAGGTCCCTGTTGTCCTGTTTGTTTGTCCAGTTTGGGTGTTTGGCTGGTGTGCCGTTGGGGGGCTTCTCCTCTCGGTCTACCAGCGTGTAGGCTGGCTGTTTGGCAAACCGAGCTTTCTGCTGGTGCTTGTCCATGTCGTCCTCCTCCACCTCCGAGTTGTGTGTCCTGATTTTTGACATTTTGGAGTTTTTGTTCTCGTAATCCTTGATGGGGACCGTGTTAGCCCCGTGCTTCTCGATGGGGTTTTTGATCTGGTTCAGCTGCTCCCGCACGTTGTTGGTGGTGTTGTCCTCGGAGGCTGAGCGAGCGTGGCTGCTGGGCTTCCGCCGCTTCCGCACGCACCAGTAGAAGGCCGTCACCAGGCAACAGATCCAAGCCACAGTCAAGACGGAGCTCAGCAGAGGAACCAGGAAATCTGTAAGGCGGGCACAAAACCAATGAGCTCTCAGAAGGAAAGGGAAAAAAAAGCCATCACATGAACAACAGAATACCAACACTGCTGCAGCTCCTGCTCGTCATTCCTAAAAGGGGTGCCATGAGGACAAGTCCCTTTTTACAACCACATATTGTCACTTCACAGCTTGATAAGCAAGTACAGGACCGGGGCCCTTGGGGACCCTGACCCGTTTGTCCCCAGAGACCAGGCGCAGCAGCAGCTCCTCGAGGCTCCTGATGGCCGTGTGGAGAGGAGCAGCTGGTTCGGTCCAGGAGAATCTGGCTCCTCGGGCCGCAGCTCACTAGAGGATCTGGTTTGCAGCATGACCTGCAACCCGATCGGAGCGCGCACAGCTCAGATGGCCCATATTCTCACGTACCCAGTGTCTCACCTCACTCGAACAATGAGGGTCAAAAGGTGAGCGTGGCTGTCCCGCAGGGCCATCAGGCTGCCTATCAAACCCGTGTGTCACGGTGCTTAGGCCAGACTGTCCCACGACACCAGAATGCCACGGCAGGGTGTGCCTGGCCATGAGCTCAGGGCACAGCAGTGCTCTGCCCTAGGGCTCCGCAGTGGATCTAGAGATGGTGTGTGTTCAGCAGGGGTGCCGGCTTCCGAGGGCACAGCGTGGTGGCCAGGAAAGAAGGTACCTCTGCCCATCACCCCAGGACCTTAGTCATGGCCGCTGGCCTCTGTTTTCCCCAGTTAAACGGTGGGGTCGGGGGCTGGGGGGGTGGTCCTCAAGAGGGGAAACTGTCAGCTAACGTCCCACCTGCTGGGTGGTGAGCCAAGCCGTATCGGACGGTCCTCCCTCCGGGGCCCTGTCCCCACCTGCCACCTACCCGCTCTGTTCCTTAGAGGCCGCCTCTGCACTCGCACTTCCGCCACGGCAGCGATAAGCGAGCTATTCCCATCCCGTTTACTGACGAGATCTATGATTTTGTCCGTGATCTCCTTGATCGGGTTTCCATCATCCCGGATGTCTTCGGCAGACTGGAAAAAGGAGAACGGTCAGACGCACGTCAGGGCAACACTCCACAGGAGCTGTCACTGAGTCACGGAACGCGTGGGCCACGCTCCCTCGCAGCGACCCCTGCCCGAGCGGTGGCTCACTGAAGTTTGCAAACCACCCACAACCAAGTGAGGAGGCGGGACCGGGTCTCGTACTTACAATGGCCACGTGGAGTTCATTGTTCGCAGACGGGGATGGCGCACAGGCTATGTAGATGGAATATTCAGCAGAAACGTTCTTTAAGATATTCAGATTCCTCAGTTCGCTACAAATGTGCTCCGTGGTGAGACCCTAGAATCACATTTGAAAACCACACACGTAAGATACCGAACAAAGAGGGGAAAAAAAACAAAAAGCAGCCGAGGTTCCCTTGGAAGTCAGGAATGGAAGCTCGACAAGCGCCTAGCCGGGGACGCTCCTGCTTCGCAACAAGCAGACACACCCCGCCAGGCCTAACCGAAAAAGCGCTGGTTCCATACCGGTGACATCATCTCCTTGTTGAAGGTGAACGTGATGTTGGCACAGTTCTCCTGGTAGTAGGGGTCGGAGGTGCACTTGGTCTTTACCGGCTGGAGACTGGAAGACCGGCACTCGCCCACACCCGTGCAGGGGCGGACGAAGCACTGGTCATCCAGGATCGGGATGCAGCTCTGCCCGCTGGGGCACTCACTGTGCCCTTTGTGGAGCAGGCAAGGTCGAGGGCCACACCAGACCTGGAGAGACAGACAGACAGACAGAGATGGAGAGGGCAGCTCAGGAGGAACGCCGGGCAGCAGCAAGCCCGGCACGCGGGCGAGCGGCACAGGCCCTCCCGCCATACCTTAGAGCAGGCGATCCTTCCGTTCAGACACTGGCAGGCATTGCAGTCATCGTCCCACCTGGCCCCATCTGGTATCACACTCCCCACGGTGATACAAGGTCTCCCTGAAACTGCAAGGTAGGATGCCTGAGTGGAAGGAGTGTCCTTTTCTGTTGGGCACTCTACTCTTCACTTCCTCCCTGTTAGGAAGGGATTACAGCTCTGCCCTGGGCCATGGGACAACAGGTCCTCTTCCCTCACCGGCTGCCTCGGCACGTGGTCCCATGACCACCGGGCTGTACCAGGGCCGCCTTTCTGTGGGGATGATGTGAGCAGAGTTGCTCACAGCTGGGCTTGGCCATTCACCAGATAGGGCTACTGGTCCACAGGGTGGGAGGAAGTGCCCAGAATAGACCTGAGCCCGGCCCGCAGCCCATTCTCACTACATCTGCCCTGCATGCCCCGAGCAACACGATGAATGCCTGCTGTAGGCCACGTCTTGGGATGGTTTGTCACAGAGCAGAACTGCCCGAGAGCCAGACTACAAACAGCTACCCTATTCGTAGGGGGCCCCTTAAGCTCCCCCGGTCCCCGTGACTCCCTCTGCACATTCCCCCCTCCATGTTCTCTCCCTTAGCACAGTGTGCGCTCGGGAACAGTCAGAGGGTAACTGCAGTGACTAGGGCCCGCTCCCCCCATGGGCAGCTGCGGCCTGACCCACATACCTTCCTGGCACTTGGCACCGCTGTGCCCTGGGGGACAGATGCACCGGTAGCCATTAATCTCATCCACACAGGTTGCCCCAAAGGCACATGGTGAGGACTGGCATTCATTGATGTCTAGGAGAAGTGGAGATTAAGTTTAGGATCCAGTGGGAAGCAGTGATGTTTTTTTCTAAGTTTTTACTAACCTAACACACAGATAAAGCATAAAGACCCTAAGTATAAGTTTAATGAGTTACGTAACCAGCACCTAAATAAATTGATCATCAGTACCCCAAAAAGCACCAGTTACTGCCCCCCAAAGATCATCATTAGCCTGACTTTTGAGCAGCTGAGGGTCAGTTCAGGAGGCAGCAATTTTTGATGAAATAGGTTCCTTTTTATCAGACGGTACAACTTAGAGCAAGGACTGGCAAAGTTCTTATAAAGGGTCAAATATTTTAACCTTTGCGGGCCATATGGGCTTTGTCACGACTACTGAACCCTGTTGGAGCATGAAAGCAGCTTTAAGACAGTACATAAAGGAGTAGCTGTGTGCCAATAAAACTTTATTTACAAAAAGAGCCTGTGGGTCAAGGCAACAGTTTGCCAACACAATTTAGAAACATGAAATAGACCAAATCTACCGCAACTTAGTGCTGAAGACCAGTCAGTCCCAGACTCAAGCACTAGTAAAATTTTAAATAATTTGGGGATGAGAATGAAAATTACAGCTATCCCCCTAAACTAAAGGGCATATAAAAAAGGTAGGAAAGGGCTCAAAATAAAAACCTTAAGCACCCCGAAAAACTGTACTGCCTGCCTCCCGTTTTAATCCTTTCACCAAGGCCTGACCAAATCTTTGGAAACCACTAGACCCTAGTCCCATCCACTGCCGTTAGCTCTGTCCTCTGTGGCTTATATCCATGTGTCAATGACTTCAGAGTAGTCAAGGGGAAAAGCGCTCTTTCCTTGCGGCCTCAGAATGGATTAATCCTCCAATTCTGTGGCTGGTAAACTCCCTCCCCTGGATGAGGGCCATCCTACCCGGGGAAGGACCAGCAGGTACCTGGGAGCTTCTGGCCCTATCCAGAACCTTAATCCCAGCTGGAGGTGAGACGTTTTATGCCTCTCAGGCAGGGCTAAAGGGAAGAGTGACTTTAACCATTTTCAAGATGAAAAGTGTTGGTCTGAGGGCTGGGAGTTAGGGGCAAGAACACCACTGGGGAAACCAACTTGGCCTGGTCCTTACTTATTCTGCAGTCAGGTCCAGCAAAGCCGGGGGCACACTCGCACCGGTACCAGTTGTCCCCATCTACACATGTGCCACTGTTGTAACTAAGAAGAAAGCAAAGACCGCCTCAGTTACCGACCTCCCAATCCACGGATCCACGACTCCACCAGCCAGCTCATGGGGCACCATGCCAGTTACATTCGGCGGCTCTCACCCCTGGCCACACTCCCCATTGCCTGGGGAGCTTTAAAAATAATAGTGCCCGGGTCCCACCCCCAGAGGCTCTCAGTCACAGGTCTCTGTTGCAGTCCAGGTATCCGAACTTCTAAAAGCTCCCCAGGTGATCCTCGTGGACAGCCAAGGTGGAAAGTCTCAGCTCCCAACAGAGACACAGCCTGGCTGATTAAAGTGTGGTCTGCGGACCAGCAGGACCAGTGTCCCCTGGGAGCATGTGCCCCGGGCAGGGTCTGCAGCCCCACCCAGGCCTCGAGCAGCAGAACCTGCATTCCAGGCAAGATCCCTGGGGAATACCCATGCACAATGCAGCCAACAAAGGCTGGCTTCAAAGGTGGTCATGCTTACCAGGGATGAGGACTGCAGTCGTTGGTATCTGCAAAGTAAAAAGACAACTTAACACCGAGGCCTTCACCCGGCAAAGCAGTTTTAACCGTACGTAGAAACACCCCTTATTTCCCTAAGACCTGTCTGATAGAGACGTAGTTTACACCAGCAAAAGGCACTGACGACCTCTGTTCAATTGGAACCAGGCCTTCGCCACAAGTTTGTTCCCTGTGCCGTGGGACACCCCACAGGAAGAGGCCCCGCTCAGGACGGGCAGGGGGCTGTGAGAAGGGAAGGAGACAGGCTGCTGGTCAGACCCATGCTGGGAGCGCAGACACCATCTGTCTCCACTTATCTCCTCGGCGACTTTCTCATGCCCAGGTCAGGGCTGCAGTCCATCAAGTGCGTTAGAACAGACCCAGGTGAAGCAGAAGCAGACATCAAACAGCTCTGCTTCTGGTTTCCATCCCGAGTCCCTGAGGGTGTCAGGCTGCACTCCTGCAGCCCTTGCAGAGTTCAGGGCATGTGGGGCAGAGGGACACTCACTCTGAGTACAGATGGGCCCCTCCCAGCCTTCTTTGCAGACACACGTGAAGGAGTCCCCGTTGACCACACAGGTGCCCCCATTGTGGCAAGGGTTGGGCAGGCAGCTGCTGTTCCGGGCTACAAGACAAGAACAGACAGGACCACCCTCCTTGAGGCTCCACAGACTGTCCTGGGAGCCAAGAAGCAGACCTGCCGGGAGAACAGTCCTAGGTGTCAAGACGGCCACGCCCACTGCCAACCCCATGTGGCGCAGAAAGCTACCTATGTTGCAGGTCGTCCCTTCCCAGCCTCCAGGGCACATGCACTTGAAAGCGTCCCCTTCGTCATAGCAGGTGCCACCGTTGTTGCACGTGGCCTCGTCACACTGGCTGTCACCTGAAGGAGGGGGATCTCCATGTGAGCCCCTGGCCAGCCCCCCTCACAGAAGACAGGGAAGGCTGGAGGGGTTCCGGGGATGAGGGGGGGACCCCCGCCAGCTACCACTTACGTGAGTGGCAGGTCTTTCCTTTCCACCCATTTTTACAGTCACAGTAAAAGTCGTTGACAAGGTCACGACACGAGCCCCCATTGTGGCAGGGATTCTGGCTGCAGTCATTGATGTCTAGAATCAAAGAGGAGACACCCAGCTCAAGAAGTTTCCAGAACTGTTCACGGCGTGGAAGAACCGCACCCCTTCCTATGGCCACCTCCACCCGCTGGTTTCCACTCCGAGGTCCAAGACCAGCTGAGCAATCCCGGGACTTCAACACTTTCACTCTTCAGCAGGAGGAAAGGAGCCCTCAGCTGGGTTACTCGTAACCCCACAAGGTGGCAAGACAGGGAGAGGCCTCTGTCGCTGCCACGGAAGTTAACGTCAGCACAGGCACAAATTACAATCAAAACAGAAAGAGGATTACTTTCCCCGCAAGCAGGGGTATTTATCCTAATGACAGTCTGCCTTTACAGCTCCTCACAGAAGCTCCTCCCTGAGGCCTGTCATGGGCGCTCACAAACGCTAACAGGACACAGGCGATGCTATCCCAGGACAAGAACAGTTGGGGTCTCAGGACCTCATTCCCATGAAAAAGACAAGCCTCCTCTGAGGA
The DNA here is from genome assembly GCF_010015895.1 of Lontra canadensis. Lineage (NCBI taxonomy): Eukaryota > Metazoa > Chordata > Mammalia > Carnivora > Mustelidae > Lontra > Lontra canadensis. The sequence continues at coordinate 13,155,794 of NW_022631010.1, forward strand.
TTCCCCTGCCCCCCCCAACACTGAGCATCCCAGAGCTGTCTGGCCCAGAAAAGACCACACACTCACTGGTTTCACAGTAGGCCCCCTCCCAGCCATCACTGCAGATGCACTTGTAGGAGTTGACCCCATCGATGCAAGTGCCGCCATTTTTACAGGGGTTGCTCTCACAGTCGTTAATATCTGTGAAACGAAGACAAAAAGCTGGTGAGTAAAGGACACCTGACGCCATAGCCAGGCACTGGTCCTGGGGCCACCTCCTGAGAAAATGAGGGGCCAGGGGCTATCTCCACATTCTCAACTCCATCAGGACCCTTTCTCGAGTTCAACAGGCTGCTCATCAGGCAGAAGCCTCCAGAGGATGCCTTGTCTGTTTTAGTGCCTCAGAGGCTAAGCTGCTTGGAGGGAGCGGGGAAGAAATTCTTATGGAAAAGCGAGACCATCCAAACTAGGAAGATTCTAGAACATAAGTGTGCTGAAGGGTCAGAGGCGTCAGTGAGCTCATAAATTAAACCTAACTCGGTCTCAGGCCCTGGGTGGACTGGGAAGCCTCACTGGCCTCAACTGTAACGACTCAAGCTCAAATGCTCCCCGAGCTGGGCCGAGGCGGGGTGAGGGGGCACCCTGCCCCATCCCCTGAGAGGGTCTTACTTTCATGGCAGTATGTTCCAGTGAAGCCTTTGTTACAGTCACAGGTGAATTTGCCTCCCGACTGACTCTTGCACTTCCCGTGGGGACCACAGACGTTCGAGGAAATATACCGCACCCCCTCAGGTGTGTCGTTGGAAGCCATGGCCACTGTGCAGCTGTCAATCACTAGAAGACAGACTCGGGATTAGATCACGGCCACGGACCCCCGAGACATGGCATTCCTAAGCTGAGGACCTACACCAAGCTTGCTTTCCTGGAGACAGGCACCCTTTGGTTCATGAGGGTAAGAAGTCAAGAGCCACCTTGGGGCTGAGACTCTGGCAGTGGGCCACGTCACACTGTAACAGGCGAAGCTGAAACTCCAGGCAGACAGAATTTTGTTTTTAAGGCATTTTCCCCCGAGGTGGCTAAGAAGCCTACATGTCTGTGGGCCCCTCTCCTCCCTGTGACATCTCCTCAGCCTGGCAGAAGCTCGCTAAAGGAAGCTGGACAGCTTCATTTCCTATGTAATCATATGTAAGCTAGCAGGAAGGACGAAGAACCTGTAAAGCTGTGTCACCTACTACAACAGCCCCGAGACACGTGTGGCTATTTCGGTGAATTAAAATTAAGTGAAGTCCACCTATCTAGTCGTACCAGTCACACTCAAGGCTCCTGGGGCTACTGTACCCAACAGTGCAGATAGCAGACATTTCCACGGCTGCAGAAAGTTCTGGCAGTGTTGCTTTGAGGGCCATCTCTGTGCTACAAACTAGAACAGGTATGCTCGCCCCTGGGCTACCTGGGGACCTGGCTCTACCACCAGCGGAGCCTGAATAAACGGCTTCCACATGTTCTGGCTTCCCTAAGCAGTCAGGTTAGGGTCTCTCTGTCTCATCTGAACGGCCTCTGAGAATATCAAGGGGCAGCGGCCAATGGGGCAAGAGGCAGCGGCCACCCAGGATGGCAGGCAGGGGAGGTACCTTCGCAGGGAGTGGTGCGACAGTGGTCTTTAAGGTGGGAGCAGTTCTTGCCCTCGTAGTCCTCGGGACACTTGCAGAAATAGTCACTGGCACGGTTGTAGCACTGGGCGCCGTTCTGGCAGGGATTGGGCTCGCAATAATCTACGTCCAGCTGCGGGGCCAGGAGCCAGGACGGGGGAGAAGAAACGGAGCTGTGATTATAACTGCTCTGGGGCGGCAGGTGCTGGAATCTGGCCCCTTC